>NC_142115.1:29137500-30337500 GCF_056152115.1 Neolamprologus brichardi
TGAATTTTTAAAGCATACATAGTTTTATTTCAGCTCATTTAAATTAAGGTCCTCGCAAATTACACATTTTCTGACTTCATTCTGTCATTGTAAGTGAACTCATCTCCTATTCAGTCTCGTATGTGTTTTCATAAAATTCAGTTGACTGTTACAACGTTTTCAAAGAGCTGCATGTCAAAGTCAACTGATCAAACCCACAGAAGTAACACAAGGTCAAACGTTGCTTTAGTATCACACGCAGGAAAATGACTGCAGGCTATGACTTTTTGTAGATTTTTTTATTAATGGAGAGTATTTACTGTACATGTTTATGACAATATGTGTTTGTACTTTTGACCTTTCCAGTGATTAACATGTTGGGCCTGTACTGGTGAGACTGTGTGCGGATATGTGTGTAGTAAAGTACAACTGCAGGGAGCTGTGTTGAGGGAGCAGCTGTCAAGGAAGGATTGTGGGTAATGATGGCCATGCATCACTGTGTGTGTTCTATGTATGCATGTATGTGTGTGCACATGAAAGAATCAGTGTGATGGCTTGGAAACGTTGTCTGCTCATACGTCATTCTTCCATGTATGCGTGTAAGCTGCCGGGTGCCTCCGGTTATGTGTGGGCTTTGTGTCTGTGTGTATGTGTGCCTTTGTTTGTGTGTTTGTGAACCTTGAGTCTGACAGTCTGTCAGAAAAGCTTTCTAATTGTGGTTAAAAGATGGCAGGCCAGAGTCAGCCTAATTTATCATTCACCTAGCACACACACAGATGCACACACACCAAAGTAGGTTATATGATTTGGCAGGTTTTTAAGCTGTTATCAGACAGCACACTAGTGTCTGAGGTGACTGACTTAGAGAAACACGCAATATGCATGTAAATTACCATTTATGGATACAAATTTTTAGTCAGTTTAGATTTTTTCTGCAAGACAAGAGAGTGTAAAGAGAGACAGAAAATAGAAATGGAAGAAATGGAAAAGGCAGAAGAAAGCAATAAGAAATAGGGAATTGAAAAGAGGGTAAAGTTGATAGACTGGACAGAGTGAACTGAGAAATTAAAGCCTATAACTGGGAGAGAGAAAAAGAGAAAGTGGAAAATAAAACTATTAAGTAAAGAGAGTGAGAAAGAAAGTAAAGAGGCAAGGGAAACCGAAAAAAAGGAACAAATCATGGAAGAAGAGGTAGGACTGAAATCACATTTATAAATGATAAAGAGGTAGAAAGGGGGAAACATCATGTCAAGATGGAGGAAAGATAAGAAAGCAAGAAAAGAAAAAAACGGGTGAAGAAGGGAAGAACAGGAATGAGAAGGAGTGTTAATTTGTGATGACAGTCTGGAAGCCCAAAGGGGAAAAAAAAAGTCTGTTTCTGACTCTTTCTTTTACTCTTTTGTCCTGCTACCCTTCTTCCATTTCAATGATTTGTTCCCTCATTTCCCCTCCAGTTTTCAGGCCTGTTGCTTTCTTTTTGTATATTTATACATTAATTTCTTCCGAGATCTGTCCGTGCATTTAGTTCCTGTATGTTTTCCTGTCTGGGTTTTTGTGCTTTTTCATGTTTGTCCCTGCATTTTCAGTATTTTTTATGCATGTGCGTGTTTTCCACTGGTGAAAGCTCTATGCGAGACAATTGAATTTCAGCACCTTACATTCACACTCTGTCTGCATCCAGATCACTGAGTTCCCTGCATAAAATGGGTCACATCAACTGAACGCATGCATAAGTTCAAAGTTAGAGATAGCCAGTTTGTGTCTCTAGGTCACCACTACTGCATGGGTCAAGATTAAAGACTTCAAGCTGGTGAGAGTTGTTCATCCCTGTGGCAGGGAAGAGAAGAGAGCAAGAAAGTTGTATGGCAGAGTTACTTTAAAGTCCTGACAATGAAGATATGCACAGGTCTGACTGGATACCTGCTGGGGACAACAAACTAATGGCACTATCTGTCTTTCTTTATCAGAGAGCGATAGAAAGTTACACCGGATACAGAACAACGCGTTTGCTGTCTGCATCTTATAATTACAGGTTGCCTCTCCCTGGATAGTTTTGGCTTTATTTGTCTTGGTTGTCAGATATTTATGTCCTAGATTTCTGCCTTGCCTCCAATAAAGTGGAGCTAAATGGAGTTTGCTTGCGGTGCTCAGGGCACTGAAAAATGACATTTGTAAAATGAAAAGCACAGTCTCTTTCTAGCAGTGTGCTTGTAACTCTGGATAATTTACTAATAACAATTTTCATTGCAAATGTAGGCATTGATGGATTATGTAGTAACACTGGGACGTTGTTATATGGCAGTGTTTAATTATTTCTATTGCATGCTTTCATTTCTGCCAAAGAAACGGTTCATTTAAAGTGACATTAAATAAGTTTTTTTGCATTAACTTCTAATTGTGAGGTATAAAAGTTGATTGCACCATGTAATTGCTGTAGAATAATGACGTCGTTGTCCTTATGATTGGTTCGCTATAAGCCTAACTTTCACTCTGCAGTTCTATCTGCCCCCAGGTAAGAGGCCTTTTGGGATAAAGGCACAAATAAATGAGTGTCCTCTGTTGGCACTGGAGATGTTTCTAGCATATGTTCAGTCAGCTGATATGAACATGCATCTGCCATCATTTAAAACTCTGAAGAATGCAGAAAACATGACGTGACGTAAGTTTTCTGAAAACGCACAAAGCATCTCTCCCATTGAGAGAAATACGGGATGTGAATTTGCAGAATCTGTAGGCAAGAGACAAGATTTTTGGTGTTGGAATCATTCCAGTTTCGATTTGTAGTCCAGGTGTGGTGCATTTAATATTGACCAGTCACAACTGAGCCGACTCTTCATACATACAGGTGCACAGTCCCTGTGGAGTGCAACAGAGGGAAACACGATGTTGCTCCTGCTACTTTTTTTAAGCTCTTACATATTTTCCTTCATTGACTATCCAGATATTCTAACTACACTGCAACCCCCAAAACATTGATTGTGTTCCCCAGAGCTAACTTATCAGATGGTATTCTATGGATTTTTTAACTTTCACTAACCCCTGTTGCAATCACATATTTTCATTTTACAGCTATTGTAAAACCATTTTATGTGTAAAGGAGTGTTTCCTATTTTTATCATTTTGGACTTCAACCCTCATTGGAGCAGGTGCAGCTATCATTTTGTCTAAGAAACAGAACCACCAGATACAGAATTGAGGAGAATTACAGCATTATTCCTGTCTTATTCAGATTCTCACAGTTGGACTGTTGTGTGTTGCCACTAGAGGAGGTCAGCTAATCCCCTGAGTGTGTGTGTGTGTGCGTGCTCCTTGTTTGTGTGTGTAACATTTACCTGCCAAATTCTTGTCGTTATCCTTCTGTAGCAAAAAAGGAAAATGACTAAGTATATGGACAAAAAGAGGATGTTCACTGAAAAAGTGTGTGAGAGGCAAAATGCCCACAGAGAGACAGCAGAGATCTGGAAAAACAACAAGAGGAGTGAAGTGAATAGAGATGGATGGTAATAAAAGAGGAAAATGTGTTGATGTCAGTTATAAAGGGAATGCCCTGAGGTTGAAAAGGGGGTAGGTAGCTAGGGAGAGAGCTTTAAGTGTCTGTGCTGACCACATGGGCTCAAAATGCCTGTCAAACTGTTTTTTTTCTCAAAATGTGTGGTTGTGTGTGTCAGGGGTTAGTGGTGCTAGCGCAATCAGACTCTGATGCTATAGTGTGTTTCCACATGTGTGTACTTGTGTGCAGATTGCTACAATCCAGGAGAGCTGCTGGACATGCCAGTGGACTGTTGTACATTGCTGCTAGATGAGGTTAACTAAACCCACACACGCGTATGTAGACTTGTGTGTGTAAGACAGGCAGCACTGTAGGGCATCACCTTGGCAGAGGTATTAAATCTTTTTCATCCTTGCCACAGGCTGTGGGGAGAACTTGGAGACGGATTTGCTCACACATAAACACACACATGCACATAATTGCTTTGTAGAACGCATGCACACATGCTGAAACAGACTGAAACGTTTTGCATACTACATATACAAGTTTACTCACACGCCCAGTGACATTATTACAGTCACACAGAGACACTGTCTAACAGTCTCATGCTTTCAAACATAACATGCTTCCTAAGCTGTCACTATGTCAATGAGTCATCCACTCTGACTCACACAGGCAGTTGCTAGAATCCAGCCTTCCCTGTGTAGCATTTGCAATATGAGGTGGGACATGGGGATCTGGTTAAAAGAAAACAAAAGTCTAAGTCTTATGTGGTTCTCCCTCAGATTTTATTAGCCTGCCCCTGGTTATTTTTGCTCATCAGTGTTGTAAACAAATCCACAGATGTTGTCATCATTGGAAGTGAAGATACTGAATGCTGCTTTACTACAAGAATAACTGTGTTGTTGTTTTCAGTTTATTCAGTTGTAAAAGTTTACAAGAGCCGGTCTGGTATTCTGTTTAAAAATAGTAGTTTTGATTGTCTTCATTAGCGCACATTGCTTACAGGTACAACTACGGTGCATTATGGACCTGACGAAGGCAACATATTTCCATTATGCTCAGTCGTGCATTTTATGTTGTGTAATAATAGATAACTAGAAAATACTGCACATCGATTAAAAAAAATGTGTGTGGAATGATCCCGCTGGGTGGGGGGAAAGACGCTGCCTCAAAGGAAACCAGTTCAAGTATTTGGGGATCAAATTCAGGTGTGATGGGATGGTGGAGCGGCATATTGGTGCGGTGTCAGCAGCAATGCAGGCGTTGTACCAGACTGTCGTGGTGAAGAGAGAGCTGAGCCGAAAGGCAAAGCTTTTAATTTGCCAAACCCATGTACGTTCCAAACCTCACCTGTGGTCATGAAATGTGGGTAATGACTGAGAAAGTAAGGTTATGAATACAAGTGGTCATAATGAGCGGGCTCAGACTTCTGGAGGAATTGCAGAGTTTGACCGCTGCTTCTGCATGTCAAAAGGAGCCAGTTGAGGTGGTTCAGGCATCTGGTTAGGAAGCCTCCCTGGTGCCTCCCTTTGGAGGTGTTCCTGGCGTGCCTAAACAGGAAGAGACCCAATGCTAGAGCTAGAACATGCTCAAAAGAGTATAGTTCTTCTCTGGCCTGGGAATGCCTTCTTCCTTAAGGAGTAACTGGAAAGTGTGGTTGGGGAGAAGGATGTCTGGAATACCTTTCTTAGCTTGAATTCAGCCAATTGGAAGTTGATGCATTGATGGATGGATGGATTGATGAATGCACAGATGTTTAAAAATACATTTATATAACAATATGCACACTTACGTGTTACATCCTATCAGGTCAGCATGGATTACTTCATATAAATAAATGAGAGCTGCATAGAAATTAACTAATTTGTGTTTTTGACATTCTTAGGATCACCTTAGTTACTCACAATAGATGTTTTCTGGTTTTTCATGCTATGGTCGTTGGGAAGAAGGTACTACTAACAAAGAAATGATGGCCAAGAAATGATGGTAAAATATCAGCATTTGTAACAAGACTGTAGAGAAACTGTTGCTCAAAGGACTCACCAACATTCTCGCCAAAACCCCATTGCTCCAGTATTGTGTTATTTCTTGGATTACTGCTGAAGCTATGTGCGTGAAAGACAGCAAGATGACATGACATTGGAAAGAAGCTTAGGCAGAGATTATGTCTCATATCCCCACACATCAAGATTATTCCCAGATATACAAAGTCATGTTATCTCCAGGTGCTGGCAGACCCCCACCCCCCAAACATTCAAAAACTAAATCCAAAACTTTTAACCAAGTTTGAATCCTCTCTCCTAATCTGTTTTCTTTAACTGTTTGTGCACATAAATCAGAACTGAATTATTGGCTTCTAGCCTGAAGCAGTAAGTCTAACACTGAGGAAATGCACAGCCTACTGCTGGATCCATTGGAATCATTTAACTGTTTAAATTCTTCCATTCAAACCCACTGCAAGGAAGAGCATCAATAGCTTGGCTTGGGTGCAATGCTATTTTTTATTTCTTTATCATGTAATATATTAATAAGATAAATGTTTCAAAGTAAGCTGAGGGTAAAGTTGTATTGTGTGTCATACAAAATGAAGTTTAAACCCAAATGTGATCCAGCAGTCATGACAAACAATCAAAACTTTCACTTTGCTTTAATCCTTTTCTCTGTTTTCACTATGCATATTAAAGACTGTTTAATGAGACAAACATTATGAGTGTCAAGTGTACACAGCTGTGCTAATAAATGCTTGATAAAGGCTTAGGATTTGGACGTTTACTGAGGATCCACTAGGTCTTTAGCCAAATTTCTGTTAATTTGAGATAAAAATGCACATTTGTATTGGGGGGGAAAAAAAAGAATTCATTTATTTCTGGGTATTTTCATATTAGTTTATTTATTAGTGTCCTGGTTAGCTGTCATGAAGCAATGGAATATATTAATATATTTTAGATTTTATTTGGAAAGAATGAGCTTGTTAGGATTTCTCAAATATGCATGCACACTCACGTCCTGAATCCCTAGATATAGGATGTGGGTGCTGAGCTCACCAAACTGAAACGGAACGTCTCTCACCCTCTCTTTCTCACACACACACACACTCACGCACAAACACACAGTCTCAAGAGCCAAAACACTGATGGATTTTAAGGATTTTCCATCAACTGAGCTTCCTGAGCTTCCTCCTACGCCTAGATGCTACTGTGTTTGTGTATGCTTGTGTGAAGCTTGACAGTTTGTTGGTATTATTTGGAGCTGTAGTGGAACTGAGTCGCATTGTTGCAGGGTCCCTTAGGAATGCATGTCCTTACCAGCACGCACATGCACATGCTCACACACATTCACACACCGTCCTTGCTAACTGTCCCTGCTAACTGAAATGGCATTAAGAAAACTAAGAGACTGTTGAAATAATGAGAGACATTAATACGGTGACTTACAGTAATCATTCTTTGGGGGTCATTTAGGCACTGTACACCACCGTAGTAGATTTTAAATCAAACCTTAATCATGTCAAACTGTGATGTGATTGAAGTATTTTAAAACGTATTAGATTAACTATTTACAAATTTCAACAATTTTATACATATTTCCACATTTTCAGCGGCTCAAAGTAATTGGATAATGAAAATCAGTGTATGCACATATAAAAATATGGAGTTGATTCCAAGTTTAAATGTGCATTAGGTAGCTGTGCAGTCCTTAGTCTGAAGCCCAAAGACATGTTGATGCAAGTGAAGAAAGCTGAAAAACAAAAAAACAAAAAAACCTATCAGAGAGATAATACAAACATTTGGGTTCCTTACTTTTGGCCAAATCAAGAATCTAGTCCATCCTAACAAGGAGAAATGTGCAGTGCAATGAAAATGGATGTTTGCAAACTCTTTCCTTCGTTAAGTAGTCCAGATTTGACTTTGCCAGAAAAGATGTAAGAGAGCCTGCACAGTTCTGAAAACAACCAACCAACCAGACAAACAACCAACCAATCAGACAAACAGACATTCTTTGACTGAATTTTTGTTTTTAGTTTGTCCAGTTACTAATGAGCCTCTAAAACTGGGGGACTACATCTAAAGCCTTTGTTAAAGTCTTGAAAATTCAGTCTGTACTTCAATCTCATTGTGATTGTTTGATTTATAATCCACTGTGGTGGTGGTGTCTTCCTGTATTGGGTGCTCCCATTATTAGTCGCCATGGTGGATCATCAAGCCTCTGTCTCACCCTGTCCACATCTATCCTCCTCTGTCACATCTACCCTCTACACATCCTTCTTCACTACATCCGTGAATCTTCTCTGTGGGATTTTATTTTCTCGCCTCGTGTTGCTGAAAATCTTTTTTCTCTTTTTCTTAATACTCTTTGCCTCAGTCCAAGTTTCAGCATGCTAACAAGTGGGGGGGTTGAGAAAGATTAAAAGGTGATTAAGACAACAATGCAGATAGTTTCTACCTGCTGGGTCTCCTCCTGTGTTATCAGAACTCACCGTCTTGTCTCCGCCTTTCTTCTCTGTTGCTATTTTTTCTCTTAGCACCTTTTTTTTTCTTGCCTAATGTCTTCTTCCTCTACTTTTTTCTCACTTTCATTCATCTCCACTTCCCTTTAGTCCCTCTTTTCAGTTATTCTCATTTCCTCTTTTCTTGTCGCCTCCTGTCATATGCTTTACTTAACTTTTTTCTCTCCTTTTTCTATTCTACATCCCTATCATAATTTCCTCTCATGCAAAGGCAGTGGTTAAAAAGGGAGGAGACACCGCCTTGGTATATTTTAGTATGCTGCGCTGCTGTTGATGCTACTGAAATTTTCTCTGACGCTTGTGGATGCTGGAAATAAGAAGAAGCCAGGAGATCCTGTTACGTACAAAAATAAAAAATGGTTGGTGTGGCGTGAGTGTGGTCTCTGGCCAGCTGCAGAGGAGGGGTGATGTAGTGAGCTCCCGGGGCGGCGCATGGGTGGGGTGAACAGGTGTGCTGGGATCTGACAGTGATTGTGTCTCTTTATATGTTGGCAGTGACAGTCGGAGGGGGAGCGGACGTGACAGCAGAGAGAGAGCGGGAGTGTCTGTGTCCCAGTCAATAAAACCACAGTATTAAATAAAAGTTCTGCTGTCAACATATTCGCTGCAGCATATGTTTCTTGGGTCCAACGTTACAGTTGGTTTCAAACCACCACCGAGCCTTTGACACTGCGATGGCACTGGTGCTGAACACTGTTAGAAACACTGATAAATGTTAAAAAAGTCAGGTCACAAATTACAAAGTGTCCTAGTAAAGCACTCATTTAAATGAATTGCACACACGTTGAACAGGGTAACCATTTTATTAATGAGTTTCCATCTTTAGTAGTTGGCCTTTTACTCCTTGTTGTATTGCTAGCTTTTGCTCAGGAGGTCTGAGAGAAATGTGGGAATGAGAGAAAATCAGGCATGAGAGCCAACAGGAAGATAAACCCAGCAACAGGCACTGGTGAATGAAATTATTACTACCTGTGCTACCTTTGTGTAAAAGTTAAAAAAGGCAAATTAATGCAACTTTATAATTTTACCAAGGTTAGTAGGATGTGGCTGACCCAAGCTCATGGATATACAGTGCAATATTTACAAGCCAGCCTCTGAGAAAACTGACTGACAAACTCCATGAGATGCTGAGAAAAGATTATGAGTGAAAGGGGAACTTAGTCCTGAGAGAGGCAGATATGTGGATGCAAACACCGAACAACTTATCTCCGAACAGAAGGAGATAGGGACAGGAAGACAGACAGTGGGTGAGAGACACAATCAGATTGCTGGGAAAGAAAAAGGGGAGACAAATCCTGATGAGGGCAGTCAGAGCAATATAAAACAGATTTTGAAAGACAGAACTATAAGAGGCTGTGATGAATGAAAAGGAGCGGAGCTAACCAGTGAGGCATGTTGCTAATGTGTCCTGTGTTTTAGTGGTGTGCAGCAGTGTTCATGTGTGTATATTTGCTCCCACATGCATGTGTGCTCATGTATATTTTTAGCACTGATGATGAAGCTCAGTGCATCTGGTACCCCTAGCCCTAGGGAGGCCAGAGGAGCTCCACACACTCTCTCACACATACTGTTTGACTTTATTTCTCTCACTTTGAGTCTTACAATTGCAATTATGACAAACACACACATGCATACATCCACCAGTGTCTAGCCTACATGTACACTATATACACTTAGATGGTTACAAACACTTGCAAATAATACAATCATGTAGGCAATCCAGCCTTGCTCACACATGCAGTAGTATTCACAAAGTGCACAAAAATACAAACACACACAGAGACAGTATCCCAGCTTCACCAAGACAAAACATTGTAAAGGTGGAACAATATCGCTTTGTTCTCACCACTTTTGGTGGCCTTGTTGTCCTTTCTGGCCACCATAAGTTCTTTTTCTCTCTTACTGAGAAACACTTTGACCACAAGAAGACAACTTTTACAGGCTGGCTTCAAGGTCATCCTCAGTATCAGTCAAAAGCAGTGACTTTGGGCTTTAATGCTATATTAAAATATTTCTGTTGACTAAAGTTATAATTAATATGACTTTCAGTATAACCCCTACCTTACTGGCTCTTTTGGATGGGTAAGCCAACCACCCGGAGTTGGTTTGTAGCCTAGCATCTCTCTCCTACACTTATATTTCCTTGCACAACACTTGCAACATCTAGCTGATCATTATGCAGGTTCGTTGTCGGAGGGAATTTATGGCTTAGTAAGTGTCTGCTGCTTTGTAGACACATACGTCGCCTCCTCTGATCTGTAAGACAAGCTGGCTAAAGAACAAGAATGGAAACAATTAGCATCTGTAGCATTCGCCATGCTGTTACAAAACAAGAGCTTCTAGAATGAGGTGTTCTACACGCTGAACCTTAAAACACACAAAGTGACATTCAGAAATAGTTACAGCTCATGATATTTCATTTTGAAGCAGGAAAGCTAAACATCACACAGAGTTTTTGTTCTAGAGTTTCTGAAGAACTTGCCATTCAAAAAGAATCTGTGACACACAAATATCTATGTCTGTCTCCACTTTGTCTAGGCCTTTTTCCACAGGAATCCTTCCTTATTCCTCTTTTTCTGTTTCATTTTACTTTGCTCTTCAGATTCAAAAATTAAAACTCTGTACAGTATTGGACTCTCTGCTACAGAATATTGCAAAAATAGCTACATTACATACCGTACATACATTCATCATTGCAAGGATGCCAACATATGTAGGAAAGAAATTAATATTACTCCTCATTGTTTTACAGTTTATTCTGAAACTGCAATATGTGACATCGAGGGGAATCGGCTCTCACAGTACAGAAAATGTACTTGTTTCGTCAGCAAATTAGAAGCGCTGCACGCTTTCTCTTAGTTTCTCTAAAAGTGTCTCCTTTGCTTCTACTTTTCCTCTGCTCTTCTGTCCCGAGTTGTTCCACCTTCACCCCGGCTTCTCTCAGTTTTAGCTGTTAGCATCATCCCAAAGGAGGCAGTGAGAGAGAAACGCGAAGAAGTGGCGGTTGTAGGGAGTGTTGGTGTAAAAAGCAAACTGTCCCAGAGTGGTCCACACATCCACACACATGCACACACACACACACACCACACACACACACACAAACATGCACACATGCGTGCACTCGATATTGTATGTGTGCTTATTGCACTCTTTTCCCATTGTGCTCTCGGGTCACTTGGGCTTTGAACATAGCAATGCCGTGACCTTCACACTGCAGCTTTTTAACTAAAAATTACAATGGGCCCTGGACCTTTTGTACGGAACCCAAAATAGAGTGTTTTTTGAATGGTCTTAGAGAAACGGTTATGTCGGTGAGTCTTAAGAATACACAGTTGATCTATAGGGTATCAGACATTTATGCTAGCCAGTGCCCACAATCAGGCTAATTAACGGCCAAAGCCCTAACTGCTGATTTATATGACTGAAGTTTGAGAAGTATTTAGACATTTTGGATAAAACACCAATTACCTGAGCTTATCACTTCAGTATCCATCCATGCATCTACCAAGCAGTGTTGGCTCATTAAAAACGCTGCTCTATGGGGCTTCAGTGATCCACTTTTATGTTCACTGAAGTACAATTTGTTGCTAAGCCAGCAAACCACCTACAGACTGTGGTTTGGCAATTCTGGCTCATTAAACTCTTTCAGTTCTATGCCACAAAATTAACTCTGCAGGACAGTTCTGCTTCATGTAATCAACACAGACTACCAATCTTCTTTTCACAAATAAATTTCTACGTTCAATTCGCTGTTTCTTTTTGTGAGTTTGTCTTTGTGTGTGTGCCTTAACAGCATTTGTTCACTTGTCTGTAATGGTTTTGTGCTGGAGAGTGCTTACTGAATGAACAAACCCTTTAGGTTCATTTCATTCAGGTGTGTAATATCTCTAGATTGTTGTTTGTTTGTTCCAGTTTCTAAAGTGAACATATAGTCTTTTTCAAGAACATCCTAAAAACCCTATACTCACATTTTCATACCTTGTGTTACTGCATTTGTTTGAGCAGGTTTTCGTTAACTTAAAGTCTTGGCAGGCACACTGTTGGAGTAACTATAGCACATTAGGGTTAAATACTGCCCTTGGGTCAGATTCCACATGTGTCACAGCCACACTCAAAAGGAGTCATTTGGGTACAACAGCAGAAGCACTAGATGCCAAGGAATACCAAAACTCTTTAAAGAGTGATAAAGTGGCTGGAGGGCTGACAGGTTTGTCTGCCAGGGGACTATGATCCATGTCAGGTTTAGGCGCCAAAAATATTTGATAAGGTTTAGGAAAAGATTTGGTTTGGGTTGTAATATGCCCCTTTTCGGCAATAATCCCGCACACTGCAACATTAGTGTGTTTAAATGGGATGCTAGAGGGTCCTTTTAAGCCTTCTGTGTGTGCGTCTCAGCAGACAGACCAAAGGACACCTTGTGTGTATTTCTTAAGCGCCAGCAGCTTTGGCAAAACAGTAGTATTTGTCGTAACTAACAAAGAAAAAAATGTAATCTTAATATGTGACAGAATTCAATGATTCAATGTAGATTATCCATGTGCATGTACTTGATACTTGCGCGTGCAAGAACGTGTTTATCCAGACATTTACTTCCAGTTTCTCTCAGTCTGTATCGGTATTGCTCCATGTCTCAGTGTGCCTGTGTGTTCACGTTTGTCAGTCTGTCTGTTTAGATGGATGTCTCAGCTGGCATAGCAGTGCAACATCACAGATGAGTCAGACAGGGCTGAGCGTCATTTTGACAGAGGGAGACGGATGACGGTGGGGAGGGAGAAAAATTGTTGAACAGGACGCTGCCCTAAAAATGAAATCATTAGTACTACTGTGTGATTTTAAAAGATAATGAGAACTCTGAGGTGTCATATTAACAAACAGTATGTTATTGAATGATGCAAAATATATATATATATATATTTAAATATTATTAATGACACTACTGCAAGCTACACATTGTCACACATTTTAGCAGCCTTAGAAATATGACTTTATGCTGCATCTTTGCTCTTGCTGCACTTTAGTCTCATCCCTCAGAGGATGTACTTGGTAGTAAAAAAGAAATTTTTGCTTTTTCTCTGCTGTCACAAGTTATAAAATAATATCCAGTAACTACCTTGTGCTTACAAGGATTTCTTTTTAAAATATACCATCCTGCTTTGCAGCCTAATGTTTAAAACAGTCTTGTCTGCACTAGTAGAAGGCAGATGATAGATGCATATGATAAATGCAAGTGACCTCTACAGTGACTACCACTTAAAGAGAAGGACTTAAGTTTCTCCTCAGGGGTTAAATGAATGTACATTTAAGTAACAAAGTATGTAAATAAAAATTGCCAAGAGTATTTGCTCGCTGAGGTCAAAACTGTGCATCAGTACTATATTTAGCAGTTTCTCATTTAAGTGCTGATTTCTATGCAACAAAAGAAAGAAAAAATGTTACTAAAAGCAAGGAAAATGCTTGAGAGTGAAGGGCAAAAAAGCTTTGTAGTGTTCACTGAGCTCACTGGGGAATCCATTTACAAAACCTAACATACACACTGACAACACGTACTGAGTTCAAATTTCCCAAACACACAGGCGGTTTTCCCTCTGAGCTCTACCCTCCTTATCCCAGAGTTCCTCCTCCCCACCCATACATTACATCAGCTCTGGGAGGAGTGCCTGGTCCAATCTGGACCTCATATGGTGTGTGTGTGCGTGTGTGTGTGTGTGTGAGTATGATTGTGAAAATAGAAGAGGTGAGAGGAAGAAAGGAGAGGCTAAGAGCCAAAATTTAACACAACAGAGTGGATCTTTTGGAAGGTATTCTTTTACTTTGCAATATTACTGCAAGACTAGCTGGAGCTTCAAATCACACAAAAATATTACTATGGCATTACAAATATGCACATCCAGAAGTAATAGTTTGTCTTTCTGACACACTGCTGATCTTGGGCTTAATGCCCGAGAAGTTCGAAGAATTCCCTGGTTGTTAAAAAAAATAACAAAAATATGTTTGTATACAAATGAACAGGACAAATGCATGAACGAGGACTACAGCGAACGCCCACAGAGTAAATGCTGAAAGAGGAATGGGGCCCTGCTTGTAATGATATAGTAGATTCTGATATAGCACGAGTGTCTTGTAAGCCTGTTTCAGCGATGCACTCTTAAAGCTAATATTTCCAGAGGGGGCTCTTTGGAAGTTTAAATGGAATAAATGCGTCTCATGGATCACTGAGGAATTGTTAGAGCCCAGGCTTATTTAAAAATGGGGACCAAGGGACTGCTCTGGAGTTCATAGTAAAAATCTGATAACAGCTTCTCACAGTTAACTGTGCCAAGCTGGTTTCTATTGTAAATTACTGGTACCTGTGGTATTACTGTTTACTTAAAAATTTGCTCTGTAAAAATATGATCTTTGTTTACAGTGTACTGTACAACAGTGGAAGCAGTGATTCCAGGGTGATTGTAATGACTGAAATTTCAGTTTTTCTCAACCCAACAGCACTGCATTTGTTCTTATTTTTCTTAAAACTGTTTAGGATTACTAAAAGTAGGAGCAGTGTGCTGTTATAGCTTGTAACAGTCTGGTGAGGAAGAAGCGGCTGGCAGGTCCAGCAGGCATGTGGTGTGGAGGTTAGCCGGATAACTCGGAGGCCAGTCGGTTAAATTGAACAACAGACCTTTATTTGTCTTTAGCTGTACAAGACCATACCAGCCAGGTCTCCACAGCTCTACTCTGTCGGTACATACATGTGCGGGGTTAGGCAGTCGCAGGTGCTAGCCCGTTACAATGGTACAGTTTTTCTCGGAACAGATACACGAGCAGCATGTAACGGCTGCCACTACACTCACGTACTAGGAGTCTCTTCAACTACTACAATAGTGGGACAACACCCCCTAGCGATGCTATGACACAATAATAAGGGTTGTTACAAGCTCACCTGTTTAAGCTTTATTAAAGGTTTTGCAGGAGCCTGCGTTTAAATCTGCCCCAAACCATTTCCAGTCTTTTTCTTAACTGTCTTATTAAAAAAAAGAAGCTTTTATTTAAAAAAAAAAATAGAGGACCAAAAGTATTAACTCACTGTTACAAAAGTAATTTTACCCCTTCGTTTCTGTGATTCAGAACTTTTGACTTTTGCTAAAGTTGTGTTGCTTAATAAGCAAAGAGTGTTCTAAAAGTGTTCTATTAGATTCAAGTCAGGGGAGATATTCAGCCAGGTCACAGTTTGTGCTGTTTGCTTCTTTGGAAAATCTATATTCCTCTTCTGCCAGGCTTCTGGAGACTGGGAATCATTACGTCAGCCAGTATTTTGGCATTTATGGTCCCATCTGTAAATGTCATCTCCACACAACACCTTTTGCACTTAGCCCCATATCGTCACACTCCACCTCCATGCTTCACTGTTTTTTTTTTTTTCACTTGGCCACCATCCACAGAGGTCCTTCACACTGTCTGAGCTGTCACAAGAAACTCAGATTTCCATTGATAACTCCTGTGCCAAGTCTGAAGCACTTGCCTGTCTGCTTTCCAGTGTTATATTGTGGGATCATTCTGGGAGGACATTCTGTTGTGTTGATTATAGAAACTATAGCTCATCCCGTACCTCCCGACTACAGCTATGTTTTCGCTCATGCATTTTGGTAACGTCTCAGTGACTTTTTAAAGACTTTTTCTGGCAATGTCCATATGGCATATGATCAGATGGTATATGCACATATACAGACACTACAACCGAGAACATTTTAGTTTGGTTCTTCACATCTCATTTTAAAAGAGTTCACTTGGGATTAGGATAACTTATAATAACTATATTATATTATATATCATTCTACTTATCAATGATATATATCATTGTAGGATCTACTGTATAATATAAAGCGCCCTGAGGCTACTGTTGTTCTGATTTGGCGCTATAAATAAAATTGAATTGAATTGAATCAAGAGCAGCACGGTGGCACGGTGGTTAGCACTGTTGCCGCACAGCAAGAAGGTCCTGAGTTCAATTCCAACAGCAGGCCGGGGTCTTTCTGTGTGGAGTTTGCATGTTCTCCCCGTGTTTGCGTGGGTTCCCTCCGGGTACTCCGGCTTCCTCCCACCGTCCAAAGACATGCAGCTTGTGGGGATAGGTTAATTGGAAAATCCAAATTGCCATTAGGTGTGAATGTGCGAGTGAATGTGAGTGCGAATGGTTGTCTGTCCCTGTGTGTTGGCCCTGCGACAGACTGGCGACCTGTCCAGGGTGTACCCCGCCTCTCGCCCTATGACAGCTGGGATAGGCTCCAGCACCCCCCGCGACCCTGAAAAGGATAAGCGGAAGCGAATGGATGGATGGATGGATGGATGAATCAAGAGCTCATACCATTTTGAATAATGTAATTTAAGTGACAGGGGTGTACTCACTTCCTGTGAAAAAACGATTTAAAAACACATAAATACTGTGTAGGTATGAAACTGAGATATATCACCTTAAGAGCACATCTCCAGATACAGAATAAGCTTGAGCCAAACAAATTTCCTCTCACTCGAAACCTAGAATTCGACCCCAAACGGGGTGATTCCTGGGTGGAAGTGAGCTCAGTATACTCATGTGAACACCTATAGTGTGAATTACTTTTTTACAGTGAGGAACTGAGCCGTGGTATTGACAGAGCTGAAATAGAGTGCAGAGAAGGCCCTATACTGTCTCAACATTATTTATGCATTCCACTTCTTTCACTGGGGGAGAAATATCTTCTCACATGTAAAGGCACATGTCATATGATGCAGTTTTATGTATGATGCTCAATTTTTAGATCATTATACATAAGACTAAGCCTATATATGTCTAAAAGGTGAGGTACTGACCTGCTTATCATTTGCTTTTTAGTATTTAACATACCTATAAATTGGATTGATGGCGTATGTGTGTGTGAGTGTGTGTGCGTGTGTGTCTGATACATTGATGATGAGCTATAATTGGATAGAGTGTTTGATTTGTGGTGGCTGGGTGTTTCAGAGGAAGTCCCTTTCATGTTTTCATCACTCATCTAGCACATCTCTGTCCTCTTATATTGTCTGTCACTCTTTTGTTTTCCTTTCACTTTGTTTCTACCCTTTCTATCACCCCCTTCTCTCTCTCCCTTCTCTCTCTCTCTTGCTGTCCTTTATGCTCTTCCTCTCTTCTTCCTTCCTCTCCCTCTCATTCACTCCTCTCCTCATTCCCCCACCTCCATCTCTCTCCTTCTCTCTCCCTTTCTCTTTGCAGCTTGCCTATGTGGGCGCGATTCTGTCAAAACCTACTGTGTGTTTGTGTGTGTTTGTGCGTGTGTGTTTGAACAAATGTGTCAGCATGCCTTTTTGCTTTACGTGTGCATCTGTGTATTTGTGTTTGTTCCGTTTGCTGTGCATGTGCAGTTTGATTTTGGTGATCTTTGCGTTTGTTCTCTGTAAGTATGTCAGCGTGCATTTATTCTCAGGTTTGGTTTGTCTGTTGGTGCTTATTATATGTACGTCTGTGGGTGAGTGTACATATTTATAGGAAAAGAAGATGAGAAAAAAAAGCAATCTATGTATGCACTTTTTCCCTTTTCAGTTTCTGTACTCCACCTGATTTAAAAAATTATAATCGAAAACGTATTTTCTCAAAAATATAATGTTTTTTCATCTTTATCTGGGAGAGAGGGAAAGGGAAAATAAAGGTGGCTTTTCTGATCAGTTTTTCTCTCAAAGCTTTGATTTTACCACACGTAATCAGTGGATTCTTACATGTTTGTGCTTACTGACACACACGGACGAATACACAAAAACAGCTTGGAGATTTTCTTAGCTGCAGTTTCAGCTTTTCAAACAGAGACAAGTCAAGAGTGTGCCATCAAGTGCTTCTCTCCCCACTCCCAACTGTTCCCTCCTCCTCCTCACTGTGGTGGAAAACTTTCTAAGAAACACTTGGCATAAGAGTGCTTTGCCCTTAAAAGAAAGCTTTGTAGGAATTGTATTTTTTTTATGTGTGGTTTTTAACAGAGTGTCTCCTGTGTTTCAAAACACCCTCTTTCAACCTTTACAGCCCTAAAAATGACAGGAGAACTATACCCAATTGGGTCTTATCATGCACATTTGCAGGCCTATTTTCTTTGAGAGCTCTCGCTGCATATCTTTAAAAAATCTTGTACATAATGAAGCTCTTCGGTTCGACATCTGTCTGAAACAGGTTGGTTTAAGTACACCCTCTTAACTCCTTCTGCTCTTAAAGTCACTGTGTTAAGACCAAGCTTCGTCTTCTATGTACAAAATGCAACTAAAATTCATCATTTTGGGGGCATTTTCAAATCACACTGTACCTGTGGGATGAGGATAAAATGAATTGTTTCATTTCAGATCTCTCACAGCTGTCCTATATCCTGAAAACCCAAGGTCGTTCTTTTCAGCCTTACAGCTTTGCAGCTGTTACTGGTTGAATTTTCAATTTCTGTTCTTTTTTCTTTCCATGTGATGTAAAACACATGGGAATAAATAAATACACAAACAAAAAAATAATAATGAAATGAATAATTAGTAATAATAACAAAAGTGTTTAAAGGCTGGAGTTTGCTCTTTTCTGATTAGCCAGTGCATGGAAGCTGCTCCTTATAAGACTTGCATTAGTTATGAAAAAATAACGATGATATTTGATTTATTATTCTTGTTTTTACCTTAAATGTCAAATTAAATAAATATTTTATAGTAAAAACCTGATGTGAAATATACAATGTTCTGCTCTGAGCTGCCATCTTTAATAAGGACTCCAGTTGTTCAAACATATCTGCCTGTCAGTATCACTCAGCGTAGGCACGTACATGCAGCCGGCAAACCAGACCACCATCTAACACTTTCTGTTTACAAACCAGCCCTTTCTGCTCTGCTCCTTATGACCCTTTATGTCAACATAAATAAAACAGTTTCTCTGTATTGTCATAGTAACTTTGTAAGTTTAGCTTGTGAGTGTAGTAAAATCACCAAGTGGGATACAACTTTCATATGCTTTAACTCTTGTTTAAGCAGTTGTTGTTTTAATACTTTTTTTTTTTTTTTACCTCAGAGTAACATCAGCAACAATCATCAGTGTGCCTGAAAAGTCCTATAGTAATATTACAAGTTAATACCACTGACACGAATATTACTACATTACTTCAGTATCTGACGTGATGAGGGAACTCCAGACTCAGAGAATACAAAACAAGAAATGAGACCATTTTACCTTAACTCTTAATTCTAAATTGTTTTGTAAATCCTGCTTATCGAGACAGTATCCTAGAGTTCAGCATTCAGCTGAACTTCAGTTCAGTTTGTCAGCTACATGTGTGATAGTAAAACTGCTCCACTATGCCAGCTGTAGTAATATTTTAGATAATAAATGCTGTAAAACTAGTAAATGCCTGAGGGGTATATCATTTAGTTTCTTTTTTATAGGGACAAGTTTACAGTTCCCATCCCTGGTTGAGCTATTATGAGTGTGATGGGAAAATGGGGCTCTGTAACATGTGGTTAATGTTGGTAAAGGCCTATTTTGAGAATGATAATCTTTTCCTGAACTTAATTAAGTAGTTTAAGGTAAGTAAGTCAAATCGTTTCAAATTTAACAACAGAAGGGGGGGAGGGGGGGGGGGGGGGGAGAGAAAAAAACACTTAAGTATTATATGCAGATTGCTTGATAATAAAGCTACTTATCAACTGAAAATCAAATAAAAGATGCAAATAATAGAACAGAAACCTAAAAAACTGCCACCAGGCTAGACACTGTGTGTCTTTATATCTTTGATGAGAAAGAAAGTCTGCTGACACTGACACAGGCCAACATAGAAGATTAATTTTATGCATCTCCCAGTTTTATAGCCTTATCATAAAAAAGATAACATGACCTGCCATATTTAGAGAAAAGTAGTGTGGGAATAGTGTTGAAACTGTAGTGGTTAAACACTACTTCCACCTGTTACTGCTTTTAGTCACAGAGAGCGAGAGAGCTAATCACTACCCATGCGTCGCTAACTTGTCCCCCATTCCTCTGTCAGTTGCGATTGGTTGCAGGAGGTTGATGGCAGTTGCTGGGAAAATTATTGCCAAATCTTCAGTCACTTAGCCTCCAGACTGCTCACTGCCCCCCTGTCCACCACCTGTTGCTATAGAAAAATGTGTATTTCCCAGGCAGTTGTCAAAAACCTCATTGTGATTGTTTTGCTTGCTTATTGCTGTGGTCATAGTTTGAATGGAAGTGCTAGACTTGTCTGCAGACACTAGCCAGCGACTCTCCGAGTTGTAGCGAAACTGCAAAAACTGTGACACAAATGGAGACTACACCCTTCAAAGCATGTTGGCTTCAATGCTGATGCACAACTTTATCTTTGAAGGTAAACCTTCTCCATTTCCAGTGTGTCTTGGATTTGATCAAACTCTACTACCAATCGGCAAGTAGCTAGTGAGTATTTGCAGACGAAAATGAAAAACTACAGGCAGCACTTTCTTTGCAACCAATTTGGAACCTCCTGGACCAGGAAATATGCATGTTTTCCTTTGTGTGTGTGCTTGTTGCACTAAAACACAATCTAGCACAGTACCATCACTAACATAATTTTATATTACAGAATAGATAATTAAGAAACTTAAACAAAAGTTGTGTAATCAGAATAAAGCTAAGTCAAGTAAAGCAGCTTTCATTACTTAGCACTTGGATTCTTTTGGTCTTTTTTATGATTACTCCCCATGTTATTTTACTCCTTACATACAATGTGGAGACCAATTTTGGGTAAAATGATCCATCCATCCATCCCTCTGTCCTCCCCTCCCCTTAATATGTATCCAGTTCCAGGTAGTGGGGGCCGTAGCCTATCACAGCTGTCACAGGAGGAGAGGCGGCCAATTTGCAATCACAAGCAACCTAAGCAAACCATGAATCTTATTTGTTGTAGTCAACCTTCATTTATATTAATATTTCAGCATACAGTATGTTGTATCATGCTGCAATGTCACATGGTCATACAGAAAAAGCAATCAGGGGGCTAAAGGGAGAAAATCTGGTGGGATATGATTTTAATCCAGTGGGAATACAGAAGCTACTTCAGCTGCAATCTTTAAGCACAGAAGTCTAATTTTAAAAGTATTCAAAACTGCTACACCCACTACGCATAGCCTCATCCAGAAGATAGGTTGTTTGGAAAGCTCAGGTTGTGCTCTTTTGAACTGCTACAAAAATGGATGTGGTTACTAGTGAATATTCTAAAGTACATCCTGAAATTATAATTACTTATCTCTCCTCCATGTCCTTTCCTTCCCTGGCTGAATAAGTGGCTGAGCTCTTACATTAAAGCGTGCAGTGAGAGGATTCATTTCGCAAACAAAAAACCTCGTGACCTTCTCTCCACCTCTCACCATGCCTTCCTCTGTCACTGCACCATTCAGACTCTCATCCCTCCTTCCCTTCTTCTACTCTCATCTGGCTCGTATTCTGTCTATTTGTCACACTCTCTTCCTTTTTTCGTGCTCTTGGATAATGTCACTTAAGCGGCCATGAATCAGTTATCTGTTTTATTCAACTGTGAGTGACCACTCATTTTGCTGAATGTGTTTGTGTATGCAGCACATATGTTTTTATGTATGTTAACATATTGCACATGTTGAATGAACTTCTAATTTGAGCAAAGAAACTGACAGACTGCTTTCTAAAGGAAAGGGTGAAGCTAAACGTAGATATATGCTGCATCATTTTGTTTTTAATGCCACAGAAATTATTTTAGCAGAATGTGTTTAGCTCAACAGGACAAAGGTATATTTAGGAAATATTTATATAAAAATTATCCAAGAGAACTTGTGTTTGGATTGTAAATGATAGGCACACAGCGACTTATAATCATAATAAACATAATCCTGCCAGTCTTACACACTATATGGACAAAAATACTGAGCCACCTGCACATTAGATGTATAGCATCCGTTCGGCAATGGAAACACTTAGCATGAAGCTCCCAGTGCACAGTTTTTGTGCGGATGTTAATGCCAGAGAGGGTTTGGAACTGTGCAGTTACTGAGACAGCAGAGCACTGGGAACTTACACACTATGAGCTGCAGCATTTTCTGTAAATTTAAATACTTTGTCACTGTCCGTCTAATGCTTTCACTTTGCAATAATATCATTTTTCATTTACTACCTGACTTGTTGCAACAATAGCATCCTGTTACGGTACCCCGCTCCAGCCCCTGAGAGCCATTCTGTCACAAATGTTTGTAAAAGCAGACTGCATGACTAGGTTTTTTTTCAGCTGAGGCAATGGGACTGAAAAGACCTGAATTTAAATATTAAGACGTGTGGTGCAATACTTTTATCCGCACATTTAATATGTAACAATAAATAAAGGGTCCAAAACAGTGAGAGAGAATGGAAAGAGAAATAGGCAAATATTGAGACAGAATATGGGGAAAAGACATTTTTTTCTAGAGAACATAGAGATGAGAAGGATGGCCACTTGTGAAAGATAAGAACTGACAAAGATTCATTGTTAAACAGTGGCATGAAATGAAAGGAACAGAGAGTGAGATCTTAATATTAATATTTATTTTATAAGGACAAAAAACAAGGGGGAGACAGGAGGTGCAGAAGGGGCTCCATGAACGATGTGACACACAGAAATTGGAATGGATCCAATTATATGGGATTGAGTGTGGGTTTATCAAATCAAGCAATTGATTTAGATAAGTGTTGAAGTGGTGGTTTTCACACAGGAGGGGGTTGATGGTTGGGAGTCAATGCAGAGAGTGAAAACTGTGAAAGGGGGAAAGGAGAGGAATAAGAGTGAATACCATAAGAGGAGCTAAAGCCATGCATAAACCACACCATTGTAACTTTAGAACTAAATGATTTCTTTTAACCCTTTAAGACCTACCATAGAACCAAGTCCACCAGAGCTTATATGATATTTTTACATGCTGTAGAGCCATTTTTGGGAGCATTTCAAGTTGCTATACATCAATACAACCATAATAGCCTACATTTTAATAATATGTCTGCATTAAGTGCATAGTAATTACATAAATTGCAAAAAAGTGCAATCGTTTTTGTTTTTTTAACATATATTTCTAGTTAGAGAAATTTAAGAGGTTTATCCCTCAAAACTGTAAATACAAAAAAGTTGCAAAAAATAGTTTCTAACAACAGGAAATTTATTTTGAGTGTCTTCATAGTTTTAATTTTGAAATACACCAATTTTTATATACTGCAGGAAAAACGAAAATGAATATTATAATGCAAATTTGCAAAAAACCCAGCACATGCATCAAAATAAACTATTTCCAGCAGTGCAATATGAGTCCTAAGCATCCCAGAAACGACACAGAAAGTCATAAATTCAAAGATAACTTTTAAAAACACCAGTATAGGCTCACGAGGCCCTGATGATAAAAAACTACATTTCCGCGAAAATTACATCACTTCCGGTTTCGGGCAGGTCATGGCGAACATGCGATAATTTGTCTATTCCAAGTAGGAAGTGTTATGAACAGCTGATCGGATCGGCAAAGCGTGTTTCTGGAATATTATGTTTTTGTTGCTTCAAGTGCTTTTTATGCAGTTTTTGCAAAGCTATATGTGGAAGGAAACTGTGACTGAGGACAAGCTGATGGCATAAGATGTAAGTACAACTCCTCCGGTTTCATATGCAAAAACAATTATTGCGCTAGCTTACGTGGTTGCAGTGCTACCGGGATTTAAAAGTAGTAACGCAAAACGGAGCGTGCCCGCTCTGACCGGTTTTAAAGGGTTAATATGTTTGTTACTTTTTTACACTTGCGATCACAATCATTTTTTAAAATACACATACATTTCTGACAATATCAGAAGAATCGTGTTCCTGTGCAAGAATCAGTCATTTCCCACGCTTGCAGTTTTCCGTCCCTTTCTGCTTTAGGTTAAGGAGAGAGTGCTCACATGCCAATTTCTGGACATCACACAGACAGCACGAGGGAACTAGCAGGTTGACAAAAAAGAACTTTATTAAAGATTCTCACATGCACCATTTTGCTGCCCATGCTATTGCATAAGTTGCACAAGTTCTGTATTTTAGACGAGTCAATTATATGTATTTTCCTTAAAAGAAGACGGCATAGGATAAAAACCCTACAAAGATATGCCAGCATGAGGAAATAAAGAGAACTGGTAAATTAATCTGTGAAACTAACATAAATGACAGATGGGAAGCAGAATTGAAGCAGCATCATTTACAAAGATAATAGATGTGTTGCTGGTATGATTTGATTATGTAATCCTATTGCACTACACTTAAATTTGCATAAAAGCAATTCAAGAAAACACGGCACTGATTCACTCTTTCTCTATTGCCAGCTGTTCAAAATGTTGCTAAAAATTTTCCACAATCTTGGATGGCAACATGACAAAACTCAGCAAGGAGGTGAGAGCCAGAAAGGGAATGAGAAGCAGTAACCGAGAAGTGAAGTGGGAGGTAATTCTGTATAAATTTACTCTTGTGGAAAAAAGAGAGCTCCTTCAAGAAAAAAGAGAGGGAATAGAGAAACTGATTAAACCCATTTAGAGCTAACGACAGCATGACAAAGAATCTGTCTGAGATATGCAAGAATCTGACATGAGAAACTAGTGACAGCAAGATCATTTATACTGATCTGTGGAGAAAAAAGTGGAAAAGTTGGGAAAAGTTATAATACGGAATGAATAAAAGTGATTTCTTCAGAAAAACCTAGGTTGAATCGACTTGTTGGCCTTCTTAACTGCTTGTTCCTATACAGCATTTCTATTATTAAAAAAAAATCCTGAATGTTTGCTGTCAGTTTTAACTTAAACCACTATTACTTTGCATGCACAGTCTGCTCTTGAGTGTTACTATTACAATGTAAAGTTCAAGAAGCAACAAATAGAGTATTGTAAGTCTCCCCAGCTTTGCAAGTAACAAAAAAAGAGAAGTGTAGGATCATGTGTTCACTGATCACTCTTCAGTGAACACACATTCTTAAAAACCCAGGGATGTGTTCTTGCCACTTCTCTCCCAAAGCATTTGTTGCCTTTATTTAAATACAGATCACAGCTTACGGGTGCCACAAATTATAAGATAAACCTATATATACTTGTAAATACTAAAATCAAATGATGTATGTATGTTTTTCACAAGAAATCACAATAACCTTAGCTAGTGAGTGAAATATGCTCTAAAACTATTATCAAAGACAGAGCAGACTTGATGCTCCCCTGTTAGGATGTGAACTACCTGCTGCCCCATGGTGGAACCTGATAATCCACAACTTCATCCAGTCAGTTTTAAGTCTACTATTTTGTCCTCACTACTCACACTTGGGCTCAGATTGAAAAGGCTGAGCCGGAGAAGGGTCTCAAGATTGGGACCAAGACTGCTAGATAGCATTATGGAATATACAAGTGCAGTTTACAAGTGAGATGGTGTTAGCGCTTTCTATCACTGCTTAGTAAGAATGTGGTAATAGTTGGGTAATGAGGTGGAAACGATATGGATGTAACAAGTTATCAACAATGATTAAAGGTGAGTAATATTACACCGAAATTTGTGTAGGTGAGTAATGACGATCTAGGAACTATTTGTAATAACAACTGTATGCCCATGAGGCAAAAGCTATTAGTAATAATGTTAGCAATATATAAAACAGTAAACAGATAAACAGATGTTAAAGAGATAGTAACCTGTTGATAATAAGGTGATACTGGTCAATGCTTAAGCATATTAGAATTAAATATAAAATTTTATTGGTGACTTAAAAAAGCACTGAATGGACAGGTTCCAGAGTATCTGTCTGACTTACAGCAGCCTCATAGGCCCCTTAGCGCTATTAGATCAGGTGACCTTTTGCTCTTGGTACACCAAAGTCGAGGCTGGTTCATAGAGGTGACCGGGTGTTTGCGGTCGCGGCGCCTAAGAGAATTATGTATCTATTTTCTTATTTAACTGTTACTTGGTATTTGTTATTTGATAAGGATGCTATTTCTGTTACATTAATTTTATTGTGTAATTTTATCTTGTACAGCACTTTGGCCAACACTTTTGTCGTATATAAATGTGCAATATAAATAAATAAACGATAAACGATATTAGGATCATGTTACAATACTATAATGTGGGACTTATTCTTATGTACCCATCATTCTGCTTTGTAAATATTACGTACTGTGACCTGTGTGGACTTATTATTATTACCCCACTATTACCACTGAATTGCCAAGCTTCAACATAAAGAGCAACTAAAAACTTTATTTTCTTTCATTTTACAGAAAAACCCCCATCTATCACATACAGTCATATCACATTTAACCATACAAGTATTCAAAGTTGTAGCACCTTCTAACAAGTAATCGGAATGAATGTAATGTTACTGTAGTGTATGAACACAAACCTAAAAATTCTACATTACATAGTTTAGCATTTATATTTCTCTTTGCTCTGCTATTAAGCATTTATGAGGCTGCTTGAAGCTTGCGTGTCACATTGAGTATTTCCATATCTTGCAAACGGGGACAGTTGCTTGTCAGATTATGTCATACACTGATTGATGTATGAATGTGTTTGCTGCTGATTCTCCACTTTTAGCTGAGCAAGAGGTCTTTACGGTTCATGGAACGAACTATTATCACTGAACATGTGTAAATTCAATTGCACAATGACTTTACTTGATATTTCAAAGGTTAGATATACAGCATTTATGTGGCCAGTATAAATCAGAACATCATTTATGTAAATAGAGATTGCTGAATACTTAATGGTATTCATTCCTAATAGTTTAGAGGAACGGGCAACGGGTTAGGCTTACAGAATAATCATTGTTCATTTTATTTTACTTTTTTGCCACTATTGAAGTAAGGGGGAACTTTGTCAATACTGATGCAGCAATAAAGATATGCTAACGTTTTTACGAACAGTCTTACTCATGCTGTTTAAAAAAAGGTTTTGACTTGTGGTGGGAAAAGAGACATGCGGACTGGAAAAACTTTTCTTGATAAAACAGTGTGATCAAAGGCTCCCCCATTCCACAGCTTTTTTCATATCACATCTTTGGAGCACATAGAGTTGAATGACCCTTTTGTCGTGGAAATGTAATTCTTTCTTTTGTTAGGCACAACAGTTTAAAAAAAATTACTGTCAACACTGTTACATTTATTATTATCCTGCTGTGATGCCGGGGAGTCAGGACTCAAAACTCAGAGTAAGGAAAATTGCTCAGCAGTTTAAATGAAGTTTATTTAACAATGTGACAGTCAGAAAAAAAAACAAGGAAACTCAGGGTCTGGTTGGGGATTCTGGAAAGAAGGAGAAAGGAAAGTTAATAGGGGGGTTCCAAGCTGTAGGTAAAGATGGAGGATGATACAGTTACTTTTTTCAGTGCCGGCGGGGAGGGGGGCATGTACCTGTTCTCATTCCAGAGAACAGGTACATGGCAATGGTGGAGAGTGGGCAGGCAAGATGTGATTTACAGGATCCAAAATAGGGCTGAAGCACTTTGCAGGCAGTGCAGACACTCAACGGAGAAGACAAACTGGAGGCGTGGAACTGAGCTGGAAGCAGGTGAGATGAACCGGAGAAGAAAAGGAATTATTCACTGAACAGGAACCAGGAACAGCCAGCTCGACAAGGCAATGCAGGCCAGGTGTGAGGGGAAGTGATCAAGCCTGAAGTCCACCCAAAAAGGTGGACCCACTGTTGCCAACTTAAGGGAAAAAAATATGCTGGCCATGACATATCCTGTAGATCACGCAGGGTTAATAATGACTCACCACGGTGGCTGCTTTTAGTTGACATGGTTGCATTCGAAAAACAGTATTTTAGGTTAGGATATATTGTCCCTACATATATTTTTCTACAAATCACTCTGTTGTATATTACTTCTGATTTACTACAGGCCCATGCTGCCTTACGTTTGATTGACAGGCTATAGGCTGGAGGCGAGTGTTGCGTCTAATCGCTGTAGATGACTACGGGCTCTTGATGGATGTCACTCTGAATTATTGCACCCAAAGTGATGCAGCAGGGCCAAGATATAGTAGAGAGGCAGCATAGTGAAAGCACTGATACAAATGCTTCAGTAACAAAGAGACTGTTTGCGTTTGATTTAAGAGTGGTGTCTGTGACCAATCAGCAGCATGATTTAACCAAATGATTCTTAACACTTGCCTCCTCCTTACAGTGTGATACAGTATATGGGCCACTGTTGGCAGTTTATCTGGTTGCATTGCGTTAATCAGCTTATTTCCTGCTATCCAAAAGGGAGACAGCGAGCCTTTTGTCCAATAACAGTGCTGGGAAATCACAGCAGTACGCACCAGATTCCTCATTCTCTCTTTTTTTCCATCTCACTCTTTGCTTCTCTCTCAAGTTCTCCCAGCTCAACAAGAGAGAAGCAGCTCTTTTGCTACTTTTCTGTAGCGAGAAAGCTGCTGCTGAAAAGTAGATTTCCAACATCAGCTGAAAAGTGGATTTTGGAAGACCAATTGTGCAGAAATACGATGGATGGGCAAAAAAAAAGGAGGAGGAAGGATAGCGGGATAATGATGAAAGCTAAAGCGTTAGAGTTAAGAGATGGAATGTTAAAAGTCCGGATAAAAGTGTAAAGAGAGGGTAAGTCGTCATTATGCATGTGTGTGAAGATGGTGGGTAAGTCTACTTCTATGTGAGTCAGCTGGCTCATTAGTCTAGACATAGGCACAATATTACATATTTGTGTGTGTGTGTGTGTGTGTGTGTGAGAGAGAGAGAGAGTAAGAGAAGAGGTGCACATGTAGAGAAATGAGATGAAAAGCCTTTACAAGCCATATTAGCAAGTGCTTTGAAAGCCAAGTGGCAGCTTTTGTACTCCTTTTTGAGCATATGCACGCTTACTCACACACACACACTCTCATACACATTAACCACGTTAGTCAGCTTTAATCACACAGCATGATAGGGATTGCGTGCATGTCTGCATGCTTCCGCTAGGCCTCTTAATGTTGGTAATAATGGACTCCTTTGCAGTAATAGATCTGTCATTCAACACAATTAAAGAACCACACACACTTCTGTTTGCCACTTCCCATATTGCACTGGGACATAAAGACGCACTGGAAAGCCAACACCATTGTGTCTTTATCAAGTCATCACATTTCCAAACTGAAGTGTTTGTTTGCAGCACTGTCACATTTAGTTTAATTGGTATAGTCAAATTACACACCCTGACACTTGCACATGCACATTTCTCTTGGAATTGTGCAAATGTAATGCTTGTATTAAGGATTAGGTCACAAGCTGTCACATTTTCTCCCGAGTTATAATTAAGTCTTATGCAATACAATGCTGTCAGACACACTATTAGGCTCACAAACTCAAAGAGGCATGCACATATAGGTAACCATACACTTTGACGCATATGCATATATACTCCACAGAGCTGAAAGTAGACGTTCATGCAAAAACACATGCACAAGTTGTTGTATAGAGAGCGGATGTAACGCATGCTGCCTCTGGACAAGAGAAGATTGTGAATTATTGAGACGATGCCCTGAAACAAGTGATCACACAGTGCCTTGCACACAAACACTAATTAAAAAGGGAAAAAAAACACACACATGTATTGTTACATGTACATCTTGTCCTTTAGTAAAACAAGCCCTCTGGTAACAGAGAAAACAAGCATGGGTTAACAGCTCAACAGTTGTCAGCTGTGCTAAAAGAGCTGCAGCAGGTTTTTCTTTTTTTTAATTATCCATTTGAATTTTAACACAATAAACTTGCATTACTTAACACTAATGTGTGAGTAGAGCACAACAGTGATGGTGGCTGAAAATGGGAATTTGTGTGCCTATTGTACGTATTGCACTAAAATTTAAAAAGGCATCAGTAATTGTATTAATCTTCTTTATCTTTATCTGTGCTTATAGCATTCCTGAATAGTTAAATGTTATGCTAAATATATAAACCAATGTGCTTTTCTTTCAAAAACAAGGACATCACAAGTGACAAAGCTGCCATCATAAAAACGTTTTCACTTCCACTGTGTAACAGTTAAAGATGGATAGAAAGGTGGAGGCGCACATAGAGAAATAGATAACATCCTTTTCAGCCATAGGATGAAAAAGACCCAAATGGTTTGTCGGAGAACAAGAGTGAAATAGTGTAAGGGAAAAAAGATAGATGTATGAATAAATGGGATTTCAGTCCAAGCCATGGGAATATCGGGGAAGAGGGAAAAATGATGAAATGAGACAGACATGGAAATAGAAGCAGACATGGACAGATGATAATGGCTTTTTCCCCTCAAAACTATAGCAATGAAAGAGAGAGGGAGATGAAAATGGATAGATAAATGATAATGTGACTCCTGTCTACTTTTAAGCCCTGGGACTAAGCTTCATGTTTGCTGTGTAATGACTGACTGAAAGCTGCTTAAAGTATGCTAAGCCTAAAGCTACATCAGCTATTTACATTAACCCTGCCCATTAATGTGTCATTGTAAGTTAATAAGTAATACAGTAAGTACAGTCATTTAAATAATATCTGATTAAATAAACTCTTTAGTAGAGTTAAAACTGCAAATGCTAACATGAAATAATATCTAGTATGTGTAACTCAAACCTGTATAAGCCCAAAAAATTGAAAAATTGTTTCCTTTGGTCAAGTTTTAGAGGTGAAATCACATCCCTTCCACTGACCTTTTCTTCTAAGCTGTGAAGTAAAACCTTTTTTGTGATTGTCAGTGACCTTCCAGCTTCAACTGCCTTCCTCACCATATGTTCCACCATATAGAGACACCAGAGTATGTAATAAATGCAGGAAATCCCACATTCAAAATAGATATATCTGTATATTAAGAATGCATAGTCCTTTACTCATAAATGTTCAAGTTACATGCTTGCATGCCCTGTATTGTCAAGTCAAGTCATCTTTATTTATATAGCACATTTAAAAGACATCAAGTGTCGGCCAAAGTGCTGAACAGAGGGATAATATAATAAAAGAATTAAAATAGAAAGAAAACATTTTTTTAAAAAAAAAAAGAATTGTAAGACATGTAATATCAAAGAGATCCAAAAGATCCAAAAATAAGTAGGTCTTGAGATTCGGTTTAAAGACTTCCAAGGATGAAGAGAATTTTATGAAGGGGGGGAGACTATTCCAGAGTCTTGGGGCGGCAATGGAGAAAGCCCTGTCACCTCTAGATTTGAGCTGGGAGCGTGGAACTGATAAAACCATCTGACTGGAGGAGCGCAGAGATCGAGTGGGTAAGTGCAGGCTAAGAAGATCTGAAATGTAACCTGGAGCCAAACCATGGAGGGCTTTAAAAACAAATAATAAAACCTTAAAATCAATTCTATGTTTAACTGGTAGCCAATGTAGAGATGCGAGTACCGGGGTAATATTGTTGAGGTTAATAGATATATGATGTCTGTGAGGTGAGGACAGCGAATTTAAGACCTTCAGAATCCAGAATAACGCTGATCCAGATATGGAAAGAAAGTAGTTGGAGAGATTTTTCAGACCTTTGTTGTACAGCCAGTTTTGCAGCTTTCCAAAATGACACTAAAACAGTAATGAAAAGCTTTCTACATTTAATTTTCTTTGAAACATAAAAGTCTTCATATCCAAACAACATGACTCCAAAATACACATATATGACATATACAAGTGATTTTACGTATGCAATTTTTATACTTCTATAGCAGGAAAACAGAAATAAAGGATAGAATCAGCTCTACGCCCAGGACATTCTGGTGGAAGAGTTTTAACACTTAACTTTTATCTCTTAAATCAGTTAGTTTTCAGTTCAAATGGAGGACGAGGCAGCTATCCCTGCCTCTCTCTTAGTCTCACTACAAAAGAGAAATAAATTGCTTTTGAATCATTTAACAGAACCAATGGCTAACCTTAATTTTCTCTCTCAGATCCTTAGTGTTAATAATTTAAGTCTGTGTGTGTGGGCTGGGAGGATATAGCCTAGTATATCTTTGTCTCTCTGTCTCGTTTCATCTCTCCTATCTACAGTAACAAGTCGTAAAGTTGATTTTTAAGTGGACACATACTCACATGCTTTCCAATAAATTCTATTAATATTTGCAGATATTCATAGATTACTAATAAAACCCTTCCTGAGCAAACGTTTCTCTGTGAGCCAAAAGATAAACTTGTTTCATGTCGTGTCTGTTTTCGCAGTTCACATCATTAAAAGGATTTAAAGGCATTTCTGCCTGACGACAGATTAAACATTTTAGATACAGCTAAACCTGCCTCATCATTTCTTGCTCCAGCCCGATGATGATCACGCACATATGAGAGAAGTATTGATCGCCCCATCTAACACTTTGTAAGATGCAGTAATCCATACAATTTTAGTACCTTTAAATATTTACCAAATTGTACAATATAGATCTGTATTCATAATACTTTTGATCATCCAGAACTCTGTTTGGTGAAAAACAATTTACTGACACTCTCGAGAGGCCTGTGAAGTTTTGAATAAACAAGAAGAAACCCGAATAGGTCAATGCCCTAATTGTTTTTAAACAAGAGGAATGATATTCGAGCTACACTGAGCCAAAGGTTTACCACTTCATACACACACTCTTAAACAAGCACAGGCTTTTATGCGGCTTGACCGATCTCCGATTACCTTAATTAATGTTAGCTAGTTTCCTGTTTCTCACTCCACCGGGCTCAGAGCCAATCAGAAATCATGTTTCTTCCAAGTATATCTGATGACTTGACAACACAATAGCGCTGCATTTGTGCTGTGTGTGCATTTTTCTGTTAGCGCGTGCATACTGTGTGTGATTTTACGTGTAGGTGTGAGCGTTTTTGTGTTGTTGTGACAGTATCTAACTGAGTATTTGTCCTTTGTGCCAGCACGCGAGGATGTGTCATGTGCATGTGTTTGTGTGTCTCCTTCCTTTTGTATGTGCGTGAGCGTACATAAAACGAAGGGTAGGATTACCAGCTTGTTGTTGCAAGATAGGATAGGATTACATGAGAAAGAAACAGGGGAAGGAGGAGAGTGAAGGCAGGAGGTGTGACAGGAGCTGAGATAGAGAAAGAATGAGATAGCTGGTGTGATAGTTAGTGGGATGAAGTTGAGTTTAAAAAGAGGTTGGGAGGCACTTTAAAATAAGAAAAAAAGAAAACAGTGAATCGAAGGGAATGTGACTTGAGCAAGGGAATAAATGTATATACAGCATGTGGCCAAGTTTTGAGGATGTGGTTTAGCTCTGCTAATACAGACGCAAGCAATAAAAGAAAAAAGGAGCTTCTGTAGATAAAGGCTATAAAGGCTGGGGAAGTGATTATCTTGTTTTTGGGTTGATATGATCTGAGTGCGTAGCTTTTTCTTAACTCCAAGTAACAAACACTGAATATTGGCTTTGGATTATCAGTGATTACAGAAGGTATAGACTTTACTTTACAAGGCATGCTGAGACTCACTTTAATTAGAATGACAACCAAATAGTGGGTATAACATTACTTCCTTCTAGTCCATCATGAAATAAAACAGCAATAGTAAAGGAAACGGTTGCACACAAACCCAAACTTCCACAAAACAGTGTGCACACATTAAATAACTGAATCATGATTTGCTTAAATCATTCAGTGTTTTCCAAAGTCAGCTGCATTGTTACTTGTTTCTTTGAACTCTTACATACTTTTCATATTTTATTCCTTCACAGTGTTGTTACCCCAGGCCCAGATTTCCCTCATAATAAGTGTTTGTGTTGAATTTAGAACTAAATGTCTATTTAGACATTATTAAGGAAACATTAATTAATCCTTAATTAATTCACCAATTTTAAAATATCTAGATTTGTCTGTTTTTTGGGTCACTTTTGGAAAAGTAACCAATTTTTAAAACAAAAAAGAATGACATTTAGGATATTGTACTGCTGTCAAATGTTTAAAAAAGGTCATATTTGACCTCAACAGTATTTAAGGATTAAGAGCATATTGGTAAAAAGTAGCTGCCCATTTAGAAAACCTAAATGAAATCATAGTTTTACGATGGCATAGTTCAAAACTTAAAAACAACATACTTTACTTATACACTGTTGCCTATGAGATGTTTAACCAAATAATAATATGAGTCAAACAAAAAGCTAGTAATACACTGACTTATGTTCAAAATATTGGACATATTGAAGCCATCCAACTATTAATATCATATTGCCTAGGTTGTGCAACCTCTTAGTAAAAGAGCAGTTATTGTGTGTTGACAGTTGTCTGTCTGGCTGCCTCAAAGGTTGATCTTGTTGTATAGGTCTATTAAATTAGGCTCTCTCCCAAAGAGAAACATGGATAACAAAATTAATGTCGACATATCGACCATTGCTTGGATCTTTTCTTTGTAATGCCAGAACATTTCTTGGCTATATGGAATATTTCCTTTCCTTTCCTTTCCTTTCCTTTCCTTTCCTTTCCTTTCCTTTCCTTTCCACACTGAAGAACTTCAGCTTCATATGTTGCCCATCCCCCACACATAAAATTTGGCGTCTCGAAGTACAAACTTTTTACTCACACTCTCTGTTCAAGAATAAATATTGTTGTGAAGAATTACAGAGTATGGCATTATTAAAATAAGGGTGAAAAAGCCTTTGGGTTATTAATGTTTGTTTATATTTGGGTGCACACGGGTTTCTGTTGGAGTGAAATGAATGCAGAGTGAAGCAATAAAGGTAGAGGCGGCTGGTTTCCTGAGCCTTTATGCTAATCAGTCACTTATACATTCATTCCACTGCCACTGTCTGCTCAGTGTCACATCCCAACTCACACACAATCAGACATAAATGCACATAAACACGTGGACTACCTTCATCAGTCTCTCACTTTGTTTCAGTTGTTTGTTCTTTATTCAGTTAATTTTTTTATGTTAGTACATTAAACTATTAACTTCATGAGTTATTGAACAAACCCTTGTGGTCGATGACCCAAATCGCCACCTAGTCTCACGATCTCTTAAAAGAAAATATTTTCCCCCAACGCTTGACAAAAAAGTGCAACTCGGGGAAAAAAATCAAAAAAATCATATAAATAAATACATCTTAACATAGTGATATTTGTTCGTACAAATGGGAGAAATGTTGTGAGGTTTCAAGTTAGTTTCCACGTCTACAATAACAGGACTGAAACGATCAACGCGAGAGAAGCGTTAACAACTAGCCTGACACACTAACATGCACTGAGCTTCACTTAATAATCAAACAGCTGTTACTTGTAAGTGACATCATCGCACCTGCAGGTGAGACACTGTAGTGACAAGTGAGACCGATCACTGCCTTTGTCACATACAGGAAAAGGTGAGACGTTAAAAAGAGCAACATGTGATTGAAAAGAGTGCTTTAAGTGTGCATATGTGCCTGTGAGCTTTTTTTGTTGTTGCCATATTTACACATTTATCTGTGACTGTGTGTCTGTCTTTAAAAGAACAAAACCGTAATCTAAATCTAAGGATCTAAAAAAAACGCTCCAAAGATAAAGATGTCAGATAATTATATACTTTTGGTCCACAGTACTTATCAAACCTAAATTAAAGATGAGGGCAATAAACACTAGCAATGGCTACAATGAGCAGGGGAACATATCAATAAAACAAGAAAAAAATGTGTTTACAAAGCGTAGTAAACATAAGGCTCATTTATGAAGCCAAAAAGCTCCTGCATTAGTTTTTCTTTGTTATGTCTCGTGATGGAAATTCTATGAAGGTCCAGGTAGTGTCTGGCCATAGTTTATAGAGACTACCTGGATTGGTAAGGTGCAAGTGCATATTTAAAGTGTATTTATACACATATATAGACTTTATTTACTTGGGGTGTGGCACATGGTCACAAGCTTCTGTCTAATTTGAACCATTTGGATTCTAAAAGATGCGTTGTGTCATAACAGCTACTCTCTCACTGACAAGGACATTTCTAGCCATTACAATACACATGCAAAGTCCAAAGATCAGCAACCCAAAGATGCCTATGAAGTTGACCTGCACCTTACTCAAATACACATAGCACAGTAAACACACACTTGCAAACAATGCGGCAAGCGTTAGTGTGCTTGTTTTGTTTGTTTGTTTTCCCTGCAAATGCATTAATATGAATGTGTGTGTGTGCTGACTACAGTAAAGTGCAAGTGGCACCCCATCCTTCACTCTGACCCCCCCATCCACCCCCACAAGTACACACACATGAATACACTTCTGTGTAAGCACCGAGTGTCCCTGTAATGAAGTTTAATGACTGTAATGCTGGGCCAAAAAAGGGGGAAGGGGTGGGAAAAGGTACTCAACAACATTACCTTTCTGAACGTCTGGAATGGTTGTGCATTCAGGAAATAATACAGTTTGCAAACTACAGCAGCTGATGCAACTATTTCAGCATACAGCAGCCACAAATTGCTGAAAAAAAGACCAACTAAGGGAACAGCTACTAAAAAAAAACAAAACAAAAAAAAACGTACAGCATTTTTCAAATAGTTTTAATTGATTTGATATATCATTGTGGGAGGATTGTGAAGCACCATTCCTTGGCACTTAAGAGAACTTAGCAATTCATTTTCTTGTGATTTTACATATTCAGTTGTTTTATTGAGTCTGATAATATGTAACTGTACTATCAATTTCTTAAATGAGCCAAAGAATCCTTCCTGGCTTAACGCTGCAGTCAGCAAGTCCAAAGAGCAACAACAACAATATTTTATCAAGCTAAATTACCCAAAGGTGAGGTACACAGCGGGGAGTCTGATGTTAATGTGTATCTGCACAGTGGACACAGGAGAGAACAAGAAGTAGGTTAAAAACTCCCTTGCAGTAGCAAAGAGCCACAACTAACAGTGATGCTAATTAAATGAACGTCAGTTTGAAGGGTAATTATGTGGGTTATAATTTAAAACATCTCAGTGTAACTTGTGGGAGAGAGAGTCATTTTTTTTTATTATCACTTTTTTCAGCTAAATAAAGCCTTTAATCAAGTGAATTGATTCTAGCATGCTTTAGATGTACTGCCTATGCTAATACACTACTTCAAATGATACAGTAAGTGCTACTGACCAAAATATTGTGAGTGGAGAAGCAAAAAATGCATGAAAGTAGGGAAAGTGCTTTAGGGATAGACAGCAAACACTGCAACTATTTGACATGTATCACCTGGTGACAGGCAACCGAGGTCATTATTAGTATGCCAAACCATGATGTCTTGAATTTATTCATAGGTATGACCTCTTTATGAATGTGTATGTATGAATAAGTGAATCCCTCAAAATGATTGAGGTGCGACAACAGGTAGCAATGATTTTGATGGATGCATTAGTCCGCTGAGACTGTTTACAAATTGTTCTCAAACTGGATGACCCCAAAAAATAAAAAATAATAACTCTTTTAGGTAGACTTCAAAAAGTTCAGTGATATATGTAAAATATACTTTGTTAAAAGGTAAAATAAGTTCTCCTTGTTGAGGCTGAAGAAAAAAAAAAATCATGCTTTCAGAGGTTTCCACTTTGATCAGTATGTGCCAGTGTGCTATAGCCCGAGGGACAGTGACAATGACAGAATGTCCCGCATTGCTATGAAACACTCTTGCCTAAATCATTACTGATTATGATAATTTTTTAAACAGTATTTTTTTTGCGACAATTGATTTATGTGGTTTTGTTATGATCTGTGTCATAGTGTACTCTCTTATCAGCTTTATTTATAGAATCTTGAGGGGTAATTACTAGGGGTGCAACAATACTCGTATCAATATTGAACCGTTTGATACAGTGCTTTCGGTTCGGTACGCATATGTATCGAACAATACAATTTTTTTAAATTTACTTTATCAACTTTTCTTCTGACTATGCTGTCTGTGTTGAGAGCTCAGTGGATCTGTGTTCGACTACTTCGCCTAGGCTGCATTGTTGAGCGCAGATCCACTGAGCGCAGCGCAAGCTAGCAAGACAGACGCTAAGCTCGTTGCAACATGGCAACTGCCTCAACACTACCCGAAATTGACCCTCCCCCACTCTCATTCAGATCTGGCGTTTGGAACTATCTTGGTTTTCATGGGAAGTATGACCCTGAAGGTAAGTGCGTCATGGACAAAAGTAAAACAGTATGTCGGATGTGCCACGCAATGCTCAATTGGTGGGAACTAGTACGTTAGCGCAGTTAGCTTGTTATCTTGTTGACGCCGTCCAGCCCCATGCACGGGGCGATCCGCGGTAACTCATTAACGGAGATTTGCCACATTATGGCGTTAACATCATTTAGATGAGATTAACGCTGACAGCAACGAGTGCAAAGACAAGTGGAAGCAGATAAAAACAACAAGCACGCATGCTACAAACTTTACCCGAGTCATTTAGACAGCCGTTAGCACGTTTCTCCTTATGGGGACCTGATATGTTTAATATGCTGCTGAGAATATAGCCCAGAAGAAGCATATAGTATAGCTTTTATTTTGGAAAGAGCCATTTTTCTGTAATAAACTCTCTTTTCCAAAGATGAGTGATTTCTCGATCAGATAGATTTTTTTTTTTTAATTATTTTGTTGTTTCAGCAACATTACATTTAAAAACTGTACTTTTGAGTTAAAATATATATTTATAATTTTAATAAATGACAAATTAAAAAGGCATGAACATTTTTTTGTATTGAAAAAATATCGAACAGTGACACCAAAGTATCGAACCGAACCGAACCGAACCGTGAATTTGGTGTATCTTTGCACCCCTAGTAATTACATTAATATCCTTTTCTGTGTGTCATTATATTTGGAGATGGGAGAGTGTGTAAACAAATAAAGCTAAATGTTCATAAGTACAAGGGGGAAAAAATTGTTTAAAAGAGGGAAAATAAAGGGACTGCGTTGTTTGCCCTTCTGCCCCTCCTTTCTCATGTCCTGGTTGGAGGCTGCTTGTGTTTAACCTTTAGAAAGAAGCCAGTTAAAAGTGAGTCCCACAGGAAGCAGTGTGGGTGTGCACCACTAAAAGCAGTTTATTCCACATGCAGTCCACTCCTTTCATGAGTTTAGGGAGACCTTTTGTTTTCTTTGCTATTCTTTTCTTTGTCTGCAGGAATTGGTCCTGTTTTGTAAAGATTTGGCAGGAAACCAATTTAAACAAACAAGAAAAAAAACCTTAAAAAATTTGAGAATCATCACAGTATATACTTGCCATTTTATTCCATTCTACTATTATAACCTTCTCACTATCAGTCTCTATTTTACACTTTTAGTTTGCTCATGGGCTAAAGTGGTAACCCAAACTCACTCTTTAATCAGTTATATTATTTCATCTCAACATGTACCGCCTTTAAAATAGAGCTTGGCTGCCTGCCAAAGTCACTAGTTGAGTAGACAAGGTTTTTTTTTTTACACCCACATATCACCATCTGGTGGGTGTTCACTTCTAATTTCAATGGTTAATTAAAATCACAAACAAAAACACAATCTAAAAATTGTATAATAAGTAAAAGCGTGTCATTTGTTAAGGATCACATCTAATGTGTCATCCAATTACATGCTCACGAGATTTTGTGGTTTTGGTTTTATTAAATCAAAACCTATCATGCTGAGAAATAAATTATTTTTAATTCAGTTTTTATTAAGAATACACCATAAAAAAAGAATTAATGAAACAGAAAAAACCCACTATAATCACTGAACAGAGCACAGGGCCAAGATGCTTCAGTTCAGAAAGATAAAGTACAGAATCAGGAGTTTTTAATTTAAAGCAGTCACCAATGTTTTAGTATTTATAGGTAGAGTGAAGAGATGCTACATTATATGAGCACAGATGTTATATGGATAAATGAATCCTTAAATAAATCAGTAAATCAAGAGATAGAAAGAATGTGGATAAGTAACAGCTAAGATGACTTTATATATATATATATATATATATATATATATATATATATATATATATATATATATATATATATATACGCACACATGTGACTACAAAAATTACAATCAGGCCACATAATCAGGGTGACATGTATAAGCTAACAGCCTCACCTACTGCAACAATAACAAAAGGGTAACAGCAAGAGACCAAGAATGAAAACCAATTATGTATGGGATAATAGTAAGCAGCAGACTTACTATTATGTGCTGGGGAAAGGCTGAAGAATCGGCAAGTCTGTCTGTTCTGTCTCCCGTAGATCATAATAATATTGTACATTAAGATGAACGTGGCATCAGTATCATAGAACTTCAACAGCAACTCTTTAAGACTGTTTTCTTTACTTCTGTTTAAAGAACCTTGTTTAATATGGGGCTTGTTTATGTCAACCTTCCTTTACTGTAGACAGTGTTTCATTTCATGGTTTTGTTCAAATTAGAACTATTATAAACAATTACTTGTTATGTAAATAAATATGCATCATCCCTTCTATTAGATACTTAAATACCATATTACCACTGATATATTCAACATTGCGCAAATGGAGCAAACATCACGTTTTATGGTAAATATGCAAATTAAGATTGCAGTCTCCATTTGTTTTGTCATTTGTCTTTTATTACTGATCCTGTGATAACTATGTTCAGTCTAATAATCAAATTCTTACCATTACATTCTGACTGTGATGCCATTATATTTCTCCTTAATGGTATTGTTATGAAAAATACTCAATGGAGATAGAGAAAAGAAATGTGTGAAAAAGAAGGAGGAAAAACTGAATAGATACATCCAAAGACAATGGATGGTTGATGAGAGAGAAGATTCAAAGATTGGTTTAAAGTTGAATGGTACTATCGAGTACGTAGGATGCTCAAATATGACAATAGTCATGAAGATAATTTGTATGTAATCCATACAAGGAGCTTAGGAGCCCAACTATCTGTGCTCTATTGATATATCAATAATTTCAAAGATAGCCTGGCTAATCTCTATTAGATTTTAATAATGTACAAGCCCTTTCTCCTACTTTCACACTTGCTTGCTGTGCATGTATACGGACACATCCGCCTATGGCTCAGCTAATTTTTGCCATTTTTATTCTTCTAAAATAAACAGAAGAATAAAAAATGAGTAAATTGGGAACATTAAGTGGTAGATTTTAAAAGATTAATGTTAACGTGAACATGTTAGCCATACAAAAAAAGACAAAAGGGTCAGCAAGACAGAATCTCAACATGTGACTGGCTAATGTGAGCTGTTAGTTCACACCTCTGCATAAACAGCTCGCACTTTGACACAGCTGTGTGTTTGATAGATGACCTTAGGTGAGATGATGATGAAGACTGAAGTGTCAACATGCAAGTTTGCAAGTGTCGACAAGTGAGTGTGCATCCATAATTTCACAGGGATGGAAAGATGAAAAAAAATGCAATGAGTGAAGATATTAATTTGTTAGTCAGCCACTTTGTTAATGTGTATTTTGAGTGGAAGTTAATATCTAAAGTTGATTGCTGAGTTCTGTGTGTGTGTGTGTGCTCCATGTAGAGTTGATGTGACTTGTCCAATTTTACTTCCAAAATTTAGGTGATGAACAATCTTGAAATGCCCACTAAAGAGTTTTTTAAATCCCCCCCACCAAGAGAACAAAACAAAAAAGAAATAGTGGAGTTTTAAAATACTTTTAAGTGGGTGTGTGGATAGGTGTGGGTGATTTTGATGCAAGTGTGCATGAGTAGATGTGTTTGGATACAGCGATAAAAATAACTGCCGTTGTCAGAGTTAATTAAGTTTGTCCTCGTGTGGCTTCTGTAGCGATCGATGCTATAAGACAGAGAATGACTGATAAACAGGAATGTGAGACTGATGACAGCGGAGTGATGTGGGACAGAGAGGGACGAGTGCAGATAGAGAGAGGAAGGCAGATAAAGAGTCACCGTGAAACAACAGTGAAAACACGCCAGCAAAACTGAGAATAAATGAGGTAAAAACTGTGTGCATACACAGAGTGGGATCTCAGGGAGAGACGGAGAAGGAGGTAACTGTCAACTGTGTAATAATCCTCTGATTAGTACATCAGTCAGATTACTCACACTCTATTCCAGTAATTAACTGTTGAACATTAATCAGATTGGCAAAACCAGATTAGAGTTGTAAACAGATTAGTGGGGGATTACAAGAGCATGCTGCACAATAGTTGGAAGACAGGACATTTTTCACATTTTATTTTTCGAGTCACAGCCAGTTTTGTCATTAGACAATTCTAATCTATGGTTCTAGAAAGGTGTTAATCAAAATACATGAGCTGCTTGATCTATAAAGTTACAGTTCATGAATAATAAATGTGCATACAGTTGCATTGGAAATGCTCAGTTTTTCTGGGTGTAGTAACTTTTCTACATGAAAACTACAGTACTCTTGGTAGATGAAACTAAAGGACTGTGATGGTATGTCAGTTTACATTTCATTACTTCAAATGAAAAAATGGATGAAGATATAAAAATACATACTTAAACATGAGAAATTCTTGCTTCTTGCGACAGAGACAGAGGTTTGCATCTGGATGTCAGTTTGCAGTTGTGGTTACATGAGTCCACTTTTTTCCTCTATTAACCCAGAACATGTTTGTTCAAATGCTGCCACTGCCCAAACACAACCAAACAAAGATGAAAAAGTCATCCGATGTTAATATTACTCTGCCAAATTGTGTGTGTGTGTATATGTATGTGTATATATATATATATATATATATATATATAGATAGATAGAGATATATATATATATATATATATATATATATATATATATATATATATATATATATATATATATAGATAGATAGAGATAGATAGAGATATAGATATATAGATAGATAGAGAGATATAGATATAGATAGTTTGGCTAAAAAATGTATTGTATGTGAACATGATACTAATTTGTTAAATATTGATATGACTTTTTGAATAGGCTACATTAACTATATGCATTTTTCTGTGTCTATAGAAAATGTAATCCAGTTACAGACACATTTCCAGCAAAAAAAAAAAAAAAATGCTGTTGACATTCATTTGTATACAAATGTAATTTTAAGAAAAAAAGAGTTCAACAAAAAACATCTACTACTACTAAAGCCATGCTCTAAAAATTGGATGCGTCAGTAACTTTGTTTGTCAAGGGATCTGAGAGGAAAATAAACTCATGTAGTGACTCAGGGACCTTTTTTTTCTCGCTTTTTGAAAATCTTTTCTGTTCTTGTAGAGAACCAGTTCCCCTTAGTTCCCCTTGGAATTGATAGTCTGCTTGCCTATCGATCCCGCTTATTGGTTCTCAGTGTATTAACAATCAGCTGATTTGTCAGAGGGGGAAATAAGCAGCGCAGTGAAGAGTCCACAGCGTGGATATGGAAATTTTATTCATATTTTACTACAAAAAAAGGAAAAGACTGCACTGGTAAAGTGGAAACTGCATCCAGGACATAAACAACCACATTATGAAACTAATGTAAAGAGTAGTGTGATGTTACTTTCTCCTGGGAGTAATTAAGTGCATCACTTAATCAAGTGTTCTGTGTAATATCTGTCCTTGTCCATCTGGTGGGTTAGGACAGAGAAGGAGTAGCTATCTGTTTTCCAGTTCTAATGTTTTTTTCTCCTAGATTTCTGCCTACTGTAGCTGTAACACAGCAATTAATCCTCAACCTTTTAAATAAAGCTTTATTATAACAGGTGTAAGGAGTAGTGGCACTTTGCGGAAAGCAGAAATCAATGGGCTTCAATTACATGGCCACTGAATGCTCTGCACTGCAACAGGATATAACACTATGTATTGATTTACTTCAAAGGTACATGTAATTTTTTTGTATTGCAAATGAAGTTGCATGGTGGTGTTGCTTAACTCATCTTCAGTATTGTTATGTAGTTCATGATTTTTTGCCCTTCCAGCCCATCTTTACAAACCTTGTCACACCGAGGTTTGTGAAGAAACAGTTGTAAACTATTTTGTACCAAGCAAAAAAAAAAAGGCAGATAATCAAATGGAAACTCAGTCACTCTTTGGTCAAATACAATACAAACTATTCTTTATTATTATTATTTTTTAATTTAGTTGAAAACATACTTCATACAAAACACAACTGTTTCCTAAACCTAACTGTGTAGTCTTCAGTTTTTGTCTAAAAAAATAATATAAAATATTTTTTTATGTAAAATAGGTTGTGTGTGGAAGTAAATGCTCTTAGATGAAAAGCTTAAATTTATGCCACAGCCAGCATCACTTCAGGGATGCCTTTATGCATTTACAAAACAGAATTTTGTGATCATGCCTCAGATTATATTGCAACAGTTTTCTGTCTCCAGACATGAAAAAACACAATGATTATTGTGTCCTTAAACACAAATAAATAAATGAAATGTATGCACTAATTCTCAAACTGCTGTAATTCTGCGCTAGCTTGGAAATGATACGAGACTACTGCGACTAAATCAAATTATCTGTGTCATTTTCAAACTCTGCCAGTTTGGAAATCTTGTTCCTGTCTGGTTTTATCTTTAGATGAGAAAGTTAATGTTTAGAAACCAGTATAGATCAGACAGTCTGGAACGATATTTACTGAACATCCAGAGAACAATTTAGATGAAGAACCGTCATTAATCCTGGAACTGTATCGTTCCTGTTGAAAACAACAACGCATATTTCTGACTGATTATGGGTAATGTTATCCACATTACATTCACAGGTGGTTAAGTTATATTTTAAACATGTTCATTGCTGTTTATTGTTCCTCATTTGTCGTAGCAACATTACTCGTTTTCATTTGTATGCTTGCAGAATTTTGTTCATAAACCAGTTTTAGCTTTTTCGAAAAACCTGTAATGTCAGATAATATTGCTGGTAGACACATAAGGTTTGTGAAAGAACAGTTTCTTATCAATTGCAGCACAAAAGCTCAGATAAATGAACAAAGGAGGCTTTGGATAGCTGACGATACTTCACCTGATTAGAAGCTGCAGAGTCTGATTTCTTTTCATAGAAATCAGACTCTGCAGTCTTGGTCTGCACAAGACTGCAGTGATTAGTTTACTTCCTCATTCATCTGTCTTTGACCCTTTCTTTGTGTTTTTTTGATAAGAATGTAAAATATTTTGTTATACCAATGTTGAATTTTTTTTATATCATGAAAAGCAGTCCATATTTGTGTTATTGTTTTTTATGATGATAAGACATGTTTTGTTTTTTATCACTAAAGCAGTGATCATTTTTCCCCTTTCCCACCTTCACTTTTCTTCAGTTCGTCAGGTCATATCGTTGTCTTGCCATCATTCTTCCCCTCATTAACTGACATTCAGCTTACCCTTATTGTTGGTGTTCTCTTTTCCAAAGACCTCGACTCACCTTACCTCACTGCACACACACACTTACACAGAAAATGAGTGTGTGTGGGACTGCTAAGCAAATTTGGGACATTAAGATGTTTTTTTCTATACAAAAAGTTAAGACAAGTTCAAGAGATTTATATTTCATTTATTTGCAAGTTTAACAAACAAACCTGTGCTTGCTGTTTGTTTTCTTCAAATTATGTTGTCTCTCCCTAGTTAGGGTTTGCCTAAGCTGCCATGAGGTTAGACATGAGGCTAAACTGGTGACTCCCCTAAAGTTATCTGTCAGGCTGGTTCTGTTGGGTGCTGCCCATGAAAAGATCATATATGGCTTTCAAATGAATAAGCCTATTGTTGTATTTTTTTGAGAGGAACATGTAGTTTGCTTGTTGGTAAACCTCTTGGATGCTTTGTTGTGTCTTCATTGCAGAATACAATGTCTAGTGTCTCCCATTCACCCACCCCCACCCCACCCAAAATAACTGTTGGAAAAACTACTGACCTAGTTTGGAAAGTTCTGAAAGACACCAGATATAGCATGTTTTCAGAAACTTATGGAAGTTATGAACTTTAATGAGACACTGAAAGTGTGTTTTAGAGTTAAGTACAACCATGCTTTATACACTATTTATACAAGCTTGGGCAACATGAAATGTTTTGACAGTTTTGAAGTCAGCCACAGACTTTTATCCCCATTAAAATCCAGGGTGTGGACAACGATGCAGGTGAGCAGCAGGCTCAAGCGAGTGATGCAGGTGAGCAGCAGCAGGCCGCTCACAGTGGTGCTGTTGACCACCAGCTCACCGTCAGTGATGCAGACGAACAGTAGGCCATGAGTAGTTCTGGAAACAGCAACCACCAAATAGCATGGCAACAAACAGTGGAGGACACAACCAGCACCCGGCACCTCAAATAACTGTTGGCTGTTTGATCTCCATAAATGTTGAAAATGAACATTTATTTAGATCAAATGGGATAAATGCTCAAAGATGACTCTTTGTCACAGTTCTCAGATATAATATCACAGTATGAGCATCAGGAGTCATGTTCCCTATAGGAAAACCATTACATTTTAAATGAGTCCTTTTGGAAGTCAAGACTTTTTCCATTTTTAACTCTGTTTTAAAGATGAAGGAGAGTAAATAAAGTAAGTAAACAAAAAGGCTTTTTGTAAGGAAGATATTGACTAAATTCAGAAAAGAAAAATCACTGAAAGCTACTCTAAAAGCACATGCACAGTGACATGGGTGAAGCACAGAAGGTAATCTTCTCTTGGAAGGTTTTCACTGCCCTCCTTTTCTTCTTTCTCTGGTCTGTATGAAAAGTTTGAGAGTAGAAAATGTAAATATCAGAACAGAAAGAGATGGAGAAAGGCAAGCAGGGCTAATAGATAATAAACGTACTGATGTGTTCCTTTTGCAGGAAACACACAGCTCAATAGACAATAAAGCCAAATCGGGAATAAGCTGGACAGGGCAGTTCTTTCTTAAGCAGAAAAAAATGTGTCTGTCTTTGCACACATTTGTTTGTTTTTATAACTTGCTAAATTGACATAAAACTCTTGAACAAAAACTATACAAACAATCATCCTCTGCTAAGGTCAGCTGGTCAAAATGTGAATGTTTCATTTTGGGCGAATAGAGCAATAAAGAGGAACTACCATTACCAGCTGTGCTACAGAGAAAGGATGAAATATTTGAGTGTGTTTCAGAGAAGTGATCATTTCTAGAATAAAAATTTGGAAAGGTTTATCTGAAAAACTCAGTGCTAGATTGTCTTGGTAGACTGAGGTCGAGCTCCAGTTTAGGACTTTGACTGTTAACAACCTGGCTGTTTCTGAAAACTGGCACCATCTGAACTTCGTAGAACCTCCAGTGTCTCAAATCAAGAAAACAGGAAAAAAAATTCTTCTACGGAGGATGCCCCTGGACTATGTCTACTGTGCTCTTTCTACTTATAATAGAGGGGATCTAGGACCTGATCAAGATTCATAGGCACATAACATTATTTTGCCTCCAAACAACACAGTACAATCTCTGTCATAAGCAGCAACTGCCTTGGTTTAAAATGGCATCCAGACTACTTCATGGAGTAAAAGGCCAAGCAAATCACAGGCTCCTTTTTATTCTAGACCTTACTGTCATAGACTTTTCACCCACTTTGAGAACCATTTTAAAGAGACTGTTCTCAGTTCAATAGTAATATTGGTGACGAACCTCTACTCTCTGCGATGTCTGGAGAAGCTTCTGGAAGAAGGTCTTCCTGATCTCCTTAATGAAGCCTTGGGGACTCATTCTGAAGGGGACCAATCTGTTTTATTATCATTGTCCATTTGTGCCACATGTAGGAGCAGGATGAGAAAGAAACAAATGTTATCTTTTCAAACACCTGAATTGTGTGCATTGTCAGAGGTGATGAAGAAGGCTCTGTACACTGTGGCTGTGCAAGTCTTCAACAAAAGCATCATTGGCTGGTGTCCAGGAGTCAAGGTGGTTAGGTGTGTTGGCGCTGTGTTTGTCTCCTAGGGGCAGCTGGAGGTCTCTGTACAAACCTCCCACAGAAAAAGGCAATGCACATCTCCATGGGAGAGTAGTGATTCATGTCTGTTGAAGCTACAAGCAAACGTGTGACACATATAGATTTAAAATAACAGTCCTTTTTTATGCCTAGTCAGGCTAAGAAAACATTGCAGCAACTGTGGATTGGCTGTCCCTAACTAGCTAACCATTTTTTTCTTTGCTACAGCAGTGCTTACTGGTTTAGCAGCTATATCAGAAGACAGTATTTGTACTTTTGGTCCAAAGTACTCTGCAACAGAACATAGGATGGTTTGTCTGATTAACTTTCTAATAGGCTGGGCTCACAGGAGCATCTGGGTCAGTAGGAGAAATGAAATGATGGGGATAGCTATAAAAGCTGAACTTAGAGTCAAGAGACAAGTGACAAGTCAAGTGGGTGCAAACCTTAAAATAGAATTTGTAAACTATGAAATGGTCTGACATTGAAGAATTTGTTTATGAATTTGTTTCTGTTATGTTGTGTGCAATGTAATTGGAGATAGACATAATTTGTTTTGTGCATATTTTTTCTTGTGTGCATGTCAGATAGTCATTGGGTTTGGTATTGGATTGCAATTAAGTTAAACTTTCCTCTTATTTATGTTTGTAAGTTGAAAAATGTAACCAATGATGGGTTTGTCAAAGGTCTGCTCTGCTCTCCTTTCCTCTCTTTTCTTCTCCAATCCACTCTTATCCTCTACTCTCCCTTGCTACTTTGTTCCTATTGGTCCATTAAGTCAGTTGATGCTGCAAGTCCTTTAGCTCTTTTATAAGCAGCTTTTACAAGTTGGCTCACTGACTGTGGACCACTGAAGGATAGAATTGAATGGCACCAAGGCCCAATGGATTTATCCCTTTCTTATATTCACAGCCAGAAGATCCTGGCCTGACACACACAGACGCTTTTCTTCATAGCTCTGTTTTGCTTGAAACAACTTTTACTTTATTTGTTTATCACGCTAACTGGCTTCCGTAATTTGGAAACTCTACAGGTGAAAAAACAAAATCAGTTTTGTATTACTGTAGAGCTTGTTTCAAGTAAACAAAAGAACCACCAAAGTTCATTTATCTGCTCGTATACTATCTCTGCCACCTGTCTTAGAAGCTCATTACAGTAGCTCAGACAACTTTAAACCACACCATATCCTTGAATAAGCCTGGGTTTCCCACTGTGGTTGAATATACCATTTGCTTTAATTTTGTATATCTGCTACTAGCAGACAAATACTTGCCATTGTTCAATAAGAAATGCCCATCTGAAATGAAATTGGTTGTTCAAAGCACACTGATCCACTGTGTATTTGGGAATTACTGTTTTACTGCTTGTTATTGATAATTGTTTTTCAGTTTTTCCTGAAGGAAAGATGGCAGTCCATCTTCCCACTTGGAGAACATGCACACATTAACTTTATTAGAAAAAAATACTGTTCACATAAGGAGTCCATAGGCCCAAAAAACATCGACCCAATGTATGGCGTATTTCCTAGGTAATATTTATAATTTATTAAGAGACATAGAATCTGGTAGTTTCGATACCTTGTGTGTGGGAATTTAAGTCAGAATGAGTCTTGGATTTCCTACATGCCTTTCCTCAATTGCCGTTGGTGCTGCTGACTTCCTTTCTAAGAGGTCCTTTCTTTATTTTCCTCAGTCTGTCTTTTTCAGTTGTAGGGTGACCATTTGAAATTGCGCCTCACACCTTCCTGCTTCTTATTCCACACACTTACATTTACAGTGTGAAAGACAGAATATACCCCCCCCCCCCCCCCCCCCCGGCACACACACACACACCACCCATAGACCACCCCCAAATCAATCCACTGCCCACCTGCAACCAGCAGCCCCCACACCTTTCACACAAGCAGGCAAAAACTCACAAACATGCACAGAAAAATAAATTCTCTGGCATGACTGTCACAAAATTTACATTCACAATTCCCAAAGTCCTCTTCCCATCATCTTATCCATCCTTCACTGAATCTTTCATTCACTCTATCTTGCCCTGTTTCTCTTACTCCTCAAGGAGAGGCTGGCTGTACAGAGTGAAGGAAATTGATAAGGAAATCGGAGAAGGGTGACTGTGTAAGTATAGTGAGAGTGGAACATGCTTTATGAACATGGAAGAGTATTTCAGTTCAGCTTTGACCAGTCATCTACTGAGAACTGCAGATACCATGATAACCACAGCTTTCACAACAGTCAAATACACCCAAATACACCATGTAGACTTCACATAGTAGTATGTATAGTAGTACCTTATTATTATTTGGAAAATAATATTCCCTGTTGTAAAACTAACAGAAAAAATGTAATAAGGCTTGGTTATGTTATGATGATTAACCCACATATGACAGAATCAGTCTTTCTCCTGCTATCTATCTCTTTTCTAACCTGAAGGCCATTTTATAGCCGCTGTTGTCTTCCTCCCTGGTAGTGCAAACTAAAGGTGACAATACAATTGCTGGACCTGTTTTGGTGTTATTTCAGCTTGTTATGCACCTCTCAATTTCTGCAACCTGGCTAAGGTGATGCGGTTTCATTGAAAGCACTGTTGTCCGTTTTTGCTGCTATTTCAATGTAACTAAACCAAGGCTCAGAGAATTTCAGATTGTACAAAGGGAGATGTTATGACAGCTTGAAAAGATGGAATTTTGTTTGTAGAAAACCTGGAAAAAAATCTCCACAATTTTTTTGCTTCTGATTTCGGCTACTTCTCCTCCTACACCAGAGCTGATGTGGAGGTTTTGTCTGAGTGGTGACACATACTTCATGAAAATATTGCAGAATATTGTTTGGCAAACTCTCACCACCGACATAAATGCTATGATGACATCATTGCATACGACTTGACCAATGCAGTGACCATAAGTAGGCCATAAAACATTGTATGGGCTATTTCACAGCCATCTGATATCACGCCAAAGCTTAAAATGGACACGCATGCTGAAGTTTCAGTACCAGCAGGGGGAGATAATATATTTAAATCCAAGAAGTCGTTAGGGACCAAGGAACGTATAAAGTACATTCCAGGATTCTTAATCGCTAGAAACTAATAAGCTACGCTGCTTATATATATTTATATGTAAATGTGTTAGCAATATCTGTTTAAATGCTTACTCGTGATTTTTTTTTTTAAATGTTGGCTTGATATAAAATATCTCCGTCTGTTGGTCCTGCAGTTTACTACAATGTCTGCATGCGTGTCCATTTTAAGCTCCGGAGAGGCAAAGTGTGAAATGGACAAGTTGGACCGACGTCTCTGCTACACGTTTTGTCAGGATACTGGATTGTTTACAGAAGTATCTGAGAAGTAGTCCCTGGAAAAAGCTTGGAAAAGGAAAGATGCCTTCAAAAAAGTACAGGCGACTGGTTGAACCTTCTGTTTATTTATGTAAACTAACTTCTTTTTTTTTTGTTACTGTGAATTGGCTGCATATCTTAGAGCCTGGCAAGATGAATTCTATTATAATCTTATACTGTGGATCTTGTGAGAATGCCTATAAAAAGGGCTAATGACAAAGACAGAGGAACGTGAAAACAAACTGAGGAGAGGAGAAAAGTGATGCTGGGAGGTATACAGGATTTAAAAAAGTAAGCAAGTAAAAAAGAAGCAGGCAGAAAGTGAAAGGGGGTTACTGGATCCAAGCAAGTTGGATGGAAGGGTAGGGAAAGGGATTAGTGGTGGTGGAAAGAGATAGTAGTCAGACCATACCTGGGGAAATGTGACTCCACTGATCCTATGACAGGGACATCAATCAACAGGTGGTGTGCATGGGTGTGTTTGAAAATTGTGGGGTAGACAAATTCAGCAAACACACCAACGGGCAAGGACAAACTGAAAGGTAACTTAATCACAATAAAAAAGAGGGTGGACTGAAGCAATAATTCAAGGCAGGAATATGACTCTATCCACGACCACCTTGTTCATGTAAAAAACAGTGTTTGGGGTAGCCTGCTACCTGTGGTAGGCTAATACTATGTGCAGATGTTGAGGGTGTGGGCACCTATGACCATCTTGAAGGAAAGATATCCAAACCGTAAAATACAAAAACATTTAATTGACCAACAATCCCACAATATTGTGTTTTAAATGTTTGTTTCTATGGGTACACCTGCAAAAAACAATCAGTACAACTACAAATGGACAAGTTAGGACAGCAGCCTGCACTTTTAAAAAAATGAATGACTTTCAAAGTTATCACAATAGTTTATTTGATTATCTTTCCATTTAAACATTTGTATATAGCAATATTATTTTTAAAAATAATATTGTGTATGCTGGCTAGTCTTTTTGAGTGATCTGGGACATCCATCCATCCTTCCTTCCTTCCTTTTCCACTTTTCTGGGGCTGGGTTGTGGTGGCAGTAGTCTAAGCAGAGAAGTCCAGACCTTGCTCTCCCTGAGCATCTCCTCCAGTTTGTCTGGAGGAACACCAAGGCGTTCCCAGGCCAGCCAAGAGATAGAATCTCTCCAGCATGTCCTGGATGTGCCCTGGGGCCTCCTACCGGTGGGACATACCTGGAACACCTCACCCAGGAGACACCCAAGAGGCATCCTCGTCAGATGTCCGAACCACCTCAACTGGCTCCTTTCGATGTAGAGGAGCAGGGTTAGGGGGCTCTACTCTGAGCCCCTCCTGGACGGCTGAACTCCTTTCCCTATCTGTAAGGGAGAAGCCAGCCACTCTTTGGAAAAAAACTCGCTTTTGCTTCTTGTATCTGTGATCTCGATCTTTTGGTCACTACCTAAAGCTACCCAAAGGGGTGTAGATCAACCGGTAAACTGTGAACAAGACCCCGAGATACTAAATCTCCTCCTCTTGGGGCAGTAACTCATCCCTGACCCAGAGTGGGCACTCCACCCTTTACCAGCTGAGGACCATCGCCACAGACTTGGAGGTGCTGATTCAAATCTGGTACCTGACAGCATAAATTGCATCTACACCTCATCATCTATCCCTCTCACCAATCCCTGTCTTCTGACTGTTTGTTTTGCTCTGCACAAATCTTATCCGTAGAAATGCAGATAGACTTTGTATGTATTGCTAAGACACTCCAATAGTTGCCAGAAAGTGAAAGTCACACCTAATGCATAAGTTCTATAGACTTAATCCTGTTTGACATATTGTCACTAAACAGTTTGCAGGTCAAAAAGACTCTCAGGCCATAAGAAAAGGAAGTCCACTCCAATAACTAAACTTGTCACATTAGGATAAATTCCAGCTTTTAACATTACTTGGGTCTGGCATTGAGCACATTTAGACACAGTTTAAACCACTCAAAATGATAACTTCAAAAACAGAAACATCATCTGTTTTATAAGTGTGAGGCAACTGACCTGAAATAATATTTTGTTTTTCTGCAGGACAAGCTTTAGTTTTAGAGCCCTGGTGTTTTAGAGTTTCGATGCCTAAACAAAACAATACCTAAAAACAAAAGCCCTTTAAATCTAGTTCTATACTTAAAGAAAAGTAAATTAAAGTGCATGCCAGTAAAGCACATCAGAGATGCAAAAAACCCAAGGGCAATTTATTGAAGTTAACTGACGGTCCAAATTCCCAACTAGTAAAGGTTTTATTAGACCCTTTGGCTTTGGAGGGGTCTTTCTACAGCTTTTTACAACTAATACTACAGCCCTGTTTTATAATATAGGGTTTGTCTTCCATATCCAGTTCAGATAGTCATAATTTCCTTAGAGATTATTAAAGTATTCTGATTCTGATGACATCATCAAAGGATATTTCTTGGACATTGTTTCTCCACAGCCACAGAAGACCTTTTACAACTTTTCACATGTCGATCAGTTGTGCCTATGACAATTACAGCTACATTAACCATTACAACCAATGGAGTTCCCCTGGAAGATTAAAAGTATCATTAATACTAGCGATAAGAGATCACACAGGACAGTATAAGGAGGGACAGACAGCAAGAGAAAAAGAGATAGAGAGACCACCAAAATAAACTCTATGCTCATGATGAATGGGCTGCTCAGAAATAGAAAACTCATCCCTCTCTCATCCCCTCCATTCTCGTTCTCCCTGTTATCTCTTCTCCTTAACCACTCTTTCCTTCCTTTCTTCCATAACTCACACCATCTCTATTTATCTCGCTGTATGTGTCTGCAGCTCTTTCAGTCTCCGCATTTCTTTCCGTCTCACTCTCTCAGATAGTGTGCCATCTGTGTGATCAATGGAGTTCATTCTTTTCAAAAAATTCTACCATGATAGATTTTCTTTCCCGTGTCGTGTGTGCACTGAATGAAGCAAAAGCAACCTGATGTTTTGATGCTTTTATCAAACACTTAAATTTGGACATTTGGTGGATTTTAACAATTACAAAATATGTAATTGCTTTAGTAGAAATATTAACTTTTTAATAGAATCACAATTACTTTGCTAGCCATGCCTAAAAATTTATAACGTATACTTTTTTGTTTAAGTCTAGAACAAAAAGAGACAAAAGCACACACACGATAACAACAATGGTAAGACTGGCAAAGAGGAACAGAAGATTGAGACCAGAGAGGGAACTTGACAGCATTAGTTGGCTGATGACGGTCACACATGAATGGAAATTGCGAGTAACGGTAATTGGGTAGCATGGTTTTCTCCTGTGGTCACAAGACAAGAATCCTATCAGCTTTTCAATAGTATTTTAATTTTGCCACCAGAGAATACAAAGTACTACATCTACTACTACATCATACAATGTAACCCTAAGAGTTGTTACAGGATAGAAAATTGAAGCAATCGGGGAATTGCAGCATTGACGGATTTTACAAGTGATGCTGGCTGCATCACAGAGTGTATATCACATTCTGTGAAAATACCATCTTACCAGCTAACACTGTATGTTGCTTTGTGAACAACAAACCGCAGATTGCTAGTGACCTGAAAGAACTACTTAATATAAAAAAGAAAGAAAAAAGAAGAAAAAAGCCTCAAGGTCTGGGGACATAAAAGAACTGAAAAGGGTGTAGAATGACCTAAGGGTGAAATGGAGGAAATGCAAAAACTCCTACAGGTGGAGGCTGGAGGGCAAACTGTAGCAGAACAACATGAAGGGTATGTGGAGTGGAATTAATAAAATCATTGGGTTCAAGTGGACAGAGAGACGAGCACGGGCAGCCTGGAGAGAGCAAATGAGCTAAACAATATCTTCAGCAAGTTTAGTTCAAAGGCCTGTGCTGCCTCCTCCATCACACACACACACACTAAGTTCCACACAACCCCCCAATACCTTCCATTATTTACCTTTCTCTTTTGCTTTCCCCCAAGAGATCTTACCCACATGTGATAAACCACCTCCTACTTGACTTTGACTTCTAGTGAGGTTGCAAGACATCTGGAGAAACTACATCAGGACAAGGGGCTCTAAGGGCCTGTGCTAGCTGGCTGTCTGTGATTCACATTTGCATCCTGTCTGCAACCTGAAGCAGGAGAAGATACCAGTGTTTTGGAAAACGTCATGTTAGAAACTGAGACCTCTGCTACCATCAGCGGTACAGTCACACTCATAAGAGTCATAAGCTCACAAGCAGGAAAAACTGTGATTGGAGAACATGTAAAGGGGCGACCAACCAACCACTAAAGTGACTCTGATAGTTCAAGATGGCAATACAACAGCAATAGACTCAGACTGCTATCAGGATGCAGTCAAATTGGGTCAAATTGGCAGGCAAAAAAATCAGTGTAATCACCAGGTAAACACCTATCTTTCTTAGTCACAAAGAGGTTGCCATCCTAGTTTTGCTGTAGTGTTACTGAACCATTAACAACTATTGACCAGGTGCCATCACATGACATCTGATTAAGGTGCTGGAGAGACTAGTTTGAGTTATTTTGAAATTGCAGGTGAAAACATCTCCAGTTTACAAATAGACCAAATCTGCAAATGGATGACACATTAATCTACATGCTGCAGAGAGCATGCTCCTATTTTGTTAGTACCAGCTGCTTTGTGAAGATCAGGTGCATTTAACACCATTCAGCCAGCTACTGAGCGAGAAGCTACAGGAAATGGCAGTAAACACATCCACCATCTCGTGGATTACAGAGTACCTGACAGACAGGCCATAGTATGCGAGTCAGTCCTCTGTCTGACTTGGTGATGTGCTCAACAGGAAGATGTGCTGTCTATTTGTGTTCACCTTTTTACACCTCAGGCCGAGATGTAAGAGGTACTGAAGCCGACATCCTTCAATGTGTACAGCAAAATGTTGGCAATTTTCTACCAGTCAGTTATGGGGTACATAGCGTTATTTAGAATTATCCTTGTAGAATAAGTCAATGAATTGGTAAATGTGTGTTTTGAGTGGTCAGTAAGTAGAAGCCAGTCCAGTCCATTCCATAGTAAATTCAGGAACAACATTTTAAAACAATTTGACACATTCTGCCTGGCAGTGAATGGCAACCCTGAATCACATCAGATACATAAAGATGGATTATGCATCTCAAAATATTTTCATAATAAAGTTCTCCCTCCATTTTTATGTATAACAATTTACTTTAATATACACTCTAGTCTTTTACAAAGCTGTCTAAACATTCATCATTCATCCACACAGTAACCGGCACTTTTTCAAACAAGGCTGACAATGAAAGATAGTCTTTGTGTGCATGTATGCCTGTGTGTGTTTATGTGTGCACCTCTCTGTAATTAAATTTAAGAATCAGACTCAATATTTAACCAACACAATATCGGGCACTGCTGATAACATTATCAAATCTTGGTATCTGTCCTTTTCACTCATACCCATCTGGCTTTTCTCTTGCTCTCTTTCTTTCTTTCTCGCTTTTCCTGTCCTACACGCTCCACTGTGTTTTGATTACTGGCTGAATTTGTGTCTTTGTACTTGGAAATAGAGCAGGATGGGCATTTTGAGAGGGGGAAGAAGGATCACAGATGGGCCTTGTCAAATCTCTGTACATCTGGCCTTCTCACTGGCCAGTTTTCTACACAGAGAGACACAGAATGATCTATACTTATATTTCATGACCATTTTGTTAATCATGATCATGCATGCACAAAGATGAATAAGGGACAGGGCTAGTTTTGAATGTCATATAAACACATACGCATAGTTAACCATGCATGCCCATGAATGAAACACGCACACTCGAGTGCTCATAAATACACACACACACAAAGACAAACTGTGCAGCAGGACACAGTGGGTATGGACTCCTGTTGTGGTTTATGGTTGCCAAATAATGATGGCAGGGAATCAGGATCCTGCCAGGTTTAAAGGTAGCCAATAGCATATCAGTATAAGGATGACAGAGGGCCAACTCTGACTTGTTGTATAGCGCCACCAATTGAGCTCAAATTGATGTGTCTCTTTCCACTGAAAGCCTTTTTTATAGTAATGCATCTTTAAAAAAAATATAGATTTCCTGTATTTTGGCATTTATTTAATTTGTAACTCAGGTTTATTAAATTGCCCCCAATGCTGTGTTTTTTGGGGTGCAAGGCTGCTACCAATCACATTGCAATCAAACATTGATCAGTGCAACAGTGCAAATAGGACAATATTTCATTAATATGCAGAGGAACTTTTTTTCCCCCAATTTGTTTCTCATATTTTGATGATGTTAATGACTCCATCCAAGGGTCAACTTTTGTCTGCATGAAAACGCTCTGCATGCACGTATGTTTATCAGCTGTTCAAGGTCCCTTTCCTAGATTGGGACATATGCTTCATAGAGTCCCGTGGACACACACACACACGCACACACACACGACATACATGCAGCAATATGCACCTCAAAGGTACTCATAATGATAGAATAAAGAAAAAGGAAACCTGGAGCTTACTAAGAAAATATACTGATTATATGACCACATGACCTATCTGCCAGACATGATTATTTCGAGCTATATCAGAAAACCAACTGCGGGTACATTTCAAAGGAGCTTCTTTCCGCCAATGACTCTCAACCTCCAAGAATAATAGGTATCAAAATATGAAGTGCTTATCTCCATGCTGCAGCCATAAATCTGCATAATGTGGCATAATGTTGATCTCTAATACTACATGAAGTTTCATATCAAGTAATAAATATGACATCACCTTAATAGGTTATTTTTTATGGAATAAACCAAAGCACTGAAGATCAATGAAATACGTATTTTTACATATTCTAAAAGCCTCTTACATTACACAGCCAACGACTCAAGACTGAATAGGTCAAATCTCCTGCATTGTTTGTAATATATTGAAGAAAAAGGTGTTGGGTAAGCAATAAAGTTCTATATTCGACAAAGTTTGCAGGGTTAGGGCAGTTTCCCGACTTTCTCCTTTCCTCCATGTGCATTTGAAACAGTTCTGCCAGAAACCTCTACTCCTCTTCTGTACTCTCAAGAAATAAAGCATTTTACTGTACCTTTAGTGGTACGAAGGCTTATCTGTAGGTACGTACCATCTATGGTACTGCAAATGTACTCTCGACAAGAGTACTTAAGTCTTAAGCCTAAAGAGACCCACCTTTAACCTCTGGTGATACCTAATGTATTGGTGCAAGATCTGACTTGTTTTTGGGGTTTTTAAAAAGGTAAAAAAAAGAAACTGGGTACCAACTAATTTGTATGATATATTAAATTTTTATATTTTTGTATATTTAAGGACAGAATTTCTAGGTGAAGTCAAGTGGCAGAAGGCTTCCACTTGGGTGCATCTCCTGTCTGCTTTTTGCAGATGATGTGGTTCTGTTGGCTTCAGGTGGTGGCCTCCACCTTGCACTAGAGTGTTTTACAGCTGAGTGTGAAGCAGCAGGAAGGAGAATCAGCACCTCCAAGTCTGTGGCCATGGTCCTCAGCCTAAAACTTCAGGGTCAGGGATGAGTTATTGCCTCAAGTAGAAGAGATTAAGTATCTTGGGGCCTTATTCATGAGTGAGGGGATCATGGGAGTGGGAGATCGACAGATGGATTGGTGCTGTGGCTGTGGTGATGCAGACACTGTACCAGTCCATCATGGGTGTCAATCTTCTCACCTATGGGTAGTGACCGAAAGAAAGAGGTTATAGACTCATTTCCCCCCAAAAATGAGTTTTTTTGGAAGGGTGGTTGGCCTTTCCTTTAGAGATAGGGTGAGGAGGGCCATCTGGGTGGGGCTCAGAGTACAGCTGTTACTTGTCCACATCAAAGGTAGCAAGTTGAGGTTGTTCTGGGTAAGGTGTTCCGGGCATGTCCCAGTGGGAGGAGGCCCTGGGGCAGACACAGGACATACTGAAGAGATTATATCTCTCAGTTGGCCTGGGAATGCATTGGCATCCCCCAGACAAGCTGGAGTAGGTGGCCGGGGAAAGTTCATGATGCTGCCCCCAAGACCCGGCAGCAGATAAGCAGAAGAAAATGGACAGATATTTTAATTTTATGTTTTATTTTGTAAAAATAAGCAAAGCAAAGTGGAGAAATTTGTGTTTGGCTGATTATTTTTATGTTGTAACAGTACCTCTTGGCAGTATACCATCAGACATTAGGTGCTTGGTGACAAGCACGCCACATTTGCTTAACTTGGTATTGTGCAAAATGAAGTTGCAGCATTATTTGGAGTGAGCCCTTGAATCATCTCCAAATTTAAGGGGATATAAACAGACTTTTCAGTAGTATAATATTTATTGCCAAGAAGCACTGTTACATCAATAAAATAGTTCAGTTTGCAGATTTTACAGCTTTGTTGCTTTACATTCCTTATGTCACTTTGCTAAGTTAATTTTATACATAATTATATCTATTTGTTTTTAATTTTATCCAGTCATCTCCCTGACTTGCATATTAATAACCATTTCCAGTCTTACCCACCATTCAATCCACAATTAATTCCACATGCCTGAAGGCGCTGGAGGCACAGTGAGAAAACATGGCACCATCATCAGATGAAGAATAAAGAGAGTTACCAATAGAGGGTAGATTTTTAGGGACAGAACGTCAGTTTGAGTTTGTACAGTAATACAAAGTAATGACCATTATGAATTTGAGAAAAAGTTATAGTTTTAGAATTATTTTTCTCTACAGATTTTAATTTGGTAGCAGCCATATTAAGCTTCACTCCAAAGCTTTAGTGATACAGAAAAGTATCCATCTGTTCTAAACTGACCTGAGACAAGATTTTGTGGTGAAGTGTAATGTGAAGAATATTAGCATCTTCAATCAGTCAAATGCTTTGTCTGCTCATTTTTCCAGAAATATTTCAGTTTTTGTCTTTATCATTTTTTTATTTTTCTCTTTTCTTGTGTTTAGTCATCTTCCTCTACTTCAGCCTTCTTCCCTTTATTCTATTGCTCTCTTACTCTTCTCTTTTCCCTCTGCTTGTCTCTCTCCCTTTAAACTGTTCCCTATGTGCCCACGCACCATAACCAAACCAGCCTGCTTATTCATGTTTCACTGAGGTATCACTTTATTTCTGTGCTATTATTTTTTTCTGTGTAGTCGCCTCGGTATGACTTGCCCCAGACAGCGCTACGCTGTCCCACCCTCATTATATTTTCACACTTCGCTTCCCTAGGACACAAAATGCACACACATTTCCACACACACCAAATGCATTATGTGTGTCTTTTGTTTATGCCAGCTTGGGTTCAATGGAAATCCATCTGTGTGTGGGGTTTTTTTGGGGGGTTTTCTGTACGTGTGTATAGGGAAATGTAATAATGTATTCTTTTTTTGGTGTTTTTATCATAGTAGGTTGCCATGTAGGCTATTCATTCATGATAGTTTCCACAGTATGCTTATTGTTATCATCAGGAACTGTCATCACTACAAAAACACTGCACTATAGGCATAAAACTTTTGTAAGTAGGTTCAAATTTTGTTATCTTTTAAAAATGGATAAACGTTGGTATATATTGTTAGTAAATCAAACTTAACTTTTATTTTAGATATATTGCTAACCTGCCAAAGCTTAGCTTAAACAGACAATAAAACACCCTACTGTCACCCAACTCAATCCTGCTAAATCCGAATTGATGGAAAGAAGGAGGCACTTTTCTTAAAGTGTGCAATGTCCACTTTAAACCAGAAATAAATAATAAGAATCACAGAATATAGTGAAATTAAAATATTTTGAAATACCCTGTACAGTATAAGCAAAACTATTTTAACATTTGGTGAAAAAGTTCTTTTGTAGAATCTGGTAAGCAGGTGTTTAACAAAATAAGTTTCCAGGGCATTACGTTCATACATCTGAATCTCTGGCAACATTTATGGTACTGTAACCGAAGACCAAAGCTAGCTTAAAAAAAAGAACCATTCTCTTCCTTGACTTTACTAAGCTGTAACATAATTAAATATTTATGGTGGGGGCATTTAGCTTACATTCACAATTAAACAGGTTACAGTAAGTGTTCAATTCTGTGCTTCAGTGCATTACATAATAAAAATCTGACAAGCCAAACAGATGAAGGTTTAATGTAAGAAATAAAAAAACTCCACTCCCAACACAGTGCTTTCATCAGAATTCCTTGCCCTCTTTGGAAGTGAGATACTGCATCAAAACCACAGTAATCTGAGGCTACAAATGCCCAATGTTTATGAAATGTCTGGCAAATATGCTGGAAGATTGATACAAATTGAATGTAAATATATGGAAATAAACTGCAAAGGAGCAATATGTCATTTTTGATATATGCCTGTGTAAGGCCTTTAGAATAGGGATGAAAAACAGCGATGCATTAATGTAACCTGTGATGCTCAGTCTAACACTAATATATAAAACTGTGAGCTAATGAGTTCGCACATATTTTGCCTTGTAAAGAAACTATAGAGAAATACAGTGTATTTGGATCTGTGTTGGTGGTTTTTAACACGTGTGATTTATTTAGAAAAGCTAATTTATGTGTGCATATGTTTATATCAGTATATGTAAAACTGAATAAATAACACAGCCCAGTGAGCCTTGCATTTAAATACTTGAATTTATGTTGGCAGATGATTAGCTGCTTTGGATTTCTGTAAAAACTGAGACTGTAAACAGTAAACATTAGATATTTGTTTTATGAAATGAGTGTTTTTATAATTCTAATGTTGTTAACTATTTTCTTTTCATTTTTCTTGTCCCCATCCTTTTTCTCTTATGCTTTTTTCTCCTTATTTCTTATTTTCCTCATTTATCACCCATCTCTCATCAGTGTCTGACAGCCCATCGGTAGCAGCAGGCGGTGGACCAGGCGGAGGGCCGGACATCTCCCAGTCCCACTTCTCCTCCTCTCTTCCCACCTACCTCCCTGTCCAATGCCAACTAAGTGGCGCTGATTCCGCCTTCTTCCTGCGAGAAGCCAATCAGGAGGTTATGCGAAATGGCAGCCTATCATCACGGACTGAGCCATTCTTTCTCCACCAGCTAGAACCAGGCATTTCTGCCCCACACTCTCTGCCAAGTGTAAACTGCAGTTATGGAAATCTGAGCACTGAGCAGCCAATCCCTGTGGAATTGCTTCAAGGTCCACCACCACACCTGCTCCTTTCAACAAACCGTGTGACGTTGAACTGGAAGGTCAAAGGTCAGGTAGTGGTGCCTAAAGTGGGATCAACAAGGCCCTGGATACAGGTATTGTATTGTTTTGTATTGTTTACTTGTTTTTTCAAACATATACTGTCTTAACTTTGAGACTTCACATACAATACACTTACCCATTCAAGAATCAAGAAGCACTAATTACATCATTTGGTAATTTATTTACCTGTATGTGCTTGCATTCAGCTTTATTTAATACTTAAAAATTGAATCCATTTATTATTCAATGAAAACAATGTAAAACCTGCTCTTAGAGACATGTTTTTTTTATCCTGTTAAACCTGCTTTTTGGCCACTAGGGGTGATAGGGAGTAAAATTGTAATAGAAAGCATCTCAGGCAAACACATGTTTGCATATTTGGGAGAAAAAAAGGATATTAGTATTTATTATATTTATATCCATCTGATTGGAGAAGCTCCCATATTCAATTTCTGTCCTCTCTGTTATGGTTTCCTCAAATTCTGAAAGGAAACAGTACAGTTCTGTAGCAGCTAAATACTCCATTATGTTCACAGGCTAGTTGCCCATTTTTTGTGCCATACAGCAGGGAAATGTAAGAGCAGTGAGAGTAAGCCAAAATAATAAAGCTGTGGTTCAGAAAATTAAACCAATGAGCTGTAAAGCTAAGAGGCTGCAGAGTCAGGTGATAATTCTTTATCACTTTATCACCAGGAGAAATACCCTTTACACACAGTAATTTGGTCCAGTGCTTATACAACATAAAAACATTAAGTTGCCCAGCTTTAATGAATAGACGAATATCTGAGATCTGTAAATGACAGGAGAGAAAATGGTTTTATAAAACAGAGAGATAGATAATTTATAGTCTTTGATTGCGTCTTACTAGCTGTCCAGATTTTTCTATTATGACATTATAGGTTTTGTTTCTTCTTCAGGTATTATTTTACCTGGTAGGGCGGCGTTGGGATGAGCCTGAACCACCTCCATCATCCCTCCTCCCATGCATCAGGGCCTTGGCCATCCGTGACACTAGTGAAGCAGCACCCTCGGCAGGCTGCCGACTCATGGGACCATCTGGTATCTGTGTTGTCCGTCTGGAGATTCCCCCAGCTTGGTTTACACCACCACAAGTGAGAAAGAGACCTCCTGAAGTGGCGCTACCGTCAGTGGATGTGTATTACTCAATTATACCAGTGGAAGGTGCTGGTCAAGAGTGTCCCTCCATTGTTAATGAGCCATGGAAAGCTCCAAGTGCAAACCCTGGGCCACATGGTGGTCTGGCTATGGGCCTTGGGGGGCAGTGGAGCACCCTAGTGGATGAAGGTCTTCAAGACATGCTGAAAGTTGGTTCTGTTGCAATGAGCATGGGCCCTGTTTCTGCCAAAGGAGAAAGACTACAAATAGATGACAATGTGGAAGTTTTGGAGCCTCCCAGTCCTGTTCGGCTTGGCAGAACAGTGGCTTTTGCCATCTACATGAAGACAACTTCAAATACGGAACAGTTTACATTGAGGTGGGAATGCATACACTTTCACTTTATCGTCTGGCTTCGTTTTTGTTTGTCATTCTGATATGCATTTCAGTTTCACTCTGGTTCTTTTTCTGTCATCTTCACTTATTTCTTTCCTTCCCATCCGCTCTCTCTCTTCTTTCAACACCGCCGCCTCCCGAGGTTGATGGCTGTCACCTTTGTGTACTCAGCCTCTTTCAGGAGCCAGCAATGCAAATAACAACTTCATGAATATTCATGTGTGATCCAAGGAGGAAAGAAAACACTGAAAATGAAAAGCAGGAAAGGGAAAGGGTAACACTGAGGGACTTAAGGTTGGGAAGAGAGACAAGTATAAGAAAAGGTAAAACAAAAAGTCATGCAAGGTCAGCTACATTACGTTTGTTCTGACATAAGCAGCAGGATGTTTTCAGGTGGCTGTTTGTAGGGGGAATAAAATCTTTTCTGGTGACATAACGTTTATAACCCCTGATCTTGAGCTATTATGGAGATCTGCATTCAGTCTCTGCCTCATCATTTCACTGTCTTTAGGGATTTCAGGCTGACAAATGATAGATGTGCAGATTTATCATTCTATAAAATGTACATCCCAACACACATTGATGTGGATTGCTGTGGTATTACCATAAAATTGTACTCCTACGAGGGTTAAAACAATTCAGGATATTTTGGGGAGCTTTGTGAACCATGTTATGACTCCCTTTGTCACATTAGGCTTGGGTTACTGTGTTTTAACATTTGCAAAGGATTTCATTTGGTTTAGCTAGTGAAGGCTGGACAGCAAAAAGTACTCGGAACAGCTTTAGCTGATGCACATTTCCAAAGGATGTGTTGCCTCAATATATTTTCTGGTAAGTAAGGTGTCTTGAGTTGTTTCCACTCATGTATCAGGCGAATATCAGGATAGTCAAACATTTGTAGTTGTGTTTTCTCACATGTAACACATAGCAAGAGATAGTCAGCCTCAGAATCCTACAACTGGAAACAATCGGTTTGCTTTAGACAGGGCTGCTGCCTGAGTAGAGCTTTCAGGAGGCAACATGTGTGACATCCATTTACTCGTTGCAAATTCACTGGACAATTATCTGCTGTATTTTCACATGGTGCAATAATGTCTACACGGCGTAGTGGTTTGCACATTTGCCTTTGTATGCAAAAATCCTCAGTTCAAAATCAGAACAAGACATAAACGTACCCTCAGTGGGTCATAAGGTATCATACTCTTAGTGTTAGTCCCAAGCTTCCAAAAAGGAATCTGTGTTAAATCAAAAATGTGGTTCCAGCTGCAGTGGAGAGCCTTGGGAGACGAGTGAACAGCCAGAAGAACCTTTATTCTTACATGTGTGCAGTTGGACATAACTCGGACTTGGGAACTGCCAGGTTTAAGACAGCCAGACTAATTTTAAGACAGCCAGACTAATTGATTGTTCATATATACTTCCAGCAGGTGATCTAACTTGATGCCTAATTCCTTTTTTTTGTACTACACATTTGGACCATTTATGTTAAGTAAACTGATTTATGTAATCAAGGGACATATATACTACCACAGACAGTCAATTAAAAATTAAGATTGATATTAAGCAAGTCAAAATCCTTTTACCATCAATTTACACTTAATGTGATAGTTCATCTTTAACAACCACCAGAGTTTATTGTTGTGTACTTACGCTATTAACAAATATTTTGGAATGGTTGGTATACACAATTGAGTAATTTGCATCACACGAACAGTTGCAACAAGGCTAGCAGGGGAGTCGGTAAAACACTGGTTATACACATTCAGAGTCACCATAAGGAGGCAGGACACAGAGTTGTGTTACTGGGGTTTTATGCATTAACTAAAGGACATATAAGCCCTGCCTAGTTGGCTCAACAATAACAGCTTGCAAAGCTGGTAATGACAGAACTGTTTATGAAACACTTGACTGTTACCGTCTGATTCTAGTCAAAATGAATGGTCAACCCCCGAATATTATTTATTTTAACTAAATTAACTGGCAGTTGGTATTGGCAGTTTGGTGTCATGAAATGGCATCCCAAATCATTGTGCACCTTATTGTTATGCATTTTTTACTTTTCACGTCTCATTCTATGCCGTCAATATCCTAACCCTGAGATGCATGCTAACCCTAACCTTTTCACATGTCATTTGACGGCATCAAATGACACCAGATAAAGGTTATGGCTAGGGTAAACACCAGAGTTAGGACCGATAGTTGAAGAGAGAGATAGAAAATCAGTGAAAAATGCATTAAGATCCATCCATCCATTCGCTTCCGCTTATCCTTTTCAGGGTTGCGGGGGGCGCTGGAGCCTATCCCAGCTGTCATAGGGCGAGAGGTGGGGTACGCCCTGGACAGGTCGCCAGTCTGTCGCAGGGCCAACACACAGGGACAGACAACCATTCACACTCACATTCACTCGCACATTCACACCTAGGGGTAATTTGGATTATCCAATTAACCTATCCCCACATTAAGATGACAAGTGAAATATAGTCGCATGCTAATCATATGCATTGTTAGTTTAACTAAGCATTTTAAAAATACAGTTTCTGAGGTTATTTTATGATGAAAAGATGTTATAGATTAGTGTTCTTAGATCTTCAAACAAATCAATACATTTAGAATTAATAGATTAAAAATACATAACCACCTGCACCAGTTTGTGGAAGCTATCCTGTTGCTTTTTGAATAAAGCTTTCTGCCCAATTGTGTTTTATGTATGTGACTAAAGACTGGCCACTTACGTAGTTCATCAAATGCAAAGTAGACAAGAACTCGTAGGTTTACTTGCTCGTCTGCAAATTTAGTCTCAAGATTTACATTGACAGGTAAACAGAGAAGTGACAGCCTACACGCACCACAGATGAACAGCAGTCAGAGTTGTTTCTCTTACCTTTAGATTATGCACTTGAATTTGGTGTGAGAAAACAGAATTCAGTTGACTACAGTCTGCAATCTAGTGGTGAGATTTTACACACTGTACCTTTAACACTATAATCAAAGTCAGTTTGACACATGTTCCTTACAGATACAACTATATCTAAAGTTGTGCATTTCTTTGTGCACATCAAATGTGAAGTTGATCTCAGGACACAGAAGGAAACAAGAGGCGGCCAGAGTGCAATGCAACTTGTCTTGCTACCTGCTGACAAACACACACAGACGCAGAGGGAAATAAATATTCCACCAACATCCACTGTTATTTCTCTCTGCCATGAATACACGCATACGTCATGTGAACATTCATGCATACTGACGATGTTTGTTTTATGTGTGTGTATTAAAGCACACACCCAAACACAAAAAACACACACTTACCTGTTGAAGTGATGAGATGTGATGTTTTGGTTCCCCCTACAGACACTTTGTCTCTGCCTTCACCGTGGAACACCATTGTTGTGTGTATGTTTATACATTGTCTTGTGGGTATGCAGTTGTGCCTGGTACTGCTATGGAAAGAAAGTGTATGGAATAAAAATCATCCTTTCCTTTTTTAATGCCAGGCCTGTTATTTATTGTGGCTATCTCGAATTATGCTTTGTTTCTGCTTCCGTTCAGTGTTTTTTCTCTCCTAGGTTTGTCCACTCATTTTTCCACGTTTGAAAAACGTCCAACTTCTATTTTACATATTTCACTTATCTCCTATCTTTATGTCTCAGTTGAGAAATGTGCCTGTTTATATGTGTGTGTGTGTCCTACCTGCAAGTCTTGCCCTTTGCCCAAGCAAACAGTTCAATGGATAATCTCCCATGTTAGACGCAGAGTCAGACATGTAATAAGGCTTAAGTGGATTTCATTCCTGTGCGTGAGCGGGTGTGTGAGTATGTATGTGTACGACACATAATAAGCCTTAAGTGTGCTCCATTACGCTGAGGTGATGTGATTATGATAAACTGCTGAAGAGATGGAGGGACACGGAGAGAAAACGAGTGAGAGAGAGACATACAAGAGTGCGAAATATTAGAAAATGGAAGAAATGAAAAAGAAAATTATCAGAAAAGTCTTAAGAGAAATGGGTAAGAAGGTAAAGCAATTCACTTGCCTTTCTTCTTCGTACTTCTGAAAAATTAACTAAGAATAAGATGGAAGGACCAATGACAAGAGGCAGCATGTGTTAACTAAATTGGACGGGGCATCCTTCCTGTATCAACTGGCCTTGAGCTTGTAGTCTCACATAACCACACATGATTCTGTCAGTTTGGGAAGAAACTACATGTCTACAGACAATGAGCTCAAACTGTCTAAAAGTGTGGTACTGATTAAGTTACACTGCCAAGTCTTCCTCCTCCAGTTCTTTTTTCCAGTCATAGCTTTTACTCTGGTCATTTTAAATGTTTCATTTTTCTACTACTTTGACTACATTTAAACAAAGTCAAAGGTTTCACCAGATACATCTCTGTTATCACTCAACTTCTCTTTGAACATCTAATGTGGTTTTAAAGTAGATAGCTCTCCGCGTGTAATGTTGTTACTACCACGCTGCTTTGAGTTCATTAATATCCTTTTATGGACTAAGAAGAAAATTAGAAGTAAAAATTCATCCATCCATTTTCTTCCACTTATCCAATTCAGGGTCACCAGGGGGCTGGAACCCAGTTGGCTCTTGCTCATATTTTAAACATAACTAGCAGCCACTTTCTCATCATTCAATTTTCAAGTAGTCAGTTTTTTTTTTTAATATTAATTATTTTTTTTTCCAAAATATAAAAAAATACTGTTGTGTAGAAACAGACATTTGACGAATGTTTTTTCTCAAACTCCCCTTCACAGAGCAACTGTCTGCTCATTAACCATGTGACTGAGTGAAACGAAACATCATCAATTAACAGAACAGACATGCTAGATGAATTTCTAATTAGTTTTTGACACGCACAAGCTTGAGCTTTTATAAACAATCAAAGAACTCTGTGATAATGGGTCAAGCATACATTGACTCTTGGACTCTTTGTGCCTTAGCCTGTATTTCTGAAAGGCAAAGAGGAGAACATGGGGAGGAGAAAACACCTGAGAAAAGAAGCCAGTCTGTTTTTGTGCTCATTGTGTTGTTCTTTTTACAAATTCGAGATGGGTTGTTTGTCATAAGTTTTTTTTTCTCTATCTTGTTATGTCACTATTTTTCACTTCCATCTTATTAGCTGCACATTCATTTAGGTAACTCATCTTCAATGCTGTGCTCGCTGACAGGTTTCATTTCTTTACTCTGGGCTTTTTACTTCTTTCTTCCAACATGCTTTTTGTTAAATGACACATCCTTAAAATGATACAATGAGGAGACTAAGGTCATATGTATCAGATCAGAAAAAAGAGAGTGTTATGTAGACAGCAGAGGTGAACATTGTCAGTTTTTGACCACGCAATCTGTGCTATGGTGTTTCTAGGTGTTTTACAGTGTCTACTGGTCTTCAAGTTTGTTTCAAGTTTGTCTTTTGTTTTCATTTCCTTTACTACATCAGTGTCTTCAGTTAAAGTGGCTGTTACTTACTTAGACTTCCAGTCTATTTTCTTCCCATGAGTGAGAAGGACTTATCCAAATGTCTATAAAAAATGATTTCTGTAAACGGCGCTGTAAAAAGTTTGGATAATGGTTGGCCTTGTATGCTATGTTTTTTCAAGGGTAGTCCCATGTTACAAACCTAATTTCCCCAGTTTCTGTGAGGCCAAGTTCCATCCTCTGTGCCAGCACCAGAACACATTGTTCTCTGTTCTTTGTTAGAGGTTGCTCAACTTTAAAATATAATAATGGGTTGTGATAAAAGCTTGCACATTCTATCTGGCCATTTCCTCGGGATGGATGCTCTTTCACAGCCTTGTTTCTGCTTGTTCTATTGCCTTTTGCATAAAGGCAATTATTCTTCTTGGACAAACTCTTGGACCAACCCAGAGTATATTTTGTTAATCTAAGCTATTGTAGCAGTCTCTACGATATGGTTTGCACCCTTCAGTAACAAATGATACAAATCAAGAACTTACTTTTTAATTGATTAAATCTGAGATCAGCAGAGCAGAAAATTGCTCAAATAAAAAAAAAAACCAAACCAGGCAAATTAGTTAGAATCTCTTAGCTCACTAATCAGTGACAGCATTGCCTGTAACTTCAAAAGGCGGAAAATCAGGGCAAAACTTGATGATGGATTCATGTTCGGCGCAGCTCCAATTCAGTCAGCATTCAGCGAAAAGTATTTAACATCGTCTAAATCTGTAGAAACCCTTGTCATAGCATTTTGATGCTTTGAATCAATGATTAGTTGAGCATTTCAGCATTTTTCATCAGTGGGAATGTTGACAGGCTGAGGGTCAAAGTGATTAGTATCTCCCTCATTAAAAAGCTGTCATCTTGAACTGTGCTATCGTTGTTTGGTTAGCTAATTAGTGAGATGATTACTGATGAGGGGATAAATGCCTTGTGTGCGCGGGTGTGTGTGAAATGTAGATAGACAGGGATAGATTACTGAAAGGGAAAGAAGTTTTCTTTCTGCTTCTGTTGTCTGTATATTGTTTATTTTTATCTTAATCCATAGACCAATTCAAAGGTGTGCTTTTCTGGAAATTTGAAAGGAAGCACCCTGACTATTTTTACTTAAAAGTGAAAAAGGTAACAATGAAAGTCTGATCTAGAAACATTTCAGGTTTTTTCACACTGTTAGTCCCTTTGGTCTTATTTTGAAAGTTCAACCAGCTAGAAATTAATTTAGTTGCTTCTCACAAAACAATCCTAGTCCTGTGGTTGGATGTACTCCAGCTCCACTGTCTTGTGCAATAGCTGCGAATCAAGCAAGCATTCACTTGGTTTAATTGTTCAGGTGAAGAAATGTTCAAGTAAGTATCTGGAACTCAGTATGGACGATGGGTTTTTTCGAGTCGTAATTATAATCCAGAATACAATGTGTAAAATGTACACATTTTTTTAACCTGTAGTATGCTCACCAATTACAGCAGTGCTGAAACTGACACTTAAAGCTGCAACATCAACCCACACATCCTAAACAAATGTCAGGTTTAAGCAGCTTTCAAGAAAAACAAAATCCTTTTTTCAATGACTCAAAATATCTTATAATGGCTGGAAATTTGATTTCAAGAAGATAAATGTTCTCTTCCTTTGTGCTAAGTTTGAGACAAGTATGCAGCTTAACTGGACCTTAAGGGTCATATATATATAGATATATAGATATATATATAGATATATATATATATATATATATATATATATATAGATATATATATAGATATATATAGATATATATATATATATATATATATATATATATATATAGATATATATATAGATATATATAGATATATATATATATATATATATATATATATATATATATATATATATATATATATATATATATATATACATATACATATATATACATATATATATATATATATATACATATACATATATATGTAATATCTAGTGCCAAAGAAAACAAGCATTGCTTCTTCACTGTCATCACTTTTCTTTCAGCCCTGTTATACTGACATTGAATACGGTTTAGACATAATAAGGAAATCTGTTATGTCTGACGGACATAAAGCTGTCACTTTAGTGGCTTGAGAAAACCAACATGCACTATATTTCATCTTTGCATAAATCTTATCTATTTTTATTGTGTATGTTTTTATATTTTTTTCCTGTTTCCTAGTTTACTTGCTGGTTTAATTATTTTTCCCCATTTGTTGTTTCTGTGTGTGTTTGCTTGTGTATGTGTAGGGATTAGTGGATTTTTCCTAGGATCAGAGGGGAGATGTAGTTCTAAGGACCAGCTTGTCCTCTCTGATGGTTACACTGCACACACACACACACCATACCCTCTGTATCTCTCTCTCTCACAGACACACACAGAATGCCGAGCATGCCTTTATTCCACAAAGCTCCACCATCGATTTCACCTCAAAGGCTCTCTCACCAGGATGAAGGCAGAATCAGTTGTATTTTCTGAACTGTGTATATCTGTGTGAGTGTGTGCATGCTTTTGAGTAAATATAAAGCATATGATTAGTATGGCAAATACTAATAAAATTACTCAGTCACATTATGAAGACCCACCTCTCTTCTGGGGACAAAAAGGATGAAATATAAAAATCTGAATATGATATAAATAATTTAAGGTTGCTTGCTTACAGTGGATAGCTTTTTCACCTCTGTTTGTGTTGGTCCTGTGATAGAATAAAAACCTGTCCAGGCTGTACCCCGTCTTCAACTATAAAATAAGAAACAAGTTCCAGTCAGGATAAACAGTTAACAAATAGATACATACTTAATTAGTTAAAAAAAAGTCACTTTAGTTCTCCAACTACGTTAAATTTTATTACAAAAAATCACTTTTTTTTTATTCAGTGAGAGTGAAGTAAAATGAAAATCATATACTCACTAAGACATCTGCACCTATAAGTTTAATATGTTAAACATTTTACTACACCCGAGTATCTCCCGTTTTTTTCCAGCCATCTCTCTGTATTGCTGTCTTCCTTTGTGCTTAGATCTTTTTTTAGTCTATTTATCATATTCGCTAAGGGAAATCTTTTACATCCCTTAGATCAGAGATCACTTTTGTTGTCCATTCTCTATTTCAGTCTGTGCTTCTGCAGAGGCAGCACAGCACTCTAAATAATCACCTTAGCCATTAAATTGAGCTCAAGACAGCATGTACCTCCACTTGGATACTGTATATCTCTCTTTAGCCTATTCTCTGCTTGAATTGCCATGTGCTCATGCATATACTGTGAGAAGAAAAAAATCCTTCATGTATTCAAACTGCCTGAAGGAAAATGTATCACATTAAAGGTCACAAGTCTAATTCTCCATAGTCACTTGGATATATTTCTCGTCCCTATATACATCTTTTTCATATATAATCATTAACTGTCTTGTTGCATTACTGACTGGATAATTAGACATGAACAAGTGTTAAAAGGTCTGTGAGTTAGGACTGAATGGAAACAGCTTCCTTTCAAGAGATCTGACTTCCTGATCCTCTGTGCCAAGTTTTTGGGTTATTTTTAGACTTTGAATTATTTTTGATCATATTTTAATCTTACATGAAGTTTCAGTCATTACTTAGCTTTCATTTTTTCTTTTAGGTAACAACACTACTTTGCTAGGCTTAGATCAAGGTTATGGTTGGATAAAATATGAACTTCATAGCGCTAAATGCCTTTTAACAAGATCACTTCTATATTTAGTCTCAACCCTACAATATACTCATTGTGGATATACTTTGATTATGTTTTAGTGCTCCTAATACTGGTACTTATTGCATGGACTATGGTCCTAATATGTGTATATGTGTTAGTCTGTGTCAGTCAATCAACCATTCTTACAAATTTACACACAGGCATATTGACAATTTGCCAGGCTAGCAATGTCAAAAAAATAAACACAGTTAAAAAAAAATTCCTGTCCAAAACCTACAAGTGAGTGCTGAAGACAGCTTTCATCATGTTTATCTAAAGGATCAAAATTTTCCCACACTGATGGATGTGTAAGGAAGCTATTCTTTGCTAAGTCTTTAATCTTAACAACATAAAGTCAAGGTTGACTGCTTTGACTAGTAGTCAGAAAAACACATTGCAGCTTTGATCTGCTGCGAGTTGAAAGAATAAGGAACGCAATGCTCCTCAGATGAAAAATAAATCCCACTTTTTTTTATTCTCTGTAAAGCAACATGTCATTTTCATCTTCATAACCAGGAGTGGCAATAGATTTGTTAGGGTGCAGACGCAGAACGAGATCTTTCGGTGTTGTTTCAGTGGCACGTCACTGGGTGTGTCTGTTACGAGAGGTCACCACAATGACTTGCCTGAGCGACCTCAGGAGTTGTGCTACAGTACCAAGGTGACAAGGTGCATTCAATAAAGATGCATATGTGAAAGATTGTGAGTGTCAGTACACAGTGGCGATTTATAAAACGTTGCCAGGAAAATACAGGAAATTAAGTGAAGTTTATGTAGTCATAAACACCAGATGCAATTTCTGACACAACCCCAAAGGGACTTGTGTTTCCTTCCAGAATTGAACCAGACATCTTTTGCTATGGAGCCACTTTAACTGTTAAACAGTTGTAACTGTTAAATATGTTTCCCTTCATTGCAACAGCCATTGCCACCTTTTCACCTTCTCAAATCCCCCTGAGACGTAGGAAAGATGGTAAACTGGTTAACAGTCCATGACCAAGACATACACACATCAAACACCTACTCGGTTCTATTTAACCCACACTGTCAATCACTATGTGTTTATTCCCCTAATCCAGCCCCTGCTATCATTCTGTCTACAGCATTCGTCCTTACTTTCTCTCCATAGTTTACCTGTCATCACTTAGCTTTCCTACTTCTCCTTACTCTCTCTCTCTCTCTCTCTCTCTCTCTCTCTCTCGCTCCCTCCCTCCCTCCCTCTCTCTACGTCCTTCTATCTTTTTTCTGTCCTGAATATTCATGAGGCTGTTATTTGCATTGCTGGCTCCTGAAAGAGGCTGAATACACAAAGGTGACAGCCATCAGCCTCGAGATAGCGCCAGTGTTTGTGCATTATGGGACCGTGCATGTGTGTCAGGCCAGGGAAAATAGACAGAGGTAGACATGGAAGAGAAGAAAAAATTCAGAGGGAGAGAAGCAAGGAATAGACTCAGGGAGAAGGAGATAGCACCCTGTTTTGGCAGTTTCACTTCCAAAGTGATTGACATTGTCACCGATATTGTAATTAACGTGTTTGTGTACCCGTGTGTGTTTGAACTGAAACATAAACATTGTTGACCTTTAAGCTCAGTTACTGATATGATGATGATCCTTTCTGCACACGTACATGTGGCCATGTCTTAGTTTAGCTCTTTCTCCAAACAAAATATCCCTCCTGTCTCTTTTCTTCGTGTTGTTTCCGTGGCTCTACCACTCTTTGAGTTTGGTTCTGCCAGTGCCGACTTAGGGATGCTTATAATGGAAATGCGTGGCCGGTTATTGTGTTGTGTTTATTGTTCATGCTACTCCTTGTTGCAGGATAGAAGAGCCCCATTTAGAAATAGGGCTCCTCTATGCTGCTCTTGTATTCCTCTGTGCTGAGGATGTACCAGTTGCATGAGTAGCTCCTTTTAAACCAAGTGCTGTGTGTGTGTGTGGCTGTGTGTGGTTTTCAGTGTGCTTGAGCATTTACCTCTAAGTTACCCCAGGAGATAAAAAGGATATTGGGATAGGTTTGTTTTTATTTTAACAAGATGGGGGAGAAGAAGTTGATATTTTTATTCATGAAAAATCTGAAGCTATTTTTTTCCTTCCACTTATTTTAGTATCTTGGCCTGGGACCCAGGCTCATGAAAACATATTGTCTGTTTTATTATTCTGGGACCCACTTGAAATAAGCTACAGATGTTCCCATTGTAGAAGTCGCAGGTTTTACTGCATGCTGGCTGAACTGCGGCTGCACTTTGGCTCCTACTCCAAAAGGGAATTATTGTGGAACACATTATGTGTTGTGTAGCAGGATAAGTGTGATGCATGTATAGGCATAATTGTATATATGTATATATATATATATATATATATATATATATATATATATATATATATATATATATATATATATATATATATATATATATATATATATATATATATATATATATATATATATATATATATATATTAGTGCTGAAAAAATTAACTAATTAATCTCACAATTTTCTGTTATTAATCGCAATTACTTGATCAATAGGCTGGTTGCAATTAGATTCTTTTAAATTTATATTTAAGCTTGTAACTGACATTTATGCATTATAATGAAATAAGTGCAGACTAAACACAAAGAATTTATACTTAAATTCAAAGAGAATTTGAATAGTTTTCTTCAACATACACTAATATGTCATATATATAAATGCTGTCAAACAATTAAAATGTTTAATCAGATTCATCACGGGGTAACTGTGGATTCATTTTGATTAATCACAATTAAATATCATTCTTTTTTTATTCTATATTAATCACATCTCATTTTGCATTAGGAAATAGACTCGAGAAAAAAGGGGAAATATCCGCACTTAACATGTTTATTGAACATCTTGAACATTCATGTTAACAAAAAAACTCTGTAAACATTTATCCACTCTCTCTGTCACTCTTCGGGAGGCACTTCAAGTCCTTGAAACAAGGAACGTTTATCATCTTCCATATTGAGCTGATTGGTTCAGCTGCCCGTCACTACCAGATCAACTGCCCATTTGTGCATGTGCGAAGGTAACTCGGACAAACTGCCTGAAATGCGTTGACAGAAACATTTCAGGGATTTTGAGTCATTCTGCACTCCAGATGCGTTAATTGCGTTAAAAAATTGATTTGGCGTTGATTAAAAACAGCACGGTGTTAAAGCCCCTTTTCAAAAACCAAAAACCAAAAAAAGCAGGTCGTCATTGCTTTTTAGTAAACAGGAAAGACAACGGGAGGAAAAATATGAAAGCCAGTGGATACTAATTTGGTGAGCCAAAGGCACTCTTGATATCCACACTGATTTAATATTAGTACAGCTTTTGCATAATAGTTTTCGCAAGCTTTAATTGGGACTGAGCATCAATAATTTGTCTCTCATCCTCTCACCTGTCTAAGACATTTGCAAAACTTCTTCAAATAATACGACCCACCCTGGTACTCTGCCACAGAGATACAATGCAAAAGCCAAAAGTCACTACATTTCCAGTAATCCTTTAAGGACTTCTGCCAGGTTGGCCTATTGTTATAAATCTTTTTGTTGTTTTCTTTACTCACTTTACTCAATGCAATGAAGACAGCTTTAAACTGGATCTGTGAATGCATTTTTATCAGAAAAGTGTACTTCTTTCTGTGCGTTGTTATCTACAAGGTCCTCCATTGTTGTGGAATCATTCCATGCTTCAGAGACTTTCTGGTGTAAATAGTGTGCTCATATGGTCAACATTTCATATGTATTTTCTTTCTGTTCATTTTTAATTTATACAAACTTGCTCCTCACAGTACTGATTTCCCTTTTAGTATACCTTCCTTTTCTTTCTGCACTCTCATCTTGCAGGCTACTGTTTTTTGGGGGGTTTTTTTTGTGTGTGTGTAAAATATATAAACATGTTTACACGGCCACGCTAAGGGGACACACCTCCCTTTCAGTAGCAAAAAATAATTCCCTGTACTCAGACTTTGCCACGCAGTCCAAAGACATGCAATTAGCAAGGTTAGGCTAACTGGTGATTCTAAATTGCCCATATGTGTGAATGGTTATCTGTCTCTGTGTGTTACCCCTCTCACATAAATGAACTTGTGTTACATAGAGTCTGTAATCCTGGACTCAGTGTTGTGTTTAATTGGTTCTTTATTTGCTGATATTTTACTTGTTATTTTCTCTTTTTCACTGCATCTTCTAAAACAACACGTGGAAACATACTGTATATTCCATATGTGGAAACACTGTTCTCCAGACCAGATTTTGGTGAAATGACCAACTCTTAAACATATACCTCAAGGGTATCATTTATAAATATAGTGTATGCACAAAACAAGGTTAGAAAGATGTGCACATCTCTGCAAACCACCTTGGCATTTCTAAAAACAAAAGATGGAAAAATGTGCGCAATTGTACAGACAGTCTTACCCATAAGCAATAAACCTATTTGGAGATGTAAAAACTGGCAATGTGGATGCTGACGTGGTGAATTGAAGTTAAACTGTAAAATTAATTTTGAGGAATTGTTTTACATAATGCCTTAACTAACACACATGTCACGCTTTTACTTGTAGATCCATGTTATCATAAACATTCAAATCAGCAGCACAGACCTATTAAATTCTGTGCACCATTTCGCTCTCTCCTTATCACATTCCCAGTCCTGGAGGGCAGAGGAGAAATCTGGACTGTATGCTGCCGACACTCTTGGTCCGTATCTCCCTGCAGCTGAAATGCAGGATGTGGCAGTATTCGGGAAATCTGGCTTGGCTCCGATGTTCAATGACCATTGGACAGCATAAATATTAGTTGAAATCCGAAGTGAAAAAACAACCAAGAGCTGCAGAGCATGTTGTAATTGTTTTCAACATCATATATTCTACTTCTTTCAGCTGTGCCTGTTAGGGCTCATCACAGTGGATCATATGACACCATCTGACACTATCTCTAGCATCCTCTTCTGTCATACCAACCCTCTGCGTGTGTTCCTTTACTTCATCCATGAACCTCCTATAGTTCGTCCTCTTTTGCTTCTCGTTGGTAGCTCCATCTTCAACATCCTTTGTCCAACATACCCCGTTCGTGTTCTAACCCCTTTTCTTCTATTTATCCATAAAACCAAGCACAATCTTAGTTTTCATATATATGTTTTTTATTTCAGTTCTTAGATTTTACTCAATAAATTAACTATGCTGTGAACATGACTGCTGTCATGCGTATGACCTTCCAGACACCATGATGACTGCCACAGGACTATGTGAATTGCAGACTTGAAATAAAATCAGTGACAACTTTCATGCAAAAAATTATACTGGAAATTTTCATGATGATTAGGGAAAGATCACCATAAAAGCTTGCGTTGTTTATTGATTAGTCTGATGTAAGTAGTGCACAGACTCACGTGTGTAGTGCAGCAGGGCTGCTGCACCACCAGAGAACAAAGCAACTGGAAGAACCATCAATCAGTGACGTCTTTGTTACGTTTTCTATTGTTATCTTATTCATGTTTGGTGTGGCTGTAGCTCAGGACGTACAGCAGGTCATCTACTAATCGGAAATATCCTCGGGCAAGATAATAAACCAAAGCTTTTGTGACTGATAGATAGAACAAACTTAACCCTTGTGTGGTGTTCATATTTTTGTTACTCAGCCAGTGTTCATGGGTCTGGTGGACCCGCTAGAGTTTTGGCTTTCCAAATTAACACTATCAAACAATCTTATGTTAAATTACTAAACAGATGTTTCCTTCATCCCAATTACAAGCTATATGAACAGCAAACATAGTTAATTTTTTCCCTTTACCTTTGTTAGATCACATTTATGAATTAATGTGCTTCTTGTTTTTTTGTTTTTTTTATATAAAATGTTATAAAAAACATAAATCACTTATAATCAAGTGGAGTGAGTGGAAAGACACAACACATTTACAAGTGAAGCAATATGTTTCACAACTAAATGGGATCAGCTGCTCATCAATGGTGACATTAGGTCCAGGGTTGTAAAACAGGGGGAGGTGGTGCACACACTTATCCCACACTGTCCTGATGGCAGCTAGCTTGTCTCTCTGCCGTCGAGCTGGTCTGTCGTCTCGGTTATCAAAACGGATAATGCTGGAAATTTTGTGGAAGTTTTCCAGAGATATTGATGCACGGAAAGGTTCTTGCCGGTTTCTGCATCCCACAGGGATTCTGTGGATTCCCCTTTGGACCTGAAAACTCCTGCAAGGATAAGAACCCCAAAGTAGGCCTTTGGAGTTCTTAGATGAATTTGGTCCATCTCCTTCCACCTCTCTCCAAAAACACACCTTCCTTCTAGATTACTGCAATCCAGAATAATTTTCTGGATGGAATCTGGGACGAAAAGCTCAAATGAAGACTTGATGTCCTGCACATGAGTAACTGTCAGCCGTGTTGGCCCTGGCTTATCACAGTAGAAGCTCTGCAGGGTGGCTCATTTCTTGGGCAAGAAGACCATTCAATGTCACCAGTTATTGACATCCATATTTCTTCACTTGCTGTCTGGTGGGCTTGTTCTGGTCCTGGAGCTGGCTGCAGATGGGGTACTCGTCTTCGTTTTGTTACTAAATGGTGCTCAACCTCATCCTCTTCTTCAAAGTCACTGTCAGACTCTGCATTTTCAGAAATGTGAAATATTCTGAAACCTCTTTGTCAACATCATCATCTGAAGCTCCTCTCGCTTCCAAAATTAATTGGATGGCCCTCGCAGCAAATAATCTTTTGCCATCTTGATCAGCAAAGTCTTATTTATAGTATTATGCCCTTAATTTGCAGGTGGGACAGGGTATGAGAAAATAAAATTTGGATCCCTCAAGAAAGAGCAGACGGTGTTGATAGTTGAATTTTCAACAATGTTGCAACTTTGTGCGGGAGCAGGAGGGGAAGAAAACACTATCAGCAGCACCAGAAAGGAGGAAGACAGAGTGTGGGAACACAGGACCTACACTTTCAACACTTTTATTAGACCTGGGTCCAGTGGACCTGAACACCTTGTATGTAATGTAAATGCGTGGGGGGAGGTACAGTATGAGGTCATTGAAAATTAGTTCAGATTTATGTTCTTCACAGAAAATAAGCCAAAGCCAATGAATTTCAGGTTGAAAAAATAATGAATTGTTTAATTTTTCTTTTGAAAAAAACTGAAAACGGGTCTCACAGACCCGAACACCATAAAAGGGTTAAGCATAAAACAGTACTTGTATGGATAGGTGAATAACACATATTGTATAAATCACTTTGAGTGCTAAGGTAGAAAAATGCTATATAAGAACCAGTCCATTTATTTCTGTGCATCAGTATCCACACGATGCTTTAAACCGACAATCTAAGGTTGAACGAGTGTGGGTCATGAGGCTGATCCATTGCTCAGGTAGACTGAGGATATTTCTCCCATGCTGGCTTTTCCTCATTGGCTGTTAATCAAATTTAAAATCCTTCTACTCTCATGCAAAATCTTGACTAATGAAGTCCCAACTTATCTTAAAGACCTTAAAGTAACATTTCACTCCAATAGAGCACTTAGGCTTTCAGCTTCAGCTTTCAGGCCCCTGTGGAACACTCTGTGGAACCAACTCCCAGTTTGGATTTGGAAGACAAACACTTTCTCTACTTTTTTAGACTAGACTTAAAACTTTCCTTTTTGATGAAAATATATAGTTAGGGTTGGATCAGATGACTCCCTTAGTCGCAGCACAATAGGCCTAGGCTCCTGGGGCCTTCCCATGATGCACTTCTTCACTCACTTGTCTTTATACATCACTTTGCATGTAATAATTATTTATTATTCATCTTTGGCTCTCTTCCAGAGCGTCTTTTGTCCCATCTTTCTCTCCGCACCGGAGACAGTCACAGCAGATGGCTGCCCCTCCCTGAGTCCGGCTGTACTGGAGGTTTCTTCCTGGATAAAGGAAGTTTTTCCTTCCTGTTGTCACCAATTGCTTGCTCATAGGGGGTTGACTGATTTTTTTTTAGGGTTTTCTCTCTATTGCTGTAGGGTCTTTACCTTACAGTATAAAAGAACATCAGATAACTGTTTAAATTACCTACATTATATAGCTTTTATATTACAAAAAAACAAAAAGGCCAAGAACTTGTCCTACAAAATGCTACAATTGTGAACACACTCGCTCCTTCTTTTTATTTCTTTACTTTTATTTTTAAATTTTTGTATTTCAAAATTTAAAAACATGTGCTTGGGAAATAAAAAGACAAGTTTTGACCCCTTTTTTCCTCACAGAAGAACCCTATTTGTGCTTGATCAAGTGTGACTGTGCCCCTCTTTCCTTTTCAGTAGCAATTCAGCTATTGAATGGCTGTCGTACTTACCCACTGAGCCAGTGAACACCATCAAAACTACAGCAGTTTTTTTTTCACACATATGATTGCTTACCTACCATGGCAGTAATAGGCTATGTGTTGTTGCAGAAAATATATTTCCAACACAGCAGACAAAAATAAACCTGCCAAAATATTTTCCGTCTTGGTTGTAGTGACACGTGTTTTTTTTAGATGTCTCTCCAAAGAAGAAGCTATTATTTCAGGCAAAAAATTCAATAAATAAAGTGATGGTTGAGTGCTTAAAGTTCAGCTAATCTGGACTCAAAATTCCCCATCAAACTTCTCCAGTGATGTGTATGAGTTTGATTCTGAGCTGTGCAATCACCGAAGATGCCCGCCCGGAAAATAAGGCTGTTATTCTTTATTCTAGGCATGTTCCACCCCTATAGATTAGATACAGTTTGATGGACCTTCACAATAAACAATTCCTTGATCCTCCAAGATCACACAGTAAAAAGCACTTTTTACTGTTTTTCTATTCTTTCTTGACTTCAAACTTCTGTATGCTATCTTTGTAAGTGCTCAAGAATAATCTGTCACAGGTTACTGTTGCTGTGACCCTTATAATCCAGGGATGGCTTGTAATATTGTGATCGGGGAAATTCAAGCTTGCTCTACTATTCCACTCATTGTCAAATCACTCTGGATAAGAGCTTCACACACTGTAAATGTGTAAAACTTTAATGATCATGTTACTTATTAATGAAGGAATTGAAGAGCCTCTGAAGTCCCTTTAGATTTTAGAATGAGCCGGTTCCTCAGGGAACAGCAGGCTGTCTTAACTCTTTGCACACTTTAGATTCTTCTGTCAAACCTCGTAGTACAGCATGTCATACCTAAATGCAGCATGAAACTAATTTTAGAATTTGCAAATGCTCATTTAGTTAATATGTAGCAGATTTAGCATTTCAAAGAACCATTAGAACTGCTTCATTAATGTCATTATTTTCTTTATGCATTTTTTTATGCATTTCCAATCCATTTCATTTAAAGTTCAAAGTAGGGAAAGCAAAGATGTCAGTTCATGTTATTGTTGTACAGCTGGTTATTTTGGTCCCTGTCTGCGTCTCTATCCATTGCTATTATACTGCACGTTTATTGCAAGGCAGCGTGATCGTTAAGGGCAGTTAATTGCTGAACTCGAACTAAAAACACATTTTAAACAGATGCTTCTCATTGCTGTAGTATGGTATGAATACATGGCTGGCTCTATGATTGACCACCATGATTCATGTTTGCTCGTTTATCAGTGCTAATTTGCCAGGCTAATCTCCCCATTAAGCTCAGTGAGAACATTAGCCTAGCAAATTAGCACTGATGAATAGGCTATTATTCAAAGCAAAATCCCCACTTGTCTCATTTTTTTTGTTTTTTTTATTTCTTCCTCTTCAATCCCTCTCTCTTTCCTGTCATTTTTTATTTTATTTTTTATGGTTCCTCGTTTCCCTTCAGTTTTTTCAGGCTTTGCCTTTAGTGTCTAGTGCACTGTTTGCTTTACAACTCAGTATACTGTATAGATTTTTTTAAAAAGAGTTCCAAAACTGGCAAAGACGCAGAATGAATAAATAGGATGTTCTACAATTTAATTTTAGGCCATGTGTATGAAAGGGATATAACACTGTAAATGGATGTTAAACACATTTGTTGGAGCAGCTTGTTGGAAAAACAAAGGCATCAGAGATGCCTCCAGTCTTTACTCCATTTTCTGCTGTCTTTTCTTCTCCCCTGTAAAACCCCCCTCAGTTCTAATCTTAGCAGTACTTAACGAAAAATGTTCCAGCTTACACACATTCAAACAAATACACATTCTTCCAAACACACACACACAAAAACACAGTGAATTTTTTTAAAGTAGCGTGTTTTACATGGTTTGATCTCCTTTATGATCTTTGGCTCTGAAGGTAGTCTCAATTCTGTGTTGTATTCCAACCCCTATAGAGGGAAACCACAGAGCTCCAGGGCTTGCAAAGCTTTGTTTGCTTGTATCTCTCAGGGAAGAAGAGAATGAAAGAGAAAATTAAGAGGGGAAACGGAAATATGGGGACAAGAAGGAATGAGTGAGAAAAGACAAAAATTAAAGAATAGCAAAAAAGATAAATAGTTTGCCATCTATCCTGTTCATTTTGTTGTCTATACTTAATCTGTATCTCACTTTTTGTCTTTCTCATGTTATTGACTGTTTCAACCATGCTCCTGCCTACTCTGATTCACTTAATAATATGAGTTTATCATTTGTGTTATAGAGTCAGATAATTAATATAAGCAGCCATATTGTGATTAGTTGCCAGACAGCTTTCCTGCAAGGCCTCCTCTTTATCTGCCCATAAAGCACAATATGCAAAGACACCTTACACACACAGTTAGGCACAGATGCTCTTGGACTCACACATACATGCACATATGTACACACACAGATTTACAAGTATTTCAATTAGTGGCCTATAAAGTGTTAAAGATTTTGCACCATGATTTGATCTCAATATCAGTTCCTTAATTTAGACTTGTGGCTTTCAATGGATTTTAAGTCTCTGTATTTCTCAGTTGTATAACATTCCCAGATGTCACCGAGGGCCACAAAATGTCCAAATGTAGAACAATGCAGTAGGTAATAAAACAATCTGAGGCAATCTGATGAATTTAATTTGTACTTGATACAAAACCACTATGCTAGATCTCTGCCAGCATGAAGTAAATGCCTGAAATAATGCAAGTTAATTGGTTCAGGTCAGAGGGAACTCTCTAAACTGAGTGCTAAGGAGTGTGAGCAAAATCACTTTGCAGAAATAACAGAAGGAGGGAAGAGGCTGACTTTTGTTGAATTCCTGAAGGAGGGAAATGTAATGGCGTGCCTGTTAAATCTCTTCTGGTGTCTTCAAACCTAGTATCCAACAAAAGCATAAAGCAGAGCTGTCATGCCACCGCAAGACACCATAATATCTGTTCAAAAAGAGGGTTTCTTAATCAATTTTATCCAACTCATGTTGTTTTCTTCACACTAGAGAAGTCATTTAGGTGTTTAAGCCTATAATCAGCACTGATTAATAACACAATTGGAAAATAATGGAAAAAACAAACAAACAAGAAGATAATAATCATAAAAGACCCACATGAGATAAGAACCCCAATCTTCTAAGTTAAACAAACACTCTCATATGCGTGATCTATGATCTACTAGCCATATCTATTGTGTGATATCAAACATTTATACAACAATTTATACAAATCAACATGCAATGTTAAACATACATTTCGCACAATTTTTGTTTTATTTATTGTATTTTTCTCATCTCTGGGGATGTGACAGAGGGTTAGTGAATGTTTGGGGTATTTTAACATCACCGATCCATTTTTGACAACCCAGCAGGGGGTATTCTTGAGTCCAAGCTGTATGTCTGGCTTGTGGATCACACCTCTTGATCAAAACTCCCTGATGGCTTTCTTCGTGTGTAGTCTTGTGTCACAGAGAAACTGAAGGCCCTGCAAACTGGCAGGCAAAGACCAAGTTTTATAGGTACAGAATGCACTCATCATCCTTTGCTATTGCCTACCAGGCTTGTGTTCTTGGCTCTACGTCTTCTCTGAAGCCTCCTCTATTATTATATATTTCTGCAGAATCACTTGCCAAGATGTTTTAGACTTGCTGAGTGGAGTATCTGTGCGTTGTTTTGAGAAGATGAGATGCATCTGTAGATCTTAGTAAACTCAAATTCTCAAAAAAAAAGTTACTAATACAACATGTAATTTTGCCATTTTTTAAAGTCTGTAAATAATAACTTTAACTCAAGGACAGGCAAGGTACGTTTTTGTCCTTGGTTTTGCACAAAGAACAGAAGTTACGGTGCTCATTACAGTGTGCCTCTGTGTGAGTATGTTATACAGACATTAAGATATAATGGAAGAGATAGAAGGAGACACAGAGAAGTGAGGGACATAGAAGCAGTAATGAGTACTCCAGTAGAGAGTGATAAGAGAGATAGAGAGAGAGTTGGTCTGCATAATGAGTCCTCCAGCATGGAGGTGGCATGTGGGAGGGATGGAGAGAAAGAGAGAGGGAGGGATAGACTGAAATATTCCAATGGAGAATAGCGAAAGCAACAGAGGCGTATTAGATCACAGAGAACTGTCTGTATAATGAGTATTTCAGGGGACCGTTAGAAAAGTAGAAGGCATGGATGGGGTATAACACAATACAAACTGAACAGAGAGTTGAAAACTGGATTTAAAATCCAGAGATAAAAAAAGAACAATGTCCTTCTAGTTAATGGTCCATACAGCATGTTTTAAACTCACTGTGTGGAAGCTCATTTTAAATCCCATTCATAATCTTATTGTAGCCAGAAACAACATTTGCAATGACATAGTCCAATATTGTAATATTTTTTTGTGTGTTGCTGTATTTTGAGCTTCTTTTGTGGAGATATTATTGGTAATTATGCTGAGTGTCACTACTGGAAATTGCTACCCAGCCCTTCTTCTTTTTACATCAAAACAGACTATTCAGTATGGAGTGCTTCAGTTTAGTGTTTGCTTCATGTGGTTTGAGTGCTCAGACTAGAAAAGCACTATATACGAAACAGTCCATTTACCAGTCCATAAAAATCCATTGGTAGAAAGTATCAAGTATCAGATGACATGCTGATTATTGTATTCATCAAAGAAACAATATCAAAAGTGTAATTATTTTATAATTCTGATTATTATTGTATGTATTTGTTTAAATGGCCTTATGTAGTGCTAGAATTTTGTGATTTTTTTTTAGTACTTTGCACTTGTATTGCAGCTAAAACATTTTAAGCACTCTGATTTCTGTGTGTAAACAGAAGTGACTTTCATGACTCCTGTGAGCGTGCCGTATGTGTGACTGATGTGTGCAGAAAACATAAAAATTCGCTAACTCACTTTCCCACAGTCTCTCTTTCAAATGCAATGTCAGTTTTAACAGATAGATGAGGCTAAGCTGCCAGGACCCCAGTGGTGCTTTAAGAATTAAGCTACAGGATGTGATGCCATGTGCTGTTTTTGTGTATTTGTTCCCAGAAGCTGTCATAATATGAGAAGTAGTGGGTGGCATCACAGGAGACCTGTCACCAAAATATCTACAGTTACTGATGGGTTATAATGAGCAGCATAGGAAAGTAGAAAAAAAAAAATTGGAATAATGTACTATATACATACACACATTTTGAGTCTATAGACATGGAAATTACTCAACCTCCTCTTCTCTCCTCCAGTCAGAGCGAAGCAGTGTTTAGGAAGTTTAGGAAATAATTTATATGAAAATTAAACAGATCGAGCAACCAGCATGCAGATAGACAGACAAGCAGCAGTTGCACTATATATGCACAAACAACCTCATATACACACACATATGCATGGATACACATCTTTGTATAAGCAATCCTGAGAATGTATACATGCACTGAGCCAGAAAGACTGGTAGCTAGCCAGTCAAGAGTTTGCCGGTGAACCCGCCAATCAATTTTTCAGCTATCCAGTCCTCCATCCAAAAAAAAAAGTATATATATTACCCAATCGTGTCTGCTATCCACAAGACAGTTATCTAACACTTAACCTATTTGATCAGTTAGAGATATAGATAGACACAGGCCTCAGTTTTAGTAGATATTAGTATACCCATAATCACAAGTATTCTGCGATGGAGACATGGAGGAGATGAAAATGGAAGATGCCTATAGAGTTCAATGTGGAGTTACATAAGAGCTTCAGTCAGATAGTCTAATGGGAGAGAGGAAAAGATGGAGGTAGATGCAAGAAAGCCAGTAGAGGGAGTTTGTTATAAATGTGGGGGAAGAAAAAGTGAAGAGGATGAGAGGAAAGAGTAGGCACTGATAGGAATTAAATGTAAAAAGTTAAGGCAGCAAGAAGGGAACCAAGAATCTGGATGACGGAGGGAAGTGTGGAAGTATGGGAGTAGACAGGGGATTGAAAATGCAGTGGGAAATGCTATGATGTGTGTATATTCTCACTGGAATAATGTGATATGAGTGACCTATAAGTAATAGATTTATTTATAGTAGGGGATTTTTGTTTTGTTTTGTTCTTTAGAAAAAAATACATACATATAGACAATTTTGCAGTCTTGCTAACAAATAGATGTATGTTTAAACACTGCAAGGAACTGCGGCACTATTTGTCCTGCTCAGCGCTGTGTGCAGCCTCTTTCACATATGGGCAGTCATATCCAGTCTTAGTCAGAAACCACTCAGGCACATAGACTAAAGGTGTTTCTCTGAGCGGCAAAGAGAAAAGATAAGTTATGCATTTACTTTTTGTTTGGTTTTTGTTTTGTTCTTATTTTGTGTCTTTAACCATTGTCATCCCATTGCCGTGCTTTTATTACCATTTTCTTTTCCCTTTCCTTTGGATCGGCTCTGTATCCGCTGCACTCTTTGCTTTTCTCACTTTTCAATCCTCTTCTCTTCACCAGAAATCTTTGCTATTGACAGGGGGCAGGGGAGGGGAAAGGGAGGAGAAGAGGAGGAGAAAAGGAGGATAACAGCAGGCTCTATCCATCATGGCAAAACCAAGGGGTGGAGAAGGAGATGCACTGAGCTTGTGCTGACTGCTCACATAAGCAAAAATGTGACAGGATATAACATTTAAGTATCCAGTTTGTGAACAATCAGTTTAGGGTCTCTTGTGAAATTAAAATGTATAGGACTGGCTTTAAAGAATACAAATAATAACAATGTGTTTGCATTCATATAAGCTACACATACTAACGTATCACAACCTCTAATTTAAATTAGTGGTTGTGATCATTGGTCCAGCAAAATTACATGGCAGTTCTACACACCATTGGTGTGGTGAAATGGCAGAATAACCTTTATTTAACCTTTATTTAAACAGAAAGTCCCTTAATATTAAAATATTTTATTCAAGGCAGACAAAATGGATCAAAAGTACAGCTTAAAGCAGTCCAACTGCATTGCATAAATCAGAATAAATAAGGTCAGCTCACAATATCTTTTTTTTTTTTTTCAGTCATGAACCAGTAATTTTCTCCATAGTATAACTTGGGGTTCAAGAAAATATCAAATGTTATTTTCAATTTCCTTTGGCTGATTAAGGCATTCTAGCTTTGGCTTTATTATTGAGTAAAGTAATTAGTGACAAGCACTCGTGAACACACAAAAGTAGAGTATCTAAACTCTTTTTAATGCAATTTTTGGGATTCAGTCTGGAACTAATAAACTCCAAAAAGATATGCTTTGCAAGAATCAACTAGGTGCCTAAATGAAAGCAATAATAGCAACTGCAAACCATTTTTTTTTAAATCCAGTATCCAAGCATTCACACGTGGGATCTGCTCAGTACAACATTAGTCCTGTGCAGATGTCAGACTTGGTGCCTCAGCACCTCTGACATACTTTTCCTTCTCATTAAGTCTATGTGACCCTCCTTCCAACCAGCAGCTCCGTTCTCTCCCCATTAGGCTTTCGCCATCTCTATTTTTCATTCTGATTGTAACTCCATACTGCAGTGTAGATGAGTCAGCTGTGGCAAATAAATTCAGATAGCCACACTGAATGAGCTCCTAAAACTCTACCCTGGATGTTATTGTTGAATGAGCTCCAAAGACCTGACTGATGAAGCAGAAACAAGCTTTTCATTGGTGGCATGTTGAATTAGTAGACTTAGTCAGGCCAGGATAGAGGAGAGCAGAGGTGAAGGAAGCAAGGAGAGGTGGGGGGTAGAGCTGTTATCACAAGGCAGCACCTGGCCCAAAGACAGACAGGATGGGACAGAGACGTCTGTCAAATACACACAGTGAAGCAGAGACATACGCATGCATGAAGCCACACTCAGCCCATATAATATACATGTCAGTATATTTGTTTATCCACTTTTTCTGTAGTCCTTAAAGGTCATTGTGGCTGTCTCGTCATTTCCATTTCTCTGTTTTTTCATCTCTGTCATTTGCTCCTGTCCCTGCAATTTCTGACTTTTTAATCATACAACACGCTACTTTTCATAATTAAAAAAGCTGATGAGATGCTAACATCGTGTGGGAAAAATTTATCTATCTATCTATCTAGATATAGATATACATATGTGTGTGTGTGTGTGTGTGTATGTGTGTATATAAATATATATATATATATATATATATATATATATTAGGGGTGCAACAATACTCGTATTGATATTGAGCCGTTCGATACAGTGCTTTCGGTTCAGTACGCATATGTATCGAACAATACAAAATTTTTAATTTATTTTATCAACTTTCCTTCTGACGATGCTGTCTGTGTTGAGGCTCAGTGGATCTGCGCTCGACAGTGCAGCCTAGGCGGAGTAGTCGAACGCAGGTTCACTGAGCGCAGGGAAAGCTAGCAAGACAGAAGTTAAGCTCTCCTTGCAACATGGCAAATTGAACCTCCTCCACCCTCATTCAGATCTGGCGTTTGGAACTATTTTGGTTTTCATGTGACATATGACCCTGAAGGTAAGCGCGTCATGGACAAAAGTAAAACAGTATGTCGGATGTGCCACGCAATGCTCAATTACATGGGTGGGAACTAGTGTGTTAGCGCAGTTAGCTCGTTAACTTGTTGGCCGTCCAGCCCCACGCACAGGGCGATCCGCGGTAGCTCGTTAACGGAGATTTGCCGTGTTGTGGCGTTAACGTCATTTCAACGAGATTAACGCTGACAGCTCTAGTGGGAACACAACGAATATGACTGCACATTTACTCGGACAGCATCCTAGTGCAAAGACAAGTGGAAGCAGACAAAAACAACAAGCACGCATGCTACAAACTTTACCCGAGTCATTTAGACAGCCGCTAGCACATGATTCTCCTTATGGGGACCTGATATGTTTAATATACTGCTGAGAATATAGCCCAGAAGAAGCGTATAGTATAGCTTTTATTTTGGAAAGAGCCATTTCTCTGTAATAAACTCTCTTTTCCAAAGATGAGTGATTTCTCAATCAGATAGATTTATTTTTTTATTACTTTGTTGTTTCAGCAACATTAAATTTAAAAACTGTACTTTTGAGTTAAAATATATATTTATAATTTTAATAAATGACAAATAAAAAAGGCATGAACATTTTTTTGTATCGAAAAAATATCAAACAGTGACACCAAAGTATCGAACCGAACCAAACCGTGAATTTTTTGTATCGTTGCACCCCTAATGTGTGTGTGTGTGTGTGTGTGTGTGTATATATATATATATATATATATATATATATATATATATATATATATATATATATATATAGTGGTGTTTCTAATTTTAGTTTTCTAATCTTTTCATGCAATTTTTCTCTCAGTATCCCTTTTCTAAAAGTTGATTCTTCTCTCTTCCTTCCACACACTTAGATTTTACACAGACACACACACCTGATGTATTTGTAGTAAATAAATAAAATTAAATTTTAAAAAGGGCTTTATAATTAGCATGTTTGCTGCTGCATACCAAGCAGTGTTGTGTATAAATGGGCATGTGACTCCACATAGCAGAATTAGTGGAGCATGAAAGAAAATAAAGGATTTGAAGGATTTAAAGTGCACCCCTGTGCTGAGTTTTTTTTAAATTTCGCTGATGGCAATTGGAACCCTTAGGTGTTGCTTCTCTATCACAGCAGGCGACTCTTTTAACCTTTTGGCTTTGTTTAGCATTGGAACAACATTAAGCACATTGAAATTTGCATAACAGGGCTCATTTTTCACTTTTTCTTTGTGTTTTTGTGAAAATAGAAATTCCCAAAGTATTACATGATGATTGATTGTAGGCACTGTTAAAATAGTTCTACTTATTCTATAGTCTGCTGAGGCACGTAGAGTTTTGATGAGTCACTTTAACATTATTCAGTGCAGAAACTGTCCTTTCAACTGTTCTTCCACCTTAATTAGGAAAATCATAGTGTAGCAGCAGTAATGGGCAAACTTTCAGCCTATAGTTTTACTGCATACTTGCCAAGCAATTGCAGCAGTTTAGCTCCTTCAAAGAGATTTATGTTTATGTTTATTTTCCATCATATTGATTGAACGGAAGTAAAAGTGACACATTTCCTCCTTGGGGAAGAATATTCTACTGATTATTTTAAAAAGTAAAAAGAATTCAAACACATCCTCCTAGGGCTGTGCGATATGACCAAAAGCTCGTCTTGCGGGAAGTGTTTCCAGCTGCGCGTCATGTAGCTGGAGTCAAGTGTTTTAACCCATGCATGAAACGATACATTGCAACGGCCGCCGTTTTCTTTGTGAGTATTTATTACACGGCGTGCTGCGGATTGCCTGTTCTAACGTTTGAGTCTAAGATTTATTTTTTAGCACCTGGCGGCTCTTTTTTACTTCTCATCCGTAAATAATCTGCTCTTTCACGTGATTCAGTTTATTTTGAAAAGTCTCAACAGGATCTTGAGCTTTATTGTGAAAGGTTTATGTGGAACAAGCGGACACGCGAAGGTGTTACCGTCGTTGTTGCTAACGACAATGCATAAAAACAGGTGCTTGTCCATCCATAGTGTGGTTATATAAAATATAAGAGAAAGAGAGAACTTTAAGAAATTAATATAGCCACTACAGTGACCATCAAAACCATGAAAAAATATTGCCGTAAACAGTTTATTTTGCGACACGACGAAACAAACGATAGCGTAAAATGAAACGATAGACGTTTTTATATCGTCATCCGGTATATATCGTTATATCGAACAGCCCTATATCCTCCTTTTCCAACCAATCAGATACCTTATTATTTGCTTTGCTGGTTGCAGAGAAGGCAAAGATCTCATTTCCAGAGTACTTTGTTTGTAATTATTATTGGATGAAGAAAGTTTCAAGTTGATTGTCTAAAGCAAAAATCTTTAAATTTTGATTGTTATTAATCTGGATTATTTTCTGTCAGTTTTAAGGTTTGACATATCAGGACATAAAAAAAAAAGATATAGTCCTTACTAGAGATGGACCGATCCGATATTACTTATCGGTATCTGTCCGATTCTGACCTAAATTACTGGATCGGATATCGGAGAGAAATAAAAAATGTAATCCGATCCACTAACTATCACAAAAGCACCTCACAAAATTTGTGACATGGCGCAACCCAGCTCATGACCTTAGCCAGAGCAGTTTGTGTCACGTGATAGAGCGGCTGTGGCGTTTAAATGCACTTTGCACCAGAAAGAAGAAACCAGCGGCTAAACAACAGCAACATGTTTAAGCTTGATAAGCTGTTGTTAGAATTTATTTAATATTACTTTCTACACCAGGATCCTTTTCTACGTAGCTGACAGCTGGTAACATTTATTTATTTGCAGGGGCAGGTCTAGCAAAGTTTTGCCAGGGGGGCAGGTAGGGCATTAACAGGGAAAATTCTGTTGAAGAAAAATGTTGAATCTATTTAATTATTGTAGAAAAATAATTGATTTCTGTCCATTTGTTTTACACATGCATTAAATTGAAGTTGATTATGTCGCTTAAGCATCATGAGGCGGGGGATGGGGGTTGGTTCCCTTTTCTTTTTTTTTCTGCTGGGAGTTGGCAACCCTATTAGTTAGGTTGTTTAATATTTCCGCTAAGTACTCTTCAAAATACCAGAATAGGGAGGATGCTGTAGGTTTATGTTTATTAGATTGATCAGTTTTGCTGAACTATGAAATATTTTGGATGCAGTGTATTTTTTGCATAAAGGTATAACAGAATAGCTTAAGTGTTTCGTTTTTTAAGACGTGAGTATTAACTTATACAAAATGCAGCAAATTAAAAAAGACAGTTTTATTGATTATAAAATACACTATAATCGGATTCATATATCGGTATCGGACATAAAAAAAAGTGGTATCGTGCCATCTCTAGTCCTTACCAGGGCTTAACTAAAAGCCGGTCTGCTATACTGTAGACTTGTTGGTGTGGTTGGGATGACTATGTGTGTGTGTGGAGAAGTGTGTGTAAAAGTGTCCTGACAGCGGACAGATCAAGTGAGACCAATATCCACTTCACCTGTTTATGTCGAGCTGTGTGTGAATGAGTGGGTGTGTGAGCGATCTGCCTGACAGCATTCTCCTCCTCGGACAACAAACTGTTATGACATGTAGCATTGTTTCATTCACTCCCAGAAACACACTCCAGACTCCAGTTGCCCTTGTATCATTGAGTCTCTCCTTCCAGCTTTGTTTGTTGAGCTAACCTGTTGTTTGCCGATTTTGTTGACATGTTTGTTTGTTTGTTTTCCCCCTGCCAAATTATACCTTTGCTACCACTGGTATAGCCTATTGACACATGGGATGTTCTTTTTTTGGCTGAGAAAATGCCTGTTTGCAGATTCAAATGTGTCTGTGCTTATTATTGTATAATATTTCCTTTGTTTGAAATGTTTTACATTTCAATTTAAATTCATCAGAGCTGATCTAGAAGTAGTAGAGACAGTGAGTTTGGTGGGTAGCTTTATCAGTGAGGTTTTATACAAACACACACTTACACACATACATATGAAGTTCTCATCAAGAGCCTCATTCTTGGAAAGGAAGCTTGGACTCTTAAATGTCTGACTCTTCTTTTTGCAGATTTGGTGATTGGGTCCCCATCAATGGAGTGGGGAAAACTCCATTTTACTGACCATTACACATGCTATCAATACTACATTTAAGTTAAACTATTCATGTTAGAATTAATTTATTACAGCAGTAGAATAAAAGCATGTAGGCTTCCAGTTCATTGCTCCCTGCAAATACTGCTTCATACAAAAGTTGAAGACTGATGAGTAAATATCTCTATAGCCTACAGATGGATGCTGGAATGCTCGGAGAGGTTGAAACAGCAGGTGGCTTCTAGAGCAGGAGATCTCTGCAATCCTTCTTGTCAAGGTTTTCAGCCATTACTTGTGTTCCTTATATTTCCTTTGCTCTCCCATTGAATGACCCTTTGCCTTCATAACTTGGTGAATGACCTGCCATGTGTGACCTTGTAAGAACCTTTACTTGGAGGTCATTATATCTTGTTCTGGAGTAGTGGGTGACCATCCAATTTACTGGTTATGTCCAGCCAGCTGCAAACTAGTGCTTTTCTCTATGATGTCTTCAAAACTTCCCCGGCCATGTTAGAAAGAACAAACTACACATGGGTAGGGTGTTTTTTGTTTTTGTTTTGCTTTGTTTTTATACCTCAGCAGCTGCCTGTCTGCTTTTCCTTTTACAAAATATTAATCTAAACTGTCCCCAAGTACTGGAAAATAAACAAGAAAGTAAAAACAGCAAATCATATTAATTATGGAACAAAAACCCTTCCTGCTGATCAGATTTAATATATTGCTGAAAGTCCTTCCTCAGCCTTTCAGTCTGTGCCTGCTAGTGATCTGTGGTTGAGTAGCTGGTAGCTACATTGCTAATCTGGGATGGCAGCCCAGAGGACTATCTTGAACCTACTACAGAAGCCAGCTACCCACCACTATTGTCTGTGCCTTTGTTTACAGAAAAATATGTCGTTCTAATCCCATGTGTGGTGGGAAGTGGAGTGGGCGGTTTGATTCCATGTGTGAGGGTTTTTATTTGAAAGAAATCCAGTATCCAAACATCAAGCTCTGCAGATTACATTACCGATGTCCTGTACAAAAATGTGTACGAAAGAAGCAGTTGTTAAAGTCCCACGCATTGCTGAATATATACTGAACTGCTGCTGCACTTGGCTTCATCCACCAAGAAAAGACCGTAACAATGAAGAAATGATCACTAAGAAATTGGTGTTTGTTTAGTGTTACAATCAATGCTCTGTTAATCAGTTAGAGCTTTACAATAGAACTCCAAAATGGTTGTTTTATAGCAATCAATATACTTGACATTTTCCTGTTTATCGATCATTGCTTAAACTTGCTGATACATTGCAGGATAGTTGTACAGTGCAGCTGTGATTCCAATAATGGTAATGTATGCATGGATACGGGAGTTGAGTCTTATACTAAACAGAGGTGTTAAAAAAATCACTAGGCCCTTTGCGATACATAAACTATTTACAGTTTATCCTTCACAAACATCTTTGTGAATAATTTAGTGGGTACCAAATTTTTATTAGGCTTCATAATTTTTTGCTGCAGCTGTGCATAGACGAGCATTTGTTTATTTATTTATTTATTTATTTTTATCTCTGCAGTGGTCCTTTGCACTGAGCTTAGATTTGATAGCCTCCATACTTTTTTTAAATTTAGTGAATTCAATGAAGCCCCCACATTTAAATGATTAAATTACAATTTCTCAGTTGAAACCTTGTTTGGATGGATGGATAGATGGATGGATGGAGTGAGTCCTCTACCAGAAGCCTGGGACCCTGAGGGTCATGCACAGTATCTTTGCTCATCCTAGGACTGTGCTCTTCTGGAAAAAAGATTTTAGGAGTCATGCCTGGGATCTGCTGGAGCCAATTGCGTAGTTTGGGGTCACTTCTCCTAGTGCTCCCATTACCGTGACAACCGCTCTTGCCTCCACCCTTCTCTACCTTCTTTCTCAGCCCTTGGTATTTATCAACCTTTTATGTGTTCCTTCTTATTCATGTTTCTATAACTAGCTACATCCATTACTACATCCCTTTTCCTCTGCTTGTCCACCACTACTATCCTGTTGGTTAGCCCTCACCAATTGGTCTTTCTGGATCTGTAAGTCCTACAGGGTCTTAGCTTGGTCATTGTCAACCACCCTAGGGGGTGTATTTCATTTTGACCTTGGGACTTCCAGGCCACATTTGGCATTCCAGTATACTACCTTCTGCCAGATACTCTTCCAGTATTGCTTCATCTCGCCCTAGGTGGGACTGTTCTCTTATGGTTTCCCTGCCACCGAGAATGCATCTTGGATGGTTCAGTGGAGAACATCTGGGTGATTCTGCTGGCTTCTGTCTGTCTGGTATAGCTCTTCAAGCAGTCAGAAACTGACAAGGAAAGATTTACAGCATTGGCTAAGGTCTTGGATACAGCAGCTGGTTGTATTTCTTATCCCTTTGTTCATCACACCACCTGGTGGGGTTGGTTGTGGCTGTTCAGCAAGCATTACCCTCCATGGAGAAGAAGAATAAAGGGAAGGGAACTGCAGAAAGTTGTAATGTGTGATTTCCTTATCTGCAATTCTGGCAAATCAGCTGATCTCAGTGACATCCCAAAATCCAAACATTTATGATGTGCTGTTTAAGCTGATTAAGCTTGCAGACATTTGCACCTTTGCCGAACTACCTAAGTACACAACATCTCCCCTTTTTCATGCTCTGTTTAACTTACTCAGTGTCAGATCCTTTGAGATACTTTGCCAGTTCTGTACAGAATTTTTTAGTGTTTTCCTTGTGTCTAATTTTTTTTAAATTTATATAGATGGAATGGTGCTGCATACATGTTATTCAAATTAGGTGCCACTATTTTACTATACAGCAGTGAATTCTAAAAATTTATTAGACAAAGAACCTATTTTTGGACTTCTGCTTCTTTATGCCACAACAGTGTATTTTAAATCAAGGAGTCAATATGGAATTGAACTGTCATTTTAAAATCATGATATTTTTGCAAATTTTACAAATGAAAATGAACATTAAAGCTGATAGATGCCTTGATTGGCATTATTCAGTGCCTATAAACTATGAAACGTGAATATTATGAATTTGTGACTTCTGATGTTATGGTTTGTCATGATTTATGCCTGAATTAGACTTCAGTGGGAAATCTACATCGTAACTTACAATGTAACTGGAAGACCCGCTTAACCCTATGTCGTACGCTTCCATATAACCTGACATGCACCTCCTGAAAAATGTAACTACACGACCAAAATACATGGAAAGTTGTGGGTTAAAAGGGGTTTCCAGTTATGTCGTAAGTTATGATGCAGCTGCAGAAGCCTAAATCAGGCATCAGCAGCAACGGCCAACATTGTTCAACAGTTCTGAAACATAGGGCCATATTGGGTTCCTGTAGAAAAGAATGATAGTGGCTTCTTTAGATAAAGCAAATATTAAAAATAATCATAAAAAATATCATTCAGTAGCAACACCAGGGATGAAAAATAAAAGAATAAAAAGACAACAACGACAGCAACAGCACATAAAAGAATAAGTAAGTAAAGGGCAAGACAAAGTGAAAGATTCTCAATAGCATGATAAAACAGATGTTCTACCAAATGACACATTGGACCTGTGACCAACATAACAGGGCTCTTTTACATCAAGCTTTGAATTTCTTAACACATGTTTAGTATAAACGTCCAAACTTGCAGTCTCTCCATCTGTCTCACCATGTCTTAAAAAATTACCCCCATCTGTTTATTCTAAAGTATAAAACACTTGAATACCAATCTGTCCATCTAACTTAAACAATAAAAAACTACATTCAAGGTCTTAAACACCTAAAATGTTCAAAACTGAACTATGAATTTAATACTTAAAAAGATTTTTAAAAAAATAATTGAAAAATGTGTACGTAATTGTCAATTTTACAATAATCTCATGACCTAAGAATTATGTATAAGCTAGTAACTTGTGCTCAAAAATAAATAAATTAATAAAAAATTCTCTCAGGATTCCAATTCCTTGACAGCTCGTCACACTTAAAAAAAAAAGTAACTGCTTCATTTTAGTGTTGGGATCACAACAACAGATTGTTTTCCTTCTGCCTCTCAAAAAGCAGGAAAAGCAGCAAACAAGATTTTAATGATTTGACAGTTGACTCATTTAAATGCCACTCATGTCCATTGAAGGCATCTTTTACAGAATGTGTTGAAGAATATGCAGGTGGTGGGTTGAATTTTGTTTAACATCTGTCTTCTCTTGTTTTTCTGCCATTTTAGTTACCATTGGCAGCGATATTTCTTTAATTTTTCACTGAATGTACCATTTCACACTTTAGGCAATCTTGGCAAACTTGGCAAAACTGCAATGAATAATATTTTCCATGAGAAATGGGATTCCCACGTCTTGAAAAGCACAGGTTTTAGGTTTGAGCAGTTGTTTGAGCACATTTGAATAATATAAATTTACTACTTGCCTTTCATCCAAACATAAAATTCTTAAGAAAGTTTTGCTATGTATTCATTCACCAGGTTTACAGAGCAATGACGTAATTTGAGACTTGAAATAAAACGTGCTATACTGGTTTACTTACTCAAAAGCTCCAGTTTATATATAAGATGAGGGCATTAAAATGCACTTTTACAGTGCTTCTTTTTAATATCTTTTTGCTATTCTAACAAGTTCAGACCCAACAAACACCATTTGCTTTTACTCATGTCTCTTGGACACATCTGCTAAACATGCAGCAAGTTTGTTTTGACACATAGCATATGGCTTTTGTTTTGAGAAGAATTCCTTTTGGGTTCACATTTACATTTTTATCACTTAACTGACACTTTCATCTGGCAACTATTGAATAAGCATCATTTGCTTACAATAATTATTACGTGCTAAGCACATTGATATAGATCACTGTAAATCATGTGTCTTCACTTCACTCTGGTCACATCTTTCAAAGGTGAGAATAACAATATTACAACGGTTAGATCTCCATGTTGATGCAACATGTGAAAACTGCATCTAGTCACATTAATAGACAAGTATAAACTAGATCATGATACCCTGATAAGAAAGACACAACCAAGAACACATTTCAGCCATCAGCAGACTTTCTAGGAACTGAACAGTCTTTTGGTCATCTTAAAGAATTTAAAGAGTAGCTCTCTGCATCTAAGAGCAGTGGGAATGTGAAAGCATGGTGTGAAAGGAGATAAAAGCTCAGAAAATCTTCTTTTGAGCCATACGTCTCTTGTTATTCCACTATGTCTGTAATAAAGAAGGAACTTCAAACAAGAACGTGACAGTAACATGAGCTGACTGTGGTTCTGGCTCTCAAGCCAGCCTGCACAAAGGCATTATAGGTCACTTGGTGTAGAGTCCAGGCTCACATATACAGTAAATACTACTCATACAGTGGCTCACTCCTGTACAGTGTCCTGTACATTTCACTCTGTTGGCATCTTAAACAGCTCGGGCTAAATCATCCTGAAGATCATCTATAAGATAAATTTAGTTAACAGGAGGGTGTGTAGCAACAACGATCAATGCCTCGCAGGCTTTCACTTTCTCCTAATGCTTTAGACCTTGGTAAAATTGAGATTTTCTGGTGAACAATGGATGTTCCTTGTATGTTTAGCACACTTTGAGACACTAGAGAAAAACAACTTGGTCTTTTTGTTCTTTGTCTTTGTATCTATATACAGCCTTTTAAAGGAATCTATTTTTTCAGCTAAGAAATTGTTACTTGCGTCATGACAGCAGGAATAAATTATGCCTTGAACCAGATTTAGATAGTAGCTACTTTTCAGTGCAGTTTCTGAGCAGTTATGCACCATAGTGATAACCACAGTGACTAACATTGTCTAAAAGCTCATCTTTTTGCCAGATTAACCCTCTCAGGCTCAAATTAAGTTTTTGTTGCTAATGCACAACCAAGTCCTGCAGTGGTACTTCTGAATAAAAAAAAACCTCATAAAATATGTATGTGGGGTAATCAGGTTGTTAGTTTTTAACTGTTGCAAATCGGCAACGTCTGCCTTGAGAGGGTTGAGTGTCAGTTTAATGAACTTGAAAATATTACTTCTAATCTGTTGAAAAATCAATGATTAACAACTGGTAAAGTAAAAAACTAATAAATAACATCAGCGGAACACATAAACCTTGAGGTCTTAAAATCCTCTTTTCTCTCCTAAAACATTTACTAACATGTCCAAATCACTTTTAATCCTGGGTAGACTTACTAAGCCCTTTGAGTAACTTTCATGCTGAGGAGAGCTGTCATTTTATAGCCTTTTAAAGCCTCTGAGCTTTAAACACATGGAATTTCCAAGTAATATAGTCTAATTTAACAAAGGAAGATACCTAGAGTCAATACACAGAGGAATTTACACTGCTTACATTGGTCCAAGGACAAGCTGTTTATATATAGTTCATTTAATGAACCTGGCTAACTGACTAATATTAAGGCATTGCTTGTAACTTCTGATCGAGAAAAGCCCAAAACCCAAAAGCAAGACAAAAGAAATGCGTAGGTTACTGGTATCTTCCTGGTCATGCTAAAAGCAAGGCCCAGGTTATGAGCTAAAGTATTACCAATAAATCAGATATTAAGAGAAAGCTGGAAAGGTTTGGATGAATCAGTTGATTGAACTGGATGAATTGTAAACCAGTCGTACACAGTGTTATTCTTCTGAAAACAGCATGGTGACCTTTTCAGAACCTCAGCACCCGTAATTCTGAAATCCCATGTGAACACAGTAATGTTTACAAAAAAAAGTGTGGATCGAAGAGTCAGACTCCTGAAAAGTGTATACCTGCATCTGAGATCTCGAGTGTGGTGTGAATTTGTAGTAGCTATCATACTTGGCCGGTGTTTCTCTCCCTTTCCATCTTCTTCCCCGTATTTCCCCCAGCCTTGTTGTTGCCTCTGTGTCACACTTCTGTCTCTAGTAGTTTCTTCCGTCTCTTTCTTTCTCTCAGAATCTTTTCATCTCTTTGGTAACTGTAAATATGCTCTCCTATAATCAGATCCACTTCAAATAATTCCAAACAAACACCGGACTTATGCCTTCATGACACTGTGGAGCAGATGTCCTAAACAGGGCAAAATAGCGTGTGAGTGCAACCCCCAAATAGCACTGATATTTGGGGGTTGATTTACAAAAATTGTGCTTTTTTATAAATAGGTGCAGTCAGTTCATTTCAATATGACATGTCCAATCTGCCAAGAACCATCCAAGTTGATATTCAGCTAAGAGTAACTTACTAACACTACAGGCACAGCTCATTACTTGCTGTGAGAAAAGCATATAATTATAGGTCCATGTTCATGTCTATGTGTACATTAAATGTACGCCTACAGTGGCGGTCTGGCAGAGAGAGTTGTTATGATCAAACAGGCTTCAGTAATTACCAGACGCCAATGTAGGACTGTAAGCTGTACAAAAATATTTTTACATTGTGTTCATGTATTAAGACAACATCTCTTTAGGAGATAAACCAGAACTGGAAATACCCGACTGATAAAAGTTTATTTCTATACTCTGCGACTGGTGGTGTTACCACAATTTTTCTATGCTAGATTTGTTTAGTTTAAAAAAATGGATGTGGAGATATAATGTGAGAGTCTTCTGTGCATCTGTGATCGATATCTCAGCTATTGTCAAAGTGCATACAGCTGAATTTGTGTAGCTCCACTACTAAAAACAGTAATGAGACACAGCTCACGAGATCGCAGTGTGTGCGCTGTCCATGGTTCTGAAATCTTTTTTTTTTTTGAATAAAAAATGTAGGTTTAAAGTTTATTAACATAAATGCATTGATCAGAAGAAAAACACATATTACCTTCAGACTTTCAAACCAAATCAAACAGAAAAAGTGACTTTTTCTCTCAAGATACAGACTTTACTGTGCTTGAGGTCCAAGGCCTGATTATTTTTAGAATTGGTTCAACATCATTATCCATCTATTCTCTCTGTTCTTCAGCTATTTCACTTTGAACCCCATTGTGAAATTCCTGCCACAGAAGTGTCAGTATGTTGTGTTGCTCCTTTTGACTGGTGGTTCCAGGTCATTTATGGAGCAAATTTACATTTAGGTGGCGTAGAAATTTGTATGTTTTCATCAGAGCTTCATCTGGCTTTTCGAACACATTCACACAAGTTGGAAAATGTCTCATTCTTTTAGGATGTGCTCTTAAATCTCTGCAATGCAACCATAACTACCACTATATGAAGTACTTAGAATAATACATGCTTTTTTCAGCATTAGATATCAGTTCAATAAATTGCATGTTCCAGTTGTTAGTCAGTGTGTTTGTGTACAACAATTACATATTCTTCCCCCTATATTTTGTACTTGAGAAAGGAACTCCCAAAAACCCATATGGAAGACGGTTGGTCACAAAAATTGACAAATGAATTCTCTCCTCTTAATCACAGTCGTGTTGCTGTGGTCTCTTTGTAAATAATAACAGTACATTTTTTATGGCAAAAACCACTTAACCCTGGCGCAACACATTTGTAAATCTGGCTTTACATCTGCGTTGATGGCACCACTAAGAAGGTATGGTGGTTTCAGACACAACTTTGCATCTCTGTTTCCTGGCGAAGGCTTTAACATTTAACAATTAAATAGAGGACTGGTTTTTTTTCTTTGTCAGTCTGAAAATGGAACTGATGTTACAGGATTAAATTAGGTGTAAAGGGAATTAATTGGATTTAAGTGAGTCTCTTGTTTAACAGAGCAAATTGTTATCTTGTTCCTGCACCTATTGCTTGCTTTCCTGGGTCAGCATTCCTTTGAGGAAAGCATCTACACTTTCTCTTTAGACAACATAGTCTTTGTTAGCTTTAGTGCATTTCTGCATTTTCATAGGTGAAGCCTACAGTTTCTTTGGTAAAATAAACAGTAAGTGTGGGTGAAATATGCATAAGGTTATGATTAAAATATAAGGTGGTTTAAAAAAGAAGTTGTACTCAACAAAGTCAATCAAGTGTAATTATTTTGACTCGATTTGATGCTTCAACCAGCTATATTCTCTGTCATATTCAATCTGGATTTTTTTTTTTTTATTTAAATCAAGTAAATATGTAATAAAACCTGAGTTTGCTCAATATATTACAGGGAAGGCAGTCTGCATAAGTAAAGTAAACATACACCAAAAAAGGAAAAGGAGACATAATCACATTGACAGAAAGAAAAATTGCATTTGTGATGTTAAAAAAGCAGAGGGGAAATTTATTTATAGTGTAGGTTCTTGGCATGATGCCCCGTTGCCTTTTCTCTTTACTTACTCTTTATTTCTCAACTTAGAAAACTAATGTTGAGATGCCAATAAACAAGGCACTGCTCCAGAAAAAAAAAGGAGAAAAAAAATCTATTGTAATGCTCTGTGAGCTACCTGTGACCAAGGGCAGCACACTCTAATTCTTAATGAGTAAAACCTTTTTTTTATACAGTTAAAGGTAAGGTCAAGTTATGTGTGTAATTATGAGTTGTTGGGCTTTGTTCATTTCTAATGCAAAATGTGATACTGAATAATAATTTTGTTTCATGACAGAGCTGCATGAGGTACACGAAAAATATAAATAATCCTGATTAATAAAGAAGTAGGCGAATTAGACAAAGGGAAACAAACCGAAAGAGACAGCGCATTGAAGTTTTGCTTGTCTCCCTGCATTACACTAAAAAGTAGAGCTACAGAGGAAGAGCGACACATAGAGACTTGTCAGTCTTGGCTGAAGCAGCTTAGGGACGCAGCCTTGTCCATCATCCTTTTTGCTGACAGACATGGACAAAGGCACATACGACCAAAGACCTGACAGATGAAGAACATAGTGTCTTTCTATCTCCTTACATATATGACAGTCTATGTTTTTTATGCATGTTCAGAATTTCCTGTCAGGTGAGCAAAATCTTACATTTTTTCATGCATTTAATTTCAAGGGTAAACCGTCAATACACAGTACTCTACTTTCTTGATTGAAACACATGCTGCTTTAAATTCACCATTTTCACTTTTTATTGAATCAATGCTGATTTTTGGCATGAGAAACTTGACGATTAGCATTTTGATAACTATACAGAGATCGCAGACTGTTTATGGTGTGTGTAATAGTGTGTGGTTCAGTTAATGAACAAGTTATGAAAAAGGTATGTGAAAAACAATCCACTGGACTAATATTTCCACATAAAACCTACTTCTGAGTGCTGATTTTTCCCCTCTCCAATAATTTGAATGACCTTGTTGCACATGTGAACACAGTGTTTCATGCCAAAGGTCATTTCATTAAAATGCAGAAATATGTATTGATTTCTTCTGCGTGACAGCTACCAATAAGCACATCTTTGTCATACAAAATATACTTTGAAACTTATAATGATAATACAAACAAAAGAGTAGCACATAACCAACTGCATCAGTCATCAGTAGGTGTGTTAATAAAGTAGATAACTAAAATTTATTGAGAAACTATCGGATTAAAAAATTGCAGCAGTTGTTAAAGTATTATTGTTTGTGTCAGAAATATAGATTTCTGACATAAGATCCATTTGTAAAACTGGAAAATATAGAAATATAATAATAGACAGTTACACAGAGCATACTCAGAGTAACACTATTACTGCAACTAGGTGCCTTGTGATAAATACAAATTAAATAATCGCTCTCTGTCAACCACTTTAATATCCACCCACCCATGTTCTGCCCTTTGTCTGGGTCCAGATTGGAAGGGACTTCCCTATCTCCAGCCAACTCCTTCAGCTCTTCCAGGGGATCACTGATGCGCCGCTAAGCCAACCGAGAGATGTAATCTGCCCTGGAATGTCCTCTCGGTAGGACATGCTCAAAACTCCTCACCTAGGAGACATCCATGTCAAATGCCTAAACCACCTCAACTGGCTGCTCGCAGAGGAGCAGACATCAGGATGTCCGCCTTTATCAGTGACCCTATTTTATCTGGTACTACCCAGGGCTGAGGGCCATTGGTGAGAGTTGGAATGCAGATTGAGCAGCACATTGAAGCCCTCTAACATAGCTAATCCATGACCTCTCACATCACTGCAAGGTCAGGGCGCTTACCGTATCAAGAAAATGGCACATGTCGAGACAACAGAGACATGAGAGTCATAAAAAAGGAAACACCACAATGTTGACATGGTTCTCACTCTGATCTGTACTTGAAACCAAAGTAATTTAAACACTCGAGCAAAAGGCTTTTTTCCTCCCTTTTGACATAACTGTTACACTATTTGGTTGTTTATGTGTATGAATTGTAGGTATTGCAAGACTTTGCATGGTTTTATACTATGAAGATGCAAATTATGTTTCTGTAGAGCGTTTAAGAAGGTGCTTTATTTGATATTATATCATGAGATCTGTTACATTACAATATGTTGAATTACAAGAAGACTGAGGTTTGTGCTCTCACATGAGACTGTTATTCTATTTTATTGCATTGCATTCACTTGACTTTAGCATTTTGTTTTATTTTATTGCCTGTGGTATGCTGGGGAAATTTTGTTTTTAAATTCATTTTTCCACCTAAATGTTTTATTTATGATTTGTCTTTGAAAAAACCTTGTCCTTTAAAAATCACTCCAATGATTTTTGCTTTTCTCAGCGAATGTTCAAATGTACATTTCTACTCCCTCATATTCCATTCCTGTCATTCTGTCATTCACAGAATATCCTGACTCTTTCGCCAAACTTGCTTTGCTTTACATGCGTTTGCTGCCACTGTATGTGTAGTAACTTTACTTTGAAGTGGCTTGAACTGTGTGGTGGTTGAAGATGGGAGATGGCGAGAGAAAGAAGTGAGTGAGAAAGGGAGATAGAAGAGATTGAAGAAAGGAAAGGAGTGGAGACACAGAACCAGAAAATGCAGAATGATGGCACAGTTTTTCCTCCCACATTCAGCTGCTGAATTATAAAATAGGAGTTTTCATTTTATACTGCACTACAGCAAACTCATAAATAAATATTCACTGTATTTTATTTGCATAGACAATGAACAAAGTACACTTTTGCTCTTCCTTTCTCCTTCATGTTTCCTGATTGCAGCAAAATATAAAATGATGAGCGGGGAATGTTTTCACTTTTCAAAATACACCAAGAAAAAAAAATACTTTAGAGTGAAAAAGAAAAAGTAGGTTTTCAGGTTGTTACAAGAGGTTCACAATTTTGTGCCAAACACAAAAAAACAGCTTGATTAGATTATTACTGACATACGCAGGTGTTTTTATACATACACACTCACAAGAATATCATGTACAGAGAGCTTATCAAGGGAAGGGTATGGCATGTTTGGCAAGACATAAAGCAAGAGAAACACAAGAAAGTAATAATGAGAAAGAAATAAAAAGTGAAATTTTTTTTGCCTCCTACTTCTGTGTTGAGGAAAACTTTTTTTACTTCAGAGTGTGTCTTTGTCAGTGTTGTTTGTGTGTGTGTGTGTGTGTTAATAAGAAGAGGCGTAAACACGATAGTGTGCATGTGTATGCATGCTTCTAAAGTGTGTTAATAAACTGAGGGAGGGTCTCGTCAAGGTGATAAATAGAACAGAGCACACTGGGACAGATTAGAGAGAGAGTGAACAACAAAAGAAAATAAAGAGATTAACTATAGGATGCCTTGAGAATGAAGGATTGAGGAGGGGCAGAGGGAGGGATGAAGCAATGTATACAGGGAAGGAAGGGAAAGAAATCACAGAGGAATGGATGAAAGGGTGAACAGAAGCTTTATAGGAAGAGGTGAAGAAAAAGAAATGAGAATGAGAGATGAAAGAGTGGACCTGGCTGGAAAAAAATAAAGGAACTGGGGAATGATGGTGATGAAGGAATAGAGATTAGAACATCTAGAAGGATGGCAGGTGAGGAGGACACTATCTAGATTAAAGAGAAACCTGGATTTAAAAAAATATGCTAGTGCTATACTGAAAGAAGGTTAACATAAGGAAAACAAGACTGGAAGAAAAGAAAAGATTTGGGATGAGTGGAGAAAGGTGACAAAAATTGAGCGTCAGAAAGAGAAAGAAAAGTGGTGAAGCATACTGATGAGAGGAAACGGGAGTGAAGAAGGAAAATGGAAGCAAAATTCCAAATCCTGTCCCTGAAAAATTACTAATTCATTGTAGCCTTTCTCATAAGCAGAACTGCATTCTCTGAATTAGCCATAATCTCCACCTCAAAACACATCTGATTCAGCCTGCTTGCAGCAATTATTCGGTAAAACTCTTAACTTTCTTAAAAGCCTTTGCTGTCACTCCTTTGTCTTCTCCCACCAAAACATACCGTGGGAGTCGGCACCATGCTGCGTGAATCAATTTTAAAAGGCGTTCTATACAAAGAGAGTATGGCATGCATCAGAGATTAAAGAAAATCAGTGAGAAAATCGGGGCAGGGAAATTCCAAGCGATGCAGATTGAATTTTTAAGCATATTGTACCTTAACTGTCACTGTAACAACTCAGCTTTCTTTTCTCTTCGGTTTATAATGTGCTTGTGTGAACTTTAGATTAACCTTGCTTTCTCTTTTTTTCTTACTTTGTCTCGTTCTACATTCTTCTCTGCAGGGTGTGGTTCCAGTCAGGTATCAACTTCCTGGCTGTGAAGCCCAGCAACCTTGTCGCATGGGAGATCAAACAGGAAATGGCACCGGGAAGCAGTTCGTTGGCAGTTATGTGCCAGAGAAAGGCCTCCTCCACAGCAGAGAGGTAGGACTCAAACTCTCATATCTATTCTTTTTTAACTGCTACCTCTGCCATGCAGCAGCTCTTTAACGTATCCCTTTTATAATGAGTAGTTGTGGGTGAGTAGCTGTTGGAAATGGTCTTTGATCTTTGTGCTTCAGGGCCATAAGAATGATAGTGCCACACATTTCTTAAAGCAGTCTTAGTTGTCTTTACAGCGACAGTAAAAGTGTCAGTTAATTTAAGAAAAGAAATTATTACAAGATCCTTTTTTTGACAATAACAATAACCATAACTTGTGTACTCTATACATTAGCTTTGAGTTTAAAAGGTATAGGTTTCAATGGCTCTTTTAGATTCTTACTGTTTTTTTATTGAACACAACAATCTGTAAGCCATCTTTGAATCAGAAATTTAAGAAATCAGAAATTAAACATAGTGTAATTGTGTTGCCAGTAAAGAAGTTTGTCTTATTGCCTATGGACTTATTGGTGATATGTGTATATCACAGAATAAATACATACATGCATGTAGTACACAAAGGCTGACAAGTGTCGACATCAGTGACTCACAACTCATGCTAAATTTGCCATGCATGTGTGAGTGTTTAGTTGGTGTCATCAGGGTAAAACCAGCAACGACATAGTAAGTACAGTCTCTTTTTTTGTTTGTTTTTTGTCACTTATATAGCAGTCAATTAATACTTAACCTCAGTGAATGCTTACACTGACTTTGTTGTTGTATGGCGTTGATGGAGAAATGAAATATAATGGGTGAGATCTAAAACCCCAATATCCCAAAAAAAACATCTCACTTAAAAAGATAGCAGAAGTTATTTGGATGGAACAGAAAATGTATTTGTGATTAATTCGCATATTGTTACAGCTCAAAGCAAGCTCCAGGAATCAGTAATACAATTTTATTCCAAATCAACAAATCCCCAGTTTAAACTAAATGGATATTATAAGAGTGGTCGTTTTACAAAGAAGAGTAGCTGGCTCATTACGGTTCTTACTCAGTCACTTTCACACTATCAACAGCGAAGCAAGTCATTCAGTGTGCTGTTGAATTGTTGAGTAATGTATTCTTGTACATACTTTCAAAGGGATTGATCGCATTTTGGAAACACTATAGTTATATGACTGTCAAATATAAAATACACTGCACTAAAGAGGCTTTTATAATTATAATCTATACTGATGCAACCATATACTGGTTTGATTAATCAACTTTAAATACTTCTTTCCTCTTATTCTCTTGTTGCTTTAAAGCAGTGCTGATGAATGACTTTCCATCTTCAAATCATTATTGCATGGCCCCAGCTCAATTTGCACCACTTAGCTAGCTGTTAGCCACACCTTAACTCAACTGACAGACAGCTTCAGCACCGAGGAATGAGCCAAAGTGAGCATTAAAAGATGTATAAGTGATGACGCATCAGCTTTGAGCTTTCAAATTAAGAGTTTCAGAGTTAAAAGTGTGTGTTTTGTTTTGTTTTTTTTATCAGATATTTGCCTTTGAAGTGTATAGTACAGAAAGTATCTACCATGGGCAATTATACTTACAACTGACAGGTACTGTAATACATTTACTTGGAAACACAGTTCACTGCTGTGAAGTTATTTACCAGGGGTTTACATTTACCAATACCATTTCCTAATAATGGGTCTATGATTTCTAATTCGCACCAGTTTCCTCAGTGGTTGCTGCTGAGATGTTGCACCTGACTAACATTCCTTGTGTCTTCAATCCCAGTGTTAGAATTTTAAATATGGAAAGTATTCTTTGGAGTTGTTGTATGGTATCATATCAAAACTGAGGGGTAGATGACCCCTAGGATTTACACATAAAACAAACAAGAGCTCTTATGCATCATGTTGTGAAGTTTTTTGCTTAATTTAGCAGCTTTTATTTATTTATTTTTTGTTTGAGCCCAGCATGGATTGTTACCGCTGGCAGCTAGCTATGCTATTATCACTAGCATCTTCTGAAAAAACCTCCTGGCAATCTGGGTTGAGAATACTGTGTTTCATAATGGACTTAAACTCATTTGCACTTTCAAACACTTCAGATTTAAAAAGAGAGAGGCATTTGTGGAATTTCGTATTTATATCTTGTCGAGTAAAGTTGGATGGAGTTCTGGTGTGTATTCCAGAAATCTAATAAAAAGCAAGATGAAGCTGCTTACTGTGAATAATAAAATCATCACTGACTGGTTTTCACACAGTGGTTAAGCTAGTTGTTAGCTGTTCTTTTATTGTAATGTTATATGTGAGTTCTGTTAAAACTCACTCTTTTTTTCCCTCATATTTCCATGAGGATTTTTTTGTTTGGGTTATTACAACCAAAATGACCAAGCCTGGGGGACGGAAAAGAAAAAAGAAAGAAAGTGAAGTTGGGGAGAAGGATAGAAATGAAAAAACACTGAGATTCTGCTTTAACACTTGTTGAGAAAAAACGAAAATAGCAGATAAACAACAGCAACAACCAACACATGCATAAATAACAGTGACAATGTTACTCAACAGCACACAGTACTAATAAGATATTTTTAGAGGCGTGTGTGCCTGTGAGTAGCTGTGTGCACACCCATGCATGTAAGCGAGCTTGTGTTCATAAGGTTTCTCTGTGTAAGTGTATAATAGTTGGGAGCCAAAGCCCTGCCCCCAGGACCTGAAGCAGACATGGAGGAGACCCAAGCACACAGCCCCGGACACAGAGAACCACCAATGCACTGGCGGGTGGGGGCACCAGCCACTGGCAGGGAGTGTGGTGGGGGGAAATAGGCCCACCACACCTGGGGGAGCCTGAGATGTTCCAAGACGAAGGAGGAGTCTTAGACCTGACCTGACACACAGACAGGCAAAAAGGCATACACAGACACAAGCATGCATTCCAGACCCTTCACTCTGGGGTGGAGACAAGCAGACTGCCCTGGTCCCACAGCAGTAGAGCAGCACACCTGTCCAGACCCCGACCAGAAGGCCAGCCCCTCCTCCTCCTCCCGGCCTCCAGCCATGGATGAAAAAAGGGTTGAACAGAGAACAAGGATGTAAAAAGACCCTGCCCGTTCATAAGTGGTGTTGATGCGTGGTGTTCTAAAGTGTATTTAAAACAGAGGGGCCACGGCGCAGACGACCCTCGGCCAGACAACAGCTGGTGTCAGCACAGCCCGTCCTCAGAACCCTCAATGTCTACATGCAATTTAGAATTGAGGAGTGGGCATCAGCACCAGAGTTGAGGCCCAATGAACAGACCCTCCCTCTGGACACCATTCAGTGTGCCCACGCCCAAGGCCCTATATGTATGTGCCTTGAAGTGTAAGTGATGAGAGTGTCTAAATTGTGGAAAAAAACTGAGAAACAGGACCCCCCAAGAACCCACCCCAAGGGAACCCCCACATACCCCAAGCCCACTCACCTCCCCAACTCAACAACAACAGCTAGCCGGACAAACCCACAATCCCTCATCCCTACTAGCTGATGGAGCCCAGAGAGATTGATCTGATGTGGCGGCAGAGGTTGTCTTAAGACTGATATATGGTCCAACAAAAGGTCTCTATATTGGTCAATACTAAGATTTACTGTATTTTTCCAGATGATGAGGACAGTCCTCTTTGCAATGCATAAGGTGGTGAGAGTCATGTGGAGTGTATTCATCTCCATAGTGACATAATCTAGAAACTCACACCATGCTGTCAGAGACTCTCTGACAGAGCGGAGCTGATATTAAGGCTTTTAAAGCATGCGTGTCATTTGATATTTTTTAGCGTATGAGATCTGAAATCTCTGTTATTGCATAGTGCCTGTTCTATGTGTAGCCAGGGCTCAACTGAGTTTTAACCATCCTGAAATGTATTGTAGCCTATTGGCTAAGAAGTAGTGGTGAAAGTTAAGCACATCTAGTCCTCCTCTATCCTCGGTGCTCTGCAGCATTTTTAAGCTTATACACAGGGTTTTCTTTCCAAAGGAATTCAGAGATTGAAGAATCCAGAGATCTAAACCAGTCAGGTAATGGTTTACTCTGGATCACTGAGAACAAATAACTGATTCTTGGGAAAACCATCATTTTTATTGAAGTGACCCTTCCCATGAGATATATGTGTACAGACTTCCATCTAGCCAGATCATCTTCCACGTTCTTTAAAACTGGGATGTGGTTCAGGTTAGTTAAATCTGCAAGCCTGGGAGAAACATTAACCTCATAAGCCCCAACGCCTCCTGATACGGGGGCAAAAAGCAGGAAATCAGGTAGGCTTGGGGCTTAAGAGGTTAATGCCTAAAAATGTAATATATCGAGACTGCAATGATGTCAAAGAAGAATTATGGAAGAAACAATTAATCAGAGGAATTGATGATTTTAACCAGTTTATCCAATAATCTGAAACTCAAGGAAGACAAATTCAATGTAATTACCTCAACGAGTGGTTTGTGAATGTTGGAAAAAAAGCAATACATCATCTGCATAAAGGCTGATTTTATGTTCTACGTTCTTGCATTGTATGACCTTAATCACTATAGCCTGTCTTATTGCTGCTTGTAGTTCCATAAAGATTGCAAACAGTGAGGGGGAGAGTAGGCATCCTTGCCTGGTGCCCCTCTGGAGAAGATGTTTGGTAATTTGTCCTGACACATCCTGTTGGGGAACTGCACAATATTTTTAACCACTTTATGAAAGTGGGCTTCCTCGCTTCCATATACTGTGTTCCCAATGAAGCTGTTAACAGCATATACAGTTGTAATAATGTACCTGATTTGTTACTGTGTTCAAAATTTTGCAAGCAGGGTCTTTGTACTAAGAATTGAGAGTTCTTTTTAATCAATTATTTCATTTGATTCTAGTTTTGCTTTACATATTTTGTTCATCACTTCTTGTTCCTAGGAAGACATGTAGGCTTCTTCTAAGGATTTAATGGTTTCTTCTAATTCCTCAATATATTTTGTTTTTCTCCTTATGTGATGAGAATAAAATGATTTTACCTCTCATCACAGCTTTCTCTCCCTTCCAGAGAACAGATGCTGATGTTTCAGGCAAACTCACTTTCTATTTGTGTTCACGTTAATGGTCCTTGGATCTGGAATTACAGAGTTTGGTGATCTACAAATAATTTTGCCCTAGATAGAGGAGAATGCAATGATTGATTTATGCTTTGGGAAAAGCTGAAACTTCACAGTTGCGACTGTGATTGGAGAGCCAGTGTTTGTGTAAGCATAATAGCTAACAGTTTGTGGTTGGGTTTAGGGGAATTAAATAGAAATATATAATGTTTTTTGAATAATATTTTGATCCTGTGGTGAAATTCCACTTAAACTTGAACTGGACACAGATTCATATTCCTGTGGTTCACTTGGCAAAATGGCTGTTATAATACTAAAGGTGTTTTTTTGGGATATGTCAGCCATTGTAGCCTCAAGGCAGAGAAGTCATTTTCCAGGCCCATTGTCATCCATCAGGAAAGTGTTGTTTGAGGTGTTTAGATGGGGTTGATTTCAAATGACTACTAATTTCCTCGAGCTTTGGGACATATCCATGTCTGGTAGAGGCAATTTTTTAAAATAATTATTTTATTTTATTTTATTTTGCCCTGAAGGAAAAAAACTCATTAAATTAATGTGAAAAAGTGGTGCTTTAGAATCTAAATTATAATATGACTTTCAGAGACACATACAAAAAAAATAAATAAATCAGAGATGCACGTACATGCTCATTCATATTCTTGCACACACACATTTCTACCATTTTCAAAGTGATCCTGTAAACAAATTTGTGCCTCAAAGCACAGATTATGACTCAAATACAAACACATACAAGTGTTTTCATGAACACAGATAAATGTATAAGCAGCTACCCCCTAACTGCAACAGCAATGGGATTTTTTGTATGTTTTTTTAACTACAGAAAAGACATACACATATCCCATACCAGCATGCCGAGCGTTGCCAGCATACAACAGGCAGATCACATACTTTTATCAGTGACGGTGTAGGCGGGATGGCTAATTAAAGGAGCTGATCTCTATAAAGCTCTAATGAGATATTACTGGTTGGGACATGGAATTTTTGAGTATGCTTTTTATGAATGAGACGGTGGGAGTGATTACTACCTCTGACAATTAATCTTGTGAAGTGATTCGTGTTATGCCATTGTTATCCTAATTATATAATATGATCTGACATGATACGGTATTCATTGTATAATAGGAAATGCTTGGTGAGTGGATGCAGTAATTAGAACCATGGCTATGCTGTGTGTGTAAGTGTATTTTTGTGTGCGACTGCATGTGTTTATGCTTGTGTGCATCTTTGAGGTAGGAGTATTTATGCTTTTTAAAATATGGCACACAAGTTTGTAGGTTATAAAAAAAGAAACCAGTTGTTGATGATGTGATTCTGTTCCATCATCACAACTCCCAATTTTTTTTCATTAATACATTCTTTTGGGACTTGGAGGTTTGGATCAAAGTTCTCATTATTTTCTTTATTGATTTTTATTATAAACTAATTATTCATCATTTGTTTCTCACTATTTGACAATTCTGTTATCATTTACTTTTAATTATACACCACTGCCATACTGTGTTATTGACAGTCTGCTTAGTTCTGCGTCCCTGCCCATGTGCCTCTGCATACCAGTGCTCCGAATGAAACATAATGAGATTTTTGGAGGCTGTTGCCATCGAAGCGCCTCAAGCAAGATTTGTTTCTTGTTGGAAATTCATTTTGATTATCATTTCAAGTTATATTTCATTTATTCATGCTATGTAATATAATTTTATTACAATATATTTTTCTGCTGTGTGTAATATTTCTAGTAAATGTTTTGTTTGTGTCATTTTCTGTTTATATATGGTGTTGCTGTAGCTATTCTTTTTCTTTTCTGTCTCATTTATATGATCTCATTTGAACTCCGTAGAAGTGGACCAGCCTCAGGATGACCTTAGTTTTGTGTTGGAGGTTATATGAGGAAAATGTTCCATAGTTTACGATGATTCTGCCAGAATGGGAGCAGTGCTGTATCTTGTGATCGTGGTTATGTGTATAGATTAACACTGCTAATGGGCTTCATTCAATACCCAAACTGGGGTAATGCACTTTCAACACACCATACAGGGACATGCTATTTATGTTAGGTTTTTTTTGCTTTTTTCTTTTTTTATTCTGTGCTAGTTGTTTGCTGAGGCAGTCATAGGGAAAAACATTCCACTCTATGATTTTGAAGTATTTCTTGCACTTGTTAAATATATTACAGCATTAGCAAGTTACTTTAACGAGTGACCACAGCGCTGTTCGTTGCAACTTGTGACATTGAAAGATGGTGAAACTGTTTTTTCTCGTTCTTTTTTAAATTTATTTTGGAATGGAACAAAGAAGCAATTTTCGTAGGAAATATGTGAAATTATATAATTTAAAGGTTGACACTCATTGGCTTTCAGTAGCTAAATGAATACTTTGCACTGAATGCATCCATCTTTGTTGGGCATTACCACAGCTAAAAGTTCAACCAGTCTAATTCAGATATAAAGATTTAACTTAATTAATATATTCGTCTTAAACATCAGCATTTAACAGTGGACACTGCTTCAATTAGTGTTAAGCTATTATGACTTATCTCTTGTTAAATAGAAAAGCAATACTTTTTTCAGTTTCTGTAATTATGCATACAGATAAATTCATTAAGCTCTGCATAACTGAATTATTATCACCCTGCCTATATGCCAGAGCCACTCTTCCAGTTTCAAGGTTACAGCTCCTAATGCTCCTATTACCACTGGGATCGCTTTGGCGTTTATTTTCCACATCTGTCCAGTTATTCCTTCAGGCCCTGGTAATTCTCAATTTTCTTGTTCTTTTTCTTTCTGCTGATCAACCCAGCAAAGCATGTAATAGACACGCTGGTCGACTGTGAAAAAGTTCCAGGAAATTGCAGTAAGCTGCAGTACCACCAGAGGGAGATGTTTTATTTCGACCCAGTATGAAAATAATTATGGGAAAACATTTAAACAGGCATTACTAACACATTTACATGTACATACATATGCAAAGAAGGGCCCTGGGATGTACTTCATACCTTCCTTGGCCACTAGTGACATTTTGGTTTTACATGTATGATTATCTTCCCCTGCTGGTACTGGAATATCTGCATGGGGTACTGCAACTTCTGCATGCATGTACCACTATATCTGGTTGGAGTACCAGCATTTCCTTGTATGTGTGCAAATGGAAGTCCCACAGGCCCTTAGCCATGTTGTTCTCAACCAACTTTGGTGGTGTCTCCCATTGGGAATTGGGGACTCCTTGTCCATATGTGGCACAGATGTTTCTGTACACTATCCCAGTCACTTCGTTGTGCCTCTCAGCACCGATGGTACATCCCACACAGGAGCTTGGTCGTCCATTAGAATTTCTCCTCCTGTTCCTATTCATCATCTGTCTTCAGGCACTCTTGGAGCTGCTAATCTTGGGATGCCATCTTCCTGATGTATTTTTTGGATGCTCCATGCTTTTCCTGAACTGTGCTCTGACACTCACTAATCACCCGCCCTCTTTCTGCTGCTTGGAAAACCTCAGGGTGTTAGATCTCAGTTAGAGACCTCCTCACCGTGCATCTGTGGCATATATTTCTACCTGTGGCCAGCTTATTATTCTAGCTGGGTATCTGACGACCGGCAGGGGGTATGTGGATCTTATTCCTTGCATTCAGCTGTCTTCTTAGCACCTGTCTTATACTCTGCAGGTATTTGGTTGTGGCTGACCTTTGCACATCTTTATCAGGGCTCCATTTGGCATTGTGTATATTGGTTTTTCTTTGGTAGCTCCACCCCATCGGCCCAGATCGCCTTCACTGTCTTTCTGAACATCTGACCACACTTGTCCCGTTTGAATGACATCCTGATATCCTCTCTGTAGATCCCGGTGAAGTGGATCACTGAATAGATGTCTCACTCACCCCTGGCATACAGCTGTATGCATGTACAGGAGGTGGCTGAGGAGGAGCTTGCAGAATAGCAGTGGGGACAGCGCATCAGCTTGGTATATTCTGCACTTAGTGACATGTGTGCTTGCCTCTGAGTAGGCCTCCAGTGCTCTCGTCCACATCCATTGAATTCTTGTGTGATTAATGCACTATTATCCGTGTACAGTGCCAAAAACACCAGTATCCATGTGTCAATCCAGATCTTATTTCATACATAACTCTATACCCCAACAGAACTCTAGCTGAATTTTACAGATTACTGAAAATTCTGAAAGCGTGGGTCACTGATCTGATAGTCACTCTAAATACTTAAATATAACTAAAACAATTGGAAAAGTCTATATTTTCATCTTTAATTTAAAGATCACAAAATTTCAAACCATGACCGTTTAAGATTTGTACATTTACGAATCTTACAGGTACATTCTACCTCCTCCATCGCTTCTCTGTCCTCCCTCATCTTATGTCAGTAGATTAGACATACGACTTCACCGTCTCTGGAGAGCTGACAACGAGGAAGTCATAACAACAGCAGCTGGTTATAATCTAACATTATGCTAGAAAACATTGGGTGCTAGTGTCCAAAAAAGAATAAATAAAATAAAATTTAAAAAAATCACTCTTTCCCTCTTGAATCTTGAAATAGTTTGATTACACTCTCACATCATAGAGAAAGTTTATTTGCTAATTGCCTGAGTCTGACAACATTAGATGCACTTCAAAGAAACGTTGAGAAGCGCAAGCTAACAGTAGCAGGATATCATCAACAACTCATCTCGGTATCACTCACAGTCACAAGTGAACATTTCAGTTTTTGAGAGTTTTTCAGCCTTCTCAAGAGTTAAGACATATGGATTCGTCACACCCTGTCGTGGTCTTGGATCTTGGACCCAGGGGTTTGACTTTTGGACTTTTAGGGTCTTGTTCATTAGTGTGGTTCTCAGTTTGTTTATTATTTACGGATTTATTTCTGTTTAATCACTGGTGTTCCTAACTCTGTGTTCCTGTTAGCAAATGTTGATGAGGTAACTCAATCGCAATTGCCTTCACTGAACAAAATCCCTCATCCCATTTGTTCTTTATTTAATATGGTTCCAGAAAAAAATGTCTTGCCAATGTCTCTTTTATTCATTAGTGTGCTTATAATCCACCCATACATAACAATTTCAGGCATTTTTAAAGTAATGTTAGCCCACAACAAAACAAAAACAGGTATTATCGAGCTTGACATAGTTGATATGAGATGTTGGTAGGGTGTGTGGTACTTATGCACTGTGTTTCATAGGATAGCCTCTCGTATCAGATTTGATGTGATTTGTATTTTTTTTTTTTTTGTTTCTTTCATTTGTTTGTTTGTTTACATTTAATCTGCAGTCAAATCAGACCAAATGTATTTGGAGTTGTAGTTTAGCTAACTGGAAAAACACAGCTGATCCATTCTTTGTACTGGTTTAAATCCAAGCAAGAAGAAGGAAATATGTAGGGCATAAGGTTAAGTAATGTACAGTTTTAGACAAACTAACTCAACAGAGAGCCTTTGTTGGAGTGCTGACAGTCTGCCTGGGATACCCATACAAACACACAAACACATAACATGGGGCCAAGATGTTGGCTGTCTTAGTTGGCACCCTCGGGGACTGAAGACACAGCAAGAAGAAGAAAGGATAAAAAGAGAGAGGGATGCCTGCCAACAAGTGAATGAAGAGAGTAAGTGAGTTGAAGGGAGAGAGAGTTCACAGAAATGAACTGGAAAAAGAAATCCTAATAGTGTGGCACTGTTGTGTCCCACACTGATTTTGTCAGGGTCCCTGGGTTTTGGACCCATGGTTTGGGGTTTTTTTGTAAAGGTTTTTTTTAGAAAGGATTTCTATTTAGCTCTTTAGTCTTCTGATAGTGCTTTGAACACCTGTCTCTTTGTATTTTGAGCTTCATTGTTTTGGCCTTTGCCTTGCTTTTGTTTATTAGTTTGTTAATTACCATTTGTGTTCCCTGTCTTTTTTCTAGTAGTGTCCCTGTATCTGTCTGGTCTCCCTGTTTAGATTTGTTTATCTTGTCTGTCATTGAATTCAACATCAGCAACACTTCTCAAAAAAGTTAGGACGTGGCAGAGTTCTCAGAAGAAAAAATGGGCAAAGGTTCACCAGTCTGTAAATAGCTAAACAAAATGTGTCCTCAAATTGTGGAACAATGTGAGAATAATGTTCCTTGATGTACAACTGTGAAGACTTTCAATATCTCATTAACTACAGTACTTAATAACATCAAAAGATTCCAAGAATCTGAAGAAATCTGTACAAGAGACAAGGTTGAAACTCAAAACTGGACGCTCATGATTTGCATTAAAAATAGGAACACAGAAATCACTGTCTGTGAACACAGTTCACCTTACCATCCACAAATGCAGGTTAAAGCTCTATTATGCAAAGAAAAAAATCATTTACAATATAGTGAGGTAAAGTGGCAAACTGTTATTTTCTCACATAAATCAACATTTTACACTCTAAATAAAGAGGAGAAGGACTGTTCAGGCTGTCATCAGCGCTCAGTTAAAATGTCAAACATTTAGCTTCTAGTGTATTAATGGTGACTTTTGGGAGTTGTTCCCTAAAAATAATCTAAAAACACAGGAAATAACCTCCACGGTGAGAAAAGTCACTCCTTAGCACTCTTTTTTATTTTCATCAACCAAATGTTTTCCATGCACACAAAAAACACATGCTTTAACTTGTACTGAAGCATCACTGACCCATATTCCACTTTCGTGTTTACTTTGCTGTTTTTAAGTTGTCTGCCAACACCTCACAGCCACATTTAAATTCTGCTCATGCCCATTTCACTTATAAAAGTTTGACAGTGCCATATTATCTTTGCACTTTTGTTGCATGTTGTTCGATTGCAAGCAAACACTCAATGCTCCACACGTGTTCCTTTAAGCCTTTTTAAAATGTGGATAAGAGATTTAAAGATGTCTGACTTTTAACGCTGATAAACATTCAGAGGACTTTGACAAGAGAGGCAATGGAAGGAAGACCTGAGAGGGAGATTATGTGTATGCATAGACAGACAAAATGACAGAGAAAGGGAAAGACGAGGACAAGGGAGGAGGCAGCAAAAAATATGTCATGAAGTGAAAGGCCAGGGAGTTCATAAATAATACAAAGAAAGACTACTAATGCTAGTTAAACCTTTTGCATCCTGCTTAGATCCGATTGACATAATATTAATAATGCTGATTTGAATGTTCATGTGCCCTCCACACCTGGTAAAAGTAGTATAGATCACTGACACTAGACAACAATAACACTAATTGCCCTCAAAGGAAATAAAGAAGGGGGGAGGGGGGGGATAGTCATGGAAAACAAGAAACGAGACAAGGTTTAAAAAGGCAGAAGGACCGTTTTTAACCAGTCAAAGAGAAAGTCTCTTGATGCATGCTCAGGTAAAGAGAAAAGAGAAAGTTCACATCTAAAGATCTTCAGCATCTGGCTTAAACCATTTAACACCTGCACTACAGAGTTTCCTTTGCTCCAGTTTTAAAAGCGTTGTTCCCAATGAGTCCCCGGGTAAACCTGTAAGTGAATAAACAATTTTTAAATAAACCTGTCCTCCTTCAAGGTTGGACCATTAGGGAACAGAGGTAATCAGAATGTATTTAAGTCCTTGTAATGGGCTCCATCGGCTTGTCTCTGACTTAAGGCCTCACAGTTATCCAACGGAGAAAGTTAACCAGTGCAATAGGCAATTTTTCCAAATTATTTAAAAACACATATATAGACAAAAGTTACAAGGATCTTTTTGTTTAAAGATAGTTGGGATAAAGTAGGATATAGTAGGATATAGTAGGATATGTTCATTGCATATGGTATGATGAGTTCTGCAATGCTTTGCCACTCTGTCATAGCCCTGAACAATGACCTAGGCTGGCTAATTAGGACTCCTAGATATGGATGGGGTTTATTTGTACAGCTTTGCCTAGCATCATTCTGTCACTCACTAAAATGACCCTGGCCACCTGGGCACACTCAGTCACTGAGCAAGATTCATAGGAATGCACATATGCAATTGAAAATGTATGTAGTTATTCTTGTTCATTCGATTATACGACTCATCCTGATCATAGCTCACATTTCATGGACGCACTCAAATCTAAACACACCAACTTCCATGCAAACACACACACACACGCTGGACTTTTTTGAATGTTTTTGTAGGCCATGCTTTAAATAACCTTCCAATCCCATTGGCTTATTCCCCTTGCTCATATTCCCTCTTCTCTCCCTCCCTTCTCTCTCCCCCATTCTTCGTCTTCTCACCCTCTATGCCCCTGTTAAACCCCGTGGGAGCCTGCGTAGCCGGATGTGTGGCTAATTAAGGCGACCTACGCGGACCCTTGCGTGTTTGAGTCGCTCTCCTTAGAGATGTACAGTGTCATAGAGCGAGCGGCTGTGCCGATGCTTACACTAACTCCTTGTCTCTTGTGTGTATGTGTTTATGTGTATTGAGGAGGAGGTGTCAAATGTTGGAGATATCCCAGTCCCTTTTTCGTTCGTCTTTTTCTCCCTTTTTCCTCAGTTTGTTCTATTATTCACATTCCTTCTTTCATTGTGTCCCTCATGCCTTCCCGCTCTTTTGCACTGTATAACTTGATCACTTTCCTTTCCAGTCTCACCCACCTCTCATTTCTTTCCCCTTTTGTCCTTCCTTTTCCTCCTTTTTCCAGTCAATTTCACTTTTTCATTCTGCCCTCCTACTTTTGCCTTTCTCCCCTCCATAGGTGATAGAAACCCTAGGGCTCCATTGCTGCTGTTTAATTAATTCTTTTTATCATGTAAATCAAAAACCAGGCTTGTGTCCTTGACTTGAGAGCTCTTGAGCATGCACAAGAGAAAGAATGACACAAACAAACTGAGGGGACCGAAAGCCTCCATCTCCCAGGAGGAGTCTAAAAGGATCTGCTGAAAGAAGAAGAGGAAAGGAAGAAGATTAAAAGTCGCTTTACTTTTTTTGAATGTGGGACAGAAGATTGTCTTTCAGTGAGCAAGGAGTGGATAGAGAAGGAAAAGATGGAAAAAAGCTTTGGATAAACTAGTGTAGCCTTGGTTTCAGCTGATTGGTGATTATTGTTTAAATGACAAGCTTAGGGAAGTAGATCCTGTTATCCTCTACCATCGTTTTTATTAAGGGTTTGTTTTAAAAACAAGACTTTTGGTCATAGTGGATTGCTGTCTTTTGGTTACAAAGGGATATACTGTGCACCATTATTATAAAGTAATCAGCAGACAAGGAGGGGTGGAGCATTTGGACAGCATTTGCACGAAAAATTGTTGGTTGATTGTTGGTGTTTGTTTAAAGGACCAGATTTATGGGGCCAATTAGAGCAAATCTGCACATCACAAAAACGCACTGCTGAAAGTTTAGAGATAATAGTCTTTCTTATTGACCAACAAAAATTAGCAAGTTCATAACAAGGAAACCTGATGTGGGAGAGACTAGCAACAAAAACAGTACAGCATGATTTAGTTTTAGGCCTTCCATAAAAACAATTGTCAGAATGAAAAATTAACAGAATGATCAAGTTCATACAAACCTGATTGTACATTAATGAATAAACACTCCTTTTCACTAGATAGTAGCGAATAAAGTACAGCAAAAATAAATTCAGCACAAACTAGTTTGAACTGTATTACTGAAACACAAAGTTAACAGAGAAATTACACGTTTCTGTGGATCCACTTAGAAAGTATTGTAACCCTCAGGCGTCTTTAATTTACAAGTTATGCCCATTCTTTTTGCAGCATCCTTTTTCCTATCCTCATACACAGGAGCACCTAGATTGTTTCTTCTGACTGGTGTATGTCATGGTGGGGGTGTCTGTGCAGCAGCAGATATTTAGGTTGGTCAGAGGGAAACGGTCTTCCTATGCTCCTGCTTTTCCCACACCACCATGTCAGCATCCAGCTATGACATTATTAAAATGAATAAATAAACTACTTTTTCCACACAGAACAACGTCACCTTTCCCACATGTTCAGTATACCCAAAGGCAGACGTCTGGAGAAACTGACTTGTGGGCTTATTTTTCACATTTTTTTAGTTAGACCTTACATATTTATTTATCATAATATATTACTAATAGACAAACACAGCATTATCATCATTATCATTCCAAATGATCCGTTGGGCTCTCTAGTTAGCTTGCTGGGCAGGTCGTATTCTAGGTGTTACAAAAAGAAAGAGGATGCTTGAGATCTGCTGTTCAAACCACAACATTTCTTAAAGAAAAACCCCGCTGAGACAAGAGAGGATACAGTGCAAGGAGGAAAGGATCATCATCGTTGCTTTGATTGAATGTTTTTCACTTTAATAGCCAGCTTACAGAAAAGGAAAAATGAAGAGGGCGATGGGAAGGACATGGACGGTGAACCCAAATGTGAGAAAGATTTTACGCCCTTTTCTTTCATTGCTCTGCAGAATGCCTATATTTTTAGCAGTTAACATAAAGAGGAGAGGATTGTTACAGAGGGAATAAAGGGTAGAGAAAAAGGAGATGAGTGGCTGCATGTTTTGCCTGGTTGTCTTTTCATGCTTAAACACAGAGGGAAGAAATGGACAAGAAAGACAGTTAGGAGGGTAAGATGAAGATTGAAGAAAAGAAGGGAGTCAGTGAGACAACATTCTTTGCTTTGAGGCTTCAGTGAATACTTTTCTTCTTAACATTTAGCCACCAGCAGGGAAATGATAGAGACAGAAAATGAGACACAGAGAGGAAATGACAAAGGTTAAGAGTTGATGTATTATGGTTTTCTTTGAGAGCTGCAGGGAGTTGAAATAAGATAGGATCAGAGTCAAGGTTGCATCTTAAAATCTGTTTATATAATGCTTACAGGAGAAGGCATGTCGATCAAATGTCACAGCATTGTGGCATCTAATCCCTGGCATTTCTGTTGATAAAATCACATGTTTCTGGTAGCATGCTTACATTATAAAAGATATATAATATAGCAGACATTAGAAAATATGGTTGTAGCCAGCGTGATGTCACGCATCAGTTTTGGATCCCACATTCTGAACCTTTAATATTAGCAGTTTTGCTGTTTTGGTGGAACCAGAATTTACCTTAAATGGATGAAAGAGTCAGGTGCTAATTTATCAGCTAATGCAAGCTGCATTCATAAACTGTAGGATTGCAATCCCCTGATATCTGAAGGCCAGCCTTAAGTAGTACCTAGACGAACAGTTTTTGCCACTTGTGCAGATTTGGCAGTTTCTTTTATTCCAGACAAACTTCTGTTACTCGGGGCTATGTTTAAAAAGTACTATACATCTTAAACATTGCTACAAAATATAATTTTTAAGCCCATGGATGCTGAACATCTGCATTTCAGTCACATCATGTTTGTTTGATTTACAGTAAAACCCACTGTAATGGTGAAGTTACACAAAACATGAATATAGCCAGCACTACATATATATGTATATGCCTAAACAGTTGTTTATATAATAGAGATTGTCTATATCACCATTGGGGAAAATAGAAGTGGCATTTGGCAATACAGTGTTGTGCTGCAGTCATGGTTACTGGGAAGTGTGCATTGCTAAACAGCCACAGTAAATTTATTCAAAGTTTTGATTTCCCTGAGTGCAGGTTTTAAAAGTTGGATAAATGATATTAGTCTGAAAAAAGAAATAATGTTAAGAACTCGTTCAATCAACCATTTATTCATTCAGTGCTCTAGTCACTTGTCTTGATCTTTTGACAACTATCATAGCCTCACCAGCTCTGTTTTGAACTGTTTTGATATAATCTAAGTGCCTTTGAATGGATGTAGTGAGCACAGAGCAGTAGTGTGCTTTGACTGAAGCAAATCCTTGTCAGTGTATTCACACACAGTAGAAAAGGAAGATTTTACCTAAGCCCTCTTTAACGTTTCCTCCTGCTGTGAAGTGCTGTTGTGCAGTTCACAGCTTATGTGCAAGTCTGTTTCTCTTCCCCTAACCCTGACCCAACCACTATATATTAAGTACATATTGAGAGCATGGGATTTGGACTTTCATACGGAATAAAAGTCTAAATATATAGATTAAAACTGTATGGAATGAAAGTTTGAATAAATATCACATTATATGTGGAATTTATGTGGAATGAAATTTGATTTCCTTTCCTTTTTATAAACCTAACAAAGTAGTTTTTTGTGAATGTGTAAAGTGAACATGAAAGTAAAAAGTGAATTAGAATGAGTTGAATCAGTAAGTCAAATAAAATACAAAATATAAAGGTCGAAAGAGGATGCTGAAACAATTATAATTTATTAAAATTGCTGTTAATAAATTATATGAAAAGAAGGGCTAGATGGGTTAGAAACTATTTAAAGCCAGATCGTCCCCAGTGTCAAGATGTCCCTGAGAATATCCAGCACATAACAGTAGGGTGTAAGATGCTAGCAGGCAGGGCATACATGGAACGCCATAACCTAGTGGTCGCCATAGTATACAGGAACATCAGTGTCGAGTATGACCTGGAAGTCCCAAGGTCAACATGGGAGACGCCGCCTAGGGTGGTCGAGAATTACCAAGCTAAGATCCTGTGGGACTTTCAGATACAGACGGACAAACTGGTGATGGCTAACCAACGCAAGAAGATGTGGAGGGTGAAGGTAACAGTGGTCCCAGTAGTAATCGGAGCACTAAGGACAGTGACTCCCAAGCTTGGTGAGTGGCTCCAGCAGATCCCAGGAGCATTTTTTTTGTGTGTGTGTTATGTTTTGTTTGTTATGATAATGTCCTAAATGACTTTCCATAACAACAACAACAACAACAGTTTTCTTCAGAAAACATGTAAAAATGACCTTTTGTGTAATTATCTTTTAACGTGTAATAACGTTTCACCAACATCAGCTTTAACGAAGTCAATACAAACATAATTAGTTATAACATATTTATGTTTATCTATTTATTTTTTTTTAGCATATTTCTTATTGACAATTCTCCAACTTTGGAATCAAACCAGTGACCTTTCTGCCTACAGCTATACCTTTCACTCGCTTGAGTGTTCTTATCTACAAATGTGGTTCATCATTCTGCCCACAGTGGGAAACATCAGGGATCTAACAAAGAAAAAAAGCAAAAAGGCAAAGAAAAAGAAAGCTTCTCCATGTAAGTTTGTTTGTGTTTCCTGGTGTGACAGTGAAAAACTTCCTTCCCTTCAAGCTGTCAGTAATTGGTTCCTCCTGTCAATAAAAGGTTTACATGTGTTTTAGAGCTGACAACAGCACCTGTCCTCGCATCTGATGCATCTACTGCATATCCCTGTTCTGTCTTAGAGTCTTATATTTTCCCATCATTCTCTCAGTCTCTGTCTCCCTCAGCTTCTGCACCCTTTCTCCTTCCTCCTGCTGTGATCCTTTCCATCAGCTGTTTCTCTCTTTCTGTTTATATGTTGCCCATTCTACCTGTCTTTTCTCTCATTATCTATTTCCATCTCCATTTCACTTTCTTAACAAGCTGCTTCCTGCCTGTCTGGCACAGCTGTTGATTACCTAATTACCTTAACTTTCATACACCCACACAAACACACACACATACACACACAATCTCCTTTTCACAAAAACACAAAGAGAAATACTGCTAGGCCTAAAGCTATTGCAAAAATTGTATATGTTCTTTTAGCTCATTTCAACCATGTAACGCCACATATTATCAAGTTTACAACAACAGATCTGTATTTTAAGACACCATTAACATATTTAAATACATATTGGCTTAAATAATAATTGGGGTATATTAAAATTCACCTTTTTTATATCACCAAATAATAATGTGGAAATATTATTTCATGCAGAATAATGTTATATTTCCTGATTATTAATTACTTTAATAATTGCTTTTTTTGTGCAAATGCTCACAGCGATAATTCCAGTACATTTATGAGTAATGTAGGTTAAAAACTATTTCATTTACACGAACAACTGCTAAAATCTTAAACACTCTTTAGAAAAAAATGAACACTTAAAACCTTAAATGTGTGCAGGTGAGACATTGAAGCTCTAAATGCTATTGCAAAAAAGCTGAACACCTGAGATAAAATCAAATACTTATAACTAAAACTTATAACATGAAAATATACAAATATTCTACCATGTAGGAATAAAGAAATAAATTAGCACTGAAGCTGTTGAGAACCTGAGCTTTTTACTTCTAATATACAATGTTCAATGTATACTAAACATTTTTAAAAAACTGCAGGTTCCATTACACCCCTGGTGTTAGGGTTGGGGCGTATTCAAAAAGCCCTTATCATCTGACAGGTATATTTTCAAGTTAACAAATGTTGGTTTTACAACTACACAGTTACTTTATTTTAATCCTGATCGCAGTTTTGGCTTCCCACAGTTAAACGAACATGATCCAGCAATAATGAAATGGGTGCTTTGCAACAGCATACACACAAAAATGCACAGATACACGCACTCACATCTTCCCCTCTCATTTTCTTGTGTCCTTTCCAATCTCCTTTCACCTTTCCCTATTAAATCAAATTCAGCATTTTTTTGGAGGGAAGGGTAACAGAAGAAGTAGATGTGGTTACTGCCAAAGGAAAATAACAGATGAAATGGGTCACATAACAAATGAAATGACAACCCAGTCCCATTTTATCCTTCCACTCCCTCCCTTTCTACCACTATTGACTTCTGAACCTCTTTCTCTCACTCCTTGCCAGCTCATTTTATCATAGGTGGAATCCTCTTTTTCTTTTTCTTAATCTGTCTCTCTCTCTCTCCTCTCTCTGTGATTAACGGTTCTGATTATGTGTGCCAGGATACCCATTAGCTTGGACACATGCAAAGGCCTCTGCCCTCTTTTCCATTACACACAAATACACTTGCAGTCAAATGTGCACGCACACACACAGACAGACGGAGAGAGAGAGTTAGGTTTTCTCTCTAATCCACAAACACTCACACAAATACTCACAGACCTGCATTTACAGATGCTTCCACACATATTGTCTCTTACACGCGGAGGCACTAATGCTCTTGAGACTAATTATCAGTCAGGTGTGTCATTGTATAGTTACTTGGGCCAGTAAGGTGCTAACAAGCACTTCTTTTTCCCTTTCTTTTGCTTTTTCTATGTAGCCTGGTGTTTCATGCTCTACATTTCCCCCCTGTCTCACCATTTTCTTCCTTGTCTCGCCGCCTTTCTCCCTATCTACCCGACATCGCTGAGGCAAGGGTTTTATAGGTTATGTTCAGTGTCAGATCCAGTGAAAAACTGTCAAAGAAAGGAGGGTGGAAAAGAAGCACCCTGCATTAAAATTAGACAGAAACAAAGGTGTGGTTTTGTGGCAGGACATTACTGCAATTTTTGCTCGCAGACCATGGTCTCTGCAGTCTTGCCATAGTCTAGGTGATGTAGTGGCAAACAAAAAGGTGTGTGAACTATGCTCTCTAGTTGGTGGCTTTCACAAGACAAATAACCACATAAACAAGACTCAGCAAATTCTTGGAAAAGTGAGTCCCTCTTAAAACTTTCCAATATGAAGGTGTGATCCTGATCACACAGATTTTGAGGTGGGTATTGCTGTTGCTAGACAACCGGATAATGTCTGCTGCCATTAGTGATAGCTGTGTCAGATATCAGTAGTTCAGTCTGACATTTTGTTTTTTGGTACACTTAAAGTCATTCAAAGCAAAGTGCATGTGCTATAATAGAAACAAAAAGAAACCCCCCAGGAACCCCTTGCAAATGCAGAATTTGCACCTAAACATACTAAAATATCTGTTGCCCATCTGGTAAGAAGTGTTGGAATTTTATTTATGGACTATAAACTGCTGTGTGTATTTCTACATAATCTTCTTCATAATCATGATGGGTAAGTGTGCTTGCTGAGAAAAGAGATGTGCAGAACTACCACCACCATCCCACATAGATTTTTATATGTAGCATCACCTCTCTGTTTCATTGCAGTACTTTGTAGGTTTGCTTTTTTTTTTTTTTTAATTAAACTACTGAAAAAAAAACAATAAATAAATACACAAGAGCAACAACAATAATATCTCAACCCATAAAAACACATTTGGGTTTTGAACATTTTTAAGTTACAATACAAAGAGCTGAAATTTGTGGATTCAAAAGAAAACCACTTATAAAGTATCCTAGTGGTTCAATCAAATTGAGTTCTAAGTGGCACAACTGCAGTGGAGGAGATACAGCCGTCAATCACTAGCTGCTCAAAGAGTCTTTAACAAGAAACTAAATCCCAGCTTCCTCCTAGCAGAAAGACCATGACTAGTTATTAGCTGCTACACATGATCCAATGAGAATTTCCAGCACTTCTATCTAGTTACCAAGCTACACTCCTTTGCACTCTTGAGACCTTTTAGCTGTGGACAACTGCAGTGATGTATTGTTGCTAAGGGAAATTGGTGAGAAAGAGTTAATTCTGTCAGTGATGCTTAGGAGGATCAAGGCAACCCCCGAGGGAGTTGTAAGTTGAGTTAATGTCAGATGTTAATACAATTTGTGGAATCAAATAATGTAATTAAAGAACATGTCTATCTGTGTGTGTGTTAGTTGAGCTAGATGGCAGAGAGCCACAGTGTAGACAAAACTTCAACGCCCTAAAGCTAAACATTTCTTCTGCTCTGATTAGCACATTAGCAAGTACCAACAAATGGCCATGGACATTAGCAGGACAGCTAACAAAAAGGGCATCAACCAGGGCATTTGGTGACATTTCATGCTAGTTCATTGTCAATCAGTGCTATGCTAAATGGAGGTCAGTGGTCAATGTGCTTTTAGAGAGAGTGGGGTTTGAGGGAGGTGGGTGATGGCATGTCACACAAGAAATTAGCTAAAACAAGAGGTTTCAACAGTGTTTTGTTAGCTGAGTGCTTACAGTGCAAGCCACATAATTGCAGTTTTCCCAGTTTGATTGTAGCTGGCTATTGTCATAATTACCTTAGCATGTTATACTTTCATCTCTCACCCTGTAAGGCCTGTCTACCACTTTACTGTTTGCTGACACATATAAAGTTTCCGGTTAAAGTTTGCTAAAAGTGTGTTTGTTATAGACAGGGGAAAAAAGACTTCCTTCTTTTGAAAGTTGTTAAATCCAAAGCAGCTGTAATGCATGTTCACACGTTTGCATCCATTACTTATAAATCATTTGAAAGTATTTTGAATGTTTTCAATTCTGCCATTAGGGATGTTCCTGGCTACTAATTTCTTGGTCAACTAAACAAGGAAAAGAAACTAGACTAACCAACTAGTCTAAAATTAAGACACACAGCTATTAAGTTAAATTTGAGAACCATTTAATGGAAAATTTCAATAACTAACAACAAACGTATTTTAAACCATTATTCACATTCTTTAATTATGAATCATACTGCTCTCCAGCTGGGCCTGGGTCTAAGCTGGGGGCCTCCTCCCAGTAGAACATGCTTAACTGGAACACCTTACCCAGGAGGCGGCAGCCTTGGCATTCTCCTTTCAATGTGAAGGAGTAGTAGCTCTACTTGGAGCCCCTTCTGAATGTCACCCTATAGCTAAGGCAGAGGTCATCCACCTTTCGGAGAAAGCTAATTTCCATCGCTTCTATTTTCAACCTCGTTCCAGTAGTGTTAACAAAAGCTGAGGCCTAGCTTAAGAAATTTATGCCGTTTCTTTACAACAATGCACCATCTGGTGGCTGTTGGCTGTTGGCTACATAACATTTATTACAAAATAATTGTCTCCACTAATGACAACAGCGACAATTAGCTGGCTAGTATACCAGCTACAACATCTACAACATAGTCATTGTTCTTTGATTCCAATCTCCAAATCTTTGGGGGGGAAACTATTCATGTATCTTTCAGTAATACACTAATATTAAATCCTTGTAATAGGTAAGAGCGCAAGAAGAGAAAGAAACAATGGTGCTGCTTCTTTTTTTTTATGCAGACAGGGTTCATGGTGATGAAAAGTGGATTTATGTTGATACTTTTAATCCTTCATGCCGATGTGTTGGGTTAGTATGCCCTCGAGCAAGGCATACGGCCCAGATTAATTACATGTGATCCAGACAGACCGTCTCTTCAGCTTTCCTCTTGTGCACAGAGTGAGTGGATGTCTCTCTCACACACACACACACACACACACACACACACACACACACACAGACACTGCCAGGCCCATGCACAAGCATTCAATTGTTCCACCGTTACACTTTGATTTAAAGGTTCATAGAAGATTTATCCTCCTAGAGTTTCCTCTGTCTCTCTCTCTTTCTTACACACACACACACACACACACACACACACACACACACACACACACACACACACACACACACACACACACACACACACACACAAACTTGCTCAACCTTTACAACCTGTACTTATATGTTCATAGGAGATTAATTCTCTTACTTTTTTCTGTCACACACATGGATGCTTCCTTTTAGCTTCCTTCTTTCATTTTCTGTCATCTCTTATTATATAGTATATGTCCATGTACATCCAGTAAGAGTGCAAACAAGGATTTATTCATGGGGTATAAAATATGAACAAGTGTCTTTGGTTTTTACACAAAGTTATCAATCATTTGGTAATTTTACACTAACCCATTAATATAACAGCAGCACAAAACCCCACTGACCTAACTTTTTACCAGGGTTTCTAAATGCTGAAGCCAAATTGCTTTGTTCCGGTTAAACCATTTTCAGAAACATGCTTGTCGAGTACTCCTTGATTTTTCTGCAGCCTAATATAGTTTGTAAACCTCATAGTGATTGGTGGTTATATTGGTTTTAGTGGTTAAATTTCAAGTATGTATCAAATGATGTCATTTATTTTCACTCTACGTACTATATTCTCTTTCTTCCATTACAACACCTCTTCAATGTCTCTGGATTTTCTTAGGAACAAATCTATTTAAAAGTTACAAGAAGTTAAAAGTTAAAGTTAAAAGATACAAAATGCTTGAAGCAGTCACTTTCTTTGGTGTTGTTAGTTTTCTAAAAACATATAATTCTTTGGAAATATCAGGTATAGAAATTCAAAGTTCTTATTCCCCATTTATGAATGTAGGTGAAATTCCTGGATTTCTCGAAAAATCAGGAGCTATATTAGAGCTATAGATACACAAACATGCATTGCTATTATAAAATGACCTTGATAGTAGGTGTGGTTATACTGTCACAGCACATTATAATGTAGCTATCCAGATTGTGAACAAATAAAACTTTTTCCCCCTCATCAAACTACATTTAATAACCCATTAATAAGAAAACCTTGCAGATTTGTCAAATAAAAAACTTAAATGTCTGATTCACAACAGTATTAAGATCTTATTCAATACTTTGTTGACACATTTTGGCAAGAGCTTTACTTTTTTGCATCTTTTGCAGCTTTTTGGTGGATTCTGTCAATACTTGTCACACAAAGTGTATTTGTACTGATATAGTACTGATCTATGTCCACAGATGTTGCACGTTTAGTACTGGTCTTCAGCTTCAACAGTCAGAAACATGTCATGAAGTCCTGCCAGAATAGTTTTGTTTTTATACCTTGGATCTCTGTGTCACTTTTCATGGATCTTTTAGTATTCAACTGGTCATTCTCTGTTTGATCGTGACCATTTTCTCTGTCGCTGCTCATCAGCAAAAATATAAAATACAGGAAAATATAAAAATACAGTATCATCATTGTATGTAAGGTTAGCCTTAGTCAAATGAGGAGCTTGCCTGACATTCTATGAAAAGAATTTCGTTTTGACATGTCAGAACATTCATTCCTTCATTCATTATCTTTCACATTTATGAAGTCAGGTCACAGTGGCAATAGGTTAACTAGGATATTCCAGGTATCCTTCTCCCCGCTACTCTTTTCAATAACTCCTGGGGGATCCTGGGGTCTTCCCAAGCCACTTGACATATAATCTCGCCAATGGATTCTGGATATACCCTGGGGTCTCCTTGCACTTGTGTGCCTTTAAAATGTCCAAAGGGAGGCACCCATGTGATATCCTACCCATGCACGTCCCCTTCCCATCACTTGTGATCAAAATCCTGTGGTGTATCTTCAGAACAGCAAAACTTTTTCCTCATTCTCCTAGAATTATTTTCACTTGGCAAACTACAAGCAACCTGCTATCTGGCTTTTACATTGCGTCTGTCATAAAGGCCTGATACAGGGGAGTGATGTCACTGGTTATCTTTTCATCAGGTTTTATCAACTGTGCAAAAGACTTCTAATATTAAAGTGGAGTGAAACACTGAGCCTGTGCAACACTTTTTAGTTACAATAGAATAAATAAAACAGTTTATTTTGCAAAATGTGGAAAAACTCTGAATACATTCTGACACAACTGTACAATAATACAGAGCAGTGTATTCAAAGGGATGCTAATTGGAGAGTGAAATGGTCCTTTTACATAGTTAACATAGTTTGGGCAGCATAGACCACAGAAGTACAGGACAACACACACAAACATATATACAGTGGGGCAAAAAAGTATTTAGTCAGCCACCGATTGTGCAAGTTCCCCCACTTAAAATGATGACAGAGGTCAGTAATTTGCACCAGAGGTACACTTCAACTGTGAGAGACAGAATGTGAAAAAAAAATCCATGAATTCACATGGTAGGATTTGTAAAGAATTTATTCGTAAATCAGGGTGGAAAATAAGTATTTGGTCAATAACAAAAATACAACTCAATACTTTGTAACATAACCTTTGTTGGCAATAACAGAGGTCAAACATTTACTATAGGTCTTTACCAGGTTTGCACACACAGTAGCTGGTATTTTGGCCCATTCCTCCATGCAGATCTTCTCAAGAGCAGTGATGTTTTGGGGCTGTCGCCGAGCAACACGGACTTTCAACTCCCGCCACAGATTTTCTATGGGGTTGAGGTCTGGAGACTGGCTAGGCCACTCCAGGACTTTCAAATGCTTCTTACGGAGCCACTCCTTTGTTGCCCGGGCGGTGTGTTTTGGATCATTGTCATGTTGGAAGACCCAGCCTCGTTTCATCTTCAAAGTTCTCACTGATGGAAGGAGGTTTTGGCTCAAAATCTCACGATACTTGGCCCCATTCATTCTGTCCTTAACACGGATCAGTCGTCCTGTCCCCTTGGCAGAAAAACAGCCCCATAGCATGATGTTTCCACCCCCATGCTTCACAGTAGGTATGGTGTTCTTGGGATGCAACTCAGTATTCTTCTTCCTCCAAACACGACGAGTTGAGTTTATACCAAAAAGTTCTACTTTGGTTTCATCTGACCACATGACATTCTCCCAATCCTCTGCTGTATCATCCATGTGCTCTCTGGCAAACTTCAGACGGGCCTGGACATGCACTGGCTTCAGCAGCGGAACACGTCTGGCACTGCGGGATTTGATTCCCTGCCGTTGTAGTGTGTTACTGATGGTGACCTTTGTTACTTTGGTCCCAGCTCTCTGCAGGTCATTCACCAGGTCCCCCCGTGTGGTTCTGGGATCTTTGCTCACCGTTCTCATGATCATTTTGACCCCACGGGATGAGATCTTGCGTGGAGCCCCAGATCGAGGGAGATTATCAGTGGTCTTGTATGTCTTCCATTTTCTGATGATTGCTCCCACAGTTGATTTTTTCACACCAAGCTGCTTGCCTATTGTAGATTCACTCTTCCCAGTCTGGTGCAGGTCTACAATTCTTTTCCTGGTGTCCTTCGAAAGCTCTTTGGTCTTGGCCATGGCGGAGTTTGGAGTCTGACTGGTTGAGGCTGTGGACAGGTGTCTTTTATACAGATGATGAGGTCAAACAGGTGCCATTAATACAGGTAACGAGTGGGGGACAGAAAAGCTTCTTACAGAAGACGTTACAGGTCTGTGAGAGCCAGGGATTTTCCTTGTTTGAGGTGACCAAATACTTATTTTCCACCCTGATTTACGAATAAATTCTTTACAAATCCTACCATGTGAATTCATGGATTTTTTTTTTCACATTCTGTCTCTCACAGTTGAAGTGTACCTCTGGTGCAAATTACTGACCTCTGTCATCATTTTAAGTGGGGGAACTTGCACAATCGGTGGCTGACTAAATACTTTTTTGCCCCACTGTACATGCAGACTTAACTGTAGATATAAAATATGGCTGGACTGTGTTGACATCTACCTACTCTTGTCTTTCTGCCTCTTACTCTTGTGTTAACATTCTGCTAATTGACTTCTCTCTCACCCTTGCTCTCTTTTTTAAGACTTCTCTTATACTTTTTCTCCTATTTAGTTTCTCACTGCAACCAAGTGCCTGACTCATCCAATTTTTTGTTTTCTCTTGTCTTCCTTTTCTTTCCCCTCTCTTCCGACTCACATCCAGATTTGCAAAGAGCTCTCTGTTGCATCTCCTAATTTTCTCTCTTTTTTCCCCTCTCACTCAGACTGTCCCTGCACTCTGCTCTCCTCACTCTCTCTTCTCTAACAGTTATCCTGCCTGCCCTCATTTTTCATCAGTAACTAATAGTGCTGGACTTGCCACTTAGGCTCAGCAGAACTGTGTGAATGTTGGTGTGTATGCGTTTGTCACATTTGTTTCTTGACTTTTTTTTTTAAAATGAATAACGCTTTTCTCGACACTAAGCCTTATGCCAGCGAATCAGTTAAAATGCCACTGTTAAGTGCTACACACTCTCTCTACATAAAAGAGCTTGAGGAGGAGGATTTTATAAAAATGGGAAAACCCAAGAAAGACACAAATATAATCTCTTAAGTATTCATGTTGAGCACTCGACCCATTCAGTTCATCATGATACTTTTATATGATATCCTCTCAATTTAGCTTAAATCTGTCTTCCACTATTTTTCTAAATTTTAGAACTTTGAGCGAGAAAAATTCAAACTAGAGAAGGAACATTTAATAATGTTCAAAAGTCAGTGAATACAGGTGTACCTGTTCCAGTTCTCAAAGTTGCAGGTTCAAATCCTTACTGATTTGTCTAAGCCAGGGGTGTCCAACTCCAGGCCTCAGGAGCCAGTGGCTGTATCCCAATTCAGGGTCTGCAGCCTTAAAGGCTGCATTTTAAGGCCGATTACGTCACAGCGACGCGACGAAGGCTGTCCCAATTCGAAGGCTGCTCGAAATGCGGCCCTCAAATGCGTCCTTCATTTCCCTGAATTTCAAGGACGTGGCGTTGTAGACTTCGTGGCCCAACATATCCCAGAATGCATAGCGCGGCGGTGGGTGTGGATAATTTTGCCGAAAAAAAACAGCGGATGAGGGGCGCCCGAAGAGTAAACTTTAAGTAAGTACTGAATATTATGTCACTTATTTATGTGCAAATGTTTAATAATGAAGAACATTAAAACATTACTGTTGGCCACATGTCGGCAAAGTTATGTGACATTAGTGACGTTTGTACTAACTTGGTTTTAAAGCCTTTACTTTAAAATAAAGCTGACCTTAATCTTACAGAGAATGATCAAACCTCATGTAGAAACAAACAAACAAATGAACAAAAGATTTTCTCCTTCATTTCTGTCAAACAATGCTGTATGAAACGTTTCCAGCTGTTAGTATCATGGTTGCTAGGCAACCTGGGCAGCGCAACGGAGGCTAGACCGTCTCATTTCACAAGCCTTGCACTTCTGGCCTTAGCGGTCTTTAAGTACGCGGCCCTTGAGGATCGTTGAGGCTGCGTACTTTAAGGCTGCAGACCCTGAATTGGGATACAGCCAGTGTCCTACAGGTTTTAGATATTAGCCTGGTTCAACACACCTGAATCAAATGATTAATTCATTAACAGGCCTCTGGAGACATGATGAAGAGGTAATTTAGCCATTTAAATCAGCTGTGTTGGATCAAGGACACATCTAAAACCTGCAGGACACCGGCCCTTGAGGCCTGAAGTTGGACAACCCTGGTCTAAGCTATTCATACAGGTGGAATTAAACTATCCTTTTTTTAAATACTGCCAAAAAACAAAAATATGTGTTTTTTAATTCATTTTGTTTCCCAGACTGAAAAATGTGCATACGAAGTTGGTGAAAAAGTTGCTGCTTAGTCAACAATGGATAAATTAGGTCTAAAAAGGATAGGCTGTGCTGCTCCTTTTCACTCCTACTAATTCTTCAGAAGTCAGGAGGAAGTGAGGTATTGATGGACAACAAATCTGCTTCCAGCATGCATTTTCCCCCTCAGTGTGTGTGTGTGGCATTGATCTAGGGAAGCAGCTCCTATAAATTCAATCAGTCCTATCCATTCTTCGGCTGTTGACTTTTAGCTGCTCAGCTCCCACCTTGAGAAGCATGGCTACTTTTATGGAGATAGGCCATTCATTTTCATCTTTCTTTCCCTTCTCTCTGTATTCATCCCCTTCCTTCTTTTTTTCCTACTGCACACTGACTTTTCATTTTCTGCTTCCCTCTGTATGTCAATGATTTGTTATTTTCTCTTTCTATTTTTCTCTGTCTGAATGCACGGTTATTGGAACACAGTTCTTCTTGGTATCTTGAAACTTCAAAACTAAGAAACACCAACAGAAGTTATCATATTACAAAGTAAATATAGCAAAAAACATATTCACCTGTGTAAATAATCAGGGAGGAATTAAAAATAAATAAAACATAACAAATTTAATTTCAAATTTGTATGTATCTGGAAATTAATTCAAATGCATGCAGTTCAGTCATTTACTGCACCATAAACTCATCACATCAAAAATACATCATCAGTGTTTTGCATTGGTATATGCACCAAGTGTATATGTCTGAGCGTCTGGCCGCGTGCTGCGCAGCACAGCACACGGACACTCATGACTCAGACATATAGAAACAATTAAAGCTCTATTTTAAAATTCTCTATACTTGGGGGCAGAAAGGTCTGTTTGTCCTCTCTCTACCATTTTCTTTCTTTTTCGCATACTCAGACAGAAACACACACACACACAAACACACCATCCGCAATGTGATAAGGAAACGCCTCGCTGCTTTCGCTCTCTTCCTCTGCAACCACAATAACAGCATTCAATCACTGTCTCTGTCTCTACCGTTTTCTCTCTTTCCTCCTCCTTCTTCCATATTTTCTTACATCTTCATTTATTCCTTTCATTACCCAATATCTCTTCCAACTTCAGCTTTCTAGCCTCAATAAACCTTTGTGCTCACGACTTATCTTATGCTGATCTTATCTGCTCCATTTTGGTTTCTGTTCAGCTATTCTGGCATCTGAACCATCCTACATGATCTCAATAGAATCCTGTAACTGACTTTTTTTTTTCACAGTAATTAGAAACAGCTGTCTTCTGTTAAAGCAGTCGTGTCTATAAGTACTGTGTAAAAATCTCGATTTCCGCCTTGATTTAAAGTTCACTTCCAAATAGTCAGACTTTCTTGTAATTTTTAAAGTGATCTTCTTTCTAAAGGTCTTTTAAAGTTTTTTCTTTGGACATTGGCTGTTTTTTCACATAATTTCAGTCTGGTTTTCTTTAGTTAGCTTTAGTTAAAAATGCCAAAAATAACACAGTGTGACTGGCATAAAATTGTATTTTTTTTTTACCACCAAAGTTCCCAAAGCTGAAAACGTGGAACATCTTGTCATACTGCACAGTTTGTCCTTAAAAAAATCTGAAGAAACTAGACAAGTGGAGGAGAAAAGTAGACGTGGCAGACCTAAAACACTATCTACAGCAGATGAACAGTACCTAAAAGTCACATCCTTAATAAACTCAGCAAACACATGAGCTAAGAGATGCATCTGATCATTCAGTTAGCTATCTGCTGTTTGCTAAAACCTCAATGTACTCAGGTAAACGTTGATTGTTGTGAAGCTATTTTTATGGAAGGAAAAAGGGGGAGAAAAAGCTTGAGGTACGCCAAACTGCATAAGAACTGAAAATCAGTGGCAACAGATCTTTTTCAATTCATTTAATTTTTTTATCCATCCATCCATTCGCTTCAGCTTCTCCTTTTTGGGGTCACGGAGGCCGCTGGAATCTATCCCAGCTGTCTTAGGGTGAGAGGCAGGGTACACCCTCGCAGGGCTTTTTTCTTTTCAATTTAATTTTATTTATATAACGCCAAATCATTGCAAACAGTTGCCTTATGACTCTTTATTTTGAAAGGTAAAGACCCGACAATCATAAAGAGAAAACAGAAAACCCCAACAATCACATGACCCCCATATGAGAAAACGCTTGTCAATTGATGGAATTGATGGAATTATGGATGCAGAAATTTTGGGTGCAGAAAAGAAACATCAGATTTTGGGCCATCATGTTATGCCAACTGAAAAGTGTCAGATGGGAAATGGCTTCTTTCAACTTTCTTTCAAGGCAAAGATTCCAAACACAAACAAAACAAACAATGGAACACTAAGTCTGGGATTGGCCTCCTCAGCATGAAAACCTCAACTTTATTAAAGCAGTTTGGGATCATCTTTACACAGAACAAAACAAAAGGTTTTCAGCATCTGAAGAAGAGTTTTGAATGTCCTGCAAGAAGCCTGGATAACTATATCTGAAGACTACAGGAAATTACAGGAAAGCTTTCCTAAGAGATTTCAGGCTGTGTTCAAAAATAAAAGTGGTCATATCAAATATTGACTTTGAAGCCCGTTAGAAATGAGCAAACTCTGTTTTTGCCTTACAAACTGTATTTCCATTCATCTTTACTGATGTTTCAACAAATTGCCTTACTTATTTCCTAGCAAAATATAAAGAAATCAAGGGTGACTTAAGAGTTGCTTTGCTTTTAGGTACAGATTAGTCAATGGATTAACTTTTAAACTCTGCTAGAGTTTTACCCCTTTGGTAGTACTGCCTCTGTCAGTGCGCCCCAGGGTGGCTGTGACTACGATGTAGCTTGCCATCACCAGTGTGTGAATGTGTGTGTGAATGGGTGGATGACTGGATGTGTAAAGCACTTTGGGGTCCTTAGGGACCAAGTAAAGCGCTATACAAATACAGGCCATTTACCATTAGTAGCATTTTCAGAATGATCAGGAATGTTTGAGATGTGGCTTGCAGCACTGCATATTTCTACATTTTTGCATGTGCAATTCATGTTGTTAATCTATCTGTGTAAAATGACAGGATATCAGGACACCTGTTGTTCTTAAGTGTGTTATCTGAAACGGTGCCCCTCTGCTGCTATAAGGTCAGCTTGAAATTAAACTAAAGGGCCATAACAGAAATATCACAGTTGCACAAGTTGGACAACCTGTGGGTTTGTTTCCTAAGTACAGATACTGACTCCTTTTTTTTGTACTGTTCCTGGCTGGGATTTTGCACATCTGTATTTAAACAGCAACAACAACCACAACTAAAAAACAACTAAAAAACGGAACATCTGTATGTATGTAATATCTGACTGCAAACCAAATGTTCTGAGGGGTAACACTAAAGGCAAAGTTAAACAAAGCTCTTCTGACTGTGTGAATCCGACTTTCTGAAAGTATTGATGCTTTCAGTCTACATGAATAACTTGTATAAGAGCTGAGTCCTTGCAGGAACATGGTGAGATCTCTGTCTCCTTTGTGGCAGACTTAATGGCAATACTTAAATTTAGGTATGGGCTGGATGATAAATACATTATGTCAGTCTCATGAATATTTGCGAGCTAATAAAAATATACAGTGGCTATTTGTATTTAAATGCCATCCATGGCAGTCTCAAAGCATTCACGTGCTATTCACAGCTTCCGTTTTTGCTGTCTGTTAGTATGCATGTGTGTTTGCACGTGCGCTTGTGAGGGCAGCTAAGATTGTGTTTGTGACTTATGCTTTTTCTGCAAGACTTTTAATCATAGGAAATCAAAAGTCTAAACCTCTTTTGACACTCTGTCTTCACTCAGTGTCACTGTCTCCTCCTCAGAATGACCTGTCTACCTGTCACTCTAATTGACATTAAGTGTTCTAATGCCAGAAGTGTCAACACGCACAAAATGTCCTAGCATTTACTTGCCAATTGATTCCAAGAACACTGTAGAGAAAGGTGTATGTGTGTGTGTGTGTAAAGTGACCTTTCTGAAAGTCGATGTCATTTAAGATTCTTTAATGCAAACACACAAACGTGTACAAGTAACGGTCCATTTTTTATTGCCCTTTTCTCTTAAATTATATTTTATTTGGGCTTTTTTCACCCCATTTTTTTTTTATTCTTTTCTGTTCCATGATCTCTTCACCCACTCCATCGCATTCTGTCTTAGTCTGACCCTGTTTGATTGGCAGGTCCACTGGTATGAGCAGAGGAATTGAACCCAGAGGCTTGTTTCACTTTGCAACTAGACCATTTACCATCTGATGTAAGTGGCTTCAGGCATGGAGGGAGCCTGACATTTGGCCTCCAAAATGGTCTCAAAGATATGCATGAACACATACACATTCGTGTGCAGTGCAAACCTACAAATAGATGCTCCCTATAAGTGACTCCAGAAATTCTCTCAGTTTTTCCTCCGTGGCCTTGTTGGGGGAACAGTGGTACACTACTGCACTTTTCTTCTCTCTCTGCCTATTTTCCAGGTTCCTGCTGCTTTCCCAACTCCTATTCAGCATTTTTCTCACTCCCTCTTCCCCGCTTCTTCCATGAATTCTGCTTTCCTACACATGCATGCATTTGCACACACCATCACCCCACCTCCCTCTGAGCTGTCAGGGAGAGGAGGTGGAGAGGCAAAGAGCTCAGCCTTCTGGGAGTTGGTGTTTTATTATTTTAAAAGCCTGAGTGGGCTCGTGGTCTGCATGGCTGACAGTCTGGATTTGATACCTGGCCTGATTCAGTCACTCTTTCAGATCAGCCTAGTCCACCATGCCATGGCACAGCTCAGATGCCCCTGTGTATATTATTAGTGGCCAAATATACGCAAGGCTAAATATCAAAAGTCATACAGTCTGGGAGGAAAAAAATCTCTCACTCTTCTCCTTACAATAAAAGCATGAAATCCAATGAGTAAAATAAAGAACTGCTTGACTAAGTTGTTGCGCAGGTTACTCAATATGGACCTGTACTCTTTTCTTTTTCATTCCATTTATATATTTAATCCTTGTTTTGGCAAATGAAATTTATTGGGATGTAAACCCCATTTTGACGCTGTTATGGGCTTTAGTTTCCCTTGAGCATCTCCTAATTTAGTATTTTAGACTCTCCTTTTACCCTTCCTCTTGCCTCCCTATCCTTGCATCTCCTTAGCATATTTTAATAGTAGAATCTGATAGCACAGTTGGCCTTCTTTGCTCTGCTCTTGCTCTCTCTTCTTCTCTCTAGTTTCGTCTGCTCTCTCTTCTCCTCTAACCAGTGTTTTTCACTCTATTTGTTGTGATAAATGACTGTTAGATGTGATTTCCCCAGGATCATATCTCTCTCAGGGCCACACACCATAATTAGGCGGCATGATTAATAATTCATTCTTTCTCTTTTTCTCTTTTGGAGTCTCTGTCAGAGTGTGTATGCGTACATTTGAGCACGGCAAGTGTGTGTGTGTGTGTGGGCGTGCAGAAATCCATCATACTGTAAAAAGCCAGCGATTGAGTCATTTTCCTTTCTGAGACCAAAACAATGAAAACGGTACAATAAAAAAACAATGACAATTAGTTCACTGTAGAGACTTCATAGATTTTACACATCACTGTGTAACACAAAGAAGATACATTTAGTGCAATAAAAACAGAGGAGTTCCCTCAAACATGTGAATGCCTGTACACATGCAGAAATCCGTGCTATCGTTTACATTTCATTTTGCACAAATGTATAAAATACACTCTGTGTGTGTGTTCAGAATGTGAGAGAATATTTTATTCTCTTCACCTTTGTCCATTTTTTCTTGCTTTTAAGATTGTGGACTGTTGATAAATATCAGTGTCTTATCTTTTATATGCACCATCAAGCTTTCACAAAGTGGCTTTAAGATAAGCCTTTATGCTGTTTTCGGGCAGTTTCAAGGAACTGGTGTTGTTATACAACAGAAAACAAGACATACACTAAATAAACACAATAGTAATAAAATAAATCACTTAGATATGCATAATATACATTTAAATAATATTGATCATTAACCACTAATGGATCAAAATGTAACTTTGTCACTGATTCTTGCTTATTGTCATTCATTCCCAGGTCGTAAGTGTCTTAATTCTCTCTTAATTTTCTGTTGTCTGCTCTGCATTTCCACGCTAATGAGAATATTCAGGTGTGCAGTGAATTTTTCTTGTCATAGTTGAAGCATAGCACAGCTGAAAGCTGCAGAGCATTCAGGACACTAAAACAAGCAAAATATATCAGGTGCTTTCTTGTACTTTTGTTGTCAAATAATTTCATAACTACTTTCCATGCACATAGATTTTCTTTCCTGTTTTCCCGTTTTTCTCCCTTGTACTCCTTGTTAGGTTGACATGTCTTTGTTCATTCTCTCTCCTTTATTCTCACCACCCCTATTTTCTTTCTGTTTAGTTTATTTTTTTTTATAGCACAAATATCAGCTAGACTAATTGATCTTTTTACAACACTCCCCACATCTAAAATAAATTAGATTCTTCCACAGAGGGATTGGCATATATTTGTTTTCCAGAGTTCACAAAGTCTTATAGATAGACACAACAGGAAATTAAACTGCGGGAAATCCACTAAAATTCTGTAGGCGTTTAGTGCTATTGCAAACAAAATAATTTCAAGACTTTTTGCAGGCTATTTTGCATATGCCACGGTTAAAATTCACAGTGGGAGCAGTGTCCTATTCAAGCCACAAGCTAGCGATTACTTAAAACCCTCCTGGCTTTCCTTATGGTGTGTTTTTTTTATAACACCTGCCACTGTGCTAAAAACATAATCTATTTTCTTGTTTGTTTCTACAATAAATAGCAGGTGTGCTTTTCTGTCGAGTGAGCAAGAAGGAGTCCCTAAAGAGTTTTAAACAAATACATGCTATCTTATTAACATTTAATATTTTTTGTTGATCACCCAGGAGTCAAACAAAAATGCTAAACTGCCACAATGTGCGCACAACCCATGTCCTCTTAATGTGGGTTAAATGAAAAGAAAGAGGTGTCATATCAAAGCGCAATACACTGAATCGGTAATATCAGGTTAAAAGTCTGCTGGTGCAGCAGACTGGATCCTCTCTCATCCTGACTTGCATTAACTTTTTTCTCCGAAACAAATAAATTAAACAAAGACATTTTTATCTGTTTCTTGGTTGGGTCAACAAGGCCTTATCTCAAAAGGCGTGTCTCCATTACACTGGACAGATATCACGAAAGCACAAAAATATCAGAGACAATAGAGAAAGGCAGAGATGGATGTGATATCTGGTGCTGCATTAAATCAATATCTGATTACGGACACAGAGGAAAAGTTAGAGCGTGTATCTATGTGTGTAATGGCAAGAAAGAGAGAGGTTATCGGGTTGGGATGGAGGATAGGTTGACAGCATTTAATACTACATCTGTGACTGTGCTTGCACACGTTTTTGATTTTAAAATGTGTGCTTTTTGTTTGTTGCTAGCTGTCACTCTTCTTTTGCACCGATTTTTCGCTCACATAGCCCACAGATCGATAGTTTGTGATTGTGTATGTCTGTGTAAGTGTGAGATTGGGGAAAGGGGATTTAAGTGCAATGGGAACCAATAAAGTGTAAATCAGAGCAGACACAGTGTACAGTCAGCTGATTTCTGTCTATCTTTTTATAAGCGAGCTTGTTGGGAAAAAATAAAATATTTGTAATAATGTATGCACTTAAAAAGTTTGCTACACATTTTGTTTTAAAAGACTTTATTGTTTAGCTGTTTTAGATGATTCTGGATGTGTTTTTTGTCTACTTTACTTTGACAACTCAAGATAAATAACCAATGTTTAATTACACAAACAAAGACTCCTTCTCTGCATTTGTTCTTTCTTAAGAACTTACAGAATATTAGTGGTCACTCTCACAAGCCGATGATTACATGATGGAAGAACACTGTAATTATCAACTTAAAATTAAAAAGCTATTAGAGTAGAGTAGGTTAGGGAATAGGTTTTATTCTGTTGCATGGTGCATTCATGATGAAAATGCATTATGTTTTTTTGCTGTCTCCCTGCCTTAGCAAACTCATTGCCATACATGTAGACGACTTTGCCCAATATTTTCGGTCTTTACATTTGCATAAGTAAAGAAAATGAAACATGGTAAATGGCCTGTATTTGTATAGCGCTTTACTAGTCCCTAAGAACCCCAAAGCGCTTTACACATCCAGTCATCCACCCATTCACACACACACATTCACACACTGGTGATGGCAAGCTACATTGTAGCCACAGCCACCCTGGGGCGCACTGACAGAGGCGAAACATAAACCATAATACTAAGTAGCCTCACTGAAAACTCTGAAAACTGGACACAAATTTTTTTGTTGTGTAAGGATGACCCATCTATCCATTTTCTTAACTATTTAAATAAATCTGGCCCAGTTTATCCCCAGGTATAGGGCAAAGGGCAGAAAATCTGTATTTCCATCCATCTATTTTCTTCCACTTATCCGGGAAAGGGTCACGGGGTGGGTGGGGGGGGAGTGGCCTAAGCAGAGGAGCCCTTTCATCCAGATCCAGATAATAATAAATATATTGCTATTTTGCAGCAATTAGACAACCAGAACAGTCACAGAAATTCAGCATCTCAATCTGCTTATGTTTCCTTCACTACTTTTGGATCTGGATCATGTTTATTTTGTCTGTGTATGTTTCCAAGTCAGCCTTGCATCTCTCTGTCTTCCCCATGCCGTTGTATCTCTTGCTGTTTTTCATCTCTTTATGTTTCTCTCATTTCCTCTTGTCTTCTCTGACTCACCAATTCTCTTCTATTTTTCCTCTTTCTCTCAGAGGCTTTCATGTATTTGAAAGTTTAAAATGCAACAAAGTGCAAAGTAGTGGTAGACACTGTAAATTATTCAGTATTGCCATCGCACAATCGCAGAAACAGCCACGGTACTTCTTATATTGTGATGGGCCTGCAATCAGTCATTGCCATCTTGTAGTAGCAAAGGTAGATAAAGTACACTGTTTATTTACCAAATAAACATTTGGAAACCATTAGTATGATTAAAAGACTGCGTATTTAGAGAGCTGTTTTGTGATTCTTGTTCTTTTATTCAATGCACAATGATGTATTTCATCACATATAATTAATTACACAGGCGAGTAAACCAAATACCAAAACTGAGCTGACTAATATGGCAAAAGAAACATTTGATCTGAAAATGTGAGTAATTATAAGTAGAAGCTAACATCACTTAGAAAGCTCTCTCTGTTATGTGCCCGAAAGAAAAGCATTAAATCCATTTAAAAAAGCAGAAAAAGTAAAAAAGACAAAACATTATGCCTCATAAGCGATTTAAGTATGCAAACACATTCATACACAGGTGTAGACACACACTCTTGTCCCTTTGCTGGGCTTCTCTTAAAAGCATTTGCATGTTGCACATCGGTGTAGATCTGGGTTGGGGGTCTGTGTTTGTCCCGTATGTGATGGAAAGAGAGAGTCTGTCACTGTGGTTAAAATAAGGAAAGAGGGAGGTAGTATGAATAGCTTAAAAAATGGGTAAATGATAAAAGCAGACAATATTCAAGCAAGCGTGTTCATCTGTGTATGTTAGGAAAAACAGGGCACTATTTGCTTGTCCTGATAGGGGGTAGCTGTGAGTAAGAAAGGGCAAACAAGAATAGGACGTGGCATAGGTCTGTATGTATGGGTCCAAGTGCTTGACAGGGGGTCTGTATATGTCAGAAAAGGGCCTATGTGCAATCAGAAAAGGATATAGCTGGCATAGCGGCTGTGAGAGGAAGACAATTGTACAAGATAGAAATACTGAGAAACATAACTTCATCAGGGATAAAATCATGGAGGTATCTGCAGTACCACAAATTGGCAAGGATGGAAATATATAGAAATGTATACAACGAACACTGTAAGACAAAAAACTGGAATAGTCAGTCAAACTCTCTGCATTTTGCTTTCTCTATCTAGTAAGTGTTTAAATATGAGCGAGTGGGATGAGTGTAAGTACAAAACATCCTTTAAAAAATAACTATTATGTGTGAATGTTTGTATTTTATGGTTAGTATACAACAATAATGCCTTAACAGCTGTTGCAAACATCAGACACCAGAGACAAGGTTTGCATAATTGTATCTTATTTCAAAGACAATGTAGATTATTGTACATTATTATTTTTAATTTGATGAAATTTTATGAAAAATTACCTTCCTATAAAATACAAGTGTTGATGCAAATAAGGTGTGTATGATCGTATTTTTCAGAACTCTTATCGTCTTAACTTTTACTTGCGAACATCTGTTAGTAGCACATGTACAAATTTCAATAAGGAGCATAGAAACATGGCATTTTTATCAAAATACAGTTTTCACTTCAGCATGATCCAGCAGACTGTATGTATTTACTTGTATGTGTACAGTGGTTTGTGATGTGTTTTTGAGTCTGTGCATGTCCTTTGTTTCTGCAAGCTCATTCCCCCAGAGTCCCCTCTGTCCTCTCATTGACAACCTCACCAGCTTGGACACTCACTCTCTTTGTCTTCCACACAGACACAAGCAGTGTTGGTCAAGTTACTTGAAAAAAGTATTCAGTAACTAATTACTGATTACTTCCCCAAAAAAGTAATCCCATTACTTTACTAATGACCTATTTTCAAAAGTAATTAATTACTTAGTTACTTAGTTACTTTTTAACAACACGATTTACAACCTGAATAGGTGATAAAGCGATAGATCTTTCAGCCCAATTCTACTTTTTCTACATAATCCATCATACAAAATGTAATCAAATGGAAAGGTCCCTTTTTAAAACTTGTTTTATTAGTTTTAATCTTTTAACTTTATGCATCAAGCAAAAAATAATAATTATATGCAACATTCACTGACTGGAAGAAATTAGTTTAATATTTAAACCTATTTTCTGCACATTCCAGCACATAAAATAAAATATTTTTTGTGTTTACACTCACTCTTTCAAATAGATGCAAGTAAAACACAGCAGAAAATAAATAAAGTCAAAGACTAGCGGTCCTGTTGCTCTATTTTCACCTGTAAAGCAGGAGTGGGTTAGGCGGAGGTTTACCCTGGTGCAGGTGTGCCACAGCGGTCGGTGGAAGAATCCGCGAATTTCTCTGTGAGTTTCCCATTACGTCGTTGCGCACACGGTGCTTGCTTGGAAGTTTAGGGGGGGTTTTTCTTCGCTGTAAAAAGAAGTTTTCTTCCCACCACAACGGATACTAATGTTTTTGTCACTTTTTATGGAATCAAACTCAAAGTAAGGTCAGTACTTCCACGCTTTAAACGCTGCACGCTCATACTCTCTCCCGCACTCGATATATTATCCATTGTTGATCTGCAGACAGCTGTTGTCACAAACGTTGCACTTGCTTGTCACTGTCATGAGACATTCTCGCAAAAAAAAATCACGGTTTTAGTAACGCAGCGTTCCTACGGGAAAGTAACGGTAATCTAATTACCGTTTTTGCAATAGTAATCCCTTACTTTACTCGTTAATAGAATAACCTTTTGTTAATATTTAAAATTTTTGTTTGAGCATACTTCTATGTGTAAGAATAAATTAGTCAGTGTGAAGGGAGAGAGGTTAAAAGAGGTCTGTTTGTCACTGATATGTCTGCTTTTTGGCTCCATCCATGCATTTTCTTAAATACTTATTTAACTCGGGGTCACGAAAGGAGCTGGTGGCTTTCCTACCCCTTTCTAGAGGTGGAGTCTATCCCAGGTCTAACAAAGAGAGACAGACAACCACAGGAAACCATAGTAGGCAGACATTTTTGGGTTTTTTTGCAATGTCTTACATGCAATATAATTGGCCTCAGTATTTTGTCTTAAGAAATGATTTACATTTTACAGTTGATTTTTGGCAACAAACATCATTTCTTTGTAAAGATTTGTTTTATCTATTGAGAAATTAAGTAAATAGATTTCTGCTCTGTGCAATCTTTAATCAGAAGTAATGGCAGCAGATGTCATATAGAACATAACAAATATAGTATTCAAAATTGGGGGAAAAGTGAAATTACATCATAGCTCACTAATCTGCACTAATCCAAATGAGGTAAAATTCAAGTCGCAAAATTGTAACGTTGTTTCATAATCTGCAATTGCATACAACATTCTCTCTCTTCATTTATTATCTTTGTCTCTTAATTACTCTTAACTACCCTCTACCAGTGCAACCAAATACTCCTCTCTTTTTCTGTGGGCAACTCCGAGGGGTTGTCCTGCTGTAGATTTTAAAATAGCACCATATCCTGCTTTCTCTCTTCCTAACATTTCCCTTGACATTATAGGGTTTGATATCTGATGGCAACCCAGATCCGACAGCTGGTCAGTGGAGGCTAAAGCATTTTAAAAAGACCCAGCATGTGTGTGTGGATGCATGGTTGCATGTGTGCATCCAAGTGCACAGTGAGGTGTTGAAATTAAGACTGAATGGATGATGGACTGCCAGGCTGGAATGAAATAAACTCACTAAAATGCACAAAATTATATGCACCTTTACCCACAAACACACTCACACACATGGTTTTGTTGTGCTTTAAACCAAACTGACAGGGGGTTGTCTGCGACAGTGCGTTGCATCTATGTGTCCAAACACTCACACACAAACAATGAAGGTGAAGGTGGTTGATGGTTATGACAGCGTGATATCGTCCTGTGGTTCCGCCTGGCATCGCCTCCCCTATGTTTGAGTCTTTGTCTGTCTTCCTTTAGCAAAAAACATATCTCTGACAGCTCTCTGGGTCTATGTGTGTGGTTCTGTCTGTCTGTCTGTCTGTCTGTCTCTCTATACCTACCTACAGTATCTCTTTCTTTTTGCATTAGTCTCATATCTCCCTATGTTTCTCTCTGTGTAAGAAATACACACACCTGCTGTCAGCCACTGGCTGTGCAGGTGCTGAGGGGAAATGCTGTAAGTGACAACTTCCTCTGAGCAAAAAGAGAAAAATTGTTCCTTCACCTTTTTTTTCTTGTTCTCCTCCGGTTTCCATCCTTTCCGTCCTGCCTTGTATTCTTCCAGGGGATGTTGCCTCTCTTCTTGCCAGCGGTGCATGTCTATTGGTGTGTGTGTGTGTGTGTGTGTTTGTTCTCTATTGTCCTTTGAATTTCCCCTGATACCACCACTTTCCTGTAGCACACTTTGATAAGACAACCTGTCCTCCCTGCACTTACTACATGGTGTGCATCAGTGTGTGTGTGTGTGTGTGTGTTTGTGTTTGTGTGTGTGTGTGCTTGTGCGGATTGTATATGTGATTTTTTTTTTTTTTTTGCAACTTTGAGGGTGACTTAAAGGGAAAGATTTTTCTACAGCTACCTTCTGCTTCTCTTAAGGAGGACAGGCTAGCAAGGGGTCAGCAACAGGGTTGAATTACAGCAGAGCCACATGGTACTGAACTCCTCTAACAAAAACAATGCAAGTTTTCAGGGGGAAGAGTACAGTTCTCAGTAATCATCATGATCAAAACACTACACTAACATTTAGTTTAGTTGTGATTTATATTCACTGATGAATATTTAAACATTTAATACATGAGTCACATACCTCGATTGAGGAATAAAACACATCAGTTTCAAATCAGATGCTGTGGTTCTAAAGTGGCATATATTGGATGCAATGGCAAACTTAACTTTCAAATCTAACTTCCCAACTCAATCACAGTTGCTGTTTCTATGTTTTTATGTTTTATTTTTTAAAGCTGGGACTAAGCGATGTGTGCAATAGAAGTAGACACTGTTTCTACTTCTATTGCAAGGCTACTGGAGGTTCCCCAAAATTGGTGTATTTGTATTTGCTTTCCCTCTTGGGTCAGTGTGCCAAATCTCCTCTTTTCACTTTCAACAACCCATTGCCACACACAGACACACACTCATGCTACTGGGCAAAATAAATAATATAATATGAATGCATATATAACACACAAACACAAAACGGGACAGTAAACAAACAGGTTCTCCAGGTGCTAAAGAATGAGGGATTAAGAGAATCAATGAGACTGCAAACAAGATTTTTATCTCAACTGACCATTCTAGAAGCTAAATTGCTTAATTGATAGCTAATTAGATAAACAGGGGGGGAAATGTCAATCATCTCCCCTAATCAGCTCTGAGACTCCAGATGTGCCAAACAAGTTAAACACTAGTGTGAGTCCAGCAAGTACGTCTCACAAGACACTGATTGCTGCCAAAAGAGTATCTTTATATCTGGGTTTATAGGCTAAGCTAGTCCAGTCTATGTAACTGGCTACGCAGATAGATGTTCGGCTCTATGAAGTATTTAAAGGGCTGTTTTATAAGAGATTGTGATTGTTTCTGTGTTTTTTTTTCTAACATCTTTCCTCTTCTTATCAAATTTACTTTTCTATAGTATGCTTAAAATATAATTCATTGGTTACATAAAAAACAATACAAAGTACTATTACCTATAAACTCTGTATACAGTATAAGAATGCTGTGGCTGGATAACTGAAAGGAATGTGGTGCCAGCATATTAACCAACCACCACTATAAGAGCTGTGTCTTGCTAAGTGCAAGAAAATAAGTTAGTTGAATAAATAAATGAATTAATTAAGTTGTATTATTACTGTTTTTCTTTTTCGAGAATACACGACACCACAGCAGTTTGCTAATCAGTCATCTAATTAGATTAATTTTACGATGGATTTTAATGAGCACTGTCAATGAAATTGTCAAATTATGTATTTCTCATACAAAATAACCAACAACCTTATTAAACCACAATGAAAGTAGGGAAATTATGCAATGGATAGCTTTTCAAGAGTGTTGCATCAAAGGACCAACAGTAAGTGATGGTTTGATGGTTTGATGATTAATTACCCGCTGAAGAAAGTAATCCATCATTCTACATGTTACCTTACTTTCTTGTTACTCCATAAAATGACCTGAAACACATTGTCACATAATTACCAGTTAACTACATAAACCTGAAGCTACAGTTCAATACACCAAAATATATTTCTATCACAATGACTACACGCATACAATCTCTATTTTAGTGTTTACATGTGAACAAAAAGCCAACAACACAAAACGAAGATGAAAACCAGCCGATTTTGTGGCACAACCATCTCTAGGATTGTTGTCAGAGGTCAGAAGAGAATGGTGAGAAAGCTTCAAGCTAAGTTGGCAGCAATAACTCAGATGGCCATTTTTCTATCCTGGATAAGCAGAAGGGCTTCTCTGAACTTGTTGATCCTTGGAGAAGACCAGACCAGTTGCCATTTCTGTAAGATAAAAACAGGAAACTTATCAAAATTGGACATTAGAAGATTTGGAAAATGTTGCCTGGTCTGAAAATTCCCAATTGCTGTTGCAACATTCCAAAAGTCAGATCAGAATTTGGCATAAAGGACCATTCTACCTTGTATCAGTGGTTAAGGTTGCTGATGATGTTGCAGTGTTGTCGGTGGTATTTTCTTTCACATTTTGGACCTTTAATACCAGTGGAGGATCATTTATATCAGCGATCCTGACCTTTTTTGTACCATGGACCAGTTTATATCCTACAATATTTTCACGGACCGGCCTTTAAGGTGTCACAGATTAATACAGCAAAATAAAACCAGTACCGGCACCAAAAAAGATTTTTTCATAACACATGGGTAAAGACCCATGGAAACTGAGTTAATGATAAAAACAATTTTAAAAAACTAACGATAAAACCCCTGAAAACTATACATCTCACACCCGAGCCTCAACTCTCGTGCCCCAGTACCAAACAACTCACGGACCAGCCCATTGGTTGGGGACCGCTGATTTAAATGCAATTACCTGTGAATTGCTGTTGACCATGTCCTTCCCTTTATGACCACAGTATATCCTTTTTAAACTGATACATTGTCATGAACTTTGTGGAAGACACCCTGTTACCCCACCATGTTGAATACAGTGGCCAAGATGGCCATTTTGCCTAATCATGTTTTATGTATGGCTAGAGACTGGCAACATATGTAGTATCTCATAGGCAGAGGAGAAGACAACTTATATATAATGTTTGTCTGCTGTGGAGGTGAATTTTAATTCACATCTGCGCCTTCAGACTTAAGATATGAAGGATCAGCCCTATGTTTTATCATCGGAGAAGGGGTCCCCTGCACTGAAAAGGTGAAAAGAGAATAGTGTTGGAATAAAATATCATCCTCTTACTCCTTATATCAAGCCTCATCAGAAGTCATGGCAGTAAAAACAAGAAAATGTGCAAAAACCAACTTGTTTATTCCAGATATTATTGCAAATATTTATTGTCATCAGATGAGATATGCAACTCTTCCATCTCTGGACAGCTGACAAGGAGGCAGCTAAAAAAGAACGGCTCAGATACCCTCTGAGAAACAGTTTACATTCTCACATCAGGTGAGAGTTTATTTGCTAAGGGTCTGAGTCCAACAATATTAGATTCAAAGAAAGTTTTACTACCCAGCAGCTAACAGAGGCTAACAGCAGCACCTGCTGACAGAAAAGTTTAGGATATCCTCAACAACTCACCTGAGAATCATTGTCCTTTGACAGAACTGAGTTTCACTGACTCATCTACTCGTATCTGACTCATTTGACAATGTTTTAGAGCCTCCTCCAGAGTAAAAAGACGCAGACACATATTGACAGCTGATGTAAACAGCGAACTGACAGCCTGCAATCGCAGTCAGAGTTGTTTCTCCTACAGTGGCCAGAGATATGTACTGGAGTATGGAGGGGTAGGAAAACAGTTGAATGACTAAAGATTATTACTAGTATTATTGTAATTAAAGTTCAATTGCATTTTTTTAAACAAAAGTATTTTTTTTGGTCTTTTTTTCATACAACCTACAGCTCCATCTATTCATCCATCCATTCAAGAAACTAATTTCCAACGCTGGAATCAATGAATCATTCTTCTGGTCACTAAACCAGAGCTTGTGACCATAGGTGAGGGTAGGAACCTGATGGGTAAATTAACAGCTTAGCTTTAATACTTGGCTTTTTATGTGGCTCTTTTTGCCACAACAGGTTGGTACTGTGGATGGTATACCAGTGAGCCCCTTAATAAAATATAATACTTTAATTTAGGGCCCATGGCAAACAGTAAATGTATAAATAGTTCACTTTATGAAAAGTGTATAGGCAAAATTGAGTATTTTTAATTTTCCCTTAGGGCAAGTTTGTATGTTTGAAAAGCAATAATAATAAAAGCGATGATGTGGCATCATTAGGAACAAACTGATTGAAAATGTCATAAAACTGTAATGATTAAAAAATGTGAGCTATGACAAAAATCAATTTAATTAAATTCAGTTTTATTTATACAGCGCCAAATCACAAAAACAGTTGCCTCAAGGTACTATATTGCAAGGTAAAGATCTTACATAATACAGTGAAAACAGAGAAAACCCCAAAAATCATATGACCACCTATAAGCAAGCACTTGGGAAGGAAGAACTCCCTTTTGACAAAAACCTCCAGTAGAACCAGGCTCAGGGAGTGACAGCCATCTGTCGTGAATGGTTGGAGTGAGGGAAGGAAGACAGGACAAAGACAAGAACCAGAACCAGAGATTAAAAATAACTAATAATTTAATGCAAAGAGGTGTATAAACACATAGTTATTGAAAAAGGTGATTGAAGAAGAAACACTAAGTGAATCATGGGAATCTTGAACCTGCATATTTGTTTAATATGCACATTGAAGGACATATCCTGGTCAAAAATGAATCCAAGATTATCCTCACAGTGCTACTGGAGGTCAGAGTAGTCCCATCTAGAATAAGCATCTAGTTAGATACCATGTAACTACGATTTTTAGACCGAGCATCAAAAACCTCAGTTTTATCTGAATTTAGAAGCAGGAAATTAGAGGTCAACCACATCCTTATTTCTTTAAAACATTCCTGTAGTTTAACTAATTTGTGTGTGTTATCTGGCTGCATGGATACATAAAGTTGGGTGTCATCTGCAGAGCAGTGAAAATTTATGCTATGCCTTCTAATGATACTATGTAAAGTATAGTATATTGGTAAAACATGTATAATGTAAACAGAATTGGTCCTAGCACAGAACCCTGTGGAACGCCATAATTAGCCTTATTGTGTGAAGAGGACTCTCTAATCGCTGAAATAAAATATCGTCCACAGTATGGAACGCTGCACTAAGGTCAAGCAGGACAAGTCCACTGTCAGAGGTCATAAGAAGATCATTTATAACCTTCACTAAAGCTGTTTCTGTACTGTGATGGGCTCTGAAACCTGACTGATTAGCTCAAGAACAGTGCATAGACAGCTTCATGGAATGGGTTTCCTTGGCCGAGTAGCTGCATCCAAGCCTATATTAGCAAGCGCAACACAAAGTGTCAGATGACATTCTCTGAAATGAAAAATCATGCTTCTCTATCTAGCAATCCAATGGAAAAGTCTCAGTTTGGCAGTTGCCAGGAGAATGGCACTATTCAACTGCATTTTGCCAAGTGTAAAGTTTAGTGGAGGGGGAATAAAGGCGTGGGGTTGTTTTTAAAGAGTTCAGCTCAGCCCTTTGGTTCCAGTGAAAGTAAGCATACCAAGACATTTTGGATATTTTCAAACTTTATGGGAACAGTTTGGGATGCCCGCTTCCTGTTCTAATATAAGTGTGCATCAGTCCACAAAACTCTCAAATGGACTTCTGGAAGAAAGGTCAAAGATTCCCATAAACACACTCCTAAACCTTGTGGAAGGCCTTACCAGAAGAACTGAAACTACCACCCCACCCCACTAGGGTAGGGTGACATCATATTAAACCCATTTAAGTTCACATGTGTGTGAAATCAGATGAGCAGATACGCCTGGCAACACAGTTTACCTCTATAAACCAGCTACTGAAGCTATCTGTAGGATGGGAGCTAAAGCTGGCAAAATGAGCAAGAGCCCATTTGTGGGGCTTTTCATCTTGTGTAAATTAATTACATGTCTTTTAATTTCTGTCTTGCACAGAAGTACAGGTTCACCAAGGTCAAGCAGTTTGTAACCTGCGTGTGACCATGGTTGTAAGGCAGTTTGCAAATGAAGGTCAGATGACATATTTTGACCCATTCAAACAACCTTGACCCATTGTGTCAGTAACAGGAATAACACCTGAAGGTCAGTACTGCCTGCAGGAAAGTGTGAACTCCTGCAGTGGTTTTTGTTTGCTTAGTTTTGAGTCTTGGAGAACAATGTACTGGTGTGTGTATGTGTGAAAGTGTCTGCGTATGCGTATGCACTAGAGGACAGTGTTATATTGTTTTGGAGCCTTGTGGTTGGGACGGAGCTAACACCTGAATGAACCTGTCACTGCAGACACATTGCTTTTTCAGCTCCAGCGATTACACTGCACCCAAACACACTGAACAATTTTTGGGTGGTGCTTTGTACATGTGTGTATGTGTAAGCGTGTGTGTGAAACAGGGAGAGGAGTGTGTTACTTGTGCACTGCCTGTGTGCAAGTGTCTGTGAGTGTGAGAGAGACAGGAACAGATAGCAAGAGTGACAGAGCGTTGTGTCTCAGAGTGTACATGTCTAAACTACTGCTGTGTGTTGGGTTTCACCCAGGAAAATATGAAATAGGGCTACTGCTGTGTCCTTCGGGGTTTAATAATGAGTCATTTTGAGGAATATACACATGAACATGCATACATAGGGGATGGTAGGCAATGGCAGTATTCAAAAATTCAAAGACATCAAAACCTTAATTCAAGTGAAAAACAGAGGATTGCTCCTGAATATTTCATATGCAGAAAACACTAATGGAATTGAACCTGATAGTTAAGAGGATGTTTCAAGTCCAAAGATATTGATATCATTACCTCATGCTGCATTTATATCATATTGGAGGAACAGTATTCGATTTACACATCAACATCTATCTATCCATGAGTTGTAGGGATCAGTTCTCATAAGGTGAGAGGTGAGCTACACCAAGAAAGGTCTGTTGCATAAATCTAGTCAGTTAGTATTAATTTTTAGACAGTGTGGCATGGTGGTTAGCACTGGTATCTTACAGCAAAAAGGTTGTGGGGGGGTTTCTGTTTTTTGCTGTGTCTGCATGGGTTTTCTCCAGTACTCCAGCTTCCTCCCATAGTCCAAAGACATGCAGTTGGTGGAATTAGTTAACTGGTGATTGTAAAGTGACTGTTGGTGTAACTGGTTGTCTGTTTCTGCGTTAGCCATGCGACAAACTGTTGACCTGTCTAGTGTATACCCCACCTCTCCCATTATGTTAGCTTGGATAGGCTCCCTCAAAGGTGAGTTGTATAAGTGGAAGATGATGCATAGAAGGATTGTGGAAAACACCGGCATCAATTTAGAGGAAAAGCATATAGCACTGTGCAAAAGTCACTCCTCACTTCTTTATATGTGGTAGGAAAATGACAAATAGGTCCAGCAAGCTATTACAACTTCTGCAAAAATAAATAGGCTTCTGATGAGGCTTCAGTGAACAGTAGACAGATCAACTGAAGGGCCAGATGCATCTCTTAAATCCTGTGTCAGGTATAGCCTTCGACTGAAAATCAGTGAAAAAACAGCTAGTTTCCAGAAAAAGCCTTTGAAAGACCTTCAGAACACCTGCAGAACTAATACTCAAGACCATTTTAAACAATTACAAGAATGTCAGGCTTCTCGGAAGGAAAATACATGCAATGGGTTATAGTAGTACATGATCTAAGGCTAAAACAGAGTTTGAAAGTTTGAAAGTCAATATTTCAAATGAACACCAGGCTTCTTGAAGAACATCTGGAGCTCTTCTTTGGATGGTCACTGCATTTTGTGCCGAGATGATCTGACACCGCTTCAGTAATGTTGAGGTCTAGGCTCTGAGAATTATAATCCATGATGGATAGTGTTCCACTTTGTGTTTTTTTTCTATCCAGGTATGCTTTCAATGCATTGGTAATATATTTAGGATCATCGTCATGCTGAAAAATGAAACCATTACCAATCAGACGTTTTCCAGATGAAATCCCATGGTGGATTAAAATCTGACAGTACTTTTCTGTTCTCATAATTCCATCAGTTTTTACAAAATCCCCAACGCCACTGGTTGAGATGCAACCTCAAACCATGACAGAACTTTGAGCGTGTTTTACAGATATCTGTAGAAACTCACCATTGTGCAGTTCTTCTGATCTCCTACATAAATACTAATATATACAAAAAAGGTGAGTAAAGGTAAATCAATCAATTACAATCAATCAATTTTCATTCAACATTCCATAAGGCCTGTTGCCACTGATTTTCTGTTCAGCTCTTCTGTAACTGGGCATACCTCAGCTTTTTCTCCATGTTTGTCTTAATGGTTTAATTGAGAACTTTACTGATGAGGCTTCAGCAAGCAGTAGACAGATTAAGTGAAGGGACAGATGCATCTCTCAAGTCCTTGTCAGGCATAGCATTGGACTGAAAATCTGTGAAAAAGCAGCCAGTCTCCAGTGAAAGACCTTCAGAATGCCTAAAAAACTACTGCTCAAGACCATCAAGTCAGGCTTCTTGGAAGCAGATTTCATGTAATGGCTTACACATGGTTTGCATGCAGGATAAGTTAAAAGCAGGATGAGTAATAAATAAAATTGTCCTGTTTCTAGACTATATGGTTCACGATATGGCAACTTTACTGTACAGACTTAGTACTAAGAAAGAAACCATTTTAGCTGTACTATGATGTTGTGTTAGGCTTGTTAAGAGACAAAGTAAGGCGGACAGATTTGCAGAGATAGATGAAACAAAAGCAGGTCAAGGGGAGCTGACACCCATCAGCTTTCTCTCCTTAATCTATCAGTGTAACACATCTCTTGCCCCATCTCCCTAGACACAATGACATGCCAGATATCACAGGCCCTCAGCAATTGGCTTTGTCATGGCCTTTAACCCATGCGGATCTATATGTGTGTGTGTGTGTGTGTGTGTGTGTGTGTGTGTGTAGTAGATGGTGCTTTAAAACATAAGCTCAAAAATAAATTTATAGCTGCTCTTTTTTTGTAATGTTCCACTAGCCACTGAACACTGTAAATCTGTGCTTGTGTTTGTGTGTTTGCTGAGGTTGGGTGTTAATAAAGACGAGAAACAGAGAATCCTTAAAATAGAATTAGACACATAGCCACACAAAGAGTTTTCAGTTGCTAAAATGTAGATGAAATATCAGTTATTATCCTGTGAAATCATTGGCTCTGGTGTATTGCAAATGTTATCTCCAAAATGCAACCCAGGAAACCTTTTCTGTTCTACTTGCTATGAACCGTAAAGTGGGTATCTGTGACTTCTATCTCGATGCAGAAATTTACACACATATTACAGGTAGCTTTTCTATTTAATACAGGATATGTTTCTTTTGCTCTGTGTGTGGCATCTTAAAGTGGCAAAAACACAGCATTTTATGACAATTTTGTTGTAGATTTTTCTTTTGTCGTTCATTTATCCCAACTCTGGCCACAGTGTTCACTACTGACACTGACTTTCAGACACCACACTCTATGTCAAAGCCGGCTGAAGTCAAGAAGAAGAAGATGCAAAGAATTTGTGTGGTGACAAATGATAGAATGGTCTGTAATTCACAGTAGCAGCAGGTAGAATCAGGATGTCTGACAGGCAAGGAAGCAAAGCAGGTAATGACAGTCTGAAAAGTTATGAGGGCATGATGTGCTGCAGGAATCCAAGTTGTCAAAATGACAGACACATGAATCGGGATGTATGTGAAGAGAAGATTTCTTAAGTTGCAGTAGTTTCCCAGGTAGAAAGTTTTAACTGAATCAGTTACTGATGCGTGCAATACCAAAAGTTTATTAATGGTTAGGTTAATCGGGTAAACTTTTTACATCAGTTTGTTCTCATCTCAAAGAGCAATTTAATACAGCATTCTCAGATACCTAATGCTACACACTATTATGCAGTTGGGGCCCTGTGGCATTGGTACTGATATGCCATCTATGGCAATGTCAGCCACCAGGAGCCAAGGTATCTCTATTAGAGAGCCACAAATCTGTATTAGGAGGTTGAAGACGTCTTAGTGACATATACTAGGAGTTCGTTCTTCTTTTTTTTTTTTGCAAATTTGTTACATTTTTCACCTTTTTTCAATCGAAATTGTTCCTTTTTTCACTTACTTTTTAGGTTTAAGCACTGCAAACTACTTGTTGAGGTTTAGCACAACAACATGTTTTAGGTTAAAACACACACGCCTCCACAGCCTTAACCGTGATGATTGACAAATAATGATTTAGGGGTTACAGACCCCTCCCTTAGCTCTGGGGCACGTAAACCAAAGGACACCTTGTGCATAAATGAGCCACACCAGCAGCTGTGATAAAGCGATGATGTGGGAATTAGAAAAGGCTTGTCCGGCAAGGCAGTTATCCAAAGGGTGTACATTAAATATGCAGTTTTACTTTAAACAGTAGGATCAAGTTTGTAAGACTTAATACCTCCTTAGCTAAGATGTGTACCCCATAATGAGGTTCTGTTCTGATATGATATGGAGTTTCTGATAATGACATTGCTTTGTATTAAACACTGTTTTTCTTTGTTCCTTAAAACATTTGGTCATTATCATTTTCATAAGTAGTGGTAGTAGTGTTTGGTCAGCAGTGTTGGGGAGTAACGGAATACATGTACCGCCGTTACGTATTTAAAATACAAAATATGAGTAACTGTATTCCGTTACAGTTACCGTTTAAAAAGGTGGTATTTAGAATACAGTTACTTTGTTGAAATAAATGGATTACACGGCGGTACTTCCCTGTTTCATATTGTGGCGGGTCAGGCCTGTTTGGGTTTTGTTTGACAGCTATGTTATGTTATTCCAGGCGGCAGCGTTACGGTTGCCATGGTTACAGGGTGACGCTCTCTCTCTGCGTGTTTCCTGGGTGAGAGAGGCCTTTTTGTTGTTGTTGTGCTAAGCTAATAGGCAGAATGCTACAGGCATATCTCTAAAGAATGTAGCATCATAGGCAGTGTAGTCCGTGCTGCAGGGAGAATGGACTGCCATACCGTTATGTGTCCTTGAGCGAGGGAGGGAGAAAAAGGAAAAGTACGAGCTGTCATCGAGCAAAAACGGGAGCTGGAAGCATGTAAATATAATAATAACCACTGCAGCCAAGAAGAGTGCCTGACGAGCTCAGTTGTAAGTAAGCTATTAAGACTCGACTGTACGCTGTATTCGTGTTTTCCACCGAAACAATAAGTTCCGTTGGAGCAGCCTTTCAACGCCTCTCTCTGTCTCTCGCTAACAAAGTTGACCCAGACAACAAAGTAAAGCTAGTTTTCGGCTACGAGCCCGACACAGAACCCACCGTATTAGAGGTCCCTTTACTACGGTTCGGAGCCGCGGACCTTCAGTAACAGTAATAGATCACAGCAATAATACATTCACGTAGTTGTAAACAGCATATATTAAGTAATCCAAAGTATTCAGAATACGTTACTCTCATCGAGTAACGTAACGGAATACGTTACAGAATACATTTTGGGGCATGTATTCTGTAATCTGTAATGGAATACATTTTAAAAGTAACCTTCCCAACACTGTTGGTCAGTGTCAGGAATTGTGACTGGCTCAAGGGTACCCATTCTGAATATTTTAAAGAACAAATAAATTATTCTACCATATAAATATAATAACTGTAATCTACGTATTATTGTTCTCCACTGCCTTTGTGTTAGTATGTTAGTGATGTCTAAATCCATAGAGCATCCTATAAAGACAGCAAATATTTCTAAAATCTCTAACATCTCTAACCACTGTTTGTCTTTGCAGATTAGAAAGTCCTTCCTATGAGGTGATGCAGCTCGACTTTGAGGTGGATAACGTGATTAACCTGGTGCCAACCCAGACTCTACACTGGAGCGTTGAATACCCAGCTGGCACACAGACAACTTCCAGGCAAACAGAGAAAGTTTCACACCTCTATATCAGCAGTGCCGACATACAGGGCATCGTACCACTGGCTGAGGTAAGGGATGATTTGATAGATGAGTACAGATATAGATATCTATGAGCATACATATTGACATGCCCAGCAGCACACACTTGTTACATTTGCTGGAATAGACTTAATTTTTCCCTCCATTTCCCTCCTCCTTCTAACCTTCTTGCCGACACCCCCAGCCACCTCCTTCCTCCAGGGTGATCAAAGCTGGAAAGGTCAACTTGTTTACCCCCTCCTGTTGCTACAAGCCTCCCGGTCTCTCTCTCTCTCACACACCTTCTTAGACAGACACACAGCAGGTTTTTTTCCTCACAGGTTTCAAAATAATAAGCAGCCTCACAAGCAGTCATGCAGATTGACAGGCTGACATAGAGTCACTCACACAGACCTTGTAATAACAGTCATTGCCTGAAATTCACAGATGCCCTTACTTTCACTTCTCTATTGTATCCTGTAGGTGTCCTTCCTTGTAATAATCAAATACAAAGACTGCCCTTTATACATATGTAAATTGAGTTCAGTTCAGTTTTGTTTATATAATGCCAAATCACAACAACATTCACCTCAAGGCACTTTCTATTCTAAGGTGAAGACCCTACAATAATACAGAGGAAACTCTAAAGAAAAAAATGTAACAGTCCTCTATGAGCAAGCACATGGCGACAGTGGGAAGGAAAAACACCCCTTTAACAGGAAAAAATATCTGGCAGAACCAGCGTTAGGGAGGGACAGGCATCTGCCTGATGCCTTTATTGGTGTTTATTGGACTGGTGGTCCTCTGCCATGACCATTTGGAGTTGAGGGGAAAACCCTCCATGTTCCTAGACTTTAAAAAGCACTGACATTACCAACAAGTCTTCAGAACAAAACCAAAGGATTAAAAATAGGCATTTAGTTATTTATTATGCACTTGGAAAATGAGAGGAAATAATCTAATGCTAATAGCATATTGGCACTGTAAATTAGCTGTAGTGGGCAGCAGGCCATACTAGGCAGCAAATGTGAAAGATCATAGCAAATGTTACACAAATACTTTAATTAAACCCTTAATTAAACCTTTTATGGGGTCCAGTCAAAAATGGCCAAGCACTGTTCCATTCATCCATCTTCTTTTGCTTATTTGCATATCTTTTGATATGCAAGCCTATCCCAGCTTGCATAGGGTGCGATGCAGGGTATTGCCTGGAGAGGTCGCCAGTTAATCTCAGGGCCAGCACTAATTCATGCATCCATCCATTTTATTTTGCTTATCCAAATCAGGGTCGCGGGCCATGAAGCCTGTCCCAGCTGCTATGCAAGAGCCAGTGTGGGTCCAGCACTAATTCAAATTCTGTTAAATAATATGATATGTTTCATTTACATTTAATTATAATTTTTTAAGCTTTGTTTTTTTTTTGTTGCTTGCATTATTTATTTGAGTCTTCGTTGAGTTCTTTGAGATTTATAAGTACAAGGAAATGAACAAAAATAGTTACAGTGTATAAAACTTACATATCTATTTGGTGAAGTAAAACAAATTTCACCATAAATGAGTAAAATGATCATTTACTCTTTAGTACTGTAGATTTGGTGCAGACAGAGAGAGAAAGGGAAAAAAAATCATAAAGTTAAATTTAAAACTGTCTGCCTGCAACATTTCTATTAAGACAAAATATCCCTATTACAACATACACTGGAAAGCCCAAACAGCTCTGGCTAAAGCAACCAAGAACCCTTAGGCTAAAAAGCGAGGCGGGGAATGCTTTTCAAAATGCTCCTACTTCCATTACCACTGAGGTAGAGCTAATCTGCCCTGATAGCCCTCCTTCAAACAGCAAAGCCCTAGTGACAAAACCCAATTTTGTTCAGGTCTCTGCACCCCCTGTCTTTTTCACACACTGCAAAAAGCAAGCTTGAAACCATCATTTTGAATAGCAGGGCTGTTGGGATTTTGCTTTGCTCAGTGTGAATGGAACGTCAGGATGAGCTACAGCTTCTGACACGCTACACTTTATAACATAACCGAAGATTTTTTTATCACTGTTATTATTAGAGTGATGGGTATTACTTATATTAAATTTACATTAAACATAAATGACATTACTACATGTTTTATTACAAAAAGAGAGAATGAGTACACCTGTCAATATTTCTACAAGTTACTGTGCATAATACGAGGCTTCCTTTTTGGGTTGGGTTTTTTTTGCCCCCAATTGTATCATAATAAATATATATAATTCATAATTCATTCATGTATATAATTCATATATAATTCAGCTTTTGTGAACATAAATTAGGTGTTGTGGGAATGAAAAGCAAAATTATTTTATGCCTTTATAAGGTGCTATTGGTGTATAACTGCAAAAGTTGGTCATTTTAGTGATTGCTGGGTTGTTGCTACGCAACATAATGATGGCATAATGACTGACATGGGTGTACAAATGTTTGGTTCAGTTCATTTTAAAAAACATGACTTGTATTTATAGCCATATTTTTTATGGTGATCCTATCATTATTATTATTGTGAATATAAAAACTATACTGTATACTGCAGCAAAAAATGTAACTTTTTTTTTTTAATTCTGATAAATAAATGCTTTAAATGACTAAAATTATTAGAGAATTCTGGGCTAAAATTTAGCAGCTATATTAAAAAAATCCTTGGAAGGTTATAAAACGGAACCACACAATTGTCTGGTGTTTAGTTAGGGTCATTTAATCTCAAATTAGCCAAATTAGCTCCGAACATTGAGCTCCTGAAAACAACCCATTCTTTTACAAATGTTTGTACTACCAGTCTGCATGCCAAGGTTTTTGGTGCGTTTATACATCTGTGGTCGTGGACTTGATTGGAACGTCTGAATTTCTATGAGTTGGAGGGTGAGTGAGTACTTTTGGCAAGATAGTGTGTATTAAAATGGTTGTTAAATTCCAGCATTTAGCTCTTTGACATATTCATGTTTAAAAACTGCCTCAGATTTCAATGTGCAAAAAAGTGGACTGACCATTTTTGAACAATATATATCTTTGTTTTGATACATGAAACTAAAATTTGATAACTTTTAAACATAAAAATATTACGCAAATTGGAGATGGTCAAGTATACGGCCTGTTTTGATTTCAGACACAACAACCTGTTGTTGTGATTAGAAGTTATCAACATGACTAAGAATGATTATATGTAACTGAAGCAGTTTTCTAATTGCCTCCAGCATTACATGGATAAAAAAGTACATCTGTTGTCTCTGTCACTCCTAACTACTAGTTACCCACACAAAGAAATGTATTTGTATCCACACATGGACACAGACATTTTTTCTTTCCCTCCCTCTAGCTCTCTTTCGCCCCTCTCCTTAGGTAAAAGCATCAAAATGGCTGCTATTACGAGCCATTTGGGCCTCCAAATTTGTTTACCAGAACTCCTGACCAGGTCTTGATTGCTGGTTGGTTATTTAAGGTGACTTTCACTGAGAGGGGTCTTTGTGATAGATTACCAAGATGAAAGCTCCAACTTTTCTGGGTTTTCTTGGAGAGAAGGAATGATAAAAGAATAAAATTATGAGCTGCTAGGGAATCTTCAAAAAGAGCTGGATGAAAATGCTTTCACACTATCATCTATCCTTTTTCTATACAATTCCACATCTGGGAAACATGAAATCCTTCTCACAGCTGTTTAAACAGCCTAAAAGCTAAATATGACGTAACCTTTCATCACAAGCACTCTAGACTGACCTTAAAGCATAATTTCCTAGCCATCTGTTTGGTTGATTTAACTCCACTTTATCCATCTTCTACCAGCCTCCAAATCAAAAGTCAGCTTATCAACAGGTCTGATGTGATAGTGCAGTGTATTCTATTTTACAAGGCAGCAATGAAAAACAGAGCCCTGGCTGTCATTACCAAAGCCCTCTCCGACATTTTCCTCCTAATTCCATATATCCATTACGGTTCTGGTCTGTTGCCTGAGCTGGAAAGAAAGAGGTCCTCTTCAGGAAACGATGGATTATTAGGAGTAATTTATCTCCTGTAGGGGTGGAAAAATTGGTTTCATCTTTTACAGAGGAGAGGTGACTGGGGCAGAAACAGTTGTTAGGGAAAGAAGAGTGACAAAAGAGAGCTATATAGAAATAGAGTGGCAGAAATTAGCACCAAAAATTGGGATTCAATTTAAGACAGTTAGCATTTGTCTAGCAAAAGATTGGCATTGATTTCTGCCAACGGTTAGATCAAGAACAAAACACAGATTAATATTAACTAAGCAATTTACAATACCTTGTAACCCAATGCCAAAAAACGGGAACAAATCCAATTTCTGTCACTTACTTCTCAAACAAACCGTCCATCATAAAATTCACAGAGCATTTGCTGAATAGGAGCAAAGAGGACTTTGAATTTATTGCCTAAGGAGAACAGCGGGGTGGAGGAAAAGAACTGCAAAGAACCCTGAAAAATCTGAATAGTGAATATGCGAATTTCCTATTTTGAAAAGTGGGTTGTCATACTTGAATGGACCCACAGTGACGGCCAATGGTGCCCTTTATTTGTCCCAGACAGTCCTCTCAAATCTGACGGTGAAAATTTTTCTGAAGAATATGGGCAATAAACCCGTTAAAGCTTAGATTAGGATGTAGTAACACACACTGCGTTCACATTTTAAGACAGTCAATTCACCGCCTATTGCCTCATGTAAGTAACTTCGGCAATTGTGCTGTTTGCATTAAAACCATATGTTTTGTCCCACTATATGAATTTCAGACGATATTCACCATACAACCATACACGATGTCTGTATGTCATGACATGGGTTGTAAGAAAGGAGTTGTATCTGCTGTTTTATCTACAGTGTATTGGATGCATAACCTGATCGCTATGAAACATGGCACTGAAGACTTCAGTTATAAAATGTCCAAATGAAATAAGTCTTAAATACCTTTTTGAAGCTTTTTGAAGTGTAAGTCAACATAAGTCTTAGTTTCTGCACTTGTTTTTTTGAAGATCTCAGAGAAAACATATCTGAAATAGCTGCAAAGTTTGACTGCACATTGTTATTATTCCAACCAAAATGTCCTGGTGAAGGTGAAGAAAGGATATAAAATCACGGGAGAGATTTGAAACGGAGAAGAATTGTTCAAATTCTAACATACAATGTATAAGGTGTAGCATGTTTATTATAGTCCATATACTGTCTATATATTATACAGACATTCAGTACTTTTGTCCATATAGTGTATACGGATAAAACATTGTGATCATCCACCATATGGGAAAAAGTACTGAACTATATACACATTATAGCATGAGGTGCATTGCATGGAAACCCACGCCGTGATGCTCCCGCTGGACAGTTGTTATGCTGATGTTAATACCAGAGGAGGTTTGGGGCTCTGCAGTTATTGAGTTACCAGAGCATTGTGAACTTTTACGCATTATGGACTTCACAGCATTCAACGACTCCAATCTGTAACTGGTGACACCTCAATTAGATTAAGAAGTGTGAGCAAAACATTTTGCCCATATTGTGTACAAACAGTGCAAATTACAAACAGGGTGTAGCTGAGAATGATGGGATGCCATTTATCTTCCAAGTGACTGGTCAAAAAGTACAGACATATAACCGCTGAACTGATGGTGCCACTAGTAAAAACCTTAGAGGATACTCATAGTGATTTTAATTCATTTTAAGAAGTGCGCCAATACCAAAACCAAATATGATGATATCCAATAGTTTTCAGTATTTCTCTTAAAACCATGTCACTAAAACAAAAATGTCATTAACAGGATGAACTGTCATAACATGAATGTCTTTGTTTGAAATGGCCAAGTTTCATTAGCAATGACTGCATTGCATTGTATGTTTTTTGGATGAACTACTGTAAAAATATAGAAGTAAAGAGAAAAATAGGGACAAATAACCCTATTGCGTTACTTAGGAGAAAACAAAATGAAAAGGAATGTCAGAGTGGGCCTACTATACCTTCCTATAGAGTTATTCTATAAGCTAAAAATAATTGAACCATAATAATGTTGTTTTATGCTCTCCGCAGGTGTCATTACACACTTCAGCAGAGTGGTTTCAGAGGAAAAGAAATCTGCACATGCATTCGCAATAATGCTTTTGTATCTGATGCTTTGTGCATACATTTATTTCTTTATTATGTGAAGAAAAGGCTAGTGAATAAATGTTTTTTGTTCCCATTGTCTTCTTTTGGGATTAAGTAGTTTATATTTCATCCACCCCTCTTTTCCCCTCTTTTTTCTCCTCCATCTCACCTCATTTTTTCATTATTCCCACCCTTCCTTCTGTTTCTGTGTGTGTCCCCCTATCTGGTCTTCATTGCTATCCTCTTTCTATTTCTCCACTGAGTTTCACCTCTCTCTGAGGCTTTGCTATGTAATTAATTCTTAATTAGAACACTTGTTTATCTTTGTTGCTTAAAGATGCGCTCATGTGTGTATGTGTGCATGTGCAGACCTCTTAGCAGAGCAGTTATGCTAAGTGGCTTCTTAATTTGCCTCCTCTTATTGGTTCCCTGTAAGAGGAAGTTAGTAAGTGGGAAGAAGACACTGAAAAGTCAATAATCTTTTGATGAAATCTCGCACACACCACCACCACATTGTTTTCAAACTCAGTTTTACTATTTTCATGGTGTATGTGTTTATTAACAGCTGCCTTTTCATGCCTATTTCCCAATTCCAGTCCTCTACACATTATATATAGCTTTTTGTCTGTTTATACTAATATCAACACACAGTAAAATCAATCGAGTAGAGACAAATTAAGATTTGATCCCTTCTATAGTTCTACTGAACAGTCCCTGATTTTATATTAGTTTTGTTTTAATGGAGACATACAGAAAATCGACCGAAAATCCAGGAGAAACATATTACATGCACTTTACATAAAATGTATACGTTGATTTGCATGTCACTGTGTGAAACAAGTATTTGATCCCCTAAAATATGACTTAATACTTGGTGAAGAAAACGTTGTTGATAAACACAGCAGTGAGGTATTTTCTCATAGTTTTGCACACATCTCGGGAGGGATTTTGGTCCATTTCTCTTTACAGAAACTCTTGAAATTCATTAGGTTTCACGGCTGCTACTTAGTAACTTGAAGCTTCGGCTCCCTCTACAGATTGTCTATAGGATTGAGGTCTGGAAATTGACATGGCCATTCCATTACCTTAATGTGCTTCTTCTTTAGCCATTCCTTTGTTGTCTTGGCGGTATGTTTTGGACCATTGCATGGTGGACGACCCATCTTCAATGTAGTGCTTAGGGAATGAGGTTCTTATCCAAGATTTTATATCACGGTGAAGTTGTACTGTACCCTTAGCAAAAAAAAAAAAAAAAAAATCCCCAAAGGATAATGTGTCCAGCTCCACTTGACTGTGCGGATGGTGTTCTTTGGGTCATACTCAGGATTTCTTTTCCTCTAAACACGATGGGTTGAGTTAATGCCAAACAGCTCAATTTTGGTTTCATCTTACCACTGCACTTTCTCCCAAGCCTTCTCTGAATTATTTAGGTCCTCACTGGCAAACATAAGACAGGCCTGTACATGTGCTTTCTTGAACAGGGGGACTGTTCAAGAAAGCACATGAGTTGGTGAGTGTGTTACCAATTGTGTGCTTGGTGACTGTGGCTAACCTGCCTTCAGATCATTTACAAGCTCCTCTAGTAGTTTCGGGTTGACCCACCACCTTTGTCATGTTCATCTTCACACATCATGAGACGAGATTATGCATGGAGCTCCAGGCCATCGGCAACTGTTGGTCATTTTATAATTCTTCGATTTCCAAATAACCACATCAACAGTTCTTACCAAGCTTCTTGCTGACAGTGTTGTAACCCATTCCAGCATTGTACAGGTGTACAATCTAATCTCTAAAGTCTTTTGACATCTCTTTGGTTCGTGGAGTTGAGATACATTTTTTTTAAGAAAACTCTACTAATGGATAATTTAAATAAAATAAAGCTAATTTAAGAGATAAGGACAGATAGATTCCCTCATTTTCATAAAATAATTTAATAGGATTTGAAAATAGATATTTTAACTAATTAACACACATATTCATGTTCTTAATCTCTTGTGCTGCTGTCTCTCAAGGGTGCAGAAAATCTAGCAAATCTTCATCGCCAAACCCCAACACACCCTCACAAACTTGTCTTCAGTCACAGTATTTGCTTGTTAGCAGCCTTCAAACTCCCAATTAATCAACACATATGACACATTTTATGTGCATGTGTGAATGTGTATGTATTTGGGTCACTGAGAACTTGCGTGTCCTGGGCTGCAGGTTCATTTCCATACCGAGCGGCTGTGGTTCAGTCCAATCAGTCAACAAGAAAAGCAGGAAGAGGGAGGTTGGGGGGACGGTATGGACATATGTGTGTGGGCGGTTTTGGTGTGTTTAAAGAGAGAAAAATAAGCAAGTTAAGAAATGACAAAAACTATAAGGCTTGAGGAGGGCCCACCATTACTTTCTTACAAAATGTAAAAAGAAAAAGAAAGTAGATGCATGCAATGTCAATGAAACAAGCTTCGTGCAGACACTTTTGCTCCAGGCAGTATGTATTAAGAAGAAGAAGCATTTGCTCTTCTTTAAATTTTTTAGTTCGCAAGACATTCACTTGATATAATGCAGCTACAAGAGAAACCCTTTCCACGCATTGAATGTTTTTGCAGTTATGTTGCAGAAAATTCTTTATGATCCTAAGAATGATCTTTTCACAGACTTACAAAAAAGGTCACTGGTGATAGTCATACTAGCATTTTTGGACGAGGTTTGTGTGCCCATACACAGACTTTAATTCTTTTGATGAATTACGACATCTTCAACCCTAATGAGTATGTAAGCCGTTGTTTGTACATGCAGCATTTCATTTCACATGAATACTCAGTCGTGTCCTTTTTGTTCTGGTTAAGAACATGAAAGGGCTCACTAGTTCAAAGTAAGCTGCTGGGCCAAACAGGAGTCATTCAAGTTCAAAAGAAGAAGCAAGGAAAGCAAAAGAATAATTTCACTATAGTTTCATCAAGTATCCCCGTAACACTTTTGTATTTTTCCTTCCCTATGATGTATGTCACACATAATCTTAAGAGAGAGGAAAAAGTAGCATCATCCAGTGTAATCTGTGGATGGAATGAACACCTGGATGAAATCCACTGAAATTCACAAGGGTTGTGATATAATAATGAGCCTACTCCTGCTAGAGCAGGGAGAAAAATTGGAGTAGACATAAAGCTTTCAGTTTCTAACAAGATGTGATGATTTGACTTCTGCTTTCTGTTTTTTATGAACCAAATCAAAAGCTGAAGAACAACCTCCTTCATGCTCAGTTACGTATAATACCACCCGTGAGTTGCTCAGCCCAACCACATTATCCTAATGGGCCACTAAACCAGCTATACCAGAGCAATATGGGATGGGACGCTGTGCTCAAGTATACATGAGGAAATGTATACTTTTCCTCATGTGCCTAGCCAATTGTCAAAGTTATAATAAATTGGGAATGAAACAACTTTGCAGGAGAGAAAACAATAAAAAATGAGCTACATAAGAAATATCATTGCAATGGAGTAGTTATGTGGAATTAGCCTAGTTAGGTTTAAGCACAATGGATGGAAATGATGGATGCATTGGTAGGACTGCACAGACAGAGGAACAGAAGAAGAAAAAGTAGGAGGAGAGCTGTAAAATGGGTGGGGGAAAAAGGGTGAGAGAGTGGTGAGGTAGGGGGTTAAAGTGACAGACATAAACATGAAAGAGAATATGGGAAAATGGTTGAGGGTTTAAGTAATTGAAAGAAACAAAAAAGAAGTGGACAAAGAGAGAGAAGGAAAGGAGCAAAGAAGGATGTAGCATGAGAGGAAATTACACACACTAATGGCAAAAGCGGGCACCAGAAGGAGTGAAAGTGAGAGTGTTGTGGCGGGGAAAAGATGGAGAAAAAGAAGAGGGCCCAGCGGAGGTGCAGAGCACCATGTAAGAGTCCCTTGGAAGTTATGGGCAGTACAAGAGGAAGAGAAGAATGAGTGAGAGGCACAGGGAAAGAAAGATAGAGAGAGAGGAGATGAGAGCAGGGCAGTTCTAATGCAATTAGGGGTCTGGAAATTGAAAGTACAATTCTCTCTGGGATCTTTGCAAGAGTGGTGTGTGTGTGTGTGTGTGTGTGAGTGAGAGAGAGCGAGAGAGGTTGAATGGGCTGTTAGCTTTCATATCTACCAAATGTCTTCATCCCTCCTCCCTCCTGCTCTATCTCTTCATCTCTCCCTCTCTTCCTCTGACTCCTCAAAATCACTCTTTTATTTTACAGTCCCCTCCCTCCATTTAATTTCTTTCATTCCTTATCCCCCTCTTCTTTCCTGCTTCCACTCTCTCTGTCTCCATCCCTGGCTCCAACCATCTATTTCTGTACCTCTCTCTTTTCCTCTTCATCTCTCTCTCTGCATTTTCATTTCATTAATTTGTGAAGAGGAAACGAAAATGTCAGCTGCTTTTTACATTTATATTTTGTATCTCAGACATTAAGCTGATGCGCTCCTCCATAACAACCTATCCTAAGAGCCAGAGTTGTAGAGCTTTAAATCTCAAGATCACAAAAACTTAAACTTCAAATTTAAGGAGTATTATGTTTTATGTTATTAAAACACACCGAAATATAATAATTGTATGATATAATACTATTATTTTTATTGATTAGGCCTTTCTGAAAAAATAAACTGTACAGTACATAGAGACCTATATAGGGCTTTAAAAATTCTTAATGATAGTCAACTGTGAAAAGGAAGAAACTGGCAATCTTTCGGTTGATTTAATTATATTATCCTTCACAGTTAAAGACATAAACACAAACACCAGTGTCTCCATCTAATTACCTGGTCTAATTACCTGTGTGCATAATTACCACTGGCAAATATAAACACTATCCCCAAGAAGACTATTCGCCCCATTACCACTTGAGTCCTCCGCATAGGTGAACTCACGTTGGAGTAAGCGTTTTTGTAAGTGTTTGCCCATAGATTCAACCTTTGCTTACCATGCTTGCAGTGGGACATGAAGAAAGTAGTTTAGGTGTGTGCTAATTGCCCCAGAAACAGAATGATTGACTCTCAGATAGTCTCATAGGCTTGTTAGTATCCAATTAGTAGCTGCAATTAGTGTCAGGTTGGTGAGACAGTCTGACACTGGCCACAGAGGCGAATAGGTTAAGATTCAGCTTGATTCACCAGAGATAGGCATTATAAAACAGAGAACATGCAGTAATGAGTTACCAAGTACCTTGAATCTAATTGTCATAGCAGATTATCACCTGATGTTCTTGTTTAGGCTGGCCCAAAGATAATCTTTTATACAACTTGGTCTAAATAGTAAAAGAAATAAACATCTGTGCACCAAACAACAAATATCTTACTTAATGTACGTTGTTGACATTACATGTACGTTGTTTCTAAATACATTTCTCTAAACCAATTATATTGTAGTGGCACTTTGGGGGTCACTGGAATATGTTGTTATGCATAAGTGTTCATCACACTCTGATGCTAATAGTGCCTGTAATTGATTACTTTGTCCTATTGTCACAAATCGGGCTGCAGGGTCATGACAAAAGAGGAGATGCACACAAATATCAATTAAAAGGGACTATTTATTTTAAATGAAAGAAGCAAAGAGAAAATTTGAACTAATCACAGCGTGTGCAGTCAGTACAATCAGTGGCGTAAATGGGTGAAGAAATGATGTAAGCATTGTTGTTTGGTGCATCTGCTGTCTGCAGATGAGATCTGCTACACAAACAGTCCAAAAGGAAGGTAAAGTGGAGTGGGTCATCACACTGTACAATGAACATGTAGTTCGCAAACTTGCACATTTGTTGTTTATAAACAGCTGCTTTTATTCATCTCACCATATACAGTGATAGCATCAAGCTGAAAGATTAGCATGTGTTTCTGTGTCTTTATATGTGAGAAAAACAAATAAGTGCCACAGGCTGGTTTATTAAATGGAGGAAAAGAATATTACAGATCATCACCAATGAACCTTCAGTTCAATCAGTTTTTAACAGACTGTTGTTACGGTCTGTGATCCATAACCTGACACTATTTATTTGCTTATAAATCTAGTTTCCAAGCAGTTTAAGGTCAATACTTTACTGTTTATTATATAGTGTATTTAGAAATGTCTAGCATTGTTTTAATTATATATTAAGATGCTTATATTTTCCTTTTCTTTTTTTTTTTGCAAAATATTGTCTTTTCAGATCTGATCTTCACTAACTGAATGTGATTTGATGATTAGCAATGCCCGACCCATTACATAAACCCAAATTTGTCCTGTAAATAATAAAATAGGGACGTTAAGGCACAGAGATGAATAGCTTATATTCATGTTGTGCACAATGCCCGTTTTCTCATGTTTCAGCCGCTTTTAGGGAGAACAGAACTTCTGTGTACTTTTTAAATAATCATTTATACAGCAGCTTTCAACACACATTCCCACTCGGGAGCTACTTGATACAATCACAGCCTCATGCTATTATCCACCCACCAGCTGGGCATTTATTACCTTGAAGTTATCAATTCGACATGTTTCATCATGCAGTGTGTGGTTGAATCGGTCACACAAAGATCAGCAGTACCTTGAAGAATGCTTTATCCACCTATTCTCCTACACAAATTAAGATGTAAATAGGTAAAGGGTATAAAAAAAAAACGATGTGCCAACTAGTTCGCTTAAGGGCTGGGAACTTAATGAATTGTTGTATTGGATTAAAAAAAAAACAACAACAGGTGTTCAGAAAAGAAAATGAGGGGAAAAAGCTGTAGAATCCTGCTTCTTGTGACAGCACAGTCAACAAATCATCAAAAAACACATTTATTTCATGGTCACATTTCATTTTAAAATGACTGTTAGCTGTGTCTTTCATCAAATCCCCAAACAAGTTAAGCATCCTATCCAGCAGTCTTGACTTCCTATCATAGGTAGTTGTAATTGCATCAAAATTCATGTTCGTGAAATGTTTCTGATTTAAATTTAATCAAATTTTATAATTTCTAAATCTTTCAGACAAAGTAGTAATCTTCTTGTTATTCTTTTGTATTATCTTGTGTTTCATATGTCTCTAATTCAAGCCTACAAGCGCTGTCAGTTTTATCGGGGGTTTCACTGTTGCTGTATTATTCTAAACATCCTAAAATAACTCCCAATGAAAGAGTAGAAATCTGGCTCATGCTCAGTTACTAATGATTAGCCTGACGTCTTACAGATCACAAGAAACATTTCAGCGTTTGGCCAGAGCTTGCCCTAGAGTAATTACTCTGTCTAACAAATAGATTTGATTTGCCATTGCACCCATATGCACACACAGTTGCGCACACATACTTATACACATGTACAGAAAAGTGGCACAGACACACACTTGAACATGCACATGTACACACACACACACACACACACACACACAACTGTGTTGCCGTCAAATAAATGTGGCGGCACTCCTCGGGCCTAATAGTCTGGCTGTAATTAACATTGTCATAGTGATAATAGCCATTTATCCCTGATGCGCACACACACACACAGACACACACAGTCCAAACCTCTATCTTGTCTAGGCAGTTCGCCCAGCTGTCATCTCCCTCATCTGTTTTTCTCCCTCCCACCTTTCCTCCCCCTTCCCAACAGTATTTAGACCCCATGATCTTTCTTTTCCTGTTTTCACATTTCCTTTTTTCTGAGCTATTCTCTTACATTCTCCCCTTCTTCCAATTTCCTCTTACACATGTGCACTGTGCTTTTGCTTTTTCTTTTCACTCATCCCATCAACTATCTTACTTCACACAATTCTTCATTTCACATGTTTTATTGTCTTTTATTACCTTAACACAGTCTAACCAAATTACTTATGGATTTATGTTCATGCTGAAGTATAATATAGTCAGTTTACTTGCATGCTATTTTATTTTGGAAGTTACTCAAACTCATGCTTCCCATTTTGTTTTGCTCCCTGATTTCATTGGTTTTCCAGCCAGTTTGCTCACCACCTGTTACTTATTATCTGATCAGTTTTCCCAAAATACAATATATACTTCCTGCTGTTCCAGCTTTGGTTGCCAGGTTGTTAATGCTCTGCTTTGTAGTCAACCATTCTTCATTGGTTTAAAGTCTTTTTGTTTTTTTTCCCCATATATGTGTGTGGTTCTTACACCTATAAAGAAAGCTATATACTTCTATACTTCTGGAACTGAGTTTAAATTTAAAAAAACAATGTGATATATGAGGAAGACCGTATTACCTCTTGGGGGAAGCCATAGTTTTAAAGAAAAGAAATGATAGCATTACATCCTGTTTGTTTACCTTTCAAATGCTTTAGCTTTCAGCTGTAAAAGGGTGAGGAATATTGTTGTCACCCTGTTGGAAGGGTGAGCTGGGAGGTGATTTGGACACCCAGACGACATATGATTTATGTTAGATGCATCTACTAAAAAATCTGGGATGTGTTTGAATTTCAGTGGTCACGTTTTCTGAAAATCTTGGAAATGCAATAACTGGAGAACAATGTGATGCAAGGATCTAGACATTCAGAACTTCTACTAAAAATCTTGGATGTGTTTGAATCTCATTAACCATAAGGTCTAGGCTAGAGGTCAAGGTTTACTGAAAATCTTGTTAATCCAATAACTCAAGAAAGAAGTCTCCTAGGATTTTGAATTGCTGCAATGACATTTTGGCAAAGTGGACTGGCCTCTTTGAATTAAGCTGATATAGATATATAGATACATAGATAGGTGTGTGTGTGTGCGTGTGTTAAACTATATATGTATATTGTAACTGATTTGAATTAGTCGAATTAGTGTGAAAATAAAAAAAAGTAGAAATATCCTTAGTATATAATTAAATGTGAGTAAAGAATATTAATATTATCCACGTGTGAAAATTAATTTAAGTAGTTACATGTTAAATACCCCGTAAAGCAATACATACACAGACATGAAAACAAATAGAAATGAGCAAAAAGACATGCACATGCACATGCACGCGCGCGCGCACACACACACACACACACACACACACACACAATGTCATACCGTTGATGTGTTTAATGGGTCTGTAGTAAATTGCAGCTAAGTGCCTTCCACAAATTTTCCTTCAGCAGCTGAGCCTTGACACAGTGCATGTGTGTAAGCTCATATTGTCATGCTGAAAATACTTGGCTGGTGGCAGGAATGATGTAATAAAGTGGAACAATATTAATGTGTATATATATATATATATATATATATATATATACACAGTGGGGCAAAAAAGTATTTAGTCAGCCACCGATTGTGCAAGTTCCCCCACTTAAAATGATGACAGAGGTCAGTAATTTGCACCAGAGGTACACTTCAACTGTGAGAGACAGAATGTGAAAAAAAAATCCATGAATTCACATGGTAGGATTTGTAAAGAATTTATTCGTAAATCAGGGTGGAAAATAAGTATTTGGTCACCTCAAACAAGGAAAATCCCTGGCTCTCACAGACCTGTAACGTCTTCTGTAAGAAGCTTTTCTGTCCCCCACTCGTTACCTGTATGAATGGCACCTGTTTGACCTCATCATCTGTATAAAAGACACTTGTCCACAGCCTCAACCAGTCAGACTCCAAACTCCGCCATGGCCAAGACCAAAGAGCTTTCGAAGGACACCAGGAAAAGAATTGTAGACCTGCACCAGACTGGGAAGAGTGAATCTACAATAGGCAAGCAGCTTGGTGTGAAAAAAATCAACTGTGGGAGCAATCATCAGAAAATGGAAGACATACAAGACCACTGATAATCTCCCTTGATCTGGGGCTCCACGCAAGATCTCATCCCGTGGGGTCAAAATGATCATGAGAACGGTGAGCAAAGATCCCAGAACCACACGGGGGGACCTGGTGAATGACCTGCAGAGAGCTGGGACCAAAGTAACAAAGGTCACCATCAGTAACACACTACAACGGCAGGGAATCAAATCCCGCAGTGCCAGACGTGTTCCGCTGCTGAAGCCAGTGCATGTCCAGGCCCGTCTGAAGTTTGCCAGAGAGCACATGGATGATACAGCAGAGGACTGGGAGAATGTCATGTGGTCAGATGAAACCAAAGTAGAACTTTTTGGTATAAACTCAACTCGTCGTGTTTGGAGGAAGAAGAATACTGAGTTGCATCCCAAGAACACCATACCTACTGTGAAGCATGGGGGTGGAAACATCATGCTATGGGGCTGTTTTTCTGCCAAGGGGACAGGACGACTGATCCGTGTTAAGGACAGAATGAATGGGGCCAAGTATCGTGAGATTTTGAGCCAAAACCTCCTTCCATCAGTGAGAACTTTGAAGATGAAACGAGGCTGGGTCTTCCAACATGACAATGATCCAAAACACACCGCCCGGGCAACAAAGGAGTGGCTCCGTAAGAAGCATTTGAAAGTCCTGGAGTGGCCTAGCCAGTCTCCAGACCTCAACCCCATAGAAAATCTGTGGTGGGAGTTGAAAGTCCGTGTTGCTCGGCGACAGCCCCAAAACATCACTGCTCTTGAGAAGATCTGCATGGAGGAATGGGCCAAAATACCAGCTACTGTGTGTGCAAACCTGATAAAGACCTATAGTAAACGTTTGACCTCTGTTATTGCCAACAAAGGTTATGTTACAAAGTATTGAGTTGTATTTTTGTTATTGACCAAATACTTATTTTCCACCCTGATTTACGAATAAATTCTTTACAAATCCTACCATGTGAATTCATGGATTTTTTTTTCACATTCTGTCTCTCACAGTTGAAGTGTACCTCTGGTGCAAATTACTGACCTCTGTCATCATTTTAAGTGGGGGAACTTGCACAATCGGTGGCTGACTAAATACTTTTTTGCCCCACTGTATATATATATATATATATGTACGTATATAGTATAGGTAGATTTGTAGACACCTTGTCAAACACCGAGCACAGATGTCAAATACCTTGTCATTTATATATATGTATATATACATATATATGTGTGTGTGTGTATGTACAAACTATAAATGTTTCTAGAAAGAGTATATAAACCAAATTCCAGTGCAGCAAAACAACTTCAAAGAACCTCAATTAATGTACAAACCCTGTCTTGACAATGGCATTGGAGCAGAAATATGTTAAACACTAGATTTGCACACATGCACGCCTTTAATGACTTTAATGATTAATTAACGCTGTATATGTGTATATGTATTAAACATTGTACAGGGTTGCATGACCTAAAATTTGTTTTACTAGCCTTCTGCTGTGGGATTTTGGTGTAGATGCACACATGCATGCAATATAAGCTTTCTGCCTTTCGGCCTTCTGAACTCTGGATGCACAAATATGTACAATAGCAAAAAAAAAAATCTTTTCAGTCTTTCTCTGTTTTCTTTTGTACCACACGTTTTTATATCACAGCAAATATCAAGATGAACAGCGTGGGACTTTTACAGTGACAAATAACAACTGAACATTGATCATGATGGCCTTTGATGATTAAGTGCAACTTCATTGCTCTGACTAAACCAACGCAATTGTTTCTCTGTTGTATTTGTGCAAATACATACACGGAGGAATGAAATTCAATGATTGTATAATGATTGCATAATGACATGGGAATAGGGTCTGGATCAAATAACATTTGTTAATGGGGATATTGAGTACATTCCTGATTAAAACGCCAATTATTCCATTAACTATTCGTCCTTTTAACTAAATGACTCATATGTCAATAAATGGGATGCCTTTAATGCATTTTTGGGCCATTTGGTTGTTTGCTTTTAGCAAAGCACATGCTTGGTTTGGCCCAAATGTGTCAATATGTGCCTAGCTTTGTAAGTGTGTGCCATGTATTTAATATAGCCAAAGGGCTATAGGCTGATTAAATGACTGCTTTGAATTTAAAACAGTGTCCTGTTGCTTTGGGTATAGAAGAAATTCTATCATGTCTTAGTGTGTTAACATCATTCAGTTTAATGTATTCAAACTCAGAAAGTCATGGATGGCTAGCCCTCATTTGCAATCATGTGACATGATTTTGTTTTTTCATTTTTACAGGTAAAGACACCAAACACAGTCTGTTTTCTTTATAATGATAAAATCGTTCCTTCAAAATAAAAGAACAAGTAGACTTGCTGCAGAACCCTTTCTTACTCTTCTTACTCTAGTAAGATGGACTGTAGTATATGATGCATTTATTTCCCAAAAACAGAAATTTAAATTCTTTAAGGGCAGTAGCAGAAGGAACGGGGTGGGTGAGGGTGGGGGTGGCTGGGACTTATGCCACAGGGTTTGCAAGACTGTGGTTAGAGGTCAAAAAAAGTGCAAACGGATGACAAGAGTTGTATATGTTCCAAAAATGTCCCCCAAATAAGAAACTTGACAATTTAAGAAATGAAGAGAATAGTAGATAGGGTAGATATGTTCTCATTTATATGTGTGTTTTTAAGCATGTGTTAATATCTTTGTGTTAATTGTTTGTCTGTATTTTTATTTTGATGGAAAGAAATTCTGGCATTTTATGTGAGAGTGTGTGTAAAAAAGAGAGAGACGGAAAGAGAGTGGGTGAAGATCAGCAGAGGAGAAGTAAGGAGAGTCAGAAAGAGAAATGCTTACAAACCCATATTGTAAGATGGAATTGAATTTATACAGAAGAGCAAAATGCTCACATTTTTTACTGTGTCAACTATTTTGCTCTTTGTGTGTGTGTGTTTTACTGATGGGTGGTCTCGCTCTAGTTGCTTCACTTGAAGTTGCACATTCTCACACGCATGCATGCATGGCTAAACTTTGCTGAGGAGGGAGGCCGTTCCCTAGACTTTATTTTTTCTCTGTAACATGCACATACAAACATATTTGTCAGTGCATAGGTTTAAGTGCACACACACACACACACACACACACACACACACACACACACACACACACACAGTCTCTTGCTCCCTCTTGCCAAATATGTGTATATATGTGTACATGAGTGAGACTCTTATGCATAAACAGACACACATACCCATGCACAGGTGTTGTCAGGAACCTACATGAACTCACACAAAAACACATTCATTCATACATACAAATACTTGACACATTTACCACCCATACACACACTTGCTCTGAGCTTATCTCAGTGCAGTGTGCAGCGGCTTTTGAAGGCAGTAGGGGAGCCAGTTGTTGACGAGCCACTTAATAATTCCCATGGACAGGCATGAAATTCTTTCCTTTTCTTTCTCTTGCTCTAATATTCCTCTTCCTGTTATGTTTTATCTGCTAATTTTCACATTCTCTATTTTCTGAAAATTTGTTCTCATTCATTAATTTTTCTGTTTTCTCTATTTTTGCATCTTTTTACTTTTTGTTCTGACAAAATTTCTTTCGAAAAATGTATGGACTATATTTTTTGTTGTAAAAAACACATTGTCCATCAGTGCTGTTTCATATTGCAGATTGCATAATGACCAGGTGAGGGTTTTTTTTTTTTTCTGTTTGAGGTCTTTCTTCCCCATACACGCTCTGAAACAATTCCTTCAATCTCTTTCTGTTTCTGGAGAGAGGAAATCCAATGAGTAAGGCTCTTTTCTTTGCTGACACATTGTTAAGTTTAGTTTGAGTATATGTAATGGTAACTATATATGTTATGACATGCTCCTTATACTCTCCAAAAGAATGAAAAGCTTTAGCCTCATCCTGCCAGTTCTATTTCTTTCAATAGCTTTCATACAGACCAGGAGAAATTTCACAAACCCTTATCACTCCAGTCAGTTTGAGACACTAATAGCAGATGCAGCAGATGCAGCAATAGTTCCCATGTCATAAAAACACATATTCATGAATAGAACAAAGACTATAAGATATTTGCATAATGCAGACCTAGCTTGGCTCGCCCTCAAACAAAGAATGAGTATTCTCACTTAACTCATAATTGCTGTTTCTGCTAAGCTAAAAATACAGGTGAAAATTCAAACACCTCCACGTACAGTGGAACTGAAGACCCGGTGGATTTGTTTCATTTATGATGGCAATAGGAAAATCCTTACAATTAGCATATTGCACAGCCAGTGAGACTAAAATTAGCATGAGATTTAATTGTATAGATACAGGCCAGAGGTTTGTCAAAATGTTAATGCTCAGGAAAAATTAAACTCAGGTCAGTTTGATACTGTATGTAACAAAGTATTAAATCATTTCAAAAATCTTGAAATTTGAAAGTCTCTAGTAAAATATAGTTAAATAAAAAGTAAAGCACTTTTCTTTCTCTGAAATTACATAATGCTTTATAAGGTATTAACTACCTAAAATACCCATTAAAATGTCTGTTTGGAAAGACTGGGCGTCAGCTATAGTTCTGACCAACTTGTGCCAGATTTCCCGTGACTTCTTATTTCCCAAGATGTCAACTTCTTAACTATCCTAGTAAGGTAAACTTTAAAAACATCAAATAGTTTTGCAGGATAATGTGAATAACTGGCTTTATTTCTATACAATAGCTGGATATTCGTCTTGCACACCCTAGAAGATGCATGCACACATAATTGTGACTGTGCCAAATCAAATAACTGTATCATAGCCTTGCTCTAAGTTTAACTGTTTCATCATCATTCAAATGTTGGCAAGTCCCGTTTTTGTGCCTATAGTATAAAAAGCAGAGATATAAACGTAGTATTTATGGCACTACTGTGGCGAGTGCCTCAGGATACTGCACACATTTTATCATACATATATAGACATACAGAAAAACAGACACATTATCTACTGTTCTGGTTATTTTATAAAGACAATCTGCTGCTTCTTCCACCTCAGGGCAGATAAAGAATATTATTGCTGGTTACCTGTGCGTAAACAGTGTTTTTATTAAATGGGATTGTGTGTGGATCAGAAGTTCTATTTGTGTGTGTGTGTGTTTGTGACATCTCATTCTACTTATTTAGTTGCACTTATTTTCGATACAGTACACAGAATTTGCCTCTGAGCTTGAAACTGTTTCTGGGTAATGTTGTTCCTTTATAGTGAATAAAATGGCCTAAACTAAAGCTAAAACTTCTTCATCTTCTCTGCTGGCATCGTGTATATTGAGCTTAATTCCACGTCAAATTACAGACACATATACATACTTCCCATCCAGACACAGGGGCACAGAACAGTACTCTGTAATCAGGCTTGTATGTGTGTGTGTGTGTGTGTGTTGGCGGTGATAAATGCCCCCTTGGAAACTCAATGCCAAATAATCAAGATTGACACTGGCACACAGTGTTCTGAGGTGTGCATGTATGCTGGTTTGTTTGTACTATTTTTGTTCAAAGGATTTAATCAAATGTAATCAAGCTGATTACAATAATCACAAGGTTTATAATCACCTTTTCCCCTCTCTCTCTCTTCCTTTAAAAACTCTCCATCGTCTCCACACAGTGGTTCTTCCTCTTTCTCATCCTGCATCTTTCACCATAATCAGTAAAGTCTTACTTTTCATGTACTTTGAGTATTGCATGTCAAAGTTTGGGTGGGAGTTTAGTCTGAAGCTCTGATAATGCCTGGTAGCTTATTATTAACACTGGCATAAATTTCAGGTTTCCCCAGCATATCATCTCAGTTGTCTAATTGAAAGACAGTGCTGTGCTGGGTCTTATACTGTATATTAAAAGTAAATAAAAATAATATGGAAACACATGCACACATGTTAAATCCACACAGAAAGCCCCAGAGTCGAACCTTGGAGCTTCTTGCTGAGGGCAGTGCTAGCTCTTTCATCTCAAGTTTCAACAAAAGAAATTTGAGAAAAATGACATTTGACTTAATTTAAAATGTCGAATGATTTAATATATATATAAATATAGATAAATATATATATCTAAATAATATACTGTTTTGAGTTTTATTCCTGTATGTACCAACCACCAACTATTTCGAGCGACATGAACTTCAGGGCTCATGAAATTTTTTTCCTTCCCTCTACAGGACACAGAGATTGTGAATACAGCCATTCTAACTGGTCGACATGTTGCAGTGCCAATCAAAGTGGTTACTGTGGAAAGCGATGGGCAGGTGAGGGAGGTGGACGACTCCATCACCTGCAGCTCAACAGATGTGGATGTGGTTAAGGTAAGCATTCAAAATAAGCACAGTGAAATGCTCATGTGTAAATTATAGAAATAGTTTGATGTAATAAACTTTACAAAAGGTGACAACCTAAAATACCAAAGCATTTTAAGACACAAGGAACCAAGAATTTGTGTATTTGCGTGATATGGAATTGAACAAACACACATCTTGCTGCGTAAACTCTAGTTTACCCATATACTCATATAAAACAGATAATAAACTAGGAAAAAATCAAACTGTGAGGAGATAGATCTCTTTGCATAAATTATCTCCAATCTATCTTCAATTATGACTATAATCCAAAGTCTTTGAGGACTCGCGTTGTTCTTTTATAAAAGAGCACTACTGTGTTCAGGCTTTACTTTCTTAAATCTTGTTTGATTGAATGGCAGTGATCAGATGCTGATATGGGATTCTTGTGCTTATCTGCCCAAAATATTTTTTTGGGTTTAAAGGACAGTTTAATCATAAAAGGGAGCCAGCTAAACAGATATGAGTTTCCTAGTTAAGCTGCAATTACTAAGCTATGGTTACACGTAAGCCGTATCGCAGGGATAAATGGTTTCGTATGGGTTTCCATTTTTTCACCTTCCAGACATCAGGAAAAAGGGTTTGCTTGCAGGTCGCATACATATAAGTATTCCAGACCTTCACATCTGTTGATTAAAAATTGCCAGGCGGAACATTTTTATAAATAAGGTTTCCCTTCAGATTTGGTGTTATTTACCAAAGCACAATGTAAAAAAAAAAGAAAGAAAAAACAAACACACCCATAGTTACTTGTTGGAATATTTCTTCTTTGCTGTTTCTGCATTGCTTCGATCTGAACTGTCCTACTTTCAATGGAATAATTAGATTTTTTTAAACCACTCATTGAATATAATGCATTAGAATCCCAATACTTTATTGATCCCTAAGGAAATTATGATGCATCTTGTATAATTACATGTCTATCTTTTGTATGTGCACAAGGATTAAAAAAAATGCCCTGACTCATTGAGGATATAGCATAAGGATATCTTGAACACATGTAACACAGTATGACTAACACCCAATTCACTTACTGCTTTAGTTGCCAATATTCATAAGGCAACTAAAACTTTGATTAAATTACTATAATTTTCTTTAAAGAAATTTAGGCGGTTCTATAAGCACAAAAACCTTTTTTTTTATTATATAGATTTTGTATTCAATTTCAATTAAGTTCAGTTTTATTCATATAGCACCAAGTCACAACAACAGTGACCTTGGGTGGCTTTATATTGTAAGGTAAAGACCCTACAGTTTCTGTCACACGTATCATGCTTTTTCTTGACTCTGTAATAATTTAATACTTTCTGAGTAATGCCTTCCACAACAGGGTACAGATAATCTGGAGCAGCTGTTAGAAAGATAGTATGACCGGTGTCTGTCTATGGCAATCTTAAGCTGAATCACGTTCCGTTATACTTGGAATTGAACCTGGGATGGAAGAGCCAGCTTAAGCCTTAAGTGGCTTTTCCATACAAGCTGGATACACAACCACCACACTAATTAATAAACAAGTATTTCCTTTACAAAAACAAGCCAGTACAAGGGAATAAGGATTGATTCCTCTGGCACTACACTCCCTGTGCCCTCGGGGTCTAAAATGAAACACATCCTCGCTGTGACAGTTTCAATATGAAGCCAATTTCCTGGTACAAGCCGACAGGAGTGGTGCTGTTTAACTACAATCAATAACAACACAGGGAAAATGGAAAGTACTCATTCAAATAGATGTAATGTTAGTGTTTTGCTTTATGTGTGTGGTGGGTAGGTATACCACATCTAGATGTTTACAGACAACCGTATAGTACAAGCACAAATAAATATTTAAACAGCTATTACTGAGAAAGAAACACAGCTCCGTGTTTAAAAACAACAGACTGCTGTCCTACCTTGGTGTAGTTTCAGCTGGGGTCAAAGGGTTATCACTACAGGTTGACCACAGAAGGTCAAGCTTCAAGGTCAAAATTAGTTTAATAATACTGTAAGTAACCATTTTACAAGGTCTTATTACAGGACTTACTAGGACCAGCTAAGTCATAAGCCAGCATCTAACCACACATGAAAACACAATATTTCGTTTTTATACTCCTACTTTTGTGTGAATAACACTATCTACCTAACAGCAGGTAGGGACTGTTACCTTTGAACAGAACTGTGTTAGTTGTTTGTGTTTCATGTAAACAAACAGCAAACCAGAGGCTCATCTGTCCCACTGTCAGAGAGAAATAAAGAATGTTTCAGAAAATGTTGATCGTCAAGGCATTTCTCACCCACATTCAATGGAACCTTCAAAATTAGACAGTTTTCTCTATCATTTATGATTTATCTTGAAATAAAGCCGATGGCCATGGCAGCTTTTGAAATGGGGCACAGTGCATTAGCAATTGAAGCAATGCTCGTCATAGCACTCTGGGAGTTGCCGCACACATACTGTATGATACACACTTCTGGTGAAGCTTTTAAAATTCTTTTATAGGTTTGAAGCTTCTGCAGTAATAAATGTCAGTGTAGCACTACATCAAATTTCTCCACTTTAACTTTATTCTTGATTAAGAAGAATAAAGTATAAATTCTTAAGGGAGAAAATGTTTCTGTGGTTGTTGTTTTTTTTGTCTTAGTTGGAGGCAATAAGCTCAGAAAGATTAGATTTCCATTTGGTTTTACATCAGATTCTATTAACTTACCTTTTTGTGTAATTACTTATTGTAGATAAATGTTTGCAGGGGGAATTGCACAGCACCCTTTACTGATTACCTGAATATATGGAAATGAATGTATGGGAATTACTTGGTGAACATATTCCTGGCTGCAGTGTAATGCTGTTTCCTTGAATTTAATGCATTTATCTTTAATAACAATAATAAAAAAAAACTGTGATGTACTACCTCAATAGTTTCCCTCCTCTTCAACCCTCCTTTTCCTTTCCTGCATTCTCTTTCAGTGTAAACTATCTTGTTAAGGTATCTTCAGATGCCGTCACTTGTGATGTGTGTACGTGTATGAGCTGCTGTTGTTGATACAGCAGTATCTGTAGGTCGGTGGTGTCAAAGCTAGTAGGGGACAAATAGGGGACAAGCGCACGCATACACACAAATTAGTACCATTATCCTGACCTCACGCAAAACAAGGAGGGGAAAGGAGGAAAGATGGGATGAAGAGTGGTGAGAAGATGACAAATGGATCAATGAGGAGAGGAGAGGAGAGTAGAGAAGGAACATGAATGTAGAGACCGCACAAAAGGAAAGATTTTAGTAATGCAGAGGAAAGGAGAGAAGAAAATGATAGCAATGAGTGGAAAAAGAAAGAGGTTTACTGATTTAAAACTTAAAAATGCAGAAATATTTATATCCATAAGAACAACTGACTGCTAAATCAGGATCTGCCAGTTATGTAAGCCAACTAAAAGCTCTAAAACCTGTTCTTTATATGATTAAAGCTTACACTATTTCCAGAGATAACATCATGGTGACAGACTAACTTAAAATGAATTTGTTACACTTACATGTTTTGTCTTAGAAAGGATACTAGAATAAAGTAGCCTGTAAGAAAATAAAAGCAAGACACATCCTAATTGTGCATTTAGTACAAGTAGAGAGACAGAAGCAGAAGAAAACTATCAGACTTCCTTCCTGTATCCTTCCTATACTTCTCCTTGTTTTATATTCAGGTGCAGTGATAGCATTTAAGCTCACCTCCTTAAAAATTGTCCTTCACTCTCTATTTTGAATTTGATGTGCACATCCATTGACAAGAATAGCTTTATGACCTTCAGAAAACAGTATCTGATTGATGCCTGGTTTCTCTAAACTGTAATGAAGGACTTCAACTACAGGTTCCACTATACATAAAAAACAGTAACACTTCATGTTTTCCCAGGCTTTACCATAGTGAGGTAATAAAATAAGAAACAATAAGCCAGAGTGCAAAAGAAGACCAAAGTTGCAGATAAACATTAGGCAGTTTGTGGAACAATTTTATATCGAGGTATTAAGTGTCAGAAACCTCAGAACTACCTACTAACTGCAATGTGATGTGATCTACGATCTAAGAGTGAATCTGAAATGACCACTTTTTTGTTTCAAATGTCATATGCAGAAACAGTGTGTCAGAAATCTTTTAATGGCCTAGCAAAACTGTACATACAGCACTCTTCCACAGGCTGATGAATACATATATATATATATATATATATATATATATATATATATATATATATATGTGTATATATATATATATATATATATATATATATATATATATATATATGTGTGTGTATATATATATATATATATATATATATATATATATATATATATATATATGTGTGTGTATATATATATATATATATATGTGTGTGTATATATATATATATATATATGTGTGTGTATATATATATATATGTATATATATATGTGTGTATATATATATATATGTATATATATATATATATGTATATATATATATGTGTGCACACGTGTGGGATCACGCAGATACGTGTCAAAGTGTCCAGCTGGTTCATTAAACAGCACACAGATCAATTCTTAATTTGCTTTGTATTCATACTAATACATGCACCAACACACACACCCTAAATCTCCCTAAAACATGCGTGCAGATATACGCACAAACACTCACACACAAGCACACACTCACTTCAGAGATTTGTCTTCAATCTCCACACGAACAAAATATTGTTCAAACCCACTGAGATTCTTTCTGTGTGGACTGTTTGTGTTTTTTCCCCTTATTTATGTATTTTTGTTTTGTTTTTTATGCAACATGCATATTCGTTCCTCAAATTATAATGTCATATTAAAGGCACATAGGTTGTTGGTGCCTTGGAGCACTGTTCACGTTAATAGTTGATCAAATTAAACCTGTACACTGAAAAATGACGCTTTAGTCACTGCAGGCATGGCCGGTGTTCTAGATTAACTGGTGTTTGATTGATTTGTGATGGTGAAAACAACGTGTTGTAGGAGTAGCTTTGCAGAAGTTGCTACTGACAGATGGGGAAATCAACATTGTGAATGTTTCATCTTTAAAATGCATTTCTTTGTTTCTTTTTTTAAAAAACATGACAAAACTGTTATTGCATTGATCAAAAACAAAAAAATCCAGAAAGTATTCACAGCGCTTCAATTGTTCCACATTTTGTCATTTTACAGCCTTATTCCAAAACGGATTACCATATAGCCACTCTGCTTCTCATGCCTGCTGGGTTGTCCTTCTGCAAGGTTCTCCTCTCATTACAGAGCAATGCTGGAGCTCTGTCAGAGTGATAATCAGGTTCTTGATCACCTCCCTGACTAAGGCCCTTCTACCCCAGTTGCTTAGATTGGCCGGGCAGCAAGCTGCAGGAAGAGTCCTCATGATTCCAAACTTCTTCCATTTATGAATGATAGAGGTCACTCTGCTAACTGGGACCTTGAGTTTTTTCTGTACCCTTCCCCAGATCTGAGCCTTGATACAATTCTGCTTTAAAGGTCTGCAGACAATTCTGTGTCTGGCTCATGTTCGTGGCTTTGTATATGCTCAAAAATGCATAGTTAACTTACGAACCTGATATAATCATGTCCAATCATGTCAATGTACTAGAGGTGAACTCCAGTCCAGATGTAGAAACATTTGACAGCTGATCTGTGGAAACAGGATGCCCGTGAGCTCAGTTTTGATTGTCATGGCAAAGGCTGTGAATACTTGTCATATTTATATTTTCTATTCATTTTTCAAGAATGTCAAGCAAATGTTTTTAGGTGAAAAATGAATGTAATCTCTTTTGGAATAACATGACAAAATGTGGAACGAGTGAAACGCTGAATACTTTGTAGATGCACTGCAGATGACTGAGATGACGCCTGTTTATAATTTCACCAAAGTTAATAAACTCTATGGCAAATCTTCTTGTTCCCATTATTATTCTTCCCACGCATTTATATATGATTTGCAGATTGTCAGACTTACAGCCCAAGCACACACTTTATATTATTTGCACTTAGATGAAATAGATGCTAGTCAGCCCATGCTACACTGTAGGGGAAGTGTGGACGTGCTACACTGTTGACAATATATTAGAAACCTCTGCAAATGTTTTATATCCTAATCCTTTAAAAATACACTCTAAAATAATTAAATATATCACCATGTGTTTGTTTTCAGTTTACTACATTTATAATGTTATTTTAGTGCTAATAGTTTAAGCTGGGGTATTCTTTAAGTGGTAGAAAAGTAAGATTATATAAATAGAGTTTATTATATTAAAATTATAATAAAATGCTAAAAGGTGAATTGCTTGGATCAGTGTTCCTGCATCACCATCTTGGTTGCAAGAAACCAGATGTGACGAGAAAGAGTGGGCCAGACTGTGAAATTGGTTGATCACTGGCTGACCACTTGTGACTGACAAGTCAGTGAGCAACGAGCAGTGCAAAATACCACACCCAGTCCTCCTTTTTGAAGGAAGGATATTCAAAACAGATTTTATTTTCCTTTTTCAATGTGAACCAAAAACATTAAGTAAGGTTTTGAACTCAGCAGGAAAGTGTTTACAGGGGTCCTAAAGGAGTCTGTTTTCCCAAACACTTAGGACCACACTGGCTTCAGTTTTCTTACCAGGAGACTATCTCAATGTTTTAATAATAATAATGGATTGGATTTATATAGTGCTTTTCAAGGCACCCAAAGCGCTTTACAATGCCACTATTCATTCACTCTCGCATTCACACACTGGTGGAGGCAAGCTACGGTTGTAGCCACAGCTGCCCTGGGGCAGACTGACAGAAGCGAGGTTGCCATATCGCCAACACCAGTAGGCCGTAGGGTAAAGTGTCTTGCCCAAGAACACAACGACCAGGACAGAGAGCCCGGGGATCGAACCGGCGACCTTCCGGTTACAGATGCGCTTCCCAACCCCCCTGAGCCACGGTCGTTTTACACTGCTGTTAATAGATAACTGTAAAGTTACCAGTGATGGGAATAACGGCGTTACTTTTTTCAGTAACGAGTAATCTAACTAGTTACTATTCCTATTGTTACAACGCCGTTACCATTACTAACAAGAAGATGCGTTGCGGTCGCGATACTATTTTTCAACAAACAGACGGTTGAAGCTGTGTTCAGCTTACTGCACTTTATATCAGTTGCACGGAAGTAGCTGACTACATAACTAATCTGGGCGCTACAGCTTTAAGCAGCTGCGAGCGCTTCCACAGGCGGCTATCACTTTCTGGTAGACGTTAAACCCAATGAGACCATTGTAAGAAGTAGAAAGTAGAAATAGTAGTGTTAAAAGGTTAAAGGTACCTGAAAACTCAACTTGCATATAGTAACAAAATTTTTGTACTTTATCACTTCCCACCTCTGTCTCTCAGTCTAGGAAAAAGTGGAATGATAATATTCCATGGACAAGAGAGACTTGTCTGTTAGGTGTCTGTCATCACATTTAGCACTCTGTTATCAATCGTTTTTCTCCCCATGCAGTGTATTCACTGTTTGCTTGCACTATTAATCAAACCTGTGAAATTATACACACAGAATTTCAACAAAGCACAGTTCCTATTAAGGATTTATTGCATAGCAAAGCAATACTTCTTCATAAGAAATAATAGATTTTTAATATTGTGCTTCTGTTAAAAACATTACATATTGTTAAAAAATGTCATTTTGTTTTGTGACTACTTTTATAAAATCATCCTGAATATATTAAACTGATAATAAATCTGTCATGGCATTTTATTAATTGCATAATGATAGCAAGGTTGTGTCTGAAGAATACTTCAGCTAAAATTTAGTCATAATGAAGGCATGTGTCACTGGCTGATACCCTAGCATCAACTCAATTTGAGTGCAGATAAAGTGCATGCTTTGGTTTTAGGGTTGAGAATCCTCAAATCACATTAAACAAATGGGAAGAATAATAATGGCAATAGAAACTTTTGCCAAACTTTTTCTTTTCTTTTTTTTTTTTTAAATTTGGTGGAATTATGAATAAGCATCAGTGCAGTTACCTATGCTGTATTTTAGCAGTCTTATACTTCATTTATGATAGTGTGATTATGCCTGTATGCATATATATTTGCCTATTTGGAAGCCTATGGAGAAAGATTGTTAACCAAATGTGTGCAAATGTGCTGCCATACAGTCTTCAAAGATCCCAACTAAACATTGCATGATGTATGGTGGTCAAACATTGACTGGTTGGCAAGTGGGCCTGAACAGAAAATGGAGCGGCAGTGGAGTTCATCAGGAATGGGTGAAGTGTCAAAAAACAAAAAAGATCAAACTAATTATAACAATAATTACAGTCTGAAAATTATAGTGGGTGGCTGTACACTTTAAATTGCTTATAACTTCACCCTTCTCCACAGCTGTCTGATGGACCAACAGCAGCACAAATAATTGTATTCCACAGACCAGTTGTAGCATGTTTTGACATTGCCCCCATCTGACAACAGATGTTCTGTGCACATAGGCAGGCAGTCCATAGCTACCCACATACTGCCAATGTGCAACCACCATTTAAGCATAATTTCCCCACCATGCATGGAATAATCTAAATTTGAAAGCTCTTTTATTTCATAAACAGAAATCTGTTGTGATATGTTTAAAATGTATTTCTTAAGATGAAATAGTCAACAGTCACAGTGTTTATATCCTGGTCACTAGTGGCTCCTGAAAGGTTCTCCTACAACACATTGCCCTCAACAATTAATCTAACACCACTAATCTGGTGCACCACTATGTTTTCTGTTGCCTATGTATAAAAACACCTTTTTACACTTTTTTAAACATATATAATCAATGTTAACACTAGGCAATTAATTATACATACATACACACACACATATATATATATATATATATACACACACCCAGCACGCCCCTGCGGGCGGTTTATCCTTTAAGCTCAGGTCCTCTACCAGAGGCCTGGGAGCTTGAGGGTCCTGCGCAGTATCTTAGCTGTTCCCAGGACTGCGCTCTTCTGGACAGAGATCTCCGATGTTATTCCCGGGATCTGCTGGAACCACTTGCCTAGCTTGGGAGTCACCGCACCTAGTGCTCCGATTACCACGGGGACCACCGTTACCTTCACCCTCCACATCCTCTCGAGCTCTTCTCTGAGCCCTTGGTATTTCTCCAGCTTCTCGTGTTCCTTCTTCCTGATATTGCTGTCATTCGGAACCGCTACATCGATCACTACGGCCGTCTTCTTCTGTTTGTCTACCACCACTATGTCCGGTTGGTTAGCCACCACCATTTTGTCCGTCTGTATCTGGAAGTCCCACAGGATCTTAGCTCGGTCATTCTCCACCACCCTTGGGGGCATCTCCCATTTTGACCTCGGGACTTCCAGATTATACACGGCACAGATGTTCCTGTACACTATGCCGGCCACTTGGTTATGGCGTTCCATGTATGCCTTGCCTGCTAGCATCTTGCACCCTGCTGTTATGTGCTGGATTGTCTCTGGAGCATCTTTACACAGCCTGCACCTGGGGTCTTGCCTGGTGTGATAGACCCCAGCCTCTATGGATCTTGTACTCAGAGCTTGTTCTTGTGCTGCCATGATTAGTGCCTCTGTGCTGTCTTTCAGTCCAGCTTTGTCCAGCCACTGGTAGGATTTCTGGATATCAGCCACCTCCTCTATCTGCCAGTGGTACATACCGTGCAGGGGGCTGTCCTTCCATGATGGTTCCTCGTCTCCCTCCTCTTTCTTGGGTTTCTGCTGCCTGAGGTATTCACTGAGCACTCGGTCAGTTGGGGCCATCTTCTATATATATATATATATATATATATATATATATATATATAAATACACCAGTTAGATATTTTATGATATTTTATACCAGAGTTACCTCAAATGCTGTGGGTGGCATTCATCTGTAGGAACTGTAGCCTGTCAGTCCAGTTGAGGATATCCTGAACTTTTTTCTTTATAAGTCCTGCGCTTTTTGCTAGTGTTGCCTGCCATTAGCCGGTACATCTAAAACTTTTTTTTTTTGCAATAGACTAAGCTGCTAACTTGGTCAAAGGCTCTAAATGCTTCAGTAGCCATTGACATTTTGCCATCACTGGCATGAAAAGAAAACCAGAATGAGGCATTCAAGGAGACAGTCAGAATAAAATCTTTCAGCAATAGAATTGTAACAATAACATCAGGAGATGAACTGAACTATACAAATCAGACAAAATGTAACTAATAAATAGTAACTTGATAAACTGGACATCTATATGTTATTTGCCCATGTTCATCGAGGGTCTGTGTACATAATTGAACCAAGTAAATACAACAATTTTTTAGTGCTTTCACAGAGTTACAGGTTTAAATTTCTGCAAGAAAAGAAAAGAAAAATATGTTTACAAATAAATCAGACCTGGACTGTTTGAATCTGCTGGATGTATATAAATTTCAATTATCTTATAGATCGTTTTAATCTCATCAGTGGATATAATTAAAGAATGATTACAGTCACTTGAGGCTATTGTGTTATTATTGCATTTCAAGCTGGTAATCTGGTAATTCTGTGTTAAGTAAAGAGGTTCTGCCAAGATCTCGAGAAAAAAACAATAATTAGTGTCAATAAAGGTATCATATTAGTCGTATTTAATGGTTTAAAATGACCAAACAAATTAAGTAAATCAGATTTGCCTTTATTAAATCATTAGCCGCTCGTCACTACCAGCTAACCACTTCATATCTATAACACTCCATCAAACCCCTTTTGCTATAAGCAACAAAATGTAAATGACATATAACAACATGTTTGAAGAAATGAGGTGTGTGTGTGTGTGTGTGTGTGAGAGAGAGAGAGAGAGCGAGAGACCAAAAACAGGAGATAAAAGAGGGAGAAAAGAGGGCTTCAATCTAGATGCCCTTGGTCATTTGAGAGCCTAGAAAGGAAATGAAAGGTAAAGTGGATTAAAGGCAGAGGTCACACGCACATGCACACAAACACACACACATGCACGCACACGCACACACAAACACACACATGCATAGACACACACACACACTATAATCTAAACTCACATTTTCCATTTAGCAGTAACAGGCTTAGGAAATAGCCAGTGATTTGAAGTGCACAACATCAGACCAAACCATTAGCAACACTCAAAGACATATATCTGTGGGAGTTGCGACCTTGAGGGGGTCTAAAACTATTTTTAAACCTCCAGAGATTCAGTTCTTACAGAGCAGAAAGAGATTTTCGTGTTAAATCAGCAAAGCTATGAATGCTCCCCAGCGCCCCACGCCAACACCCCCACATAAAATGTTCAATAGATTGTCTGGTGACAAAACTTTCAGGGAGTGAAAACTGGTTCAATTAAGGGTTTATATTACATATAATGCCTTATGAGGTATATTCATTTTTATGATCATCAGAATGGACTTCAGTTTTGAATTTAATCACAGTAATATATTTATAACTCAGTGGGTCATCTAGAGAAAGTTGTTAAGTTAGACACTTTTTACCTGAATATAACTTTTACAGTATATATTAGGGTATAAACGTGTATTGCAAATACCACAATTGTAAGTTGGTGTATGTATTTTTTTATATTACATAATATAAATGCCCCAAAAATGATAAATATACAAAATATTAATAATACCCATCCATCCATTCATCTGTCTTCTGACACTTGTCACTCTGGGTCGTGGGGGCAGCAGTCTCAGCAGATATGGCCAGACCTCCTTCTCCTGGCTCACCTCCTCCAACTCCTCTGTGGGGGACACTAACGTCATCACTACTGATACCTCACCAGTCCGTCTGTTACGCTCCTGCCTTACTCTCCCCTCACTCGTCAACAAAACCCTGACATACTTACACTCCACTAGGCAGCAACTCTTTCCCAACCCAGACGGACGCCTCACCCTTTTTTATATTATTGTTAATAACATTCATGGGAATTACTGCATCTGCATTAGTATAATACTACAGTTTTAGCTCTTAGATGACATGGGGTAGGTATATTCACAGGTTAGTTTATTTATAAATGTAGTTATAACAGACTAGTCTGACATTAACTATCATTAGCTAATAATAATATCATTAGCATAAATAAACAAATATGAAAACTATTAAGGATAATAATGAATAAATTACTTGTCATTGTCACTGCTATAACCAGGGGAGGGACAGTAACATGCAGATGTCTACATTGTTTGTGCAGGTGTTTGGTTGTGTATTTGTGTAGTAGAGGGTGAATTATGGCTGAGCTGTTATACTGTGCCCCATGTCACACATACCCTCTCACCTCCATAAAATATACTGACCTTAATCAATAACTAATTAGCTGCTAATTACCATGCTAAAGTACACAGCACCAATTGCATGAACACACAAACATCCACTTATTGAGAAGTTAAGTAGGGTGGTGCCTACTTACACAAGGTCCCACCAGCCTTGTGTTAAACACAGTTTCTCAGCACAGCCACATATATTGACCACAGTAGAACACTATTTGTCTACCAAATACTGCATAAAATAAGACAAAAACAATTTAAATAAAACCTTGTATCGATCCACTAATCCTTTAAAAGTTCTCTTTAGTGTTTTTCATTATATAGTGATTGTTTGCACTTGTGCACTGCCCATAAAGTGCTCAAACATACCCGCTTCCCCACCAGCCTCTCACTCTCACCCTGACATATTGGCAGCAGTTACCGTACCTCCATTTTGTGTTCCCTCAGGAAGCCATGTTATTTCCTGCTGGTCCATTAGCGCCCCATCACTGCAACACATGAACAGTTCAGATAGGACAAGGCCGCTGCTGTAGCTGTCCATGCGAGTTTCAGTCTGTGATGCCCTGTGCTTGACCCGTCTTAGCAATGACAAAGTGTTATTGGTAAAGACGATGAGTAGCAACTACGTGCAGCTGTGTGTGTGTGTGTGTGTGGGGGGGGAGCGGCATACTGATTCATTTGTTCTCTGATGTTGCAATTGCATGGTCAAATAAGGATAGGGCTGAATTCATGATTATTTGTAATATTTTCATTTTCATTGGATTACTCAGGTAATAACCCTATCATAGACATCTACTCCAAGGTAAAGTCCTGACGTCTAGTCTACAAAAAGCAAAAGCTATCCTTAAAAAAATAAAAAAGATAAAGTGGCCAACCTCTCCTCATAGGTGGTCTCCTTGGGAAGTCCTGGAGGATTTCAGCATGGTTGTGATTTCTTTTCCTTCTGCCCAGAAGCAGACAAGGACTGATGGGAAATAAAGGTGCCATTGAACTTTGCAGTTGCAGTATTTTTCAAAGAGAACCTATTTTCCTACGTATTGGTACAAACAACAAGTGGATGCATTATAAAGTAATTTGATTGTAATGCTTTTGTACCGCTTATAATCTTCAACCGTACAAAGAAAGCAATGCCTTCCTCTGACACGCGTGTCATCACATTTGTTTATTCTTGTGCTCTCACACATAAAGCGACAAAAGAACTGCACAAAGTGTTAGTAAATGTGACAGGTGAGAGTGAAAGAAAGAGGGTGCAAGATGATGAAAAACAGTGAAAGGGCAAAAAAGTAATGCGGCCTTGTCAAAATATAATACTAGGAAAAAGGCAGAGACACTATGTGAAGAATAATGATTGTTTACATGCTTAAACTAAAATATAATATGAGCTGAAATTCATTTCAAAATGCTTTGTTTATGGCTCTTGGTCAATAAATCATCACAACTTAAGTTTAGAAACAAGAAATCTTCTTAATAAAACTTGTCTTTGTTTCTCCACACCGTCCAGTGAAACGAAATTTCATTATGATGTTGTCTTTGTTTTGTTTTTTTGTTTTTCCCACAACCTTGTCGTCCAACCCCTCCTTGGGCATCCTGAGGCTGCCTCATGCTGGTCAGGATATATAATCTCTCGAGTGGATTCTTCATCTCCCCGGGGTCTCCCTGGGGTCAAATATGACCTGATCAGATGTTTTAACATTTTTTTATCACTATTTCTTCACTCTGTGATTTCTTTTAGTGTTCGCCTTTGCCATGAATACTCACTCCTTTCACTTGCATCTTATTTAAAAACTAAGAAATATACATAAATGCAAGGAAAAAAGTGGGTGTAATAAAGGTGAGAAGAACTGTTTATATCTGACATTCCTTTCTGTATTCATACCAACACATAGCAGCTGGATTACACCTCAAGCTGTTAAAAAGCTATGAGAGAGGCCAGGCTTCTGGTCTGTTCAGCATTGGACCACTAATATTTACATCCATTTCAGATTCATTCACTAAATGTTATTAAACCATGTGGTGTAAAATTGAGAGCAAAAGCTGGCACAGTACAAGCAGGTAATCACCAGCATGATTAGTGTCATGTTGTCCAAATAAGCTGGAAACAGTTCACTAGCAAGTTCCTCCCAACCTGTTCTGGGATAACAGCCTCTGGGATGAACCCAGATAAAGTTCGGTTCAAAAAAAGCCGACACAAATTAAAATTTGGTCAGTTTTCTTTTGAACATCATCATCTTTAACATGTCCAGACAGATTCCAGTGCAGCTGCCATTTTTATACGACTGCAAGTCATGTTATGACCACACTGAATGTGCACCTGTGATTTTATCCACATGAATGTCATATCAGCTACTTATTCAAACTGATATGACATTCATGTGGAGAATCACTATTTGTTGACCAGACCCCTCTCTTAACCCCATCCCTCCATCCCCACCCCACTGATTGTTTCCTGTGAATTTGTGGGGCTAGACCAGGGGTAGGCAACTCCAGGCCTCGAGTGCCAGTGTCCTACAGGTTTTAGATGTGTCCTTGATCCAACACAGATGATTTAAATGGCTAAATTACCTCCTCAACATGTCTTGAAGTTCTCCAGAAGCCTGGTAAAGAACTAATCATTTGATTCAGGTGTGTTGACCCTGGGTAATATCTAAAACCTGCAGGACACCGGCACTCGAGGCCTGGAGTTCCCTACCCTTGGTCTAGACTAGAGATGGACTGATCGGATATTACATATCGGTATTGGTATGCCTCACGTGATAGAGCGGCTGTGGCGTACGAGACCCGTCGGAGGTCTGGTTGAGCATTTGGAGCCTCTACTAAACCAGAATTTTATCTCCGAGAAAGTTATTCCAGAGAGAAGTAAAGCAAGTATGTAAGTTCATCTCTGAATGTTTGTAAAGCATTCCCAAGTTAAGCTTAACGACCGATATATGGAGCAACTGCCTCCTCTCTCTCCCTCTCCTGTTGCTACTTCAATCATGAAAACTGATCAATGATCAGCTGATCGGCTTTTCTGTCGCAACTCCCGTCTCAATTATTTGTTTATCGCCCACTTTGCACCAGAAAGAGGAAACCAGCGGCTGAACAACAGCAGCACGTTTAAGCTTGATAAGCTGTTGTTAGCATTTATTTAATATTACTTTCTACACCAGGATCCTTTTCTACGCAGCTGACGGCTGGTAACTGTACAGGGGCGGATCTAGCAAAGTTTTGCCAGGGGGCCAGGTAGGGCATTAACAGAGAAAAGGGGGATACAAAGAAATACTTTTCTTTCTTATTCGCATTTAAAATGTCTAGCTTTTAATAAATAATTATCTGAATCTTACACCCAAAGTTTTAATCTGATGTAAAATGTATAGAAGTCCATTACTGTATATAGTAACTATTAGGTCTAATATATACCATGGTAAGCTATAGTACGGAGCGGAGGGTGGGGGGTGGTTCCTTTTTTTTTTTTGCTGGGAGTTTGCAACCCTATTAGTTAGGTTGTTTAATATTTCTGCTAAGTACTCTTTAAAATACCACAATAGGGAGGATGGAGTAGGTTTAAGTTTATTAGATTGATCAGTATCTCTGAACTATGAAGTATTTTGGGTGCAGTGTATTTTTTGCATACAGGTATAACAGAATAGCTTTAGTTTTGTTTTTTAAAACTGAAGTATGAACTTATACAAAATGCAGCAAGATATTAAAAAACAGTTTTATTGATTAAAAAACACACTATATCGGATTCATATCGGTATCGGCAGATATCCAAATTTATGATATTGGTATTGGTTTCTGACACAAAAAAGTGGAATCGTGCCATTTCTAGTCTAGACTGTCAATGAGGATTCTGCTGTACCATCCTAATGCATGTGATGGAGGATATTCATTCGAAATGTAAACAAAAGCAAAAAAACAGAAGCAGAAAGACTGGCGACCTGTCCAGGGTATACTCTGCCTCACACCCTACGATAGGTGGGATAAGCTGAAGTTCCCCTGCAACCCTGAATTACATAAGCAGAAGTGAATGGATAGATGAAAGGAAAAATATGGATGAATGGATGGATACCTAAGTAAAGCTATCGAAACAAATCCTATCAAGCAGGCGTTTTTTACTTTTCTGTTGATATTATTTAGAGCAAGATAAGTGAAAAAATAGTGACTGCCCTTATTAAAGGGTAAACATGTTATTTTTGCTTAACGAATGAGGGAATTCCCTGTTTATGTTCCTCATACCTATTGTTATTTCAGTTATTTGTCTACTAAGATTTCTAATGTTTTTTTTCCTCACTGCTAACAAAGCTCTTTATCAAATACTGTATAGAAAATATTTTTTCCTATTAATTAACCTATGTAATTTAATCATTGTTTAATTTAAGGTTAATTTGAATCTATAAAAATACATTCATACATGTAGTATATGGTGGTAGATTTTCTACCTTTCTTTAATTATGATTTTAAAAATAAAGATAAATAAGATTAAATAAACACCTAGCTTAGTCTTGCGTGCACACACAAACACACACCAAGGCCACAATCAGGCCATATGAACAGACATATTCAGGGCAGTGTTGACCTATATCCCTATGCTAATAAGAGTATTAATTCACATGGGGTCTGCAAACATTCCCGAAGAACAGAAAAAAAGAGAAAATGAAAACACCCATATTCAGACAGATATGAAAACCACAAAACACAGAGTGTGACAACCCGCATGTCTTTTTTAAGCCCTTTAACATCTACCAAAAAGATGAAAGTGGGTAAGAAAGTTTTAAAGCAAAAAGACATTTTACTATATAGTACATAAAAGTAGTTTAGTTAAATTGGAGCTTCACAGTGGATGAATGCACAAACAAACTATGAACATTTAAAAACTGAGGTAATTGTTCTCTACCGGTTTCCTTTACAAATTCCAGTAATTAGATTACAACTTTTGAGTTTGTGTATTTTCTCACCTTTATTTTGCTTTCTCGATCAGCTGTCTAATATCCAAGCCAAAGTTTAATAATATCATATGTTAATGGGTGCACTCACCTGTTTGTATGCATGCATGGATGTGTAGAAAACAGATCCCCGTGTCTTAATGACAACTATATGAAACTATGTGAAGAGGCGATTGGCCTAGTGTGGGTTTTCTAAAGTGATGGACAGGTGGGATGTCTAATCCCATCAGAGAGTTGGTTAGTTTGTCCCTCAGGGCCCGCCTCTGTCTACCGAGTGGGCCCTGATTGGATGATCTGATTCTTAAAGTCAGATGGATTGAATTGCTTGGGGCAGAGAACAATAGAAATGGCTCGAAAAAAGGGGGAGAGTGTGAAACACACAGAGAAAATGATTGCAAGATGAAATCTGAGAGTGAGAGAGATGGATGAACGGGGTTTCAGAGAGAAAATATACATTTGAGAGAGAATAATAGAGAAAATCTTACATAGTAAGAGATAGACAGAAGACAGAGAGAGCACTAACTGTAAATTCAGACAGATTACTTTGCTTGGAGGAAAATGAATATGGATTTAAATAAATGACTTAGCCTGGGGAGAATGCTGGTAAATTGGGGTGAGTGGGTGGTTGAGATTTGGGATTCCTAAGGAGGTTTTTGAGAAAGGAAAAAAGTCAAGTGGAAGAGGGTTATAATAAGCTAGAAGCTCAGTCCATTTCTGTGTATTCATTTATGTTGCACCACAAACTAGAAAAAAAATATTTTTTTCTGTTGCGGGGTTCAAGTTTCCAAAATACTTGATTATAACCCAAAAAAAGCAGCTTTGGAGTTTGTAGGATGCCAGAAAAGGTACACCTTACAGCAGGTCATTAAATCCCTCCAGACCTGTGCTCTAGACCTTATCATTTCAGTTCTTTTTTTGAATTAAGTCTATCCAGCTACCCTTTTGAGCTCCAACTTGGAATCGGTTAATATATAAATGACTGCAAAAATGTCTTTCCTATTTAAAAAGCATTTAGAAAATGCGAAATGTATTACATCTGAGTTATGCCATGTTTGAATGTGTCATAGAGCACTAATTGAAATACTTTCAAATTTCAACCCTAGAGTTTCGGTGGAGGATATTATAAGACTTTTGTGACTTTTTTCTCCAAAGACATTTTGGTTTTATATTATAAGTCAAAATGACATTTTATGGCTCCTCACCTGATCAAGTGTGGAAACTTGTATTTCCTAATCACAATTTTTCACAGTTACAGTTTTCAGTAGCAGAAATCAGTCAATTTAACATCTGTTAAAATCCAGGTAACACATTATCAGAAAGTTAGCTTAATCATAGTCATGAATAGATTTGTCATGTCCTTGAGTAATAAAAATAACCCCAAAAAACTTGATGAAGTGAGTGAATGTTTGAATGTAATGAATTAATCAGTTGAGATTCAAACTGAAAACAAACATGCAAAAAGAAATCAATAAAGAAATAATTTGCATAATTATAAGTCAAATTAATATTTTTTATAACAAAAGTGTATTTCAAGGAATTAAGCTTAATGACAAATCTCTAGTGTTAACAGTCAGTAAATGAATGTGATGCAAGAAAAAAAGCCACAGGTGCCTCTCAAAGAAGTCCTACCATTTAAAAAATAAATACATTACAAATCAATTATTTCTTTGGGGGATGATGCCAAATCAGCAGCAGGTGATTTGCCAAGTGCACAGTAAGTAAAACTGTTACAAAAGCATGCATATTACATCGAGACATGACCATCAATTAACCCCTGTACAAAAGCCAAGATAAAATATGTCATTTTCTTTGAAACAAGTCTGAGGTCTGCAGGTCAGAGGCTCCTGCATGCATAATGTCCCACTTTAACTGCAGGCAGATCATTGTTAGTCAAAGTATGTACGTGTAGTAAGATACATTTTCAGAGAACTAGGTTTTGTGTGCGTGTGTGTGTGTGTGTGTGTCAACATGTTTGTGTCTATCATTCCCATTAAATCGTAAAGATATGAATAGGTTTCAGTCACATCTGCTTCTCAAACTTACTTTGAACAGTTAAACTCTGCTTTTGTTTGAACTGCTGCTGAGAACTTAGAAAAGTTTTCAGGAGGTGTCTTTGGAAATTTGTACGGTAAATGTGGTATTGTTTGTGGCATTTGATGAAGGTGAAAATATTTTTTTTCCTTGTCCTGTGTTTTCAACATCTCCTAACTGCTGAGCTATACAGTTTACTTTCTGTGAGATATATTTTCTTCAGTTTTGTCTTTGCTCTCTTTTAACGCTCTGCTTTTCAAAAAGAAAAAAATTCTCACTTTGCTCTTCTTCTCATTCCTACTCTGATTCATCCTGTGCTATCTATGAGTCTTTCCCAGAAACAGAAAGATTAAATCCATTCTTCAGTGTCCTTAAACCTCCAACTCAGCTGTTTACTTGCAAAAACACCAATACACTTGTTCTAAGTCTGTCAAAGGTTTGTATCTTTTTGTGTTTGTGGTCAGCTTTATGTGTGTGTGTGTGTGTGTGTGTGTGTGTGTGTGTATCCGGGCGTGTGTGTCAGTGCATGCATCCTTGATATCAGCAGTCTTTTCTAGATGCAACACAAGACTGAATTTAAAAATAAAAAGAACTACTTTCCCCACCTTAAGCTATTAAAAAATAAGAAATGTGCAGACTCTGTGTTGTGTTCATTCAAAAGCAAACTTAAGTGTTTCGACACATTTTTATAATTCTACCTCTATACATCACCACAGTGGATTATAAATTTAAAAAACAACAACAACATGTGATTAAAGTGCAGACTTTCAGCTTTAACTTAGTGGGTCAAAAATAATTAAGGACTGATAGCCATTTCAGATGCTCAAAAGTTAATTAACTGACAAGCATTTTCTCGGACAAGTGATGCATGTTCCATTATTATTCTGTGACAAATTAAGCAGATAAAATATATGGGGTTGATCCAAATGTCGAACTTGCATTTCATATAGTTTCATTGAAATTCTCAATGTGAAGTAAAAGTGCAAGTAAAGCAAGCCGCCATTAGATGGAAAAACTAAAATCAGAGTGGTAGGGAACATTTTGGAAATGGACAGTTCAATAATCTGGTGCTATTTAACTGGAGAAGGCCAACACTAAAAGAACTGATAGACCATAGAAGATAAATAAAGTGAATGATCTTTCTAGTTAAGAAATACTCTTTCACAACACTAGCCAAGTCAAGTACACTCATCAGGGTGTAGACATTGTCAAAGTTTATTTTGAAGAAACAATTTAAAACATTTCACATTATCCAAAAACTATATTGGAGGCAATGTTACTACATGGGCATCTATGGCTGCTAGTGGAACTGATGTGATGTGACTGCTTATAGAGGTAAGAGGATGAACTTTGAAATCTGCATGGCTATACTCTTTGCCTAGATTTAAATAAATGCTTCAAAACTGATAAGACAGGGTTTTATAGTACAAGTGGATAATGGCCCAAAGCATATCGAAAACATTTTTCAAGGCAGAGAAATGGAATATTCTTTAATGGCCAAATCAGTAACCTGATCTCAGCTTAATAGAGCATGTTTTTCAGTTACTGAAGCCAGAGAGACCCAAAAACAATCAGCAACTAAAGGCAGTTAGAGTAAAGGCATGGCAGAGTAGCCCAAGGGAGTATATGCAGTATTTTGTGATATCCATTAGTTTCTAAACTTCTGATAGTTACTGACTACAATTTTTTTTTCATCCAAAACAGTATATTATTTTATATTTTAAATTATGTTAGTTTGTCCAAATAAAAAAAAAAGAGAATACATATAAATACAACTGTAATTCGTTAAGAGTTAAAGCAGACTTCATGTAAAACCCTTTAAATTTAAAGTGTAAGTCTGCACTCTAATCACATATTCACTTATTCACAATTTAAAATTGAGTGCTGTAGTGTTCAGAGGCAACGTTCCAAAATGTGTTACTGTCCAAAATAACTATGAACCCAACTGTGCTGAAAACACAGATATTATTTTCATGACTGAAAGGTCAAATATGAAGTTTCCTCTGGTTACCACACCAAAAATAACAAACTGCATTTTTTCACTATATGTGGTAAGTATTGATGATCCTATCAAGCTCTTGGAAATAGGCAGTAAAGCAGATTGCCCAAAGCATTAGGCAGAACACAGGAAGACAAAAAAACAAACGTTTTATTTTTGAAAAGGACTTTTTTGTGATGTTCAAGTAATTCAGTTTTGATTTTTATAAATCACACATTTATTGATTAATCTCTTATAAAGGTAAAGGTTTATAAATTACAACAGTTCCTTGAATTCTCTCAGCCTCTATGAGCAATGACAAGTCATCTCCAGAAATGTTTTTAAATTAAGTTGAGTGTTGCAAGTAATTGCAGTACTATTATGGGTATTACACTATGTGTGTTTCGTGCTGTAGAAAATTAAAAAGAATTCAATTACACTGTGCCCCGGAGTTGCAGTAGAAGAAACACAAACTAGAAAAAGACTCAAATAGGTAATGTGAAGGAATTTCACTGAGCGTGGAAAAGAGGGTAGCTAATATTTATCTGAGGTAAATGCGAACACATGTAATTTAAAGTTGGGATGTCTTCTGGAATATAAGTATTTTGGCACTATATTGGTGGTCAACGCTCTAATTTTTCCACTACACTTGATTGTTTTTCTATTTTTCATTGATTGGGTGACACCTGACTTTAGGGTCTTAAGTTGTCATCAATAACAAAGCAGTATTGTTTTCTGGCTGTAATAAAAGCAAAATTAAACATTTCTAGTGTCTCAGATTAATTTGATCAAAATCAGTCACATCTTGATTGTTTGATTTAAAATTCATTAAAATAGATAACAATAGTGCAGGCTAGAACTGAACATGAGTTATTTTACGGACTGTGTGTGTGTGTGTGTGTGTGTGTGTGTGTGTGTGTGTGTGGGTGTGTGTGGGTGTGTGTGTATTGACGTAATGTATATATCTGAGGGTTGTAAACACTCAGAATAGAACAGAAGGATACTAATACTAAAACATAATACCAAAAGATACATAGTTGGAAATCACTACACAAGGAAAGACCAAAGCTATAACTGTTCAGAACAGGAATAAGGTAAAAAAAAAAAAAAAAAAGAAACCAGAGGCTTGAAAACATTACAAAAGATTAAATTCATTATTGAATTGGTAGGCTGACCAGGAATCCAAGTCAGCCTACCAAAGCTACCAAAACAGTAAATCCTAAAAAGAAACCCAACCTCAAACACAAAGAATTCAAAATCCTAGTCAGGCTAGGTTCCATTTTTTTTAGATTTCAGCAGAAATATTTTCCATTGCCAGACTGTTGCAAATACTAAATGTTAACCAGATCAGGGTTCTCTATCTTAAGTTTTTTTCTGATTGTGTCGCACTCAAATTCTAGAAATATTTTTTTACAATATGTTTGCAATAAGTCACAGTCTGTTACCGTAAGAGAAAGAAATATCAAGTCTTTAAATTGGACAGTTGTACGTAGTCATTTGCCTATTCTAAAACATTTTAAAATGCTAACAATGTTCTTCGTGACAACCACTTGTAGCAGACAGTTTTAATGGATTTCAGATACTGTTAAATTCATCAACTGTTATTAGAGAACTGACCAAGAACACCTGAGGAAAAACTGTAACATGTCAATGATTTATACAGAAAAAGAACATAAAGCAACATTAGCATTCACTTGGAGATTTTTTGTGTCCTCATAATGCCACTGTTTTGCTGTAAACACTACAGAGCTTAAAGTAATGAAAAAGAAATATATAATTAAGATATAAGTAGAGTAATTAAAGGTTAATTAATTCTTCCATCCTTTTTGAAGAAGAGATTCTAGTTAATTTGTCTCTGTTCAAATAAGAAACAGTAACTTGAAAACACCTCTGTTTCTCAGCCTAAAAGTTCCAGAGCTATATCTGAAAAACTTTTTCAATGGACTATAATTAGATTTTTCTTACGTATTCCCCCGGGGTATCCAGACTCTGCATAGCTATAATTCAGCAAAACTAAGGTAGAAATAACAGACATGAACAATTACTTTAGTGGTAGCTCAAGAAGCACCATTGTGATGTCCCCTGACTTCTGATGTTTTATACCTTCATTGGAAACCAAACCCTGTCACAGCAACCGTGCAGTATTCACACTGATTTACACCTAGAAAATAAAAATGATTTGGAGAAATAGTTTGAGGCACCAACAGTCTAACATCCCTTTGATGTTAACAAGCGGTAAATCAGGTTTCAGAGAGAGAGGAAGATGAAGAGGGAGACGAGGTACGATGAGGGAGGAGGATGAAGTGGAGACAAAAGAAAAAGAGCAGGTCAAGAAAGGGAAATGCTGGATGTTGAAAGAGATTTAAAGAAAGTTAAAGAGAGAGAAGAAAAATAGAAATTGAAAAGAGGAAGTGGAGGGGAGAGGGGTTGGGCAACTTTCCTTTTATGTTACAGGAGCAGAAGCATAGAGGAGGAAGTTAAATTGAAAGAAATTAAAAGTTGAGAGCAGATAGGGAAGAAATGGTTTACCTCTGATGTACAAAATGTTAACCTCTTTTCAGATCAAAGTCTTTCATAGGGAAGCCCAAAAAATTGAACCATACAAAATTGTGTTTAGATCATGTGTGCTTTTCTTGTGTTTATCAGGAAAAATGAAATGTTGTTCCAAGATTGCTCTATAATAAACTTGGAAATAATGAATCAAAGCTTAATGTAAAAACCTACACTGAAGCTGATATTTCTAAACATTAAAATGTTCTCCAAATGTTTGCTAATTTGCTAACATGTTCCAAATTCAAGTGCCTAAAGTAATAAACATCCATCATCTAGCAAGAACTAGACCGTTTTACAATGGGACTACTCATTTAATATATTATCATCTATAAGTACTCAGTAGTTATTGGTCAGACCATTCCTCTTTGAACTGGCATTCAGTTTGAGCTTACATTATGCACTTACAATTCATTAACATCTATCTATTTAGGCTAGACAGGAGCATTGTCCCAAACAGGCCCATGAGAGCTCAATGGGAAATTAAAATAACATAAACGTGCACTTCTGAGAGTTTTTTTTTTTTTAAAGTCAGAATGAAAACAGTTTTCTTTGCTTGTAGAGAGCAAATTTATAAGCTTATATTGTCCTCCATATGCTAAAGGGTCACAGTATGAATCACCATTATAAGAATAAACACCCATAGAGAAATAGACCAGAAAGGTAGATTTGCTAGCAAAGCTATAAAAGCAACAAAAACCTTTTATGAAGCTTTACACATGGTTAGAGCAGTCAAGACCAGCTTTGTAATTTCCCACAAAGAGTATTTGGTGCACTCTGCCGTGCTAATATACACTAAGAAAAAAGAAGCACTTGAGAATGCACCCCTCTCCAGGCGAACCATAACAAAAACAAAACAGACAATTTTGATTTTTTTTCTCCGTGGCTGTGGACAAAAGCTGTGATGTCTGTGACACAGCCTAGTTACTCATCTTTGTACATGGGATAATGAAAGAGTTTGAGATTACGGAGGAGCTGGCAGCAACGTGCTGAATAAAAAGGACCACGACAGGGAGTGAATTGTTTACGGAGGTAACTGCACGCTTTGATAGGCTTGGGCTGAAATGGGACAAACTGGCAGGTGTTACAACCGATGGCTGTCCAAATCTGACAGTGAAAAATGTCTGACTTTTGTTGCGGATAGAAGATAAAGTGACTTCAGTAAACCCAGAACTGAATCTGGGATTTTTGCACTGTATTATACGTCATAAAGTGTTGTGTACAGTAAGTCAGTACTAAAAATGAACCATGTTTTTGATGTTATAACTAAAATAGTTAACTTCATCAGGCAAGAGCACTGAATCACAGACAGTTTGTTGCACTTTTGAATAACCAGCTGGGTGTGAGGGGAGAGAAACAGGACCAAAAAAAAAAAAGTGCCCAAAACAGACTAGATTTAACTTCCTGAAAAACTTCCTGAAAGATTTTGAATTTTTGCAAAAAACACTATAGTTTTGGGAAATGTTGATTAAAGTGTGATAAGATGTAGGTGTTTTTACTGTCTATTTAACATTTCCATTGTCTTTCATTGTCTTATTGCAATAACTAAGTCATTCTTAACAGTAACAGTTTGTAAAGAGATAAAATGAATATGTAGACGAATTGAGTTCAGCTTAATGGTGTACAGTACAATAGGCCAAGTTGTTTACAGTTAAAGATTTTAAAAAACAAACTGCAGTGTGGGTGGTGTGAGCTTTTAAATAAGTCATCTGTAAGTAGTGATGTCTGATACACGAATTTCTACAACACGGGGATGTGAGGTGCAGCTGAGTGGAAAACCTAATAAACAGAAGTTGGCAGATTTAGAAAAGGAAGAAGACTGGGGTGTAAAAACAAAAAAGGGTAAAGAAGTCAGATAGCAGGAAATGAATGTTCATATGCTTTAGGGTTAAATAGGAATGGGTGGGGAGCACAGAACATTTGAGGCACTGGGAGATGAAAGAAAGGGTGGGAGGAGGGATGAGAAGTGTAGTGTAGAGAAAGAGAGGGTGGAGAAGTTATAAACTTCTGAGGAATGGATTAATGGCCACAGAATTATATAAAGATGCAGAAATAAGAATAGGTGGGGCAGGAAAAAATAGTGAGATAGTCTATTTAACACAGTTTTGCACCAACTGATGATTAAATATTTACACATATTACATTTTCTGAATATTGCAATTTTCTCAATATATTTTTTTTCTAAAGCAGTCATAAATAAATAATATTAGACTGACTTTATGCCAGTTTGGAAATTGTAACTGCCCTTGCTTTTATTTCATAGCTGCTGAACTTTTGTTCCAATTTTTAAGATACTTGAAAACATAATTCTCTGCTGTCACTAGGAAAAGAATTGCTTTCTTTGTTTCCCTTTTCTCACCTAATAACTCTATTTGGTTCCTTTGATGGCTATCCATGCACAGTTGCAATATGTTATACAGATCCCTAGTTTAGGTATTATATAAAGAGCTACAAATATGCAAATACAGCCAATGCGGTATTTTAGCAAACTGTAACTTTCTGTTCAAATCTGACTGATTATTTCAGAATATCTTTTGACAAAGACATCGCTGGTAAAAAATGCACATTGATTAATCAAAACACTGAAAAAGATTAAAATTAAACAGAATACAATCTAGGATTTTCCATTGCCTTATGTCCATTTCCAGTCAGTTCATATGGGGTCATATACTGGATGGTTTGCTAAAAGTGTATATCCCAACACTCACCTAAAACAAGCATTAATCAGGACAACAACTGCTTTAGCATAAATGCAATAAGAAAGATGGTTGAACTGCATAATGTTGTCCTTTGGGAACAAATAAAAAAAAAGGTTTTTGCGTAACCAAATGAAATTAAAATCTATATTTAAAAATCGATTCTTCTTCAGAAATCCATAAACCTATTTTATAAATGAAGTTGTTTCATTTTAAATATGTATAGAAACAAACATTATTCCTACCAGTTGCTAGCGCTACATCCCATGCAGTTTTGATTCCTAAAAAGACTGCTCTACCCAGAGGTCAAAGGTCAAACCCCCTTTCCACTCATCATCTTTTTAGAAGGTGTCGTGTTGTAACATTAAATTTCAAAAATAAATAAATAATAAATTAACCAAATATGTACTATAGAGTGTTAAAAAGCTTTAGACGGGTTTTTTAAAAACAAAAAAAAGAAATCATGCATTTTGCTAAACCCACTGGTATTCTGGTTCACAGTATTCTTGTTGGTCATCTTATGTATTCAGTGAAATTGTGCTAATGTCTTAAAAGGACTGAGATTTACTGATTCGAGGCTGTTAAATGTTAATATGTTGCTTCACGTTGGCGGAGATAACAAGAGAGAATTCGCAAACCTGAAATGCCACTAATGCAACAGGAAGAAGTACATTATTAACCTTTTCTTTCAGGGCACATTACAGAACAGTTTTGCAAAGTGCTTTACAAGATAAATAAACTTGTTATAAATCAGTGAGAAATATCTTACTGGATGCAACACTATAATTATTGTGAAAACTTGCTTTAGGCTGTGCTTGAGCAATGCACAACAGAGGCTGCATCTGTTTCTGTGGAAAAAACTCAATGCAACTCATTTGATTTCTGTTTAAAATGTCACACATGCATGCACGTTTTTCCCAGTCTCAATCAAACTGTTTTTTCCCTCTTTTTTATTTATACATTTATTTTTAGGTTTCTCCAAACTGTGACAAGGTTTTGGTGAATGGCAAAGAAATGCGTGGTCGGCAGTCTTTGACCATCAAGTTCTCATACCTGCACCTATCTGCTCAGCTTCAGCTCACCGTCTGGGTGCCCAAGCTACCGCTTCAGATAGATCTGTCAGATACTGAGCTCAGCCAGGTCAAGGGCTGGAGGGTGCCAATCATCACTAACAAGAGGTAATTTGCCTGTCTGACCTTGAGGGAATGAGGGAGTGTAACACACGGTAGAAGGTGTAGGCATTAGCATAATTTTGTCAAAATGTAGAGCATTTTACGTGCACCATTTTCATTTATGCTACAAAGACTTTTTTTTCTTTGGTAAGAAACACAATGTAAGACTATTCAGAAGGGAAGCACAAACACCTGCAATTGCTGTTAGAATCGAGCAGTGAACTGTGAGGAACTGCTAGTTTTTGAAGTCACAAAAATTTATGGTACAGGCATTCGTTGAGTTGTATTTCCTACTCGTCTCTGAGAAAATTTATTTTGTAAGTTGCAGACTGACAATATTGTTTATTCCTACCAGTGTTACAAAGCACATAACAGGATGTTAAAAATGGAAATTGAGTGTTTCTTGCCAAAACTTACATTGGCATTAATGACTATATTGGACGTTTTCATCGTTTACATAGCTTTTAATGATTCTAAGTATCATTATGCTTTTGTGCTTCTATCTTTGATTGTGTATTTGTATGACAGGTATGTGTGTTTGTGTGTTTTATTCCCATTTCTCATCTTGCCACCCTTCCATTTTGTTCTGCTGGGCCTATTTTTCAATTTTGGCAATTTCTGCTCACGCAGCCACCAAGCCGTGTGCACAAACACACCTCCATCTCCCCAAACCACTATCTGACAGAGTGAAACACAAGCACTATTAGGTAGAGACATTCACACAGACACATGTGCAACTGGGGCACTGGGTAATGGAAAGAAAATTTCTATAATATTACCTGAGTTTCATAGGTACTGTAAAGATATAAGACACAGATGCAGTCCTCTGTGTGTATATTCTTGTGTGATTATATGATCCTACGTGTACCTGTATATGGTCAATGATAGATTTCACAGAGGCAGGCAAAGGAGAAAGAATGTGTTTATTTGCGTCCTTCTGAGATAAAAATACATTTTCATTTAGAGACGAATTGAGACAAGTTGCCTTCTTGTTTTTTAGTATTGAAAAATTAGTACATTCATAGTATATTTTATATTTCTTATGTTTTATTTCATTAGATTAGATCTGATTTAATTAATGACTACTGTATTTTTCTATATTCTGCAAAAGAAATAAATAATTAAGAAGAAAGACATGCAGCTGTCTTAGCGGTGCTGAAAGTCTATTTATTAGTACTATTATAGTGATTTTTACATATGTTGTTCCATTTCATTTTTTCTGAAAGTATCAAGACCCTCTTATAATGTAAACGATTTTTGATGATGTTTATAACGTTACAAAGAATCTATAGTTTGGATCTACTGCTTCGGAAAAAATTGCCCAACAGATAGTATTACACAAGAATAGAAAATTGACCAGTTACGTTTAAAATATTTTGACCATCCTAGTCTTATTACAAGTGCTTAATGTTCAAGTACAGTGTTTAAATGTGTTAAATGTAGATTAGAGACTCAAGTGTCCTTTATTTGGCTTAAAGTGTAACCTGAAGATGAGATTATTCAGTACATCAGCTGGAGCTGAGAGGAGAGAGGAAAGGGGACATTTAATTACTGGATAATCTCACCATCCCTTCATTTTATTTCTTTCTTCCTTATTTATCTCTTTTCTTTTCAGACCCACCAGAGACAGTGAAGATGATGAGGACGACGACAGAAAGGGCAAAGGCTGCACCCTACAGGTATCATTTGATTGTAAATCAGGATTGTTTATGAGTGATCACAACTCTTTTAAAGGCAGTTTAATCTGAATAATATCTGCCTAAACACTGAGTTATTGATACTGAGTTGTACTTCTGTGCCATGTTTTTGTTTAATCACAAGCATTGAAGTAAGAGTCTGTTGTGCACTTTAGCATCAGAGTCTGAATTTGGCCTTGTTCTAACCTTTCAGTACCAGTATGCTTTGGTGCGGGTCCTCACTCATTTTGTCGCAGAACCGTCTGACCCAGGTGGAGAGATGGTTTACATGCTGGGTGCTGACTGGCAAGTTGATATCACTCATTTGGTCTTGGACCAATTAAAGGTGGGTATACACAAATGCTCACAAACAGTACCCTTCTATTCACTTGCAGATCATGGCTTCTTCACAAAGGAATAGTTTAACATTTTGGGATATAAATTATTTGCTCACAGCTATGGGCAGTGACACTTTCTAATAAGTACTTGTAAGGTGGCTTAATATATAGACAGTGCACAACATACATCCTGATTTTTTGCATTTACAGATGAACTGTGTGAACAACTATAGCACCTACAGGGGCTTCTCTGCCATGGAAACCCATGGCATGAAGCTCCCAACACACGCTTTTTATGCTGATGTTAAGAAGGTTGCGACCTCTGCAGTTACTGAGTCAGCAGAGCTTTTACACACTATGCATCTCAGCACTCAGAAGCCCCACTCTGTAATTTTACATGGTCTGCCACTTTGTACCTGAGCTGCCACTTGGTAATAATATCACTTACAGTTGATTGTGGTATATCTAGGAGGACAGAAATTTCACAAATTGACTTGGTACAGCAGTAAATTGTATCAGAGTATCACACTGGAATGGGACTGAAAACACCTGAATTCAAAAATTAAGAGAAGCACCCAATAGTATATTAATATTGTAATTCTTTCTAAACAATAAATAATGTATCCTTTGACTGCCTCCTGTTTCTGTATTCTGCAGATAGAAGAGCCTCGCATTGCCAGATTAATAGATGGACGAATCGTAATCGGGCGGGACCTGGGACACACCAATATACAGGTATTCTATAGGTATAGGTATAGGTCTCTTCCCCTTCAATTGTAACTAAGCTGGTTGATATTATAAGCTCTAACACCAAAAGAACCCTTTCTGCTTACTGAAGTCTATATTCATCCCTATAGTAAAGTTAAGAAACTGACTGCAGTGGGTCATTTCCTCATCATACAGTATTTGAGTATATATAGAAAAAAAAAAGAAATTCCACAAGCAATGTATTCACTGCTTTTTACAAAGTCCAGAAAAAGACAGTTGAAAGAACTCATTATGTCAAGCGCGGTGTAATTTGGCACTTCACATTACAGCCATAAGTACTCCGGTGATGTAAACACTATCCCCGTTCCTCATATATAAGCCTCCCCTGCTAGCTTGTTATACAATTAGCCACAATTAAATGTTGAATTTGGCCCTGACATCTCAGCGTGATGTTCACAAATTATACACATATACACACTGAACACAGTTGTGCACTTTCTGCATTCCAATGAGCCTGGCCATTATAACTCAGTGTGACAGTGGAGGATAGTTCTGTGGCTTATTCTGTTATTTACTTATGCACGGTTATGTAGCAGAACTAAAGCAAAACCACCAAATGTTTCGCAGTCCTCATCAGTGTCATCTTATATGTTTTTCTGTTCTCTCTTGCATACATCACATATATAGACATTATGTATTTTTATGGTCGCATTCATTACTTTGTTGAAGAGTATGTTTCACATCCGTTAACAAGTAAATGAAAAATGGTTGGAGTGAAGTTCAGTGCACAAGTGGCATGATTTTTGGTAACAGCTAGGTGTGTGTTAGCAGGGGACGCACGCGCACACACACACAAACACACACACACAAACACACACATATACAGCTGTGGACCGTTTGAGAGCCAGGAGAGAGAATTTACTGAGAATTCCCACTGAGATGCCAGAGTCGACAGGCATCATTTGATAGTTTGACATTTCAATTTTAGCCCCCAGCTCTGTCTTCCTGACTCTCGCTTCTTCCTCTTTTTCCCGTCTCTCTTTCCTTTCTATCCCCAGTCTCTCTTTCTCACCTTGTTATTCTCTGCCGGTCTTGAGGAGCAATCCCAGAGCCGTCAGTCATTGCATTTTGTTACCTTGCTGAGGGTGGGATTAAGTTTGACGCCCTGACACATTTGCTGCGAGATTGTCTTTGTACACCAATCAGATCTGCCTGTCCTCCTGTCGCTGGGCGAAGTAGTACACTACAACATGGGCCCCCTAATCTCTATCAGTGTCTGTCTGCTGTTCCCCCTGTTCATCTGTACCCCAATCTTTTTCATGCTCCTTCTTTCTGCCCCTTTCACTTACTGTCCTCCTCTATTTGTCATTGTCCCTCTCCTTCTGACACCTACTCTATTTATTTTTCCCTTGCTTGCTTGCCATCTTACTTACACTGTCCCTTTTTCTTTTCATCCACTCTGTTTTCATTTGAGTTGTCTTTAGTTCTGGCCTTGTTGTCTTAGTTGAATGCTGACACACTGGGGCACAGCTGGAATGCAGACGGGAACACAGTCTGTGTGCATTTGTGCGTAGATGTGTTTTCGTTACTTAGCGCGTGCTTCGCTGTGTGATGACAGCAGCAGAGTTTCCCTGCGTTTTCTTTACACATGCAATACCAGCACCATCAGCTTTTACAGATCCATGTTTGTCTGTATGTATTTGCATGTGTGTCTAAGACATGCTGTGCAGATTGCAGAAATGAATCAATGATGATCAGTCTGTGTGTGTTAACCTCCTAACTACTCCAAGTTTATGTGGCACAATGCACTGCTCTTGCACTGACAATGTTAAAATTTCACCTTTAGGAAATATTCACTCAGACAGCAAAAAAGCTATTTTATGCATTTCTGTTGTACAATGTTTTTTACTGTTTGTTCTACAAAAACTGTACTTACTAATGTCCAATTACTTTCACAGCGAATCACAAAAAAATAGAAAAAGTATGATTTCCTTGGGGAAAAAAGAAGCTTTTCTTAAACCTCATTTATTCAGCAAACTTTTTAAAGTTAAAAAATGTTGGTGTTTTTTTTTGGATTTGAGTTTTTAGAAATGCCTTCCTTTTATGTCCTGGTAACCAAAGAAATTAAATTCAGTTTAGTGTTTAGTTAATGCTTCAAAATTGCTGCTGAATAAAGGCATTACCAAGATGACAGCTGAGTAGCAGGTACTTATCAGCAAACATTTAAACAGCTGTAATCTCAACGTATTTTCTTGACATTTAGACTTGGTTGAAAAAATATTTGGCATCTGTTGGATGTCTTTCAAGAACATCCTTGGACTTTCTATTTACTTAACAGTTAAAAGAAATTAAATACTCTTGCTTTCAAAAAAATACGATTCTTAAAGTCATTTGGTTTAGGAGAGGCAACGGCTCAGTCCACACAAGACATTTCCTCACAAAGCAAATAAGAGAGAATGTCCAAAATGACGTGAATGTGTTTTTTATATGTGAAAACAGATGTGTGTCCAGAAATAGTAGTCTGTGTACATGTAGTGAACACTATGAGTCTGAGTCTGTGTGTCTGAGTAAACCACTGTTTTACATTGAAACAGCAACATTTGTTCATTTTTGGGCACTTTTGACAAAATAAATAACATCATTTCTTGTAGAATGATTTTCCTATAAGTCACAACATAACCTTGTTCCTGTTATTTATATACTTTTCTAAACTATGAGACCAAAACTCATATTTCGTTGTTTTTAACATCTAGCTTGCCAGGATAGGTGATTTAAACTTGAACTTAAATATGTTTTTGTATTGTCTTTTGTTTCAGGTTCTGTCCCCCTTGTCTGACTCGATACTGGCAGAGAAGACTGTAACTGTATTAGATGACAAGGTAAATATTGCTTTATTATATATATTCTTGAGTCCAATTTAGCAGATTAAAGGTTCTACCAGAGGCCAATATTAAGATTAATTACATCTGAAAGCAAACAACAACCAAAGTTCCTCACAGAGTAAGTAAACACGTGTTTATTAGGGCTGCACCTGTACATAATGAACTCAAATTATGCATATTTATTAAATAATGCAGCATCAGACCATGGCACGGCATACAAAGAGTGTTGTGATTTACTTAAAGTGTAAACTGTATTATTACTTATAGCATGTTTAATGTCTAAATAATGTCTGATACAAAAGTTGTATGCTTGTAGATTCACTTTTATTTTTATAATTATGCTATATTAATGTATCTGTCTTCCATTATTGATCTAAAGAGTTCCAAATGTGCTGAATCTACCTCGTTTTAAAGTGACTGACTTTACATTTTAGGATCATCATCAGAATAACAAACCTTTAAAAGGGGACAAAAACTACAACTTGAACTTTTTTAATATTGCTTCTGTGAATGACTAACACATACATTGTTTTTTTGTTTGTTTTTTTACCTGCAGGTCACCATTTCTGACCTGGGAGTCCAGCTGGTTGCATCTTTGTCCCTTAGTTTGAGTCCAAGTCCTGTAAATTCTCAAGCCATACAGTTAACAACCACAGCTGCTGACCTGCTACATACACCTAAACAGGTAGGAGATCACTTTACGTCAAGTCTACATCTGCTAAAATTTTATGATCCTGTTATTCAGATTTACTTCTCAGCTCCAATAAGAATATGTGCCTAGATGAGTACCCAATTCAAGGTTGCATGAGGGGTGAGCATACCCCAGCTTTCATAGAGCCAGAGGCAGACACACTGAACATGGATGGATGAATTATATAAAAAGATTTTTGTTCTTACGAATATCTGTGATTTTACTCACACATTAAAACATTTCTGCAAGCCATCACATCCTCTCACTTTATCTAGTTTGGACATGTAGCCATGTGATTCACATGCAGACAACTCTCTGCCTTTAGGTTTTTATTACACAAGTGAAATGATGGCCACCATCTTTTCCTGTTCCTCTCTTCACAGTAATTCCCTAAAGGTTGTAATCATGGCTCTTAAATAGTAATTCTGCACTGCGAACATTATCTAGATGCTATCTCTCCCATAATCAGTTTCAAATTAGGGAAATGTAACTTCAAGGCTATAGCAATTACAACAGCAACCGATTACAACAGCCATTTCTTTTTTTAAATGAAACTTCAGGCCCTAAATACAATCCAGTAAAAGAAATTAAATCGCAACAATGATGCCCTCCTGGGTTTTAAATGCACCTTAGAACACACATGCATCAACACTACATATGAGTGGGCGGAGGGAGGTTTGGAGTCTTCACACACCCCCGTTCTCTGCGGCCCTCTGGAGCGGGGGGCTAGGAGGAGAAGTTGGACGTCCGACTGGGGTCTGGAATGTGGGGCCTCCCTGCTGCCGCGGAGTTGGGGCAATCTGCTTCTCCCCACCCCAGGGAAAAGGGTAACACCACCTGGGTCTGGGTGCAGTTTCCCCCTCCAGGGGCAAGGGTACCTAGACCTGGGGCTTAAAGTACGCTTGGGGAGTGTGATTGTGTTTACAGTGTCTCTCTTTGTCTGTCTCCACGTTGGGTGAGTGTTGAGTAATTGCATATGAGAGCATGAGGGTGGGAATGGATGTTTGTATCTGTGTGTGCCTGTATGTCTGTGTCTATATGTCAGGTTGGGTATCAGACGCCACCTCTCTGGGGACATCCCAGGTCCTCCAAGGTATGGAGGCCTATCCCCCCCACCACTTCCCCTACCAGTGGCAGACGCCCTCAGACATTGGTGTGTTGGTGGTTCTTTGTGTCCAGGGATGGGCGTCCAGGTACACACTGGCTCACTCCTTGGTGGCTGCTTATCGGGGCCTGGAGCCTGGGGCTCGCTCGGGCCTCTTCGGGGGTGGGGTGCCCTCGGCCTCTCGGCCTGGGGCTCGGTCACTCTGGCACAGCTGGCTGCCGGCGGAGCTCATGGGCATGTCACTGCAACCCCCCCTGGCTTCTGCTCCGCGGCTGCTGGGTGACCGCTCATCTGGGACTCTCCTCAGCTCTTTCTGGGATAGTGGCGCAGCTGACCCTCTGTTGGTCTTCCTTGGTCTCTTGTGTTCTGAGGGCCTCTGGATGTCTGGAGTTTTGATCTCCTCCATACCTGCTTCATGCCCTGGAGGACGGGGCTGTGGCTCCCCACACCCTCTAGCAGATCATTACATGAAGGAACCTTTTAAAAACAAGCGCGTTCATGCTCACAGGTGTACACACGGGTGCTCACACACACAAACTACACCCTTTTTGGCTCCTACCTCAAAGCACACTGTGCGCTGTCGATCTTACGTGCTGCACAATAATGTTTAATATTTAGTATTTACTGTTATATTCCCATATATCATCGTGATGTTGTTTATTCTAGTGCTCTCGTTTTCTTCTGCTTGTTTTCTTTTTTCATTCTCAACAGGTGAAATTAAAAAAGTATCTACTGTTATCTATTGTTTGCTAGTTTATTGTGATGGTGTTGTTTTTATTATGTTGCTCTTCGTTGTTTGTTTTCTCTTCTGGTTTTTTATCTCCATACAGGTGATCCAGGTGTTTTGTTTGTTTTTCTTTTTTTTTCTTCCCCCCTTTCTCACCGTCTCTTCTCCCCTCTATTTTTCTTTCTCTCCCTCTCTTTATTTCATTCTTTCTCCCTGTCCTATCCCCCAGTCATGTCTGTCCCGTCTTTAAAAAACGAAAATAAAATAATTACATAATTATAATAAAGGTCAATCAAATGGACCAATATGGCAAGGCCATGATAATCCACTTGGTAAAGTAAATCCACTTGACATCTTTCTTGGCCTTCAGACAACAATTCTGATGGCTAAAGATCCAAACGGGACAGGCAAAAAATAAATAAATCGCAACAATGAATTTGTCACCTGTGTTTACTAACACAGTGAAACTAAAATTGTTATAACGTTTAAAAATCTTTTTTTAACCCGTCTTCGTCTCCACTTTGATTCATTATATCATCACACATACCCGTTAACACAGTTATTACATGCACATATTTGTACTGTACCGTATTGCCAAGGTACCATTTACTTATTATTCTTGATTTTTTAATGACATTGCCAAAGTTTATTTTATACCATATGAAGTTATATAGAATATGTTAAGCTCTCTTCATACTTATTTTTGTTTGTTTGTTTTAAAATTGCCACAACATAAATACCACCATTTTTTTCCTGTTGTAATTGAACAGGAAAAAGACAAATCAGAGAAAAAAAGTGTTTCTGTCCACAAAACAGGTGTATAGGTTTTAGTTGTCAATACTGTGTATGAAATGTGTTTGGGAAGCGTAGCATTGCAAACTAACAATTATGAAGGTGGAAATGTAAAATTGCTAAAATCTAGTTTTAGCAATTAGATTTTAGCAATTTTTTTAAATTAATTTTTACTTTCTTTTTTTAAATTTTCTTAAGCTACTTTGAAAATCTAGTTAAAAATTTGTGTAAAAAAGGAACAAACTGAAAATTATTTGTGGTCAGCATTTGGACAAAATACATTTGTCATGGGTCTGCGGCGGCAGACCATGTGTTTCTTTTTAGCAGACCCAAATACAGACAATCGAGGCAGGGACAAGGTTGAACGAAAAACACGCTGTTTATTGAATGTGGAACACGAAAGTACAAAATAAGAGAAACCAAAACCAATAGCTAAAATAAACTGGAAAAACTGAACTAGAAGCAAAACACAGGGATAATGGAAAAAGGAACGCGGGAGAAGACGAACAGGCGGCCTCACACTGATCTAAGGGAGACAGAGGACTTAAATACACAGAAGGGCAATGAGGGAAGTGGAAACACATGGGAAACACAGCTGACACAAATGAACAAGATGCCACGGGGGAAGCAAAACTAGGCACACCGAACATGCAACACTATCAAGGCTATCAAAATAAAACAAAAACACTGAGACATATACTGACACATGAGCTTGGAAGGAAGAATGGCAGACGAGAGAAGGAGTGAGGGAACGAGAGAGAGAGGGGATGAGAGAGCACAAGAGAGAGAGACATGAAAGGCTGGGGAAACATGGAATGACACACAGGAAAGGGTGATGAGACATCGTGACAAGACAACATGAAAACTAAACATAGAAGCCCAAAATATAAAACTAAAATATTATACATAAAGAAATCACAAAACACCATTAATTCTAAAAGGCTGGGACAAATGACTACGACAACATTATGAAAATGCCATATACCAGTGAATAAGATTAAAAAGCTACACAGTTGGGTCTTTGACACTTTGTAATATCTAATATTAGCTTTCCAATGTTTTGTGCTTCTCCTGATAACATGTTTGAAATTACTGTGGTATTAGATCTGGATAACTACACTGGGCAAAACCTGCAGAAATGTATGGAAGGGGTTCCTAAATGGTTAAATGTCAGCGACATCTCTTGCACTTGATGATTTTACACTGCCCTAAAGATTTAGCAGGAGCATGCCACAGTCTTTTGAGCCTGTGAATGTGGACTTTGGGATTGGCCCACAGTCACTCACCTTTTAGAAAATACTCAGAGTCGAAGAGAGGTGTTCCATCAAGTAGTTCCCAAGCTTATACAATAGCATTTAACAATTTCAATGATGTTAAAGTGAACTAGAAAGCATATCTGTGTGGGTTCTAAATCATACACGTCATAGTAGTCTAAGGAGCTTGGACTTCTTTAAGTTTCCTGAAGATATTCCACCTCTAATCCAAGAAGCTTCTTCAGTTCTAAAACCAAATGGTGGACAGTCCCTAGTGGGAGTTGTCCCTTAAGAGGGTCACTGACCCACTATTGATCATTTCCCTCATCGCTTGGTGTGAAAAAAGGCGTGGGTCATTATTATTAGCAGAGGTTTTGGGTGAAACCATTGTGAGACCTTCCTCACCTTATCATGTGACCTATTGTGATCACCTGATGCAAGATGTGAGTGGGGGTGAGGCACTTGGGAAGGGATCTCAAAACTTCACTGTAGGTGGCAGACAGTTGGTGTCGTAAGCCACCACTTCTGTTCAAAGATGGTCAATCACAGTGGACATAGATGACCTCTTTCACTACTCACTTCGTTAAATAGAAAACTAAAATGCAGACACTTTTAGAATGGCAAGTTATAAAATATACATAAAATGTGAACTTTACCAAGGAGCCAACTTGAAACTTACAAGAGTCCAGTAAGTATAAAACTGTACGACATGGCCCATGATAGGAATGTACTGTGATAAACAAAAGCAAGATTGGGCGTTAACAAGACCAAAAAAAAGACAAACATAGGAAACATAATAGGAAACAGATCAGAAATCACAGAGACAGGCGAGGAAGTAAAAAAAAGCAAGGCACAAAAGAAGAAAGAGGGAACAGCAAAGACTCTTTGTTGATGTCAGTTATCTTTGCTTGAAATATCAGATGACAACATTCTTTCTATCTTGTGCAAAGAAAAAGTATCAGTGATAGATATTCTCTTTGATCTTCTTTAGTAAAAGGTCACAAGAGGTTCAACCAGTGTCATTAAAATACATTTTAATGAATGGATGAACTATTTAAAAGCTTCAATTGTAATTGTGCAGGGTTTTTTTTTCTCTTTTTCAGGAAGCCGGGATCAGTGCATGGATCCAGTACAGTGATGGTTCGGTGACACCATTGGATATATATGATTCAAAAGACTTCCTACTTTCAGCTGTCTCACTTGATGAAAATGTCATTTCTGTTACCAATCAGGTACTGGCTTCCTTTATATTTTCAGCAGTGTAAAGAAGTGACAGTTTTATACATTTGTAGATCGTGCTTTTTAGAGCAGAAAGCCCAAATTCAATTCAATTCAGTTCAGTTAAGGTTTCTTTATAGTTTGCAAAGTCATAACAAAAGCTGCCTAAACGCGTTTTAAACTGTAAGGTATTAACTTCCACATTCTCTTTGTCATTTAGGAACAGCACTGGCCCATTGTAGTAGCAGAAGGTGATGGGCAGGGGGCATTGTTTCGAGTAGAGATGGTCATCTCTGAAACTTGCCAGAAGTCAAAAAGGAAGAGTGTGCTGGCATCTGGAGTTGGAAATGTTATAGTTAAGTTTGGAGCAAAAAATGACGAAAGAGGAGTGATGGGAAGAGGGGGGCAAGAGGATGGTGGAGGGTTGGATAACAGCACCAGTGAACAACGGACAAAAGATGGAGGAGAGTGGAAATCCAACAGTGCAGCAGTGGACCGAGAGGAAGGAGCCATGAGGAAGGTATGGAAAAAAAATAATAAAACAGTGAGGAAAGGATATTTTTAAGAGTATTTTCCTTAAACTGTAGTTTTAGAGTTTACTCACATTGGATAAACACATTTAATCATCAAAGTTTAGTTTGTTTAAGTAGTGTAATCACTGTGAGTGGTTGTTAAGTACACCTTCTCCATCCAGGGCATCCCAGTATGTCACACATATAGTCTGATCATTATCCATGCCTAGCACAGAGCTCCCGATGTTTCCTGCCTCTGTGAAAATTGCTGTGTTAAATATAGTAAATAACATAACTGTGACGCAGAGAGGACAATAAGTCGCTGCGCAGTGTGTGAGCAGGCCAGCAGGAGAATGGGGAGAGGGAGTCAGTCTTGTGTAATAATGCCGTATTCACGTGAATCCAAATGAATATACAAAATCCACATAATTTAACCATTTACTATATCTGTGTTTTCATTTCCATTTTCAGGTTAGCTCAACAACCAAGAGTACAGTAACCCATCGTGCTTCTGGTGGCAAAGGTGCTGGTGGCGGCAGCAGCAGTAGTCGTGGCAGTGGCCCCAGCCAACCAGGCGACTACAGTAGCTACCCAGCACCAGTGGAGGTACCGGGGACTGGAAACAGTGAGCTAACCCAGCCCACTAGAGGCCTGTCAGACCTGGAGATTGGGATGTATGCCCTTCTGGGAGTATTCTGCCTGGCAATACTGGTTTTCCTCATCAACTGTGTCAGCTTTGCTTTCAGGTAAAAAAAAAAAAAAAAAAAACCCTGAAAACCTAAACATGTTACTCAGCAACAAAACATGATGCACATTAAATACAGGCAGGTCCATTATGGTTAGTTAATATATGGGTGAAATATAATGTAAAACTGAAAGGATCTATGAACCAAAAAGCTGGTTTTGACAGGTAATCTGTATGGGCCTAATATGCCCATATTAGGTGACCATTGTCTATTGGAGGATTAAAATTTAAGCCAGATCAATGTCTTGTACATAGCCTTTAAGTTAAAACCTGTAAGAAAGCTTATTCATTGCAAACAATATTTAATGAAAGGCATAAACAGCTTTGCTCAACCACATTATTTTGTGAGAGAAACCTTTTGAGAGAAGTCAATTGAAAATAAAACAATTTCAAGTGTAGAGATTGTTGTCTGATTTTTCAAGATCCCATTGATACACTCATTCTTTACTTTTTAGAGAGGTAACTACTGCTCTAGTCGGGAGTGAAATATTCATATCAACAGGCTAGTTTATTAGAAACACATATCACTGAGCCTAAACAATTATAAAAAAATAAAAAATAAATAATGAATTACCCTTACAATAGCAGGAATGTTCAATGAGCTTATTTTACCTGTGATGAGACTGCATCCTTCCAGTCATCCTTCCTCCCGCTTTAGCCTCTAAAATCAGTTGATCAATATTTTCACGACAAATGCAGTAATCAGTTATCTGTTCTTTTCTGATTCTGTCCTCTCCTTTTTGTTTCAAAATGGCAGAGAACATTAATTGCTCTGTGGCTTATTAAGTGATCAGTGGAAAGCAGCGGTGGTTGGCACAAAAATCCAGCATACCTCTCAGATAAATGTTTTTGTATTAAACATGTTTTATGTTCTCATATCCTTTGTGTGCTGCTATTTTGTGTGGATTTTAAGAGACAAATCACAAATGACTCTATGATTCTATGTAAGTTGATAGTTCCCAGCAACCCCAAACTGGTTAAGCAGTTTGAGAAAATGGATGGATGGACGGATGGATAACAGACCCGTGATGCATCACTTATTGTTTTGCTAGTACCATGAAAACCTAAAATTGGACTTAATTCTCCTTCAAATTTTCTTGAGCTTTTTAGTGATATTTTGATGGGGTAAAATCCTCAACTTTTAACTGAGTATTAATTTTTGCAGTCATTCCTTATATTGTCTGATAATGCCTATAGATTATAGTCATGAAACTGCATCTGTTTAAATGTTTACCTCCATTGATGATTCATTATGAATTTTCCTCTGCAGATACCGTCACAAGCAAGTCCCAGTTCTAGAGGCAGGAGGCAACATGAACCATGCCCACGACTGGGTGTGGCTTGGCACTGAGGCTGACCTTTTAGCAGACCACTCTGACCAATGCCAGGGTGGCGTGCCGGATGAGTGCACCACCATAATTGACCGCAATGAAGGGGGCTACGAGGAGAACAAGTATCTACTGAATGGGGCCGGTAACACCTTGGTAATGGGCATGGGCACTATAAGTGGGAGCGGTGGCAGAGGTGGACATCGGGGTGTCACCCATGGACAAACCTTGCCTAGATCCGTTCCAGAATCGCATCAGTGCCTTTCAGCAATCACTACTGGTGGCAAAGATGCTACAGGTCAAAAGGAGCATCTGAATAATTCCCCCCAAGCCACAGCTGCAGCTGCTGTTGCAGCGGCCAAACGCAAACGCGTCAAATTCACATCTTTTGCCACTGTTCTGCCCAATGATAATTCAGGTGGTGGCCCATACACCAACTCATCAGTCCTGGTGACGAATGGGAGTGAAGATGATATCAAGTGGGTGTGCCAGGATATGGACCTAGGTCAGTCTGAAATCAGAACCTATATGGAGAGGCTACAAGACAATCTGTGACTGATGGGAAAGAAACTGAGAAATGGCGGGGCAGAGGATTAGTACAGTAGGGGGAGAATGGACAATGAGTACAATTCACCTATAATGCCTTTGCAGTGGATATATGGAGGGAGAATGGGAGGGATATAGGAAGCGTGAAGGGAACATAAAGTGTGATGATGTGTCTGGAAGAGCATCTAAGAGACATTGTGTTGGGTTGGGGACGCTTACATTTAGCATCCCTTAGGCTATGAAAGGCATCACTAGCTCACACTAAAATTAATGGTAGCAAATAATAAATAACTTTGAGTTTTTTTCTGTTTTATTTATTGTGAAAATATTAGTGTAAAAATCAATAATAAAGTCACTATTGTTTTAAATGTTTACTTTCAGAAAATTAGTAAACCATTGTATAGATACTTACAGTAAATTCAGGGTACGTTATTGGACAGACATTTGTAAGCCACTTTACATTTAAACGAGGATGGGAAGGACTTACATCATGTCCTGCCTTCAGAAGTCTTTTTTACTCGTGTGGTATATTGCCAACCTTTGCTGTGGCCGTTGACTAATCATTGATCTACTTTTGATATACAAACATTTACCTGCCGAGTCTGCAGAATGGTTACGTAACGAGTTCTCTGACGAATATGTGTTGTTGGTTTATCATGTGACCCATTTCTTATGGCATTTCTCATAAGTAACATGTGAAATGTAATAAATATATATATAGTCCAAGTACTCAACTAGAAATTCAGGCATTTTGCAGTTACTGGTGGGAATTGCCATTCAGCTCTGTATTCAGGCAAATGTGCTCTTTCTTGAAACAACAGAGTGTCTTGAGAGTTGGAAAATGATGTATCTTACAAAAGACTGTTTCTCCCTTGGATCCAAGACAGAGGCATTTATTCTTGCACAATTACAAACAGGAAAGGACATTAGCCATATTTGAGGCTGATTTTCTGTTTTCCCTGCAGCCAACGATGGCTTTCTCCCTCTATCCAGAATCACTCCTGTCATCCCCTGGCCCATCTCCTTGTCTGTGATTGGACAACAGTAGAACATTTGTGAAGTTAAAAAAAAAGAAAAATACACACGCAGTGAAACACTGAGTGTAAGGGGACTGACTGAAGTGTCTCATATTAAAAAAAAGGAAGTGGTTGGGCTTTGCAAAGCCTGACTGAGCACCTAATAATGAAGATTATTAAAAAAAAATGTACCACATAGGCAACCAGACAGGAGTACCTACAATGTTGAACATTGAGATAACAGGATGTACTGAATGACATGTGAATGGATAATGATAATGGAATGGATACCTGACGAACAGATATGGATACGTACCAGCTTGTTGAACATTATTATGAATATATTGGGTTTTTTTCTCCTTTTGTTTGTCCTTTTTGATAAATAGAAGGTTTTTATGTTTTTCTTTGTTATGTTTTTCCCTAATTTGGGAAGATATTAACTGTAGCTTTTTATTTCAGAGATTTATTAAGATTTAAGAATATATGATCCTTTTTTTCCTTCTAGATACCTATTTATTTGAAATCATGTTTGAGAGGGTGAGGAAGGAATGACAGGGCAAGGACAAAGACTGAAAGTAATAGGCCTGCTGGTGAATGATAGCACATAAAAGAATAAGTGGAAAGAAGGACTCAGAACAGGCAAAGGTTGCCTCACCTTCGTTAAGCTCAGGTGACGAGTCATGAAGAACCGACAATAAAAAAGGAGAACTGTACGATGTTAAGATTGCAATATTTATTTATAAATGTGTTACTGTTTCAGAGTACACTGTATGTTGTAAATAAATAAACATGCTTCAAAGTGCTTGTGAATAAGATTGCAGGCCACTAGCCAACAACTTGGTGATATTTTGTACATTTTACAGTGCAAATATGGTACACAATACTATCTACCACCACAATGTGAAAGTGATCTTATGGGTTCTTTTTTTCTAAAGATGTTCTGGTCTTTACTTCAAGTATTGAATGAGTTCTTGTCTTTGTACAGGGTAGAAATCAGTTTACCTCCGTGAGATGTAAAAATGGAGGCCATTACACTCAAAATTGTTTGAGAAGGGCGAGTCTCAGAGGTCCATTTAGGAAAGCAAATTAAACCAACTGTCACAATGTTTTTTTTAGTGGGCTCATTCAATTGAAAACAAGGGCATAATTTTGATTACTAAAAGCATCTCTATTTTCAATCATTTGTTAAACAAGAAACATTTGAAAAATACACGCTGGCATCAAAACACAAATGATTGGGTCTGAAATGGAAAGAATTGGGAGCAAAAAGAAAATGCAGTGTAAACAGACACAGATAAGAGACCTGAGCTGATGCCAAATGGGGAATAAAAATTGCCGTATGGCCTCCACCAAAGCAATAGATATTCTGACTGATGATGACAACTATACTGTATGTTCTGGACACATTACTGTATCTATCCTACTCTGCTCTCCGAAGTAGTTATAAGACTGCTGTGCTCAAAAGGAACAGTCAAATGGATCCTAGTTCAATAGCTGCTTAATCCATTTTACCTACTTTTATTTTTAAAAAAATATATGGATGTCAACTTAAAAATTTGAGAGACTGCAGATTTTAGCTTGCACTGTATTTGATATCAAAGAAAGAAATACACTGTAAAAAAATATAACCATGTCAGCAAAAACCACAATGTACAACACGCTTATTAAACTACTGCTAGCTTGTCCTGAGAGAAATAGTTTTTAACTTATTTGCCTTTACAAATATCAGAGATAACCTCTCTAATATTGGCTGGTCTTTACCTCATCATATAAATCACCTTGAGATGGCTGTTATTGTGATTTTGCTATATAAACTGAATCCAGTTCAATTCAGTTGAAATGAAATAAATTAACTGCCACAACTGGTAGCTTCTAGAGAGTAGAGTTAACTCATGTTTGGTGCCACCGGTAACATTGCACAGATTTAGGCAGAATTGTAAATGCAGAATCAAGATAACTTTTTAATTTTGTTTTTCTTAGAAGTCATCTTTATTGGTAAATTAATGCCTTATATCACATGGCAATTATTTTTCTACAGATTATTCATTTAATTTTTTGTTTTGTTTCTCATAGTTGCACATACTACTAAAATGATTAGGTGTCTTTTACAGTCAATATTCAACATGCGCCACAGAAATAGTTGCCTTATTTTTCTGACAGAAAATGAGCACTGCTTTGTTTTCAGAAAAGTTGTCTAGCTCTGCAGATGTCCCTTGCGATTCCAAATCTTGCTAGAACATTCCAACATAGTATTAGTCGTAGACAGTATAAAAGATGGTTGTAGCTTCTGGGTTGTGGAATATGAAGCCAATGCAGAAGTGCCTTAAACCTAAAATATACTCTGTCACAAGGCCACCAGATGACAATAGCTGTTCTTGCAGAGACTTTTTCTTATATAAGTCTACTGGAAAAATGGCTTTCTGTTTTGACCTGTTTTGATCTGTCTTGACCCAATGTGTTTATGAACTTAGTTGCTCATTTTGGGTCGCATTGAATGCAAAAAATAAGCCTATTTTATAAAATCTTAGTCATTTTTTAAAAAAAAAAAAAAGAAGAGTATTATCCATGGTATTCTGCCATCACGCTCACTGCCTAAAAATCTATCAATTATAAGTCATTATTCAGTGAGGAAATCACATTTCTTTAAAACTAAGATGGCACAATAAAAGCACTAATCTTAAGGCTTCATAACCAGTGGATTACATCATAGTAACTACTTCCACCTTTTACACTGGCTGTGATACCAGTAAAGTTGTTTTCAGACCAGTGCACATGACTTCTAAAAATATGCATTTAAAAAAAACTATTTCTCTTTGATAAAGCCAGCTGATAGCAGTAGATCAAGCAAGCAAAAACATTCTTTTATAGCAGGTACATTTGACTGCTGAAAAATCCAACCTCACCGGAACAGGTTAGATTTTACAAAATCTATTACACTGTTATATAGTCACACATGGGCAGCAGTTTAATATACTACAGAGTAGAGGAGGTACTAGCAGACATGAGCCCTAAAGTTGCTTTTTTTTTTTCCTTTTAATTTTTTCGTTTTTTTCTTTTTGCCTATTGTCATTGTTTAAAATTGGTTAATGGAAGCTAATAAAATCCCATAACCAAAAAACTGGCCGACTGCTCCTTGTTTTGTTTCCATTTATCTATACATTTCTGCAAAATAAATCAATTAATTACTTAAACTAAAAAAATAAAAGCCTTTGGTTTTTTAACATGATAATATCATGATTTTACTCATACTGCAAAAGGCATGCACGTGCACAAAGAGAAACACACCAATTTTTTTAAATTTTAAATCCTGTTTTTAAACCTCTCGTGGGGCAAAGAAAACAGGAATTTAGCCTTTTATCCAAGCAATAAATGCTCATTTTCCAAAACACAGATTTGGTCTAAACTGAGATTTAGATGAAGTTTTTTTGCACTTTATAGAAATTTTCTGCTTAGTTGGGGCTAGGCGTAAACCATGATTTGGGAAACTGTCTGTTATTGGGATTGTCTAAAATGAGATACGACACTAATCAAGACTAATCGATTCTCATGCTTTTGGACTTAAAAGATTGTCTAAAACTCTTGCTTGTGGATGATTGTATAAACTGGTGTAAAACAGCAAAAAAGCAATTTATAGACAAAAAAGAAAGCGCAAAGCACGTTTGTTTTGGAAAATCTTTAGACAAGGTTTACAGCCCTACTCTTCTCATTTGTACTTGTGCAAAAGGTTAGTCAGCCATTTTGTCTGAACAAATCAGATCAACAATATCCATTATTTAATTAGGAATGAGCAGCTCCATCATAGACGACTCAAAGCAACAAAAACAAAATTCACTGATTAGCATTCCTTGGATCAGAGATGGGAATAAATGAAAGCACATGGTAAAATCTTTAGACTTCTGTGATTATCCAGGTCAGAGCAGAATCAGTTCTGTTCTTGGTCTAATGGATTCAGTGTCTGGTAGCTTTTGATGTGGATGGGGATTGATAAGGATTTACCAGTTCCGATTCCATTATCAGTATTGCTTATTGTACCAATTCCTTAGCAATGTTTATTGGGTTCTCACTGGCTCCACTTTGATAGTGACCATCATTGCCAAGCAGCATATCAAAGGCATTACATTCATGCAATTAACTGCATGCTGTGTGGTTAAATGTTGGTGCATGTTGGAGGTATTTCCCTTCTTTGCTGTCATTAGTGTTGGGGTCATTACTCAAAAAAATAAACTCATATAAGTTTTCTCTTAGTATTTAGGTATGAACACAAAGCCAAAAACAAAAAGCAAAAACGAAAACCAGCATAGAGGCACCACAAAACGATCGCCACAGTGATTCTGCTGTACAAACATAAACAGGTAAAAATGGAGGCTGCAGCCTGACTGCTCATCAGTTTGTTACCTATTGAAGTTCAAGGTCTGACTGTTGGGTTGGAGTCGGCAAACATGCAGCTTTAACATCACTCTGAGTTCTTGGCTAGCTTAGCATTAGCGTGCTGTCTGTGCAGATTCGTGCAAAGAGTCAAAGTTGTGTTAGCAGTATAATGCAGCTGTTTCTGTCCTAGATGCTGTTTCCACTTTACCATCACGCTCTCATCCTTTTGTGCAATAAAAATTAAAAGTTATTATGCTCAATTTGCAACAGCTGAATGCAATGAGAATGGGTTCTTATGAGTCAGTTAGGAATTACTGTGTGGAATTACTGAAATTATTTTCCTCTATCTTTCTTTTCATGAAGCAGATAAGTGTCAGATGATTACATTTTATATATAGACGTTATCCCTGGAGGGCTTAACCCGGGGGTTGTGTTCATAACCTGGTTAGTGGCTCTGGTCGCTCTCAGAGGTTGTTCTCCTCGTGGCCGCGTGCAGCGGGGCTAGAGGATGGTCTGTGCTGGCGGACGGAGGTTACTGGCCTGGTGGCCTGGCTGCCCCTGAGTGGATCCGGGGCGGGCGTGGGGGTTTGGGGTTCGGGGGTGCTTCGCCTCCGTGCTGGGGCTCTGGCTGGGCCTTGGGGGCTTCGGTCCTCGTCCGTGTGTCGCCGAGGTTGTGGGCGGGTGGGTGCACGGGGGCTCAGCCCTGGCGCAGGGGGCCTCTTGTGCATCGGCCTAACCGGGGGGCTCTTCAACTGGCAGGGAGGTTGTTCCATCTTTGCAGGAGTCCACTCTGCAGGTGGGGGAGAGACATAGGAGAGGTGGAGAATAAACTTAACCTGGGTGTCTGTGTCTTGTGTAGTCTGGGAGATGATTGAATGTTGGGGTGGGTACAGTTTCCTCTGCGGTGGGGTAGGGTGGGCTGCCCCGGGTCCTGTGGGGCTTGGCGGTGCTGCTGCCGTAGGCCCCGGTCTGGATGGGCCTGGGCTCCCTTGCCTTGGTGGATACCAGAGGACGGGGGTGCCTATTGGGGTCAGCGGGGGAGCTGGCCCTAGGGAGGGACACCCTCCCCTCCCTTCTTTTCCTCCCCATCCCCGGCTGCCTCCCTCTTCCCGCTCTACCACACCCACCCACACAGGTAGGGCTTTGGGGTGCGGGTGTGTCACCAGGGTGCAGGGGAGACATTCCCCCCCCCCTCTGTCCTCTTCTGGCCACCTGTGCCTCAATTTTATCTCACAACTTAGACATCCACATTACTTACACTCTCATAACACACACACACACATATATATATATATATATATATATATATATATATATATATATATATATATATATATATATATATATATAGGGCCTTGAGGGTGGGCACGTTAACGGCGTCCAGTAGACGGTCTGTGTATTCAAACCTACCTCTGGCGCCGGTGCCCACCTCTCAATTTTAAATCCATGTAGACATTGAGGGTTCTCGGGAGGGGCCGTGCTAACACCTGCTGCTCTCTGGCAGCAGCACCATGCTCTCCCTTGTTTTAAACACACTTTAGAGCAACACGCAGCAACACTACACTTGAGCGGGAGGAGGAGGGTATGGGGTCTTAACACACCCCCGTTCTCTGCTAGCCATCGGGGCGGGGGGGCTGGGAAGAGATGCTGGCTGTCCGATTGGCCTCCCTGCTGCTGCGGAGCCTGGGGCGGTCTGCTGGCCTCCACCCCGGAGGGAAGGGTAACATCTCTTGGGTCTGGGTGCCGTTTCCCCCTCTGGGGGCGAGGATACCTGGACCCGGGGTATAGAGTATGTTTGGGGAGTGTGATTGTGTGTACATGTCCATTTACGTTTATTCCTACGTTGGGTGAGTGCTGAGTGTTTGTATATGTGTGCATGAGGGTGCGAATGCATGTCTGTGTCTGTGTGTGCCTGTTTGTCTGTGTCTATATGTCAGGTCGGGTCTTAGACTCCACCTCTCTGGGAACTCCCAGGCCCTCCAAGTGTGGAGGCCTATCTCCCCTCACCACACTCCCTGCCGGTGACTGATGCCCTCAGGGGTCGGTGCATTGTTGGTTCTCGGTGTCCGGGGCTGGGTGCTCAGGTCATGTGCCAGCTCACTCCTGGTGGCTACTTGGCGGGGCCTGGCGCCTGCTGCTCAGTCAGGCCTCTTCCGGGGCGCGGAGGGCCCTCGGGCCTCCGGCCTCTGTGCCTGCGGCTCGGTTCACTCTGGCACAGCTGGCTGCCGGCAGAGCCGACGAGCACGCCGGTGCAGCCCCCTCTGGTTTCTGCCCGGTGGCTACTGGGTGACCCCTCGCCTGGGTATCCTCAGCCCTTCCCATGAAGGTGGCACGGATGCCCCTCCGGTGGTCCTCCTTGGGCTCTTGCACTCTGGGACCTCTGGATGTCTGGGGCCTGGATCTCCTCCATGCCTGCTTCATGCCCTGGGGGACAGGGCTATGGCTCTCTACACCCTCTTGCAGACCATTACATGGGGAAACCATTTGAATACAAGCGTGCCGATCCACACAGGTGTGCACACAGGTGTTCACTGTTTGTAGACTTAAATCACACCTTTCTTGGCTGCTACTTCAAAGCACATTGTGCGCTGTCTGTCCTGCGTGCTGCACAACAACATTCAATATTTACTATTTACTGCTGTTTACACTTAGGTAGATTAATGCGATGGTGTTGTGTATAGTATGTTGCTTTGTTTTGTTTTGGTTTTTTTGCTTGTTTTCTATTCTTTTTCTCTCAACAGGTGATCCCGGAGATATTTTTTTTTTTCCCCCCTTTCTCACTGTCCCTCTCCCCTTCTGTTTTTCTTTTCCTTCCTCTTTCTTTCTCCCTTTCCTATCCCTCACTCATGTCTGTCCCGTCTGTAACAACTGAAAATAAAATAAAATAAATAATAAAAACAAAGGTCGATCAAATGGACCAATACGGCAATGCCATGATGATCCATTTGGCAAAATAAATCCATTGGGTATCCTTGTTGGTCTTCAGACAACAATTCTGACGGCTAAAGAACCAAATGGGACAGGCAGAAGAAAAAAAAAAAAAAAAGATGATTACATTTTATTAAGTGATGATTGTACCCAGAGGCCAACTGATTCTTTGAGAACCTTTAGTAACTTTAGTAGGGGGTCTAATCACATACGATTTCTATAAGCTGCCCTTGGAAGGACCAGCAGGAATTTTGATGATGGAGAGGCATTTACACCCAAAGTTAATTAAGATAAAGGTTTGTATAACAAATATATTTGAAATTAGAGCTGTATGATGAAATATACATTTGATCTCAAATACTTATAATCTATTTATGATTTTATTGCCACTCTGCTGCTCTAATAATGGTTAGCACTGTTGCCTCAGAGCAAAAAAGGTTACTGGCTTTATTCCCTGTGGCTGTGTAGGTTTCCTCAGGTACTCCAGTACTCAATAACCATTCAAAAGAAGCATAGTCTGCCTGGAAATAATAAAATCCTGACTCACTCACACAGTTTCTTTACCTACCATGGTAAGTGTCTTGCTTTTGTCAGTTGTGCAACGTAATGATACCGATGGATAAAGAGGACTCGTAAATTATTTTCCCTTATTTTTCTGCTAGCTTTTACCTGTAAGGCTTATTATACTGACTTGAAAGAACTGTACTGTTTTAAAAAGTGTAAGTAGGTGGTAGATGGACATTTGTTTCAACTCATTGCTCTACACTATTTAAAAAAGTAGACCTGAAATGTGTACAAAATATTACCACCATAAACTTAATTTCTAGGGTATCAAATCCTGCCAATTGTCAGTGACAGCAGCATCTCACTTCAGTGTGGAGGGTTAGTAATGTAAAGAAGCATATTTCAAGAATTTTTTTCCCATACCTTGAACTAAACATGTAGTTTTTAGTTCCTAAACCCAATCAGTTACCAAAATGTGTGAATTTGTGAAGGCCAGTAAAAACAAAAAAAGTCAGAGGATAAAAAAAACAAACTATGTAAACAAAGTGAAAAACACAACATTTCAAAACAAGACAAAACCCTCCTGACAAACAATCCTGTAAACACCTCCAACCACTGTTTTACTGATTTTCTTGCTCTTTAAACAGGACTGCTAACCTTCAGCATCCGGCATTGCTGCACACACTGTCAGTAATCAAAAGCAAAAGATGCCTCTGACATTAACTATGACTTTAATCTTTGGAAAAGTATGGCATCTTTGATTGAAAAGTCATGGAGCGGGCTTTTAGTGTACAATGTGTAATAAGTAAAACATATTTTAATGTTTTGTTTTCAGACTGCAATATCTGTGATGGGTTTTATTTTCCAAATAGTCATAATTCCTTTGTTTTATAGAGTAACATTTCTGCCATTGAAAGCTTGGCTGTTGACAGCTTGGGCATCCACATTCTCATCTACAGTGACAGGATTGCCACCCAGAGATAGAATTCTAATCACCAAAGAAAAAAAAATGAGAGACCTGTATGGTGGGCCCGTCAGAAAAAGGATTGGCGATGATAAAAAACAACCTCATGCAAATCAAAGGCATCCAGAAGTGTAATTGAGGAATCAAAAGTGGGCACTGAAATACAACAAAATCGGAGCTAGAATGGATATGAAGAAAATCACCAATGCAAGAAATACTTTGGTGGAACAAAAAAAAGTTGATCTTTCTCACCTATAGACACATCAGAAAGGGCTAACTTTTGTATAATGTAAAGGAAACGTACTACTAAATGGAAGATCTTAAAAGAGAAAACTGGAGGACTTCCTTTCAAGATCCCGAATTCACCAGATATAGTGTTATTTTAAGTATAAGATGATATGTAATAGTGATGACTTCACAAACCAGTGGAGTTTAGCTGGCTTATCCACCATGCTTGAGAAACTGTATACAGTAGTTGCAACAGAGAAAAGACTGCTGGATGTAAGAGATATTGAATTTCCACTACGTTGTGCTTGCTTGGTATATATTTTTAATAAAAATGCATTCAGAAAGAATTTGAATTTCTATTTTTATCCTTGGTGCTTATTTAGTTAGGTAGATAATTTACTGGACAAAGGTGCATTTTAGCTAGTTTTTGCCTAGCTAAAATGTATTTTAAATGAAACAATCAAGATATGACTGAGGTGACTTTGAGCTTTAATTCAAGTAGTTTTACAAAAAAAACAAAAAAACAAAAACCATTAACTGTTTAGGAATTAGACTCATTTTCATACATAGTCTCCATTTTTCAACAATAATTGAGCAAAATATAATTTTAAATACACTGATTAGTTTTAATACTTACTCTGTGTTCCTCCCTTAAGATGCTCTGCTGGGCCCTTACTGCATCTACCTTCAGCTGATACTTATTTGTGGATGTTTCTGCATTCAGTTTTGTATTTAATAACTCAAAAGCATGCTCCACTGAGGTCAAATCAGGTGACTTGGCCATTGAAGAATGTCCAAATTCCTTTCCTCAAGAAACTCTTGAGTCATTTTCATAGTATGGTTTGGGTCATTATCCATTTGCACTGCCAAGTGCTTCCTGATCAGTTTGGCAGCATTTGGGTGAATCTGAGCAGAGACTACAGCCCTGTATGCTTCAGTATTACAAATATTAGTGGTTCAGTTACATTGGCAGTCATGCTTGTCATGTTACAAAACTTCCTCTACTATATTTGACAGATAATATAACATGCTTTGTATCATGATACTTTAAGGATACAGGGGATTTCTTCCCTTTTTTAGATGCAAGTTAATTTTAATTTTTCTGACCAAAGATTGTTTCTTTGATTGTTTGTTTGTTTGTTTGTTAGTTTTCTCCAGAACTGGATAGGCTACATATTAATTGTTTTCTGGCAAACTCTAAGATTATAGACCTTGAAAATGATATGCCTTGGTCTTTCTTGGCTTTTGGTCTTGCTAAGTTGCCCAGTGCATTCATTCTTTTTAAGAATATAGCACATCATTGATTTAGTAACTTGTAGTAAGTAAGTTTTAGCAGTCCCTCTTTTGTTATTTTTTTTTTCCAGAGTAATCAGGGCATCCCTCAGTTGCACTGACATCTCTTTAGGCATCTTTTTTTCAAATTATAGCTATAAAATACAAATTTACAACAATTTGTGTAAAACCCCAATCACACACTGATTGCTTATTTAAAAATCCATTGTGGTGGTTTAAAAGAAGCTAAACTACAAATACTGTGTCTTTGCTCTGCAAATTATGGACCTATTTGAAACGATTGGCACTAATTTGCACTTGGGGAAAAAGGGGTTGTCAAAAATTCTTAAGCAGAGGAAAAATCCAGAAAAAAACATCCAGCAATTTAACTGCCCCATCACTACTAAAGAACAAAATACCTTCCTTTTGTAGTTTAAATAGCACAGAACTAAACTGGTAAACTGACCTACATGTGAAGAAATTCTGATTCTAAATGTAGAAACAAGTAGGGAAAAACTGACAAGCTAAATGTATGAATGAACTGTGTATTCATCTTTATATCAATGCTAAATCAACAGAATTCCCTTTTCTCAAGTGTTCTGTGGGGGCAGACAGTAAATAGAACAATTTTCAGAAAATGGCTTTGAACAGGTAGACAGGACAGAATAAGTGACTCCAGATGATAACAATAACACTGGAAACCCCCACATGAGCACGCTGCATTAATAGCTCTGTTCTCTTTATCTTCAAAACTGCTCTCTCTGACTCACACACCTTTGCGTTGGCTGTATAAATGCTTTTACATCAAACAAATAGACCTTCTCGGGGTTTTTTGTTTTTTAAATGATTATTTTTAATAGAAATGTTCAGAGTACAGGGGTGTGTTTGTTTTCCATCCTGTTAATTGGTTAGGATTAACAGGACTGCTGTAATTAATGTTCAGCTTCATTTTAAAAACATTATGCACGTCAGATATCTTCCTGTTCTTGATAGTGTTTTTGTAAGTGAAAGCTTTTTTTTTTTTCTTTTTAAATAACTATAAGCATGAGGTGTTTGGTAACTTTTATTTTAAATGTTTATATTATTTCTTAGAATAATAACAGTTACATTAAAACGACATCATCCATTTTATTAACTTTAAATTTTGCACATGGTTTTCAAAAATAAGAGCTACTTTTTGCTTGTCAAACACATGGAGCCATGAGGATGCAGCAGTGAAATGCATTTTGCACCCCAGTGAGAATAATCATAGGGGAAAACAAGAGCAGTAGTCCACATCCAGATGCTCTATTACTCTTTAGGAGTAATAAGGGTCACATAAAGCCTCTCAGGCCATTTCTCCAAATATCACCCTATTTTCCTCTACTATCCCAATGAAGCTAAAATGGGCATGTGTTGCATTCTGTCTGTATTAGGACAATTTTTTCTTAAAACTGTAGAAAGTTGTTCGTAGTATTGTGTATTATGTTGATTCAATTATCTAAAAATTACAGCTGAAGTTGTGGTAATACAGTTGATTTGTTAGCAGGCATATATTTATTTATCTTTGGAATTTATTTTTCATCTGTGTATTACTGTGTACTTCTGTGCATTTGTGCGTATGTGTGAGCACGCATGTATGTTATGATGACACTATCTGCTGTTGTTCTAATAATGTAGAGTTATTTTACAGGGAGCACAGTAATAACAGTATTACCTTCACCTTGTCAAAATAGACCCATAGTGCTTTTGTCCATTAAGGTAAATACACCACACTATTTTATGCTTGCAGGGCATATACACACATACACACACACACACACACAAAACACACACAAGGAATAATGCCGCACAGACTATAATACATCCCTTTTATTGCCCTGGGAAGGCACATATCATCAGTACAGTTCAGATTCAACCTGGTATAGCCCAATGAAGTGATACATATATTATCTCCCTCTGAGTTATGTGTGTTTGCAAATGTGTCAGTGTGCAACTACAACAAATCTAAATTGCTATCTTTATTTTTTTATGATGATACGTAGTGAATCGAGTATTTTCTTTAGACTATTTCTCTGGAAGCAAAAATGTGTAACATATCAGATTACTTTCTTTTACTTAGATCCCTGTAGTTTTGTTTTGTAATGCTTGAATTTTATTACACTCCATTTAAAGTAGGATTGTCATCAGTAAGCAACACTGTAAATTGTTCTGGAAATACAGGTTAACAACAACAGGAAAAAAACATACTGACAATTTATCACCCTTCCCGTTTGAAGAGAGGTTACAGCTTTGAGAATGCTGTAGATGGTAATGCTGTGACATATACAAATGAAGATTATGATAGTGTGGGGTTTTACTTCCTACGGGGTAGCCAGACAGGGCCACAGGCAGATAGGAGGGACCCCAGTCTACAGTACCAGTACTAATCTCTACAAGATTTGGTGAGTTTATTGTATAAAGCTTAAATGTGCGAGTTCCTGACATTTGAATACAGTTGCTGTCCGTGGTGCTGATCAAAAGCAAGAATAATGTTGTTGGTAGCATTGATTATTGCTATATAATATATTTGCACTTACACAGTGTGCGTGTGTAACTCTTTATGTGTGTGTGCATGTGTGTGTGAGATAGATAAAGAGAAGGAGCAAATGACTGTGTGACAGTTTGTTTGCTTGGGTATAATGGCCAAGAAAAATATTTGCCCCAGAGTTTGTCACAGAGTTGGTACACTGATAGCGTTGAAGCCACCACTCACCTTTTACCCTTTTTTTTCTGAAAGGCCCTTAATTAATTACAGGCAAATCATAATTAGTTTAAATCTATTTTAGCAATGTAACACATTTAATGGCCAAGCACTGCAAATGCTACCTAAACTGACTTTGCTTTTTGCTTCACAGTAAAAGCCATTAAAGCCATTTAAATCTTTTATATTTAAGCTTCCACACAGGAACACACAAACTTATCCAGATTTTGTTTCTCCTCTCTCACATGACCTTTTTTTCATTCTGGTTCTCCATTTATTTGACCTCTATTTTAGTTGTCTGATACACACTTTTTCCAACTTAGTTGTTCATGCACATAGAGTATCCCACTACACTTTAGAGCTTCTTTCCATTAACATGTGTTTTGTCTGTCCCTGCAGGCTCTGCTTTGCTACACTAGTTGATTTACAGCTCTTATCAAATACATATTGCCAAGCGAGTGAGACGTGCAACCTTTCATTTGCACGCCGCCGCCCTGCAAATTCGACACGCTACATTAACAAGAAAAATGACTGCTGCTATGCATGCCAAGTGTGTTTGTGTGTGTGTGTGTGTGTGTGTGCGCGTGTGAGAGAGCGAAACAGAAAGATGGATAAAAAGTGCTACAGACAGAAAAACTGTACAGTAAGTGCATGAGTTTTCAGCTTTACCATCTGTATCGGTACGACAGCAAAGTAAAGCATCTAAGTTCAATTGTGTTGTACTGTGTTTTTGTGAAAGACAGAGTGAGGTCAAAATAGCCATATCTGCCATCAGTCCCCAAAAAGTCCCCACCAATGACCAAATTGTTCCAATGTGGTTATGGACGTACAAAGAGAGAAGTAACTGTGGTGGGGTGTGGACTGTGGTGCCGTGCGGACGCACCTGCACGGCTTCTGCAGATCACGCCCGCAGTGTTAAATCACAGGGAAGCAGGGTTGAGAGGGTTGTTGTGGTGAGAAGTGCTCAGTAAAATGGCTCAAAACACAGATCTGTGGTCCCGTCCTGCCTTATTCTCACCACAGTAACATTTATTGATCTTAAGTGACTTGAGTATACTCTTGTACTTCTGTACACCATAAAAATCCCCCCCCCCCCCTCTTTTTTAATTAAACGTGCACTTAAATGTTTGGGTCTTTTGCTTTCATCTCGTATAAAAGTATTATATTCCTCAAAAATGTGATGAGTGACAATTAATGATTAAGCAAACTTGTAAAAATAAATCATCATTGATTTTCAATCAAATATATGACCTCTGCATACCAAGGTGCAGTTTCATCAGTCATCAGTCAAGTGTCCTGGTAGCATATTTGCTACATTTGCAAGTTTATCATGTTAAATGACTCATTGATCTAAGAAGAATGACTCTTTTCAAATTATGATAGCGCAGCTGAAAACTGCTGTTTGCTAAATTTGGCCCAGTTGAGTGACTGTCTAAACAAATAAACAGAACCACACACATACAAAAAGATTTGATTTTGAAAATACTGAGGTGTGTGCTACTCCCCTGACAGTACATCGCAAACTGTTTTTAATGTAATAGAAAGAAAAGTGGGACACCCAGATGCAAAACACAACACTCAACTCTTTCTTCATCACAACAGACTCTGCAGCCACTCCACCAACCTATTTGCCGATGTCCCACTCCACACTTCCTTTACAAGACCCTGGGATACTTACACTCTTCTACATGAGGCAACTTAGAGTGGGAACTCCACCCGTTTCTAGGTGAAGACCTAGAAACGGGTGGAGTTCTATTTCTCATCCCACCTGTTTCACACTCAGCTGCAAATCACCTAAATGCAACTGGAAATCACAGTAGCAAACAGAACCATATCATCTGCAAACAGCAGAAATGAAATCCAGAGATTTCCAAAGCCTCCACATACAGCAATATCTCTCCATAAATGAACAATAAGCGAAGATTACTGATCACAAAGTGCAGCCCTGCCATAGACCAGAACCCACCACTACAGGCTGTTAAAGGACTCATGCTGTGTTCAATGGCATTTGAGTTTTTCTTCTTTAAAATGGCAGAGAACCCCTACCCCTGTTGATACTGTGTGATACCCTAATTTAGGATCCATGGTAAATATTAACTGAATAAATGGTTCCAATTATCCAAACTGCTTAGGCAGAACTGAATGTTTTTGACTGGGGTCCCTGGGACATTAATCAAAGCAGAAATGGAAATCAATGATTATCATTTGGGGCAAACTGACTGGGTTAAACTGAGGGTTAAAAAATTCAACTTGGTACAATATGCCTTTATGGTAAAATATTACATTTTTAGGATTCATTCTATATAACATCAACCAGATATCACGATAAAGTGTGCAGGAGGAGATAATATATTTAAAGCCAAGAAGGCGCTAGTGAACAAGGAAGGTAAGAAGTACAAGTCCTTCTATGCAAGAAACGATTAAGTTAGGTGGCTAATATGTATTTACACATAAATGTGTTGGTAATGTTTCTTTAAACGCTTTCCCATTATTATTTTCATGTTGGCTTGAAATAAAATATCACCCTCTGCCATTATTGCAGCTTACTGCGACTTGCTGCAACTTCTGCATTCATGTTCATTTTATGCTTTAGTTGTTTAGTTTAGATGTCTTGGTCTTGAATCTCGAGACGTGGTCTTGGTCTTGTCTTGGTCTCGACGGACTTTGGTCTTGGTCTTGTCTTGGTCTCGACGGACTTTGGTCTTGGTCTTGTCTTGGTCTCGACGGACTTTGGTCTTGGTCTTGTCTTGGTCTCGCTGTCTCGGTCTTGCTGTCTCAGATCGACATAGTGGTCGGGAGATTTGGAGTCAACAGTATCCATGACACACAACGTAACGTTCGATAATGTGTCATGTGCAAAAGCATCAGCTCTAAGAGCCGTGCTTAGAGAGTGCTTTGTAGTGAATCAGAAGAGTCGACTCCCATTGAGCGAGAGCCGGCTCCTCACTTAATTTCCTTTCGCTCCTCAGCTCTCACACAGTGGCTCAGCTGTGCTCCAATCCCTCCATATTGTGGCCAATCACATGCGAGGATATAGGATAATATCATTATGTCAAAAACAGAGAGGGTGAGAGACGTGACAGTCTAGTGGAGCGTGCGTCTGTCCTCTCAGTAAGTGAGTGAGACAGTAGACAGCGGTGAAGAGGGCTGTGTGAGTGCATCGCAAAAACACATAAATATGCTTGACACCTGTAAACGAAGCAGCATCTGGCTGCAGTTTAAAGACTTTTTGTCTCGGTCTTGGTCTTGGTCTCGTCTTGACTTTGTCTTGGTCTTGTCTTGGTCTCGATACCCTCTGGTCTTGGTATTGTCTTGGTTTAGTCGGTCTTGACTACAAGTCTACGCTTTGGAGAGGCAAAGCGTGAAATGGACATGGTGGACTTTACCATGATACTGGGTTGATGACACTGCTCTGAGGGATCCCATATTTTTCTAAAAAACCAAACAAACAAAAAGAACAGAATAAAATATATACACATTTCCTCAGGACTTGTCTCTTCCAAAATGACACTGCCTCATCTGCAGGGCATGAGAGATTGCTTTGACCTTTGCAGTAACCAGATCTTAATCCCCGTTTAATACCTGTTGGAAGAATGGGCTAGGGAGCACTTGCTGCCATTATCATTAAAATACAAAATAGCGGAATATCTTTTCATAAAAATGTCCCATTTCTCCAGGACACTTTTAGAATCAGTGTCAAGGTACAATAAAACTTCCTACAATATGTGTTGGCCCGACACTTTATGTTGCCTTCCAGTGTATTTTCTTTTTTTTTTACTCACTGAATACGCAGGCAAGACAAATAATAGGGTCATTTTTATTTAACTTTCCATCAAGGTATCACAAATTAGTTAGCAACTTACCTCAGACAGTGCTCACAGTATGAGAAATACATTTTTTGTTGTACCGTATATTTTCATATATCATACCATATCAGTCGACCTTTATCCTAATACTATTATAATCTGTAAGAAACCAACACTGTTATGTTTTTATGATTGAGTAATTCTAAAATCTGCATCAACAGATGTGGATTTTTCTATGAGACTGACCGAGAATGATCTGAATTGCCTCGTGACCTTCTTGCCGTGTTTCATGTGCTGCAGCTTTTATTAAGCATGCAGGCTAATAGATGTTATCCCACTCCTCTAACTCATGCATATATGGATTAGAGTTTCTCAAAATGTTTACAGATTATTTTTAATACATTCTATTATTCAATATTTAAACACACATATTTCTACAAATAAAGAGACAGTATTTAATGATATTTTGACATAGTCAGTAATGATGGCATCAAAATTACAATCTTAAAATACCTGGTACTCACAAGAACAGTCACATTACTGAAGTCCTCACAATGTTTCTACACAATTACATCCACTGTCTCTCAAAAATGCATAAAGGCAATAAACTTTCATCTCCTTTAGGCTGCTTTTCTCTTGTATTGCAACTATACATTATTATATATACATACATATTATTGATATATTTATACATATTATTGTCTGTGCTAAATTAGGACCTCTGAAATATTTTACAATAATCTGAATAATCCGACAAGAGTTGTTGTACAGGTATCTCTGACTGTAACTGATGCCTTAAACTAGCTACAGTACCTTGATTAGTGGAGATCTGAGGCTAAATTATGTTCTATAGTTTTTGACAAATCTTGTATGTTAAATCACATATTCTAGACTGAAGTATCTGTAATAAAGCAACCTGTCTGTGGATAGAGGCTGTGCTCAATCTGAATTGTTTGGAATCAGAGAATGTTGAGGTTTTCTTCCACAGCCTCTCCTTGATTTAAACTCCTATGTTGTTTCCTGAGGGAGAAAAAAAAACACCCATAAAACCTCGACTTATACTATGTTATTCTTTGTTCGTTTACACAAACAAGCTCTTCTTATTTGCAACACAGTAATTTGAGTTACTCTTGAAATAAATTAGTCAATGTATTCACGATTGAAATGAAAAGGCTTTGCTCATAAATCCACTCACATCTGTGATTTGATTTATTTCTTTATTTTCTGTGTCCCAGTAATTTGCTCTGCTTAATCAATCTGGCCCTTGGGAATGTTAGGTCTGAAAATCAGCACACATAATGATCTGAGTGCCTATGACAAAAGCCACAATGTAATGGATGAATGACAGACCTTTGTTGGGTACCTCTGGTAGCAGAGGGGGCAAAAGTGCAGACATTCTGTACTTAAAAGTACAAATACTACTATTAAAAATACTCCAGTTAAAGTACTGATTTAACTTCTTTACTCAAGTAAAAGTAAAAAGAACCTAAAGGCTCTGAAATTTATACAAAGAAAGAAAGTAAAATGTAGCTCTTTGGATAGGATTTCTTCTAGAAACCTTTTTAGAGTACTGTCAGTGTTGTGTTTCTGATTAAAACTAGAGGACCGAAGAACAGAAGATGAGACATAAAACTAAGGGGTTTTAGAGTTTTTTGTGGAGAATCAGAATGCGCAAGGAGATATAAAGTGGGTAAAGAGTGGCCAGGAAGGTGAGCTCCGTCACAGGTGAGTAATTCTTCGAGTGAGACCATTTCCACACAGGATATTTGCTCCAGTGGCTGAGAGAAAGCAAGCTGGTACACTCAAGGGGATTTCAGGCAGATAAGGAGAAAATAGATAAGTATGTGAGGAAACATATACTAGGAAGGCTATCAGAGCCTCGATGAGTTATCAGTTCTAACGCTGTAACAATCTGGTAAAGAGGGGATAAAGAATCAGTCCTTTTATATGCAGGTAATAAGTTAATGGAAGGCAAGTACGGCAACCTGTGGTTCAGCAAGAACCAGTGAGGAGACACTTCCTGCCCAACCCCACAAGGAAGGAACCATACACAGACATTCATGAGGGATAGAGAGGGAAAAGGGGAAAAAAGGAAAGTGAAGGAATGAAGGCACCCAGAGGCGAGGCACTGTGGGACTGTGTCAATCAGGACACACTGGGGAAAACATTTGCTGCGTATGAGGCTGTGTAGCTGCAAACCAATCCACATCGGAAAGAAGGATAGCTGATGGATGTGCCCTGGCCAATGTTGCATTAGGTAACCTTGGCTACTGGTACAGTATATGGTCCCTGTTTTACCACCCACAATTGTGCATCCTGTGCTGTTGTCAGGGTGCTGTATTTCCAGATGACAATGGATTTTTTGACAGGTTAAAGCTCTCTGTCATACTGCAAAAAATGTTCATGAATGGTTTGATGACATGAGAAAAAAAAAGTGTTGACTTGAAAACTGAGCATTGGTGAAATGTGCTGGAAAAATCAGATCAGAAAAAGTCAAATGCATGTATGTTCTGCCTCAGAACTTATAGAAATTAAAGGATTTGATACTGATACCACAGTACACCTGTAATAGTTCTGGGTTATTTGTTTTTGTAGTTTAGAATTCATTTACATATTTTGTATTCTCTGGTTGGTTGCTTTGAGATGCTATGTTTGTAGTTTTGCTTACAATTAGAAAATAACTCAGCACTGTATAATACAAATTATACAGTGCGGGGAGGGGGGGGGGGGTCTCATTATGGAATAGAGCTTCATGTTGTCTTTATTCTTAACAAAGGAAAAAAAAAAGACTTGAGTATGTAGGTTGAAAAACTTGCCAAAACTTCCCCAGCAATGCCCAGCAGCGCTTAACCCAAAAGCGCTTAAGAGGGAGACAGTGATAAACTAGTAATAAAGCAGACTTGTTAAAATGTATTGATTGGTAACTATATCATTTGCTACTGCTTTTTTCTTCTCTCTCGGACCATGTCATCAATTTCTTTTATTTGATTTTTAAACTTCTTAAAGTTGCTAGATGTGACGCGTGTGTGTGTTACAGTTGTACATGTTTGTAAATTTGTGTTTCTTTTGCATGTGCTAACTGTATCTCTGTGCGTATGTTTGTGTTAACCTGTATATCTCTGGTGGTCTTACATATAGTCAATAGAAAGGACACCTCAGCATCAGCCTTATATTGCTAAATGTGTGTGTGTGTGTGTGTGAGTGAGTGAGTGAGTGAGTGAGAGGGAGAGAGAGAGAGAGAGAGAGAGAGAGAGAGAGAGAGAATGCCATCTCTACATGACCATTCTAGGTGAAAATTACTTTTCTTTGCTATGCTTGATGTTTCTCTATGCTCATTTTTTTTAAATCTTATCCTACCTCCAGGTTTGCTCTGTGCCTTGGTACTGTAAGACTTATTTACATTCACAGCCAGGCTGAATCCCCCAGGAGCCCACAGTCGTCCAGCGTGTTGCCTTGACAGAGACAAGCGATGCTTTGTGTGGTGAGCCTATCCCAGCTCTTTTAAGTTTTGGATCAGTTTGTCTTCTTCTCTTTCCTCGGTTGCAGTCTCTTCTCTCTTTAACACAGACACACACACACCCACACCAGCAATTCAGTTTTATTGTCAACTGTTAAAACAAAACAATGCTGCTTGTTCACTCTTATCATTATTTTCAAATTCTCCAGAGAAAACAACAATTTCCTTTCACACCCTGATACCGCCTATGTCTCCAGGTCATAGACAGTAGTAATGTAACAGTTTAGTCTACTGGAGACTGTGTTTATATAAACACACACAACTAAGCAGCGACAGCACCATCTGTGTAATGAGGAGATGTTAAATATTCTGAATTACCAAACAAAAAGAGACACATAAACTTTGCACTCATTTTATAATCACATATATGACTGACTCATGCTCTTGTTCTACACTAATGTCCACCCCACTGATGACAAAATAGAAAATAGAAAACAAAGTGGACACATAAGTTCCAAGATGTCACCTAAAACTAGCTTGGGTTGTTCCATAAATTTATAGAAACTCACATTTAAATTGTGACTGTTCTCAGCTTCAGCACTCTTCAGATTTTGCACTAACAAATTTTTATGAACAATTTTTAAAAACAGCCCCAGGTTATTCTGATTGCAAGAGCCTGGCACAATAATATTTTCAGAAACATTCATTAATCTCCTGTTGAAATGTCTTTATATTTCAGAAAACAATCTTGATGTAGTACAATGGTAAGGTTGATCATTTTGGCTAATATGTCTGTACAAAAGTGATGGATGTGGGATGTGGGAAATGTTCATTGATATTATGCAAATTGTCTCTGTCCTGGTACATTAAAGTTAAGCAATCAGAAATGAAAAAAAAATCTATAAAATGTAAAAATTATATTCTCAATGGCAGGGCTCTACAGCATTGTCCACCTTTCTGCTATGTGGAGGAGAAATGTTACTGTAGCACATTAACCATAAATTCATAACATTAACATTACCATTAAAAAATAGCTTGTAAAATGTTGTTTTCTATTTTCTGTATAAATACATATTTTCCTGTGTGAGAGGTGCTGGCCATCTGATTGTGTATGTAGGTCTTTCTGTTTCTGGCATGTTTTATGTGCATTTGTTTAAAAAACATTTTTTTAAATGTCCACAAATATCCTATTCTGCTCAGTTCTCATACTCATACAGCCCGATCTCACAGCAGTTCTTGAAAAAGTCCTGAAAATATTAATTTATGTTCATGTACAAAACATGTTTTGTTTTGTGTGTGTGTGTGTGTTTGTCAGTGACTTACTGACACCGTCACAATGCTCGTCATCATGCCCTTTTGCTGCTAAAGTATTTATACCTATATTTTTACCTACGTTCTATATCCGTACTTTTACTCAGGTTGTTGCACTCTATTTTTTATTTTATTACTTGTTATTCTGTTTATATATATATATATATATATATATATATATATATATATATATATATACACACACACCTATATATCTATATCTATCTCTCTCTCTCTCTCTGGTGCAACAATACTCGTATCGATATTGAATACAATACAAAATTTTTTATTTATTTTATCAACTTTTCTTCTGACGATGCTGTCTGTGTTGAGAGCTCAGTGGATCTGCGTTCGACTACTCCACCTAGGCTGCACTGTCGAGCGCAGATCCACTGAGCGCAGCGCAAGCTAGCAAGACAGAAGCTAAGCTCGTTGCAACATGGCAAATTGAACCTCCCCCACCCTCATTCAGATCTGGCCTTTGGAACTATTTTGGTCTTCGTGTGAAGTATGACCCTGAAGGTAAGCGCGTCATGGACAAAAGTAAAACAGTATGTCGGATGTGCCACGCAATGCTCAATTACATGGGTGGGAACTACTGCGTTAGCGCAGTTTGCTCGTTAACGTGTTGACACCGTCCAGCCACACGCACGGGGCAATCCGCGGTAGCTCGTTAACGGAGATTTGCCATGTTGTGGCGTTAACGTCATTTCAATGAGATTAACGCTGCCAGCACTAGTGGGAACACAATGAATATGACTGCACATTTACGCCGACATCATCCTAGTGCAAAGACAAGTGGAAGCAGACAAAAACAACAAGCACACATGCTACAAACTTTACCCGAGTCATTTAGACAGCCGTTAGCACATGTTTCTCCTTATGGGGACCTGATATGTTTAATATGCTGCTGAGAATATAGCCCAGAAGAAGCGTATAGTATAGCTTTTATTTTGGAAAGAGCCATTTCTCTGTAATAAACTCTTTTTCCAAAGATGAGTGATTTCTCGATCAGATAGATTTATTTTTTTATTACTTTGTTGTTTCAGCAACATTAAATTTAAAAACTGTACTTTTGAGTTAAAATATATATTTATAATTTTAATAAATGACAAATTAAAAAGGCATGAACATTTTTTTGTATCGAAAAAATATCGAACCGTGACACCAAAGTACCGAACCAAACCTTGAATTTTGTGTATCGTTGCACCCCTAATATATATATTACTTTAATAAAATTCTGTCTCTTCGTTATTCTGTTTCTTTTCGCTCCAGGACCGTGTGTTGTTCCACCTCATGTAAACATGTGATGCGAATGACAATAAAGCTCCTTGAATCCTTGAACCTAAATTTGCAAGTAACACTTTTCAGCTGTAAAAATATTGAATGTAAGAAACACATTTTCAGTAAAGAAAGTGTCACCTTGGCAACCAATAAAACAAAGTACCGTTCATTGTATTTAATCATCATATTTTTTTAAACTTAACCAAGTAGTTTTTAATACCTGGCCAATTTGTTTTTAATGGATAAACCTATCCAAGTGACATATTTTTAACTAGTAATGCATTTACTCTTCTACCACAACAAAATCAGTACATATGAGAACAGATTGCTGAAAAATTGTGTTAGGGAACACAATTTGTGGTTGCTACTGAAAAAAATGAAAATCCTGATGTCATTACAGCAACTTGGACAACACATGAAGGTTAGGCGCTAATTTTTGACTTTCCAAAGTCACCCTCACCCTGTGAAATCTCTGCTCATAAAACCTGAACTTTGGCTTTGCGTGAGCTTTGTGACACTTTTGTTCCTCGCACAACTTTTGTAGTTTTCAAAAATCTGAAAGCTTGTATTCATTCAGTTTTAAAAACAAATAATGCCCATTTATGCCAATAAAAGAAGCTTTGATTAGTAAAGTATCAAACTTTTAGGTTTAATAGTTAATACAAGTTAATGCAAATACAGGTGTAATCACAGATGTCAACAGCATGAACAAATGGGTCAGCCACTCAATGTGTGACAGAGCATTTTGTAAAGAAATAGAGTATACATGAACACGATTTATGTTAGGGAGTAGTAAGTGTAGTCTGTTCCCAAGGACAACTCCTCAGATGGTTATGGGTAATGAACCATTTGGCGGGTTAAGTCAGACCTGAGGCTGCTCTCTGATTTATTGTTTCAGATTTCTCAAAGGATGCAGCAATTTACCCCCACTTTCATAGGTTGGGGTTTCTGCCAGTATACTGAAAGCCCACCATATCCAAACTGACCCTCTTACAGACTTGAGAATATAGGATTTCCTTTAAGAAGTGTTTATTTCCGCCATAAAACTACAAATGTACAGTTAGCTAATGTGTCTATTTAGCCTGCTCATTTTGTTAAATGCTTAAATTAGTTAATAAGGTTTTTTCATTTCAGTTCAATTCATTGTATTTTATTCAGCTCCAAATAACAACAAGTTGCCTCAAGGTGCTGTATATTATAAGGTAAAGGCCCTACAATAATACAGAGAAAAACTCCCAATGATTAGATGACCCTCTATTTGAATTTGAATTTGAATTTATTTATTTAAAAGGGACAGTGCAGTTAAACATAGTTCAGGTGCAAGACATGAGACGATGTACCGCACATAGGTTTATAGCTACTGCTAATTTTCAACAATTGTCCCTTGTTGGGCATACAATGAGCGAGCTCTACTGCTAAACTATTGCTGCTATGCTTTAGGAGACTCTAGCTCATGTAGAATTACTGAATTTCAGGTTGATGCAGCCACTAAAATAAAATAAAATTCATTTGTATTTTTACCAAGCTAATACTTTAAACAACAACTCACATTAGACCCACACATAGAACCAAATGTATTTATCGGTAGTATTTGAGCAAACTCTGCTGCTCTGCTGGTAATGCAAGTTTATATTGCTTTGGTCTTGTGTTCCTGAATTGGTGAATTTATGTTTTTCCCCCAACGCAAACAGTAATTGGAAGTTTATTTCTCAAAAATAACTGCACCCTCTCAAAAAAGTACTTATACACAGTGCATTAAATTTCACTGAAATTTGCCGTTTTCACAGTTAAAACTTATTTTTAAAACCCTGTCTCCTATATTCCCTTATTAGCTGGACTGGGCTTTTTCTGTCTTGGTGTCTTCTGTGTCCATCAGCCTCTACTCTCTTCCAAAACTATAAGACCCACCAGCACCAATGACAGTAAAATTACAGCTCAGTAATTGCAGTGGTGCTGTGTTTGGTCCTGGGATACCATCCATCTCCAGACAGCCAAACTACTTTTCAGGAAGCAACGACTGGAACTGATTTACCTTTGCATTTTTTGAGATATCACTCTGTTTCTTTTCTTTTTTCTATTTCTTTCTTCTTCTTCTTTTTGCATTTCTTTATTTTAGCACAATTTTTTATCACCAAGTTATCTTTTCATTCTGGTGTTATTGACAGTTCTTTTCTTTCAGTTTACTCTTTTGCACTGTGTATGTCCATTTTATATTTTATTAGCAGAATGTAGCTCTTTCCATTGAATAGGTGTTAGAGTTAGTTTATAGGTCAATTATCACTGTTCTTTACCAATTAAGTTGAGATAGGCAGGCTTAGGTAGAGAGCTTCACTGCAAATTATAAAATCACTTGGACATAAAAGCTGTAAGTCCAAGGTGGCGATCTTGCATATGTGGACAATAAAGTAACTTAAGGAATTATCACAGATTGGTGAGTTTGCAAAGAATGTGTATATATCCATTTTTGTGCATGTGTGAGTTATTTGTCTTGGGATATGTGTATGCATTTGATGTGATGAAGTGGATTTGTGACTATCTAGTATGTGTTTGTGTTAGTAGTAAAAGACACCTCCTTGGGAGAGGCTAATGGGATGTTAGGTTCCATTTTAAGAGGCAGCCATGCTTACAAATCACTTGATGTGGTTTTGCTGCAGCAGAATGGAAATATGCACAAGAAAAGAAAAGTGTTTGGAAATGAAGGAAAATAACAGACAAAAGGTGAAAGTGAGCCTTTTTGAAAATTGCTTTTGCTGCTTTCTCCCTGTCTCTCACCCTATTTCCCTACCTGAATGATTCTGGTTTGCTGGTGTTTTTAACTGCAAAGAAGCACATCTCTTTCTTGACCCAATAACCCCCCCCCCCCCAAGTACAAGGGCTGCAGGTTTGATTTAAGTTCCATAGCAAAAAAAAAAAAAGAAGAAAAAAGAATGTGAAACTATCTCATTCACTGACTTACAGTAGCAATGCTAAACTCCATCTGTGGATGGATACATGTGGTAATGTTTTCATCCACTGAGTAGCTGAACATACAGTGCAACTAACAGTTACGCCTCTGTGCATGATGCTTTTGCCTGAGATCCAATTATATTTAATGCACAGGCTGCTGTGTGGGTCTTGAATTAAGCAAAGATTTTCAGGTACACATAGCACTTTAACACTGGGTGTAAATGAGACATGATTTGCTGAATTGTGGCCAATGGTTTCTGAATTTTGTCTACCGTATATCTGTAAAATAGTGTATCCTGCACCACATTTATTTAGGTGTACAAAATAATATTGTGGTCTCTGCTTACCTGTCTATGAGCAAACACTCTGGTGACAGTGGGAAGGAAAAACTCCTTTTTAACAGGAAGAAACCTCAAACAGAACCAGGTGGGCAATGGACAGCCATTTGACTGTTTGACACTAAAAATATTTAGACACTGAATTTTAAAAGAAGAATGATCTATCGGCGATACATCAGTCATTCATGCCGAAAAAGCCACTTTCCTCCTTCTGTTTGGAATAATGCCGGTGTTCTATTACAAAGACGACAGCACAATGTTTCTTTTAAAAATATCTATGAAACGTAGCAAGAGATGCACAAAAAACACCTTTGTTTGATGCTTGGAGTTCAGAACTTCACTGAGGGGAATAAAAAAATCGAGAAAAAAAATGTGGTGTTGCCTCGCTTACCAGGCATGAGAAATACAGTACAATAGTTTGATAGGTTGGCAAATAAAGATATTCTAAATGTTAAAAAAAAGCAGTTTATCAATGAGGTCATTCAGTTTTGTCAAAGCCACTTTCAAGGTAGTGTGTGTAAGTGAATATTGTGCCAATTACATTGATCAAAATAAATACATAAAATCAAATAAAAATTGTAGGACATATTGGGACATCAATCGTAAGCTTTAAGAATACATTTTAAGTTGCAATAACTTGATAAATAGCTTAATTTTTAGCGATTAACCTTAAGATAGCTGTTGAGTTTAAATTTGTGTTCAGTCTAGGGGTGGGACACATACCCATCAACTACAGTACACAGATTTCTTTTAAATTTATGAAATGCCCTTTATGCTATTTGTCCTGTATATGTATCTAGATACTTCCCTTTCCATAGCATAAATTCCAGATCCCAAGTTCTATCCAGAACATTTTGGCAGAGTCATAAGGAAAGCATGTGTTGGATTTGGATTAGCTAACTTTTATAAATTCATGTAACATGGTTTCCATTGCCCTCAGAAAGTGAAAATGACTTTTGCTGTTACTGTTTATTTAATTGTTTTGGATAATATAACAGCCTTTCCCTAAATTGTGATAGAACATACGCAGTTAAACATTGCATTTATTTAACAGGCTCTGTTAAATAAATACAATTACTTTCAGTTCAGTTGCCTCAAGGCACAGGATTAGAGAGAGAACCCAAACAATCAGGCAATGCTCTATAAGCAAGCACTTGGCAACAATGGGAAGGAAGAACTCAACTTTTTTCTGTTTTTGTTTTTTTTAAATTTTGGAAATCTAACTTGTTTATCAGTTAATGGTATTCTTCCCATAGACTAAAATTACTATAAACTATATAGCTGTACTTTTCTTTCAATCAAAGTGGTCAGAATTTTGTGCCTGTTTTAGTCTTCTTCTTCTTCTAAAATATTTGTTCCCTCCTTTTAGGTTGTTGGCAGACAGCTTTTTTCTTCCCTTCGTTACCTGTTAATGCTGCCTTAATGTTCACTTTGCTTAGTTTCATCTTCTGTCTTTCTTCCTTTTTATCCCAATGTTTGTCTTTCCCCTATTCTTTGGCCAGGTGAGTAATGTTATGTCAGAACAATAGTCTATTGTGTTTTATTGAGTTGCCTACATCCTGCTTCCATCTCACTTTATTCCTTGCTCATTCAGTCTGCTTTACTTCATTCTCTCACTCTTTTTTTCTTTATCACTTTTCCTCTGATTTGGTTTTTTGTTTTGGGGCTTTTTTTTTTACATGTCATTCCATGAGATCTCTAGAGAGTGGTTGGATGCACTTAGTAAATAAAAAGAAATGGGGATTAGTGGAAGTGTTCTGGTAGAACAGAAGAGGATAAAGGGATCAGAAAAATGGTTAATGCATAGTTGGCTATAAAAGTATTACAAGTGAGGAAATTGTAGTGAAATCCAGCATAAACCAGGAAATAGTTGAGGAATTTATTTCATATTCAAACAAATACAATCACTGGTCACTTAATTAGTTACCCCTACTTTGCAGCTTGTTAATGCAAAGATCTAATCAGCCAAATACACAGCAACACTCCAGTGTATCTAGGCTAGTGATGTGGTCAAGGTTCCACGAAGTTTAAAGGAAGTATCAGAATGGGGAAGACATGTTTAAAAGGAACATAGTTTGGCTATTTGTGCCAGACAGGGTGGTCCCAGAAACTGTTCCTACTGGAATTTTCCAGCACAACAGTCTCTAAGGAGCTACAGAGAATGGTCTAAAAAAGAGAAAGAAAAATCCACTGAGCCTTTCCTTGCTGATGCCAGAGGTAAGACAAAAATGATCAGATTCCTTTGAGCACTTACGAAGCCAACGGTAACTCAAATGACTACTGGTTCCAAGAAGACAAAAATACCATCTCTCTATCCACCAGTCAAATCTTGAGGGAGATAAGCATGATGAATTCAATTCAATTTCAATTCAATTTTATTTATATAGCGCCAAATCACAACAAAAGTCGCCTCAAGGCGCTTCATAGATACAGAGAAAAACCCAACAATCATATGACCCCCTATGAGCAAGCACTTTGGCGACAGTGGGAAGGAAAAACTCCCTTTTAACAGGAAGAAACCTCCGGCAGAACCAGGCTCAGGGAGGGGCGGCCATCTGCTGCGACCGGTTGGGGTGAGAGAAGGAAGACAGGATAAAAGACATGCTGTGAAAGAGAGACAGAGATTAATAACAGATACGATTCAATACAGAGAGGTCTGTTAACACATAGTGAGTGAGAAAGGTGACTGGAAAGGAAAAACTCAATGCATCATGGGAATCCCCCGGCAGCCTACATCTATTGCAGCATAACTAAGGGAGGATTCAGGGTCACCTGGTCCAGCCCTAACTATATGCCTTAGCAAAAAGGAAAGTTTTAAGCCTAATCTTAAAAGTAGAGATAGTGTCTGTCTCCCGAATCCAAACTGGAAGCTGGTTCCACAGAAGAGGGGCCTGAAAACTGAAGGCTCTCCCTCCCATTCTACTTTTAAATACTCTAGGAACAACAAGTAGGCCTGCAGAGCGGGAGCGAAGTGCTCTAATAGGGTGATATGGTACTACAAGGTCATTAAGATAAGATGGGGCCTGATTATTTAAGACCTTGTATGTGAGGAGCAGGATTTTGAATTCAATTCTGGATTTAACAGGAAGCCAATGAAGGGAGGCCAAAACAGGAGAAATATGCTCTCTCTTTCTAGTCCCTGTCAGTACTCTTGCTGCAGCATTTTGGATTAACTGAAGGCTTTTCAGTGAGTTTTTTGGACATCCTGATAATAATGAATTGCAGTAGTCCAGCCTGGAAGTAATAAATGCATGAACTAGTTTTTCAGCGTCACTCTGAGACAGGATATTTCTAATTTTAGAGATGTTGCGCAAATGGAAGAACGCAGTCTTACATATTTGTTTAATATGTGCGTTGAAGGACATATCCTGGTCAAAAATGACTCCAAGGTTCCTCACAGTGTTACTGGAGGCCAAGGTAATGCCATCCAGAGTAAGAATCTGGTTAGATACCATATTTCTAAACTTTTCAGCGCCGAGTACAATGACCTCAGTTTTATCTGAGTTAAGAAGCAGAAAGTTAGTGGCCATCCAGGTCTTTATGTCTTTAAGACATTCCTGCAGTTTAACTAATTGGTGTGTGTTATCTGGCTTCATGGACAGATAGAGCTGGGTGTCATCTGCATAGCAGTGAAAATGTATGCTATGTCTTCTAATGATGCTGCCTAGGGGAAGCATGTATAATGTAAACAGAATTGGTCCTAGCACTGAACCCTGTGGAACTCCATAATTAACCTCAGTGTGTGAAGAGGACTCTCCATTTACATGCACAAATTGGAGTCTATTAGATAGATATGATACAAACCACTGCAGTGCAATACCTGTAATACCTACAGCATGTTCTAATCGCTCTAATAGGATATTATGGTCAACAGTATCGAATGCTGCACTGAGGTCAAGAAGGACAAGCACAGAGATGAGTCCACTGTCAGAGGCCATAAGAAGATCATTTGTAACCTTCACTAAAGCTGTTTCTGTGCTGTGATGAACTCTGAAACCTGACTGAAACTCTTCAAATAAACCATTCCTCTGCAGATGATCTGTTAGCTGTTTGACAACTACTCTTTCAAGGATTTTTGATATGAAAGGAAGGTTGGAGATTGGCCTATAATTAGCTAAGACTGCTGGGTCTAGAGATGGCTTTTTGAGTAAAGGTTTAACTGCAGCCACCTTGAAGGCCTGTGGTACATAGCCGATTATTAGAGATAGGTTGATCATATATAAGATCGAAGAATTAATCAATGGCAGGACTTCTTTGAGCAATTTTGTAGGAATGGGGTCTAAAAGACACGTTGATGGTTTGGAGGAAGTAATTATTGAAGTTAACTCAGAGAGATCAATTGGAGAAAAAGAGTCTAACTTAACATCAATGGTACTAAGAGTAGCTGTAGATAATATTACATCTGTGGGATGATTATTGGTAATTTTTTCTCTAATGATAAAAATTTTATTTGTAAAGAAGTTCATGAAGTCATCACTAGTTAACGTTAAAGGGATGGTTGGCTCAAAAGAGCTCTGACTTTTTGTCAGCCTGGCTACAGTGCTGAAGAGAAACCTGGGGTTGTTCTTATTTTCTTCAATCAGTGATGAGTAGTAAGCTGTTCTGGCTTTGCGGAGGGCTTTCTTATAAAGCAACAAACTATTTCTCCAGGCTAAATGATGATCCTCTAAATTTGTGACACGCCATTTCCTCTCCAGATTACGAGTCATCTGCTTTAGGGTACGTGTTTGAGAATTATACCACGGGGTCAGGTACTTCTGATTAGTGATGAGAAGAAGACATCATGTGTCTCTGTTGTCAGGAAACTCGGGCTAAAGTTTACACAGACTCATAAAAACTGGACAACAGAAGACTGAAAAAAAATGTGTGAAAATGTGACTCTGAACTTCTGCTGCAATACTTGGAGGTCTTAAAAGAAACAGGAAGACATGGATACATAGCACCTTATATCAGTGGTTCATGCTGGTGGTCCTGGTGGTGTAATGATGTGCTTCTGGGCACACTTTGGACCCTTTAGTACCAACTCAGCATCATTTAAATGCTACAGCATACCTGAGTATTGCTGCTGGCCATGTCCATCCCTTTATGACCACAGTATACATATTTTCTGATGGCTGCTTCCATCAGGATAAAGTGGAATGTCACAAAGGTTAAGTCATGTGGGTTCACTGTGGTCAAATACCCTCCACAGTTGCCATAAATACAGACAGACAGAAAGAAAATTACTCAAATTTAATAGAAAAGGTAAGGAATTTGGGATGAAGACAGCCTCACAAACACATTAATACAGAAAAAAAAAAGTACAAGTGGAAAATTCAGAATGACAATCTGCTGGACGGAATGAGGACAGGGTTGAGAAATAGACAGAAAAGGATGAATAGGAGATAAGATGGTGTTGTGAATAATGGTCGGTCAGTGTTAAAGCCTTAATCAATGCTTGATTAATATTAATTCGTTTAGCTTTGGCAGAGGGGCGGGGCTAATTGAAGATTTCCTACTGAGATTGATTGGGGAGAGGGCACCAAGGACATGCTAGCATAGCAGCACACACATACATTCTTTTCCTTTATCGTCTCTGTAACGCGGTTGAAGGACCAGGGCGCCTGACTGCAGCTACATAGACAATGAGCCCTCAGAAGTAGTCTCGACTATGGAGCCTGAGTGTGTGAAGAAAACACAGGAAACCAAAAATAGAGCTCAAAAATATGTACATGTATGTACATCTGTATGTACATATATGTTTTATGTACATAAAAATAACACTGGTGTGCTAGTTACTGGTAGTTTATGAATGATATTTTGCTCAGAATTTTCTAAAACATTAAATTTTTAGAGAAGTTTGCAGCTTCTTTTGTGTGCAAAAAAGCAGTTGTGTCCAAAAGAGTGGGGTCTTGTACTCCATTCTTTGCTTTGACTTTCACCTTTTTCCATCTTTTTTTTTGCCACATCAATCCCTTCTAGTTTGCCTGATTAAGGACTAGTAGTGACCTTGGAGTAAAGTGTAAGAGCTCACCCATGCACACATGACATGCTTTTGTCACCTTGTGGGCAGTAACAGACAACATTTGAAGATTTAGGGGCTTTTTACTCTCTTGAGGCTGAATTTAATAGAGCTATTTTTATTGTGTGCAGTTCAAATTTATAGTTTATAGATTCTACAATGATGCAGAGAGAGAGAGAGAGAGAGAAAAAGAAAATAAATTGACTGGCAAAATAGAAACTGTGGTACTGTGGAATAGTAAACAAAGCCTAAGCTAGCTGACCTAACCTGCTTACTGACATCTAATACTCAGTAATTTCAAGGGAATGTACATATAAGCCCATTGAATATAATGTGCTGTGCATAGATAGGCAGACAGAGCATGAGTGGTTTTATGCGGTCCTATATGAAGTCATGTGTAGCTTAATGGGGCAATGCTTAAAGAGTAAAATTCAGGAAAGCCTTTCAGAAAGCAGGTGACAATTCGTATGATTATCATGTCATAATAATTCTTTGTTTACTATAAATCTTTCAGTGTAACAGGAAGTGAAACATTGCAGAAACGGTTCCACTGAATGAAACTGAAACATACTGAATTTTCACCTGCATTTGTGTCAGGTATCGATTAAGTGTACCCAAGTGTTAGGTATCACAGAATGGATTTTCTGCACACAGGAAGTGGCTCACTTCATTTTAAAATCAGTTTAAACCCTGTACATATCATCTATTGCTTGTATTCCTAGCAAGTTCCGTTAATGTCATCTGTGATGATTATTATTGGCGCTGACTTAACAGGCTCTACCATGGGACCAGTAAGAGCCCATTACAGTACATAGAATGTTACTGTTCCCATATATTATGGCAGTCTGCGGCTGATTGTATTCCATTTTAGCCTGTCCTATCTTTTATGCTCAACTTTGTTTTTCATCTCAATTTATTTTCTTCTCTGTCCTAACACCTCAACCATTAGTCTTCTCCCTCAGTATAGAAAATATATTGCATAGCCAGAAGCTTTATGTAAACCGATTGCACAATTGGATCCGTGGGTCAGCTAAAGACTGTAGGATCCCCGAGGCATTAATGGTACACACTAAACACAAGCGCAAAATGCAGATATAGAAAAAATATGAGCAATTGAAAAAAGTCAAAGGACAATTATAGTGTTTATGCCATGAAAGGAAGGTTTCAAAAATATTCTTACAGCATTCCATCCTAGCTTTATTAGCCAGTTGAGACATAGTAATAAATATTATTACTAAAAGTGCCATATGACTGTGTGTGGTTGTTATTTTCCTTACTGATTACTTACTTCTCTAATAGAAGCCAGGAAAATGCAAAGGCATGCAAGATTAGCATGCTCCATATTGGCACTGACACAAAACCTGATACCTGTACTAAAGTACTGTAGTTTTCTTTTCTTTTCTCTGGCTGTAGAAAAATGCCAGGATTGAATTGAATAGGTCAGGATTGTTTCTGTGCTTACAGTGTATGTATGCAGTGTATGTAAGTGTGTAGTGCTGAATGTGTTTGCGATTTCTAGGCTGCACAAAGTGAGAAGGTGGAGGAACATGTCTGGTCCAATCAAGGCTGGTATTCCTCAGTGCACTGCCATTTTTTAAGCTAACTAATAGCAGCCGGTTGGCCCTATAAATCACCAGAACAGAGATAAAAATGAAACCATCACCAAGATGGAGAGGAGAGCACCATGCCAGGATATCATTTTAATACAGTTGTATAGTTGTGTGTGTGTGTATGTATGTACGTTTAAAATAAGCTATGGAGGGAGAAATATGGAAGACTTTCTCTCTTTATTGGTTTGTACTGTGTGTGTGTTTAGTTTATAGGTTTGTGTGTGTATGCATGTGTTCATGTCTTAATATCCATGGCTAAGCCTCGCTCTGAGAGACTACCATTTTTAGACTTGTCTGTCTTTCTGCCAACACATGATCAAATCTGATGCCTCTTTTATTTGAACACCTGTTGGCTGTTCAGTTTTAGTCTTCCAGAGAGTAATATTCTCACCAGAGCTTCCTAAATCCATTTTTTCTTTGTGCTGTGTCTGAAACAGCAAGTAGGCAGTCTGACAAAATACTACCAAATGAGCTACAGGGGTGGTTATGAATTTCACAAGATTAGTATTCTGCTCAAACCTTGAGGATTGTGACACCAGATGGACTGTTTTTTACTGTATAATCCTTAAAAAAACTGCAGCTAGTTAATTAGGCATTCATGGTTTTAGATTTGTTCCACATATAAACTTTGAGCGGGGTACAAAGGTTGTCAGTCTGGTTAATACGTGCATGTGGTTTAAGTGAAGCAAAGGAGTTTAGTCGCTTTCATCTCTTCAAATTGTAATGAAAAGTATTTCCTTTTGATATTAGGTGTTGGTTTACAGATTGCAGGCGTTAAGTTAATTATAACAAATAGGGGAATGTTGCTAAAATATCTCTTTATCACTGATTGATTTTTCTTTATGTCAACAATAGTAGAAAAATCCTATCACAGTTTCTCAACGATTATGTTCCTTTCTGTAATCTTGTTTTGTATGAATCACAAGTCCAGAAAGCATTGAGTTCACTGTTTATGCTTTTATAAATGTCCCAATTGTCATTTTTTTCTACTCACACTTGTCACAATCAACCCACCAAATTGACATAGCAGTAGCTCAGGCAGGCCACAAAATGAAACTCAGCTGCGACTCTGTTAGATCAGCTGATTTCAGTGTCATTCCACTGTCTGCTGATGGCTCAGCTGATAACTTTGCATGCAAAATCTCGGCCTCAGTTGTTCTGGCTTTAACATGTCCACCACTGGTGCACATAAGGGATTTGTTTTACAACAAGCTTCTTTTGTGTGGATTAATAAAGTCACATATGTTGCCATTAACCTTCTCTTATGAGCTTGGGTCTTGATACTCCACCTCAGCCATTCCTCCCTTTGAAAAGTTCAAGTGCATGAAAAGCTTTTGGGCACCTGGGGCCCTGGGCACTGTTGGCTTGTACCGGGGTGGCTGGCCTCTGGAGGGGGTCAGCCACCCGTTGCCTCTAGTTCTCTGGGACTCTCACTTTTTTGTCTCCATTTAGGAACTCTCATCTTTTTTCTGCTGGGCTGGGCAAGAAGTTGTCATCGAGATGTGTGGCCACGGGTGTTTGGTACTCTTAGGGAGGGTGGATTTCCTGGATCTCCAGGATCTTCGTCTGTCTGTCTGTCTCTGGGGTGTTATTGCACCTTCTCACCCTTATTATGAAATAAATTTGTGACAAAGACGCACACACATATACACATCCACACACATACACACTCACATAGAAGATTGTTGATTTGTGTATCTTTGCTTTTTACTTTTTTCTGTTCCAGGTACTGTTTGCTCCTTTTTTTTTTTTTTTTTGGCAATCTTGACAATCTATTGCATTTTTCTATTTGTGCTCTGCCCTTTTATTCTATTTTCTCCAATTTTCCTCCCATTCCTTTTTCTTTTCTTCTCTTGCCTTTTCTTTTGTTTTTCCCACCTGTTGCCTTAGACATTGTCATATTACAAATATTCTGTAATATAAGGAATATCACTAACAGACATGAATAAACAAACGGATAAAAGAAACGCACAACTAAGACTTACCTTAATTAAAAAAACAAAACGAAACAGGCTAGGTACATGGACTGAACTGAAAATTAGTGAAATAGCAGCTACTGGCCAAAAAGAAGAACAAAACAAAACAAAAAACAAACAGGAAAATCTGGCTCCTCAGAAGCACAGTGAGGGGTGGCTATAAGATTTTTCCAAAGCACTGAAAATCACACAAATATTTACCAAAACACAAAGGAGATTAACTCTGCAACAGAACACCACTACAAGATTAAGTTGTGACATAACCAGAAAAATTACCCTTGAAGTGACAACCAGGTAAAAAGTCTTACTTTACTAGATTTTTTCATCTCTCTACCTCTCGAAAACCCTCCAAAAGCTGTTACACCAGGCAGGTGGTCTTAGATTTCAAATCTGTGATGCCTGTTGTTATTTCATGTGACTGTCAAAGGAATCGACTTAGGACTGCCAACTGCACCAGACTCCCCACAATAGCAACATGTAGTGACAATTACCACAATCTGAAATTAACAAAGGATTGTGTCATATGGCGGGTAATTATGAACCACAAAGACACTGGACTATTCTGCCAAAATCAACAGGCAGAGAAAGAAGAAAAAAGCTTAGAGAAAAATATCTGAAACAGAGAGACACATGAATGAACTGATAGATAATATGGAGAAAATGGCCATGAAATTATCTCCAGAGTAACCCAAAGTCATTATCTGGAACACTCTCTGAAATAATGTCTGGCACTATCCCAGATAAAACACAATAGTCATTATTCACAGTTCAAAAAATGGAACAGTAAAATACATTTTTAGGGGATAAAGGGTCAGATGCCTGTTGGGCTACATTCAGCATGCACAAAAAAATGCATTTTACTATTATCTGGAAAGCTATCTATAACCATCCATAATATGATGTGCGATATAAATAATGAATATGGTATGTTACTTTGCGGGTCATACAGTGGGGCAAAAAAGTATTTAGTCAGCCACCGATTGTGCAAGTTCCCCCACTTAAAATGATGACAGAGGTCAGTAATTTGCACCAGAGGTACACTTCAACTGTGAGAGACAGAATGTGAAAAAAAAATCCATGAATTCACATGGTAGGATTTGTAAAGAATTTATTCGTAAATCAGGGTGGAAAATAAGTATTTGGTCAATAACAAAAATACAACTCAATACTTTGTAACATAACCTTTGTTGGCAATAACAGAAGTCAAACGTTTACTATAGGTCTTTACCAGGTTTGCACACAGAGTAGCTGGTATTTTGGCCCATTCCTCCATGCAGATCTTCTCAAGAGCAGTGATATTTTGGGGCTGTCGCCGAGCAACACGGATTTTCAACTCCCGCCACAGATTTTCTATGGGGTTGAGGTCTGGAGATTGGCTAGGCCACTCCAGGACTTTCAAATGCTTCTTACGGAGCCACTCCTTTGTTGCCCGGGCGGTGTGTTTTGGATCATTGTCATGTTGGAAGACCCAGCCTCGTTTCATCTTCAAAGTTCTCACTGATGGAAGGAGGTTTTGGCTCAAAATCTCACGATACTTGGCCCCATTCATTCTGTCCTTAACACGGATCAGTCGTCCTGTCCCCTTGGCAGAAAAACAGCCCCATAGCATGATGTTTCCACCCCCATGCTTCACAGTAGGTATGGTGTTCTTGGGATGCAACTCAGTATTCTTCTTCCTCCAAACACGACGAGTTGAGTTTATACCAAAAAGTTCTACTTTGGTTTCATCTGACCACATGACATTCTCCCAATCCTCTGCTGTATCATCCATGTGCTCTCTGGCAAACTTCAGACGGGCCTGGACATGCACTGGCTTCAGCAGCGGAACACGTCTGGCACTGCGGGATTTGATTCCCTGCCGTTGTAGTGTGTTACTGATGGTGACCTTTGTTACTTTGGTCCCAGCTCTCTGCAGGTCATTCACCAGGTCCCCCCGTGTGGTTCTGGGATCTTTGCTCACCGTTCTCATGATCATTTTGACCCCACGGGATGAGATCTTGCGTGGAGCCCCAGATCGAGGGAGATTATCAGTGGTCTTGTATGTCTTCCATTTTCTGATGATTGCTCCCACAGTTGATTTTTTCACACCAAGCTGCTTGCCTATTGTAGATTCACTCTTCCCAGTCTGGTGCAGGTCTACAATTCTTTTCCTGGTGTCCTTCGAAAGCTCTTTGGTCTTGGCCATGGCGGAGTTTGGAGTCTGACTGGTTGAGGCTGTGGACAGGTGTCTTTTATACAGATGATGAGGTCAAACAGGTGCCATTCATACAGGTAACGAGTGGGGGACAGAAAAGCTTCTTACAGAAGACGTTACAGGTCTGTGAGCGCCAGGGATTTTCCTTGTTTGAGGTGACCAAATACTTATTTTCCACCCTGATTTACGAATAAATTCTTTACAAATCCTACCATGTGAATTCATGGATTTTTTTTTCACATTCTGTCTCTCACAGTTGAAGTGTACCTCTGGTGCAAATTACTGACCTCTGTCATCATTTTAAGTGGGGGAACTTGCACAATCGGTGGCTGACTAAATACTTTTTTGCCCCACTGTATGTACTATAGAAAAAAGGATAGAGAAACTGAAGTGCTATAAAGCTATAACACAGGACCATTTGATACCCTTTTCAGATATTTTATGTATCATTGTCTGGGGGTGAGAATAACTTTTGCAGTTCAACAAAGTTTTTTTGAGTTCAAAAGCTTAGAGAAACTGAAAGACTTTAATTATCCAGGAGAGAGTTAGCAGGCAAGAAAGTCTATTTTTTTTACTCAACATAAAAGTTGTGGTGTTGTAACCTTGAAATCTTAAATAGCTGTTAAAGTTTTTCCTTTTTTGCTAAAAGAAAGAATGATTGCAGAGGACAGACTTCACACACACGCACAAGATTTCTAATAGTTCTTAAAATGTAACAGTCACTTATCAAAAGTTGAGAAGCCAGATTATTTGTCAGACACCATCTCTGTATGTGATGTTTTTTTTAATCTTTTTATGTATGTATGTATTTTTTTAATTTGTTTATTTCCTTTTTATTTTTTATAGCAAAACGTTGAGTTGCTTCTTTCAACTGCTGACATTTCCTAGCATAATCCTTGTCAAAGCTCACATATTCAATATGATCCTAGCAGAAAAATGCCGAATAAATTTATAGTTTCTCATAATACTGTACAATTTGCAATAATGAATCTCAGTAGCTGCTTAAGCATTAGATTGAATAACTGAATAATATGGAGTAGGTGTGATGTGGAGCCACACAAGGTCCTGGTTGAATAAATGGTGAAACAATGAATTTTGTCCAACAAATTTTACTTCACAATCATGCCTAGAAAAGTATTCACAATTAACAATTTTGGTGTGTTTTGCAACTGGTTATTGTGCATAACAATCACAAACTGTAAAACATGTATTAGTTATGCTAATTCTGGTAGTGTAATAGTTGTTGTTATCCTAACTTTATGACCTAACTCTGTGAAATGACGAATTATATCGGAAGATGAAATTAAAATGTCTATCATTTCATATTATACGCTATCATTTGTTTCGTGGTGTCACGAAATACACTGTTTGCAGCAATATTTTTCATCGGTTGGATGGTCACCATGTAGATGCAGGCACAGAGAAGATGAGGCAGAACCAGGTAGCTCCAATAAGGCTCCAAGGCTCTCTGTTCCATGGACATGATTTGGTTATTAAAAGTCTGAGTTTGCAAATTGTGCCGCAAACCGGTCCCCACGACAGACTCAAACATGACAAACCTCTTCTACCACCTTTGCAAGAGTCACGTGAAAGAGTATAGAGAGAGTTTACAGATGAGAAGCAAAAAGGAGCCACCAGGTGCTCAAAATAAACCTTAGAGTCAATCATTAGAACAGCTTTTACCCTGCAGCATGCTATGTAATAAATACTCACGAAGAAAATTGCGGCTATTACAACTTATATCTAAAAAATATATGGTTTCATGCATTGGTCAAAACACACGACTCCAGGTACACAACACCCAGCTGAAAACATGTCACACAAGTTGAGTTTCCCAAGATTCACAGAAGCAGCCACAGTGCAGAGGGGCAATCCGCCCTCCATGAGATGTTTCCCTTTGCTTTGAGGCAAGCAGACCGCCCCCAGTCCTGCAGCAGCAGGGAGGCCCAGAATTCCAGACTGCGACCAGACGGCCAACTCCTCCTCCTGGCCCCCCGTCCCAGATGTCGAACAGAGAACGGGGATGTGGACCCCATACCTCACTCCGCCCGCTCATATGTGGTGTTTCTGTGTGCTGCTCTAAAGTGCATTTAAAACATGGGAGGGACATGGTACTCTCTGCCAGAAAGCAGCTGGTGTCAGCACGGCCCCTCCTGAGAAGAGTGTAAGTAATGTGGATGTCTAGGTTGTGGAATAAAATTGAGGCACTGGTAGCCAGACGGGGACTGAGGGAATGCCTCCCTTGCACCTCAGTGACACACCTGTACCTCAAGCAAAAGTACTCCCTCCCTGGAGCCAGCTCCCCTGCCGACCCCTGCTGGCATCCCGTTCCCTGGAATCCATCAAGGGCAGGGCCCGTCCAGACCAGGGCCCACAGCAGCAGCACCACCAAGCCCCACAGAGGCTGGGGCGGCCCACCTGACCCCACCGCAGATGAAAACTACACCCATGGATAACATCAAGAGTGAACACGACATTGATTCAGTCATCCACTCCACCAGGATATACAGCAATGACATCGGAATGTCATTCGGACTGGAGAAGTATAGTCGGATGATAACAAAGAGAGGGAAGGTAGTCAGAACTGAGGGGATCGAACTACCAGAAGCCAAAATTGCAGACATAGAGGCTAGCTACATGTACCTGGGGATCCCACAGGCAAATGGAAACCATGAAGAGGCCGCTAGGAAAGCTCCAACCAGTCAGCTGAATGGTAAGATCAAGATCCGGGCTACCAACACCTACGCCCTGCCCATGATCAGGTAACCTGCTGGGATAATAAGCTGGCCAAAGGAGGAGATAGAAGCACTGAGAAGCACCAAGTCTACCACCCTGACCCTTTCAGAGAAGAGCTCGAGAAGATGTGGAGGGTGAAGGTAACAGTGGTCCCAGTGGTAATCGGAGCATTAGGTGACTCCTAAGCTAGGCGAGTGCCTCCAGCAGATTCCAGGAACAACATCCGAGTTTTCTGTCCTGAAGAGCACAGTCCTAGAAACAAGCTAAGATACTGCACAGGACTCTCAAGCACCCAGGCCTCTGGTAGGTGACCTGAGCTTGAAGGATAAACTGTCTGCAGGAGCGAGAAGGGAATCCTTTTTTTAATATAACATATATACACATATTCCTCACAGGTAGAAGGTCCTGAGTTTGACATCTATGAGTACATCAGGAAGATTGCCACAACCCAAGAAACCCAAGAAAATCAGGGATCAGGATCAAGAATAGGAACTGCTGACAGACAGAAGAAGTGTCTGAAGAAATCCTACCAGTGGCTGGACAAAGATGGACTCAAAGACAGCATGGAGGCCATAATCATGGCAACGCAGGGACAAGTGCTAAACACAAGATCGATAGAGGCTGAGGTATATCATACTAGGCATGACCCCTGGTGCAGGCTGTGAAAAGATGCCCCTGAAACAATCCAGCACAGCAGGGTGTAAAACGCTAGCAGGCAGGGTAAACATGGAAGACCAGAACCAAATGGCTGGCATAGTATAGGGCTTTGGAGTTGACGTCACGCCGCAGTGCATTGTGGGATCGCGGCACCATGGCAGTAGGCCAGAAAGCAAAACAGGCACACAGTGTTGGAGTGTTGGAATCGGGTCTGCCAGAACCTTGCTCAAAATCAGCGCAAAAGACAAAGGGCTGTATTGCGACCGATTGCGCCCAGACGCCAAGAGATGGTACTTTGGAAAAATTGCGTGCATCGGTAATGTGGACCCGTATGAAATAAGGAAGTGGAGTGGAAACCCAGACGACCACTGTGACCTCATTGTGTGGACACAGAGAGACCTTGCTGTGATACGCATCTTCCCTGATGCAAGCAAGCACACGACTTCTTTCTTAAAGTGTGCCTTCCTGAACTTGTTGGGAAATACTTCTCCAAACAACGTGCTGCTCTAAATAGCCAGTAATGTTTCATTTTGTGGTTCAAGACTGATGCCAGCTGTGTGTTGCCATGTAAATAGTTTGCATTTCATTTTTATGTACTTGCTAAGTACATGTGAACAGATCAAGAATAAAAAACAAACAAATATACTATTCTTTTCTGTTTTATTGAAACTACTTCACACAAAGTACAATTATTTACAATGAACTACACATGCAACACAACTGCTTTATGAATATTCAATAAGAGCAAGTTTCATTTGGCCCCGGTTTGACAACCACACTGGGGCACATATTCACCAAAACACAGCAAACCTTAACACAAACTCTGCACACATCATTCCTACAGTATCTCTGATGTCAAAGCCTCTGTCAGCCAATACTACGTCCCCTGGTAACAGCTTTTGAAGAATGCCACATTTCTCTCTGATGTGTTTATCTGATGCACGCCACCCCCATCCCCTGGAAATGAAAGAAATAGCTCCATGGGGTGTAATCCCGATGAGGTATTTTATGGTGTGTTTACCCTTATAATGAGAGTATGTTTGTGCACGTGCCTTTAAATTAGATGGTCTTTCTGTTCGAATCTCAAAACAGTCAACAATGATGGCTACTCGTTTTCCAAAAGTTTCAGTAAACTGTGGAGGCATTGTGGCCTGCAGACAGTGCCTCTCAGGCCAGTGTACCAGTGCTCCTAAGCGGGCATACAAAACATCAATGGTATCAGCGAAGGTAGAAGACAGTGTTTTGTGGGACACATCAAATAGATGACAAAGATGCTGGACTGGAAGATCAAGTCTGAGACGCATTAGTGTGAGTAAGAGCATTTGGAAACCCGTCAGTTTCTTCGATACTGGCAGGAAATCTTTGACAGTGTTGAAGAGGGACATTAAGACTGCATAACAATGTAGTCCAGTGTAATATCTTACTTTTTCGATATCATCCTTTAAGAAATGTTCATTCAGCTCTGTCTTTTGCAACTGTGATCGAAGCAGTCTGTTCTCCTCCAACAGCCGGTTTATTTCTGCTCTGCCCTGTTCATTGCATTCACAATCCTTCGTCTGCCCTTTAGCTTCCGTGACGCTGTCTGTCCGATCACCACTGTCCACATTTGCAGCTGGTACCTCAACCTCCACTTGTCCAACACAACTGCTGTCCACTGCCTCCATGATATTGTGATTTTGTTGTTGGTCTTCTGTCAGATCTTCATCGATCACTTCTGCACGGGGCACACCTTCAGACTCTGCAGCTGCATAACGAAAGCCTGTTAGATAAAATTAGTGCATACACATAAAGTAAATGTACACCAATATTCCAATGACAGGTGTGTGATTCATCTGGAAGTTATGTGCGGATTAGTGTACATTGATAGCAATTTAGTATGTTTTTAGAGGGGGGGTGTTTACCTCCGATGGGTGGTCTTTTTCGCTTCTGTTGCATAGGCCTTGCGTGCCGGTCCGAGTCTGATACAGGTATGTCGTCGTGCCCCATGTGCAGTGTTGGTGCCCAGTCTGGATTTGTTACATCCATTTCATATGCTGGTTTGCCTGCAATAATGCCAAATCATAAGCTACTCAGTCGACATGACATGGTTCTGCAGCATCACACATTAGCATGTTTTATCTCATTATCTATAACCTCAGCGAATTGAAAATAACACTAAAAGCCTTTTAAGAGTGATTAATTTAGAACTCACCGGAAAGAAAATGCCGCGAGCAAACCAACAAAAAGCTGGGGATTGCAGAGAACTCGATATCCGCTCGTCTCACCGCTGCAATCCAAGCCGGACGTCTTTTTTTAGTAATATCGGATACATGGGATCCCTCACGTTGCTTCCAGGATGGAACATGATGAAAAGAGAGCCCATTATCCAGCTTCTTGCCTTCATGATCGTGTGATCTAACGTTGCAACCGACAACACAACACGTACGAACCATAGCGGAAGCTGTATCCTTTGTCTGGCCTACTGTCATGGCAGAAGGGGGCGTGGCCCACCTCCCGTGGCATCACGCTCCAAAGCCCTATACAGGAACATCTGTGTTATAGACTTTATTAGAAAGGAAAATTTTAAGCCTATTCTTAAAAGTAGAGAGAGGCCTGAAAGCTGAGTGAGAAGAACTCTAATGGGGTAATATGGAAAATTTAAGGTCAAGACATTCCTGCAGTTTAACTAATTGGTGTGTGTTATCTGGCTTCATGGACTAGCTTCTGACTGAAGATAAGGCAAGACACATTGCTAACTGGTGTAGCTTCTACATGGAGCTATTTGCTACTATTACTAAATGCTCACTATTGGTTTCATTATTTTCTCAGTTAAACTTTTACTTAATGTTCAAATTTAACTTATAGTGTTATTTGGAAATTTGTATTTCACACTGGTGTAGTTACATGCAGTAGTAACATTTTGGCTGTCACCTAGCAAAGTAAAACATGACAAATATAAGGCCGTGACTCCTCAGTTTGACCCGTAGAAACAGCAAACATTAAGCTTGGCAAATCATCTCCATGGAAACATTCCTCTTCATTGGTACAGCAACAGATGAAGCTTTTATATTTGATATGTAGCTCACAAGAGGGGAGGTGGCACATTATAAAAAGAAAATAATGACATAGAAAGGCTTTTTTGATCAAGGAAATTGAAATTAATGAGGCTACAAATTATTTTACTATATATAATCCCCTCCCCACACACACACACCAGAAGATAATGAGACCTTTTGCTAAAAATGCTTCTGTAAATTCATGACACAGCCATGATATTAAATGAGTGGGTAAAAATTTTGCTAACAGATGTACCCTCTTGCACAGCACCATGGTGACATTTGTATTTTGTGCTTTCACATAATTACATGTGAACAAACAATTGTCTCCTGTAGACCACTGTGGGAAATTCATGGGACGCCTGTACTGGGAATTTTATTATGGTATGTCAAACAACTAAACACATATTGGAAAATACTGGCAGCAAACAAACTATGGTGTTGACCTGAAGAAAAATGTGTCTTTTCTTGCTACTTTCTTATTATTACTTTCTTATTTAGCTACTATTCTTATTATAGCTAAATTATACACATTAGAAAGCTATTGTGCATTTACAGTTTAATTGGTGTATGTGTAATAATACTGTAAATATCAGAAATGTGTAAAATTCAAATGGCAATTTGTAATTACAAATTATCTCTCTTCATCAAATGCCATCGATTTGCCACATTTTCCTTACCTGAAATTTATTTTGAGGTTTTAAGAGAAATTAAATTTGCCTTTTGACTGACAGCTGCCCCCAAACAATATGTAGGCTGCAGTGTTGGGGAGTAACGGAATACATGTACCGCCGTTACGTATTTAAAATACAAAATATGAGTAACTGTATTCCGTTACAGTTACCGTTTAAAAAGGTGGTATTTAGAATACAGTTACTTTGTTGAAATAAATGGATTACACGGCGGTACTTTCCTGTTTCATATTGTGGCGGGTCAGGACTGTTTGGGTTTTGTTTGACAGCTACGTTCTGTTGTTCCAGGCGGCAGCGTTACGGTTGCCATGGTTACAGGGCAACGCTCTCTCTCTGCGTGTTTCCTGGGTGAGAGAGGCCTTTTTGTTGTTGTTGTGCTAAGCTAATAGGCAGAATGCTACCGGTATAACTCTAAAGAATGTAGCATCATAGGCAGTGTAGTCCGTGCTGCAGGGAGAATGGACTGCCATACGCGTTATGTGTCTGTGAGCGAGGGAGGGAGAAAAAGGAAAAGTACGAGCTGTCATCGAGCAAAAACGGGAGCTGGAAGCATGTAAATATAATAATAACCACTGCAGCCAAGAAGAGTGCCTGACGAGCCCAGTTGTAAGTAAGTTATTAAGACTCGACTGTACGCTGTGTTGGTGTTTTCCTGCGAAACAATAAGTTCCGTTGGAGCAGCTTTTCAACGCCTCTCTCTGTCTCTCGCAAGCAAACTTGACCCAGACAACAAAGTAAAGCTATTTTTCGGCTACGAGCCCGACACAGAACCCACCGTATTAGCCGGAGGTCCCTTTACTACGGTTCGGAGCCGCGAACCTTCAGTAACAGTAATAAATCACAGCAATAGTACATTCATGTAGTTGTGAACAGCATGATAATATATTAAGTAATCCAAAGTATTCACAATACGTTACTCTCATTGAGTAACGTAAGGGAATACGTTACAGAATACATTTTGGGGCATGTATTCTGTAATCTGTAATGGAATACATTTTAAAAGTAACCTTCCCAACACTGGTAGGCTGTTATTAAATAACCTTTGCTTGCTATGCAGACACTGTGACAGTGTGCAATCACAGCTGACGACAGGAAGCAGGCACACTTACTGTGACTGCCACCTGGAGTGAGCATGTGTAATGAAGGGCTTCACTGCAGAGACTAAAGAACCCTCAGATCATCATAATGAAGCAACTTACATACACTGAGAAAAATGGTTGTGCAAAGCAGTATATTCTGATTTCTTCAAGCATGTAAAGTTATTGTAAAAAGAAAGTACAAGTTAGTTTTACATAACAAGACAAGAAAAAATCTTTTTTTACTTTTAGATTATTTAATCAGTGTTTCAGGTTTGTCTGTCATGTCAGCCTTTTACTGTGCTGGTCTGCTGTAACTTAATAAATAAAATGTGACTGCCTGCTGATGCTGTGCATGTGGAACACAACACGGTGTGTGAATGGTTTATTTTCTTTATTCCTTTAAAGGGAACCCTGGCTATTAAGACATGTTTATGCTAAAATATGTACTGTAATTTCAATAACAAATATGTGGTATTAAAATACACCAAATGTTTTCCTTTTAAGCACATTTTATATAAAACCGATTTACCAGTAGGTCGCCATTGTTATTTACTTCTCAATGCACTCTGGGTAGTGATGTCATACGGTTGCACCGCATCCAGTTCACAGTTAGCAGCGCACTGAAAAAAACTTTCCAGTTTGAACCAGAGCAAACCGGGAGAGAGAATGAAAATAGTCAACCAGCACTTAGTTTAGATGAAGATGAAAACAATCCGTCACTTTTTGAAGCCGTATCTCTTAATCCAGATGTTCTTTGGGCAGCCCTTGTTAGCCTCCATAACCGGTATCCAGTCTTTAAGTGATAACATTATCAATCCTGCTTCCGGGCCCACAGTAGTCTGCATTTAATAAGACTGTTGTGTTTTTAACATGTTTTAATGCTTTGTATCTTGTTCGATTTAATCTCAACAATCCCCTAAAAACAGTCAGTGATCACTGTCGGCTTCTCACGGTTTTTATTACCGCTAATCATTTTAAAGCTCAGTTTTTAAACCCTTACCATGTAACTAGCCCAGCCCATGCAGCAGCAGTATATTAATGACTAACCTTATATTGTGGATGGATTATCTCGGTGGTTCTCCTGACTGACGCTTGGTCCGTTTACAGGATCCTGCCATGCGATTGCATTTGCCCCTAACCATTGGGAACCCTCATATTAACTTTTATCGAGTGGAAAAAAGTCTTCCGTATGTTAGTGTTCATCCTCCAGCTTTACTGTTTAGCTAGCGATCACATAGCACATCATTATATACCAGCTAGCCCAACTTCATTAACCCTACAAATGTCACTGCAGTTTACTTTCCTGTCGTCATTTGTGTTGGAAGTGAAAGCAGAGCTGTACGTTTTAATTTGATAATAAATCTCTCAGTCAGAACATGGTATATTATATTTAGATGGAAGCTAGCGAGCTAACTCCCTGCTAACTTCTAACTCAGATAAATGTCATAAATTCTGTTTTCATGGATGCCTGGATGTTAAACTTAATTGTTACACCTGGCAGAGCAGCAACACTGATCATTTTATTACAGATGAACAAATTTAGACAGTTTTTCAACTCTCCGTAATGCTGCAGTGATCATTTGACTTTTGCAGCGGACTAATTGCCTATTAGCACACTAATAGGCAAGTTAATTAATATGGTTGCTACACTTAAAAAACAAAACAGGTTAGCTGAACAAAAGCACCTATACTACTGACAACCAATACACGTCATCGTCCCAGAATGCATTGTGTGCAAAAAAACATGGCTGCTCCCACGGCTCCAAAATAGTTTTAAATAACAAAGATTTAATGAATAACCAAAAAAATGTAGTTATTCTCAAGTATGTTTTTATGTAGTGGAGATAATTTGTAACATATTTAGAGTAACTTGTCATAATAGTCGGGGTTCCCTGTAACTGGCATATACACAGAAGATAAAGTCTTTATTCAAAAAGTATATTTTAATATTCAACTGTTCTAAAGATCTATAAAAAGGACATTACAGTATTTTCCAACATTACAAGAGAAAAGAGAAATTATTTCTGTTACATAACAGGGTTTTTTGTTGCAGAACAGCTATTGATCTCTGCCTTTTTTCATGTGTCTGAGTTAAACTTCAACTGGAAGTTGGTTTTTACTTTTTAAAAATCCATAAAGTATTACTCTACAGGAATGCAGAATAGCAATAGAATGTACCATTGCTACCAATGTACACAATATCTGTCTTATAAAAATCTCTATAAAACTGTTAATTTACCATAACGTAAACATAAAGTTTTTTGTTATACTTCAGTATTTTTTGAAAGCTATTATTTGGTTATTTATTAGTCAATCTCAAATAATTATCCTAAAATGTGAGAATATGTATTTGTGAAAGTCACAGGAATGTTTTGAGAAGTTAAGTTTACTATGGTGGCTTGTGATAAATCTGACTTTACCAGCTTCTGCAGAGAAAAGCGACAAAAATAGGAGCAATAGAAAGCATTGGTATGGTTAAAAAAAGATTTAAGGGAGAAACAACAGAAAGAGAATCTATTAGCAAAAACACTGCCGGCTCTATCTTTTCTTATTGTTTATTTAATAATTTAATTTTTTTTTTTTTTGTTCTTCAAAGATGGGAACTGATTTCACACAGTCTCATGCACACATAAATGCAGTGCAGGGGCAGTGTATGCATGTTGTAAATTTTTTAACTGCCAAGTCCACAGCACTGCAAGGCATTTCACACAGAAAAGTTAGGCAGCAACAATAATTAGAGCGTCATTTTAAGGTGCAATGAAAACAACAATGGAAAACCAACAGATGCAGGCATTTACATAGACAGAAATGAGAAATGACGTTACGTAGTTAATGCATTTCTTTTGTATTCTGCATACAGGTCACAGGATGCGGTGTGATGCGGTCCTGCAAAGTCATTTCATATTCACTCTGTGTCTGCATAATAATAACCATAATGGCAACAACAGCAACAATAGCATTAGATGCAGTGCAACGTGGTGTGTAATTTTGTGTGTGGAGCAGTGTGTGTGGCTATATGTGAATGGTAAATTAAAAAGTTTTTGAGGTTCAAATCTTTAAGAGTTACTTGAATTACAAGTGCTTGATTAACCTGAACAACCACCTGGAAGTTATTACATATGTTCAACACAGCTTTAATATTACATCATTCACTCTGCTTCACCCTCTTCGCTCTGTGCTGGTTTACATCTCCATCTAGTTTAGTGCTTTGGCTTCTTCCTCATTGCATGCCTTTTTCCTTTCATAAACTCTCTAGTTTTGTTATTCTTTCTGTTAGAGGCCAGATAGGGTTTCTTTCATTCACAATGTTATGCCACAATTCTCTCCATGATAGCACAACTTCAAAGAGTGACAGTATTTTCGTGCATTTATTTTTACTTTTATTTTAGAATATATTGATGCAAATCAAAAATAAATAAAATTGAAAGGCTCCATTTAAAAATGTAAATAATATGTTTATAGTGTGCATAGAATAGATACAAGGGTTGGCTCTCTTGTCTTTGGCGTCAGATCATGAGTAAACTGGATGCCTTTTCAATTAGAGTCCACTGTAACCAATCATGGCCAAGGAGCTGTACACCATGATCTGTGCAAGTTGAAAGCAGTTAACCACAGTTAACCACTGCATTCACATGTCACTGTTACATCACTGCATTTGGGCAAATCTCCCTTCACAGTTTTATTTGACTTACATGAAATGTCTCAGTAGTTTTCTCTTTACTATAAAGAGAAGTTCCCAGATGACTGTTTTGCTTCCAAAACAGTGAATGATAACAGGATATCCATTATGCCACCAAAGGTTGGTGTGTTGAATCAAAAAGCGTGTCTCCTTTAAACTTGTTACCATAAAAAGACCTAAAGAATTCCTTTTCCATAAAGTGAGTGACTGTCAGTGTTAGGATGCCTGGGTCGTTGACCCAGAGTTTTGAGTTTATTATATTATTTATCATTTCTAGTCTTTGGTTTCTTTGTTAGAGTTCTGTCTTATGGTTTATGTCTCTGTGTAATCCTTAGTTGCTATATCCCCGTGTCCAGTCAGTGTCTGTGTCTGCCCTGGTCCCACGTCTCTGTTCCCGCTGTTGCAGTGCCTGCCTGTGAGTCTGTGTCTGTAAGCTCAGTCTGTGTTATGTTTCCTGTTTTACTTTGAAAGTCCGTGTCTCATGTAAATGCGTCTGGTTTTGCTTCCTTTGTCTCGTTAGGCCTGATTTGCCCCAGCCGTGTTTCCCTCCTGTTGCCCATTCCCTGATTGCTCCCTCTATGTATTTAAGCTCTGTGTTTCAGTTTGTTGGTGTCGCGATCTACCCTTATGCCATGCTGTGTGTTCGGTCAGTCTGCATGTGTAAGTTTATTTTGATATATCCAGTTGTGTTACATTTGAGTTTAGCATTAAAGCTGTTTTGAGTTCAAGTTTTGCTTCCGAGTGTCTGCACCTTGGGTCCTCCTACTACCACTCCTGCCTGCACACAGCCTTCACATAACAGTCAGTACCCATGTCCCCTTTCAGGACTTTTATGCAGTCAGTGCATGTGACTAAATAAAATTTGATTAGGGCTAACTGACCGACTGTTTCTGCAATTCACACTGCTTGCTACTACTGATAGAGGAATTACTAAAAAAAATCCACTGACCTCTAGTCCTGCTGAATACATGCTGCATAGTCTGGCTGTGATAGCATTAAGAGCAAGACTGGCTCTACAATACGCTTGTACCAATTCAGGGTAGTATTTATTATTACATACATTATTCATTGTCACCAATTTCTTCACAATAAAAATGTCTGTGTCTCCATCTTGTGTTTCACATAATTTGGGAAAAAATGTTTTAACCTTATATCTATGTCACTTGTGTTTTTTGTTACTCGCTAAAAGATTCAATGTAATAGCACACAATATGAAAACAGTCTTTTAAAAACAGTCAAATTCTTCTACAAATGTATTTGCAACAGGCTGGTGCTTTTTTTTTTTAAAAGAAAACAAACTCTTCTCTTTTAGGTAGTTTCCATAAGCTGATGTGGCTATGTAGGTTTTTGAAAGAACAATAGATCTGTTACAGCCAAATGGCATTGTCAGGTTTATATTGTTGATTGTCATTTATGCTTAGAAATATTTAACCATATATGCTTAGAAGTGTATAATCGATTGTGTAGGGATAGGATGTGTGATCCTTAGGAGTCTGCAAAGTTGGTGTTCAATGCTTTTTGCTGTGTAACTGAATTGTCTTGAACGTTCCAGCGAATGGGTTTAAGCTACAAACCTATCAGGCATGGCTTCAATTTTTTTAGCATGACGATGATCCCAAACACACTGCCAGTGCAGTAAATGCATATATAGCTTCTCGTGGGTTGGCCTCCCTTTACATCAACATTATTGAATCTTCGTGACAGACAAAGAAAGAAAAAGCAGCCAACATCCAAACAAGAGCTTTTGAATATACTAGTTATATGTAAAGACATTACAGAGTTCAGGCTAAACTGAAGAATAACGGTTGTGAAACCAAATACTGATTTTTGTATGAAACTTTAAGTTATATGCTTTCTTTCCACATATGTTTGTATGTTTCACTGCATTGTTGCACTTATTTCCTGTTTTCATAGCAAAATATGAAGAAAAGAGGGATAAGTAAAGGAGTTTCCACTGTAAAAGTATGTACTGTATGTTGCTCAATGTCAGTATAATTTGCAACAGCAAAAAGGCTTGTAGCAATTACAGGGAGATTTTGAATGTGCCAAGTGATGTCCACGGTGGGTCCAAGTCCACAAAAATTTCAATCAAAACAGGTGGTAGAAATGATACAGAGTACCTGAAATCTTATGATGAAATTCAAGCCCTGACTTGAATCAGTATTTTCATCCAGCCAAAGGACTGCCCTGTCCTGCCGACAGTGAACTAGACAAAGACATTATGGCTGTAGAAATATCTGCAGACACCCTACTTGTCACACTTGTTAGCTTTACCATACACAAAGCAGTGTCATTGAGGTTTGTATTCAGTATACAGTATAACAGCAACATCTGCTGAAATTTTGCTTTTACCCATATTTACAGACTTGTCTCATCACCAGCTACATCACAGACAGTCACCATGACATAACTCACTGCTTAGTGAAGTCCTTGCTGTGAATTATCAAACTGAGCATTTTCTTCAGAATTTAGGGCTCATATGGTAGTGCTTCGTCAGTCATCTGAAAAAGAATGTCCAATTTATTGTCCTTTTCTTAACCCTAAAACACTATTGGTGGGTGATTTTCACCCAAGCAAATACATTTACATGATTTCTCTCTCCTGCAGCTGTTAGCGTGTCCAGGAGACTGTGCCTTCTCCAGGGAAGTCTCAAATGTCCCAGGAATGGGTGGACCAAAGACCAGCTTTCCAGTGAAGTAGGAATTTTTTTGTTCTTTGTCCTATTTTTTCTGTAATTTTGGAGCATTATTTTAGGGTCCCCACATGACACTTTTTTTCATTTTGTTAGACATGGCACAGTTGAAAGTAAAAGAAGACCACTCTTATTTGTCATGTGTTGTCATATTTTGATATATTTTAATGACAAGTACCCTTTGTTGATCATATTATATTGGGTAAAAATCACCCGGCATTAGTGATTGTGTTACTATTTATAGCGATAGTGCTCTAGGGTTAATGATGTTCTATTCAAAAAGATATGACACTACAGTACCCCATTAGCCCATAAACTCATCAAGAATGTGTTTACTGAGATCACTTTCAAGGGAGCCAACGGACTGCTTTACCATAGACTTCTATAGAATCGGATGTCTTTTTGAAACAATGAAACCATGTGACAACACAAATGTGTAATTGGAAATGAAAGAGTTTTTAATCTGCCAGCTCCACCAAACAAACAATAGCACAATTAGCTATTTGGTGACATCACAGCAAAGCAGCACACTGACCTAAAACAGTTCAGGTGTGTTTACACATTGGCAACAGAATATTTCCGTGTGCTATATTTAAGACGAGACAACATTGTTTAATCTTCCAACCTGATTCTCATAGCATTGTAAAGTTAAACAAATAGTTAATAGATTAATAGTGTGGGAATGGGTGAATGACTGAATGTAGTGTAAAGTGCTTTGGGGTCCTTAGGGACTATGTAAAGCGCTATACAAATACAGGCCATTTGCCATTTACCATCCAAATTGAACATTGGGGCTGGTAAACACTATTAGAGTACACTGTTTTTTTCTTATTCAGACTGAATTTCTTGCTCTGTGAAGGGACTGGTGCAGTGATATGTTAACTACAGTCTGGCATAACAGCAATTACAGAAGATTTTGTGTAAACGTGTACCTGTAGAAGTGGATGAATTGCCCTGTTGGTAGATTTTAGTATCTAGATGATAATTTGTTTTTCCTTCTGCTTGCAACTAATTGAAGCAGCTTGTTGTTTTAAAACCACTGACCTTTCTCTTAATAAGCTCGCTGCGTGTGCTTGTGTGTGACCACTTGTGACCCAACCCAGAGTTGTTTGCATGTTGTTTACATGATAAACCTTTCCCGCTGAATTTGTTTAACAACTAAAATGTCAAGTAAGGCAAGATTTATACAAGGAAAAAAGGAGTAAAAAGAATTTGTATCGCCGCATCTGTGGCACTGTTGTTAATTCATTAATGCAAATGTTAATAAACAACTTGTAGAAGGTAGCTGTGACTTAGCAGTTGCAATTTAGAAACAATTTTGACGCTTTAAAAAGGGGAAGGAGACATTTTGAAAAATTTGGTTTACAGAACAGGGTGTTCAACAGAAAAAAGAGGGAAAGAAAACAAAGCAAGATGAAGCAAAATCATTTGCCTGTCTTTAGGCGAGGAGAGAGGAAGAGCAAGCAGCAGAAAAATGCTGAGAACAAATGAGAAGCAAGTAGTGAAAATCAGCAATGGGAGAGAAACAGCAGAGAAGGGCACCGAGGAGTGTTTTGTCAATGAAAAAACAGAATTAAAGAAAAACAACAGACTAGACTACCATTGCAAGCAATACACTGCATCAGCAAAGAAGTGGAGAGGAAACAGACTACACTGTGTGAAACATTTGTAATTTTAGTTTCTTCAGTTGGTAGCCTATAAAGTATAAAACATTATTTTGCAGTTATCTGATAATAAATAAAGACACGGGCTTTTATTTTGAGTGTGTTTATATGCATTTGTTTGTATGCCTGTGTGTGTCCACTGATGTATCTATTACATTTTCTTGTTATACTTTTTGTTATATACTGTATACTCGTCAGGAACAAAAACAAAACCACTTACAGATGAAGTGGACAACAGTCATTATCCTGCTTCTGTAAAATATTCCACTGGGACACCTTGGGTCTTTTGTGGCAATTATTGTGAAGATCATACACTGTTGCAGACATGGCACCTCTTAACAACACACACTGACAGCAACGGTTTCCTTAAGCAGGATAATTATGCTAAAAATCAACAAAACTGATCAGAGCTGGCTCTTTACACGTCACAGACCCTACAGCAGTAAGCAGGCCTCCACACTCCCCTGTTCCCTGTCCAATATAGCATCTGTGGTATGTGATGGAATAGTCCTGGCCCACAGAGGCCTTGTTTCACAACCTACATGACCTGAACATCCTGAAGCCAGACACCCCTGGACCCCCTAGAGGTCCACGCTGCAATGAGTCAGAGCTCACTGCACTATGAGGGGAACCTACATAACATTGAAGAGATGATTTTAATGTTGTATATATGAATATCAAAGAGATCAGAGAAAGGCAGACAGAGGGCTGCTCTGCTGTGTTCTTTCATTAGGATTTGGGTATAATGTGCTTGACACGAGAGGCCAGATTTACTTGCGCATGTCACTAGCACAAACAAAACAAAGCACTGTTGGTATTTACAAAGAAAGTATAGTGACAAGACTCTGTGTAAGAGCAAGGAAATCAATTTTGCGACTGACCTGGTTTTATATGTATTTCCCAGAGTTCCATTCTCAAGGAGCAAAATATAGAGAGGAAAATATTTAAATCAAGCGCACAAACTGATGTTTTAAACACACAGTTTACTGTTAATTGCGCCAATATTTAATGGAGAAAAAAAAGCACGTCTTAAACTGTTTGTGCTTGATATTGAAATGAACTGACTGCACCCGTGTACAGAAAACAGCACCTTGTTTTAAATCACCTGTAAAACTAACCACACCTATGAGCATTATTTGGAGATTGCACTGACATGCTACTTTGGCCCGACAAATGATTCAAACTACTTCCAACCATATATTTTTGTTTGTGTTGGTGTTACTTGGAGGTTTTGAACATTTGTAAACCAAGTGTATTCTGTCTGTTCTCTAAGGTGATGTATTATTGATATGAAAACAGTGATATGTGTGGTGATTACTGGTGTGTTAAACAGACTGTTGTCATAAAGAGAAATATTTATTATTTAACATACACTAGCTACTTATTTTTTTCCTTTGCATTGCTCATAAGTATTTAAGAAATGATTGCACAAAATACTAAAATTATGATTATAATTTTTATGATAACGTTATGATCTAAAGCTAAACTCATGAAAATATTGTTCAGTGTACAGCTCAGTATTGCAATATTTATACTACTCATACTGTATTTATAGCTGTGTTCTACTTAGGGATGGGTATCGTTTAGGTTTTATCTGATACCAGTACCAAACCGGTGAAGGGAGTATCTGCCATCAAACAAGAAGACAGCCGCATGTAACTACGACGGTGTTTGCTAGTTCACCTTACGTGCATTAATTTAATAACGTGGTTAGCCTACTCAATGTAAATTACACACGAACAACATTAAGCTACTCACGCAGAGAAGAACGGCTGCTGCTGCCATCATCATCCGTCATCATTTCTGCTACACTGGCAGGGCTAGGGGCCAGGACTCTACTCTTCGGGTTTTTGGGGGATGTTGCTAACTCCGGGTCAGATAACAGGCAACCCACCCGCAGTAGATGTGCACGGTGTGAGGTCTCGCAGCAAGCTATCAAATACGGTGCATTTCTCGGCTTTTAACAAAATGCTATACGTCGCCAGGTGTTTCATCAGATTCGAGGTGTTACCTCCTTTGCACAGTATCAGCTTAAAGCACTTGTTGCAGGCTGCTGAGTTTGCATCTTTTGCTGTGAAGTACAGCCAGACTTTGACTGCTTCGCCTTGGGCATTTTTAATCTGTAGCTCTGCTCTAAAAGAACGTACGTACCTGGGCCCGCCTACTACGCTTGCAAAGGTAAAATGATTGGCTGGAATCCAAAGTGTATGACATCTCAGGAAAAAAAAAAGCACCGAAATGTGCGCTGCTTTTCGGTCTGGTTACTACCGTTTATGTCAGAACCGGTGCCGATACCGGTACCCATCCCTAGTTCTACTACTACCATCTACTTTATCAAAGATTCCATATTATGGATTGTAAAATTAAACTAGAACAAAGTGCTAGTCAGTAGGCCAGTTTTCATTACAATTAGGGTGGCTATATCCGAGCAGGTGTGCAGTATATTGCTGTATTAAGGAATTTGGCAGAAAAATACACTTTTCTCTGTACAGTACTGCCTCAAGTCCCTGTGCTGGAAATGATCCACCTACTTTGTGTCCTTGAGCAAGTACCTTAACTTCCAGAAACTGAGTTTTCCAACTCCCTGAGGTGCAGGGAAATAGAAAGCCATTTTCTCAGTGGTGTTCAATGGAGTCTTTTTATACTTGCAGAGAAGGTATGATTATGAGGAAATTATATTTTATTTTCTTGTTTTTTTTTTCACATATAGTAAACCATCCTGAAGCTAAATTGTGGTCCCTGTGTTTCGACAGTTTTAAACAGTGAGATACAGTTTGTTTTTATAATTAGAAAGAAAGGAGTGTAGCATTGTGTAGGGAGTATGGATGTCTCCCTTTAATGTCTAGTGAGTGCATTGTAGGTTTTAGTGATTTAATGTCGTGGTTTGGAGAAGAAGTCCAGAAAATTAAAGACAAGCTTTCAACAGTGTCAGAGTCTTTAATCTTAGAAGTCAAGCAACACACCTGCTCTCTGTTTAACACACCAGCTTAAAAACTGAGGTTTATCAAGCATTTCAGTCATATGCCCTAAACTGGAATAGTTTGCCATCGAGTATTAGTAAGCATGACTCATCAATCCCTGATTCAACTCAGATTCTTTGAACATGAGCCTTTGTTTGTCCACGTGACAGTGTGCTTCGCTTGAGGTTAACTGGTGAAAAGGGGGTAAAATCTAAGGTGCAATGATGCTGTTGTTGTTGATCAAGCATTTGACCTTGAGGAACACAACTTTGTTGGTAACCTGCATGTGACACAGAACAAATGCTGTATAGGAAGAGATTGACTCTAGAATGTAAGAGCTAAAGTCTTAAAGTGGCTTTTGTAATACCAGCGGGGGTGATTAAAAAAACAAAAAAACAACAACAGCCAGTCCCTGGGTAAACCTAAGTTTCAGTGTAACTGCTACTAATGCACCAAACTTCTACATATGTCATATAATGGTCAGATATTCCATTGAGAGCACTAACAACAAAGGTTTAGGGTTTCTGCTTCCTGCACTACCAAGGTCTGTTTGTTTTTGGCATCAGTTTGAGGCAGCAGTACTCTGCCTCTTGAATTATGACAGCTGGGACAGTTTCCAGCCCTGCACAATATTTCTTGCACATAAAATAATTATTTCCAATTTCTTCCTTACAGTAAGGAATACAGCTTAATAAATTAACATTATTACAGGATATACTCAATATCACCCACACCTAGCTGCAGTAACTAAAAATATTGGGGTGGCATACCAAAAACTGAATTTTGAGTTTTCTTATGCTGTTGTCAAACATAGGTTACTTGAACAGAGAAAAACAAAAGAATTATATGCCTAGTTAATTTCCTGCTATATAAGTTGATATAGGTGCATATGAAAATCAAATAAGATTTTGTCCACAATAATCCTTTTTAAGAAGTTTGTGTTTCAACTCATTGTGGTGCCTTCCTCTCTCCTGTGCTCACATTTATTAGAATTATTACCAACATAGGACTGTCTTGCAAGGGGGGGCACTAGGGGAGCCAGCAAATTTTGGGGGGGGTGGCCAGTTCTGGCCTGCTCTACACTAAAAGAAAGGAAATTTTAAAAAGTCCAATTTCTCAATCAAGGATCTGATCATCAAAGGAGAGTTTATTTTATTTTTTTAAGTAATTTATTACACCTTACATCTAAGCTTTTTAACAATAATGATTGTCATACTTACTTGCACAATAGATGGGTTGTTTCTGTGCTGACACGCAATGTCAGCATAAATGTTTATGGTGGTGAGAATGCAACAGACAGTGCATAATAAAACTTAAAGCACCACAATTATTACAGTTTGAACACTTCAAATTTGAGTCTTTGTGTGGGTGTTTATGAGAGAGAGCGAGAGAGAGATTTTATTATTCTGAACCCAATGAGTAAAACTTGCAGTCCCCCTATTTACCAATGCCCAGTTCTGTCTGTAGGTCCCTCCCACATCCCATTCAAGATCATTGACACTGACTCTTTATTATCCAGCTGATAATTACAACAAACAATCTCTCTGCAACCACTGCAGAACAGTTTGATTCAATTCCCTAATTTTACTCATATCATGGCAAAAAACTATAAAAGCTGAATTTTGTCACCTTTAGAAAGATTTCATTTTATTTTGTATTGTACAGAATGACCAATTCCAACCAATGTTTACCTGAAACCCATTCACTATAACAAAATTACCATGTTTAAAAAAAATCTATGACATGCCCTTTTTTGAATGACATTTCAAATCGGCAGGTTTTTATGCTTGGTTAATATGATGCCCTGCATTCAAAGTGCTATGTCCAATCTACCAAAGCAAAATGTATTCTTCAAATCTTGAATATTACTCCAGTGCAACATTTGACATAAAGCTATACACTACTGTCACTGAAATTTGAACATAAAGGCACCTTCATCTGGACATGATGTTATGTAAAAAATCTCACAGAATGTTTCTGCTCAGTTGATTCCCTGTATAAGAAACAGTTAGAGATGTTGGCTATTTGTTTAATTTCACTAAGTCAACTCTTTTTTTTTTTTTTTTTCGGTAAAACTGTGACTTGAATGTGTTAGTATTACTATTATCAGTAGTAGTAGTTTTGTCTTAATGAGCATTTTTACACTTATGCATGTTTTATTGATAGTACAACATTAAATGGCATTGGCTGTTAAAAAGATTAGTTGTGTTTTGGCCAGTGAAGGTGTGGCAAAAACACCATTTAAAGATTTTTGTTTGTTGTCATGCCAAAAACTAACCAAAAATGTGACCAAAACTAAGGTATCCACTTACGAATGAATTAGTTGGGTATGCTAACAGTCTTTTTGTTTATGTGTGAACAATAATTAAAGCCTTAATCTAATTGTATGTGACAGTTCATAAATTAACAGGTGTAAGTTATGTAAGCAATCTGAACGCACATTTTAGTGGTATCAACTTTCAGTGAAAAAATAAACGTATTTTTTTTGTGCAACATTTCTAAAACTATGCCTACATGGCTGTGGTTGTGACTGTGATATCACCTTCTTAGTGAACACTTACAGACATGTGCACACATCTAGAGAAAAATATCCCTCTCCTCCATCAAACCGCAGTATCAGTGTGTGTATTAGGTAAATGTCCTGAGGCTTTCCGAGGTCTGTGATCTCTGCTTGCCAAAATAATTCACTCAACCTCTCCGTCTGCATCTGTGATATCCTCTCTTTTTTCTGTTTCATATCTCTTGAGCCCTTTCATCTGTCTGTATCATTCTCATGTGTATCATGAGTCACATCCTTAGTATTTTCCACATTTACTAATAATTTAATGCTCAGCTTGTATGCAGTTTACACTAAGTAATAAGATTAATGCCTGTGTACACAAAGTTTTCATCACCTGAAGCACATCTAGCAACCTTGTAAAGGAAGGTCAGGGACCACTTCATAAGACCCCTCGGTCTACTTAAGAAACAATCTTCAACTCTATTCTCTGAAGAAAGTTCAGGAAGGCAAATGTCAGACAAGGGTTGCATGATAGTTACATGACCCAAAGCTTAAAAAATCTGGAAGTGAAATGAAGAGTTGAATAATTTTTAAAGCAGTAGATGATGCTGTGAAAGTGGAATCAAGGGTACATTACAGCAGACTAGAACCAAGGAAAACTCACCATTTTCACCTGCTCAGGAACGCTGGAGAACATCCTGAGTAGCAGTCTCATGGCATGTGTGATGTTTCCTACAAATGATGAGATAATCAGCTGTCCATGAATGATGCATTTTGATTTAACAGCCTATTATTAATCCTTTGTTTGCATCACTTTTTCACTGGGACACAACCTACATTATGTAATGAGCTCCATCAGATTTCCCTTTGCCTAGCATTATCAGTCTCCAATTTGCATTGTTTCTTAAATAAATAGATAAAATACTTCCTTCCTGTGTAAGGCATGCAAAAATTAAAATCATCCCTATTTATAAATGATTAAGCTGTTATTTCCTCTCACCTCAACCTATCTATCGTAATTCTCTTTGTGTAAGAATCAGTTAACAGTTTGACCTGCATCTGTTTCAAAATGCAGCAGAGACTCCTCTCTAGTATCACAGAGATAGCACAGCTCCCTAATTCTTAATATTAAGGTTCTTTATTTTTTAAAAACATCGCAGATCACAACCTTGTTGAACTACTCACTCATGTTCAATCTCCATGTTCTACAGATCTTTTGGCTAGACCCTGCTCTCCATTCAACACATTAACTTAAAAACTGGGGGTTTTAAGTCATAAACCATGGAACAGTTTTCCATTAACTATTAGAGCCCCTTTAACTTTTATCTTTAGCCTCTTAATGGTTATCATGAAAACAGGTCGAATAACATTCAGGTTTTTATCTGTCTGCGGTATTGTTTCTTTTGAAAGGCTCTTTGTTGTGATTTTATCCGGATTTTCCACTATTTTTGATTCACTTATTTCCCTATTTTACTTCTGGTTTTATTTGTCATTTCTGAATTATATTATATTATAGTCTTGTGTTTTTACATTTACTTGATAAAATGAATAATTTAATATGACAATCGGCACAGTCATATTTTCCAGTGTGGTGTTATACATCTTCAGTATTTGACATAGCATTATGGCTCCATAATAATGGAGGATAATAGCTTCACCCATTATTCTGAAAACATTTTCATGAAACAATTCTTATGAGCATATCATTGCTTATAAATCTCTAGCTGTTTGGTGATGGCCTTTTTACAGACCTTTCACAAGGTTACTGAGAAAGAGCAAGGCCAAAAAATATGCATATGAGGTTGTACAGAGAATTTTTTTTCACTAAATTATTTTTGTCTCCCTGTCACTTAAATTTTTTGTTTGATTGCTCCCTAGGGCTGTGTGATATGACCAAAATCTCATATCCCGATATAAGACGTTTATCGTCCCAACAATGATATATATCACAAAATGTTTACATTTTCTGTAAATTCTGTGGATCTTGGGCAACTCAACTTGCATGAAGAGTTTTCAGCTGGGTGTCGTGTAACTGGAGTCAAGCGTTACATAAGTTGAAACAGCCGCAATTTTCTTTGCGAGTATTTATTACATGGTGTACTGCGGAGAAAAGGCTGTTATAAGGTTTATTTTTAGCACCTGACAGCTCTTATTAGCTTCTTGTCCGTAAACACTGCATACTATTTCACGTGATTCAGTTTATTTTGAAAAATCTCAACAGGGTCTTCAGCTTTATTGTGAAAGGTTTATGTGGAAACTAAACAAGCGGACGGCGGAGCCACGTGATGGATTTACTGTCATTGTTGCTAACAGCAACGGATAAAAACAGTCGCTTGTCCGTCCGTAGTGTGGTTATATTAAATATAAGAGAAAGAGAGAACACACAATGAAAAAATATTGCCGTAAACAGTTTATTTTGCAACAAAACAACGATAGCATAATATGAAATGATAGGCGCTTTCATATCGTCATCCAATATATATTGTTATATCGAACAGCCCTATTGCTCCCTTTTGGTTGGAGGAGAGAAGATGACCCAAAGAAGAGAGTACAAGTATCATGGGATATTATCCATGAGGCCTGCAGAAAATGGAGCGTTGGTGGACCCGTGTATACAGCATTAATGTGGCCTGGACTGTTGCTGAACAGAGGGAGCAAAGCTGAAACCGATCTATTTTCCAACCTTCACTGTGGTCATGAAATCTAGGTCCTGAGCAAAACAGTAGGGTTGCCAATAAAAGTAGCCAAAATGAGTTTCTTCCATCGGGTGACCTGGCTGAGCCTTAGCAAAAGGGTGAGGAACTAAGTATAGAATTGTAAAGGGCTCGCAAAATTTCAAAATCCCTGGTAGCCCTTTGGGCAGGCACTCTTTAGTTTTTGGTAGCCCAAAATAAATTTAAGTAGCCCGAATAAAAAATATTACTTTTATTGTATAATATTGTAAAGGAAACAAAACATCAATCAAAAAATTGTTAAAACGCAAATTACAACAACTGTATAAACATTACAATCAACTCAAATATCTGGTTCTAATTAAACAGAAATTTCTGTGAACTTGTTAGAACTGTGTAGAACATGAATTAGTCTGTGTCAGATCCTGAATCTGAAATTTCCACTGAAGTCACGGATGAGAAAATGCCACTCGACGTCGAGGGCATAGCATCTCCTTCATCAGCTTTCTCTTCCTGTGCATTGCCCTCCATTTCACTGCTCTTTGTTCTTGTCAGGGTTTTATGATCCAGGTGTCTTGAACCTTTTCCAGAAAACATCCAGAAACGAATCGACTTGTCAGGGCAAAAACATTCTGAACTGTTTCCCCATTAATGGAGAGTTGCATGCAGTCATTAAGTGTTTCAGGGTGTAGAGAGGTACGATGTGTTGTCTTCACTCGGTTCATGCAAGAAAATCCTCTCTGTGGCTGTTGATGGACTAAGTGTCAGCATTAATTTCACCAGCAACAAGATATGAGAGAGGTGTTCTGGATTCTCAGAGAGGAGATCTCTGTATCTACTTTGCGACCCCGGCATTCTGCAAGACACATTTTTAGATCCATCCATTCTTGTGGAATTTTTTCTTTCTTTTCATCTAGCAAACAGACAAAATGTGTGACAAGATAATCCACCTCTTCATCCCCATAATTTGCTAGTTCTTCTCTGGGATAGGGAAGAGTGGAAGGGTCAAAAACCTTGAAACAAGAGAGAGGCTTTTCATGGAGATTTTTAAATCTGTTGTCCATGTACTTGACTGTGTTGTCAATAATCTTCTGGATCTCTGCACCAAAGGTGTCTCTGTCTGTGCCCTCACCTCTGCTAGCAGGTCGCTGACTTTTTGTTAGCTGAGTTCCACAGTAGCAAATGCTACCATCCTGGTTCGCTGTGAACTTTGTGTCCAAGGTTTTCTGATATTCTCCTGGTTTTGTTTTTAGGCTGAGTAAGCGTGATGTGGTGCTTTCAACTAACTGATTTGTTTGTGTGATGTTTAGGTTATCATGCTGAAAATCAGTACAGCACTTGGATAAGATGGTACTGTAGTCCAACATGAAATGCAGGAAGCGAACAAATTTCTCAGTCTTCATCTCCTGCACCACCCCCTTAGCCTTGGCTGCATCCTCGGCTTTGACATCACTTCCTTCTGCCATGTTCTTCATATGAACAACAGTGGGAGTGTAATTTTTTTCCACAGCCTTTAGACATCTCAGCCGGCTTGGAAGCCACCACGTGCTCTTCAGGCCACTGAAATGTGCAAGCTTCTCATTTAGCAGTTCACTTATTTCTGTCAGCTCTCTTCGCTTCTTTGGGGAATAGTAGTACATCTTAAAGATGGTTTTCAGTGTATCGTCAAATTTCACCAGGTACTCACAGCCTTTCACGCTATCCAGCATGGCTAGCTCTAGTTTGTGTGCCACACAGTGGATTGTTATGATGTGGGGTATCCTCTGTTTCAGTCTCCCAGCTACTCCTGTTTTCTCACCCATCATCACTGCAACACCATCAAAACTACTTTCTTTGTCCATGTATCTTCTCTGATACCCATGGTGTTCACTGCTTCATCAATAGCCTCTAAAATACCTGCAGCATTTGCACTCTTGACTGGCTGACATTTGATCATGTATGTGGATATGTCACTATTATCCCTCACATACCTGACGTGAACCAGCTCCTGTTCTATTATACCAGTGTCTGTACTGCCATCTGCAAGAATGGATAAGAACCTGCTTTCTTGAATTTCCTTTTCAATCTGGTCTCTTGAAGTTTGTGCTATTGCTCCAATAAACTCTCTGCAAGCATGGTCATTGAGGTAAGTGGAACCAAGATCTAGGCCATTTGCTTTCTGAAGTTTGCAAAGACTGCTAAATTTTGCCAGTGGTAGTTCACTCTTTGCAACATAGTACGCAGTTCTAAACAGCTTTTTCAGGACTTCTTGTTGTGCTTGGTTTATTTTTAGTATGGTTTTTGCAATTGCTGTTTGTTCTGGGACAGATGCTACTGACTGAGCACCAATGCATTTCTTGCGATGCAGAGATTTCTCATGAGTTCTGATGGGGTCTTTCCTAAAATTACTGGTCCCAGTTGTTGTCAGACCTCCTGCTGACCAAAGGGTCGTAAACGCAGGAAGCTTACGTCAAAAGCACAAGGATGTGTCTGTGATAAAAGACTACAGCCCCCCACCTAGAACCTCGAGAATCTGGGGGGAAAGACAGTGGAATTTCTTTCATCAGAGTTAAAACAATGTACACATAAAAATAAACATAAAAATGACAAACATTTAACAATTCACTCTAACACCAGTAACAAAGGCGCTTGTCGACTCAGAAATCGAGGGAAACTCACGACACACCCGGCAGAACATCATGTTATTTACTTGTCATATTCCAGCCACAGAAATTCTTTTGTCCATGAAACCAAAAAATTGCGCTTTCTTTTTGCCTCGTAGTCTGATTTGTCGTAACTTTTCCGCTTTGTGGAAAGCCTTTCTTTGCCTGTCCCTTCTTCTTCCTGACCTGTCTTTTTTGGCTCAGCAGAACTAAAATACCTGCGTAAATCCATCTGTTTTTACACATACCAGCGATTTATTATTATTATTATTTTTTAATTCTCTGCGCAATCAACCCCTAGCACGTTGAAGCTTGCCACGTTTGAAAAGTAAGCTAGTGAGTGATGTTGTGTCCTGTCTGACTATACCATATTGCACCATTAGAGGGTGGTGTCGTGAAATAAGAGGAAAGTACAGTCGGGAAATTGTAGAGTTAGAACATAGTTAAGACGGCTAACTGATAACTCGATGTGTCTCCCTGTTACCTCTATGATCTAAAGTTATGTGCTGCATTTATTAAAGAGCACTGTTCTTTGATGAGGACTGGTTTATTACCTGTCGCTGCTACAAATGATAACAGGATTGCAGAGGAATTGGTGCGCAATTAACCGTCACTCACCAATCAGTACTGCCACTCTCCATACACAGTTTGCGCGATCGCAAAGTGAAACTGAAGGTAAAAAACAAGCGCAAATTCAAACGCGATTTCAATATGGCACATATTGACAGAGGCTCATCGATGCCAATGACATAATTACTCAGCTACATTTGCAAAAGAAAGCAAAGGCATTGACATATATTTTTACTTCCTATGATAGCCCGACGGGCAGGGCTGAGATAGATTCTGGTAGCCCGACTGGAAATATCGCTAGCCCTGATTGTTGCTCTGTTTCCAAAGGAGTTTGTTCACTAGTTAGGATGGTTCCTGAATGCCTCCTTTTGGAAGCATTCTGGGGGAAAGTGTTGAGGTGGGGAATGGGATGCCCTAGAAGGAACTGGGAAGTGTTGCTGAGGAGAAGGAGTTCTGGAATACCGTTTGGCCTGCTGCTACTATGACTTGACTTCAGATAAATGTAAAATAATGGATGGATGAACGAATTAGTGTTTGTTTGATTTAAAATAAATTTTTCTTCTCCCACAGCAGTGTCATATACTGTACTCCTAGTGTAGTTTTCTAGTGTTGTGTTGTGACAGTCATTGTTTGCTTTGGAATTTCTCTTTTAAGCTATATATCCCTTATATATCACTATCAGCCTAATAAACGGATCGCTTTTTGTTAAATGCAGTCTGCCTGTGAGTCTGCTCTTGGGTCCCCAACTCCACTACATATAGATAACAAATTGTTTAGTAATGGTTTGGGTTTAAGACACAGTATACTCACTTAACATACACACCCAAATCTGATAATTAAAGATGCTTGTATTTGTTTACCCCAAATCTGGCCACGTCTATACTAATGCTTTTAATTTATGTTCTGTGTATGTATGTTGATATTTTACTTTGTTAGTTAATCTTACTATAAATCAAGATTGAAGATTAAAAAGGCATGAAGAAGTTCTCAACTGTAATTTCCTATATCACTACTTGCTATTCATACTAGAAATGTACAATTAACACAAGTTTCACGCTGACCAGGCATATTAGCGGTCCCCAACCTTTTTTGTGCCACAGGCCGGTTTATGTCCAACAATATTTTCACGGACCGGTCTTTAAGATGTCGCGGATAAATACAACAAAATAAAACCAGTACTGTTCCAAAAAAAAAAAAAGATTTATTCATAACACACGGGAAAAGACCCAGGGAAACAGAGTTAACGATAAAAAAATAATAATAATAATAACGGTGAAAAACTATAGAAACCCAGAAAACCATAAATTTCACACCCGAGCCTCAACTCTCGTGGCCCGGTACCCAACGACTCATGGACCGGTACTGGCCCGGGGGTTGGGGACCGCTGTATATTTATCTAACTCCACTGTGTTAGGGAGATACTTGTGAAGTATTATGTGGTAAATATGGATAAATGGCTAAGTAAGAGTTGTGACCTTTATTGTTCCAAGATATAACAAATAAAGGCCACAACCACATATACACACTCAAAGGAACTGTTTTTAACATTTATTCATAGCTTACTCTATAAAATATGTGAGTATGTATTCTTCTGTGTGCAGAGGTGATCTCTTTTTTATGAGAAGAAAAGGCTTTTCTCTATTGTTATTCACTAGAGTGTGCTCCTTGTGTACGTGTGTGGGTGCTTATGTCATACTGTCTCTTCCCATGTGTGTGCCACTTGTCCCAGTGTATGTGTGTGTGTATTATGTGTGCAGTAGTGCATGACTAATTTAAAAGCTAGTAGTACATTTACCCTGTAACAAAAAAAAAAACAATCACAGGAGGGTTAGGGTTATGGTTAAACACACACACACACACACACACACACACACTGAAAACACACGTGCATACTGTGGTTGTGGGGAAATGGCGTACATCAATACACAAGAAACATCAAAGCACAGGCATTCATACTCACACTGTGATTAAATTGCTGCTAAAGTAAATTTGTTGGTTTCACTGATATAGACAAAAAAGCTTGTAGTTGGGTATTAAATGTGCATGTGTGGTTTTTGCTTGTTCGTGCATGTGTGTTACAGGAGAGAAAGAGAGCCCAAACTTGGGACAAAGGTTTTGTCAAATTACCTAAAAATACAATAAAAGATCCATTCACACATATACATACCCTTTTCAGTCACCATCAAACTGTTGATATATTGTAACTCTGTTATGTTTACCAATAAGATATTTTCTGTTCTGTCGCTGCCTGAACAGTTACTGTGATACTAACTGAATTAAACACTGCATGTATAAAAACTTGGCAACAAACAGTTGCCATATTCAGCAGATAAAATTTAAAGACAGGCTATTCCCCAACTTTTTAATACTTTGTGTCAGTACCAGTAGATTTAATGATAAAGAAATGATAGAAATATCAAAAGACAGCGTCTACAAAAACTCACTATGTTCTCATCCTGTGGTGTAATAGAGCGCTGCTTTGTCAAATATCACCTGCTTGTCTTGCAAACAAGGTGCCTTTCAGCATCAGAGAGCTCAGTGAGAGTTAATAATCTTACTTTCGACACCTACAAAGCCAAATTTATAAGACTTAAGGGATGGCAATAGTTTCTTGTCCAGCTGGGATCTTTGTGTTTTAAAGCTTTCTTTGCTTATTTTTTCTTACTTTCTCATTTGTTGTACCGTTGAGTTTTGCTTTTCTCTTTGCTGGCATGGCAAACATTTCAGTTACGTTTAGGCCCAGAAACCCACTTTGTTAGGATAGCGATCATGACTTGAGTGTCCCTTCATAACAGTAACCCTGCATGTTGCTGTCCTACTGTTGCCATTGCTTCATAACACCAGCACCAGTGCTTTGACATTATTAGCGGGATTCTCTGAACATTCACAACAGTTACACATATCGTGGCAATAATTTTATCTCCACTAACTGAACAGTACATGACCTTACAATTATGACTGTGAGGCATATATCTTCTTAACAAGTAAATCATACGATAGGACAGTCCCAGATGTTTGTATTTAAGTTTTGCTCAGTGAAGTTCTCACATTTCAATCATCCATGACTTGACATTGATTAGCTGGTATCTGTGTCTTTGTAATGTATATACTATATACAGTTTAGTGGCTACATCCACTATTAAACCCGAAAATATTCATTTATAGCCAATCTGCTGCTTACTTCTTACTGCTGGACATCAGTTATGCTCCTTGAAAGTGATTTACCATTTTGATTGAAAATGAATGAGTGACAAGGACCTTAAACTGTCAATTAAAAAACAACAACAAATCAACAAAAGTAATATTCCCCATCTTAATTTCGCCCTTGAGACCAAGGGCCAAAGTGTGCATGGCAGTTTGCAATGTTAGCACCCTGAAACATTGTACATGTGGGATAAAGGCATCATTACCAAGATGTTATTGGAGTGGTTCACTTCTTTCCTTGTTTGTTTGTTTTTTATGTCAGCTTAAATTTTGGGAAACAGAGTGGTCCAAAGTGCAGTGGATGGGACATCCACTGTAATGAAAAAATATGCTGACTGCATAAGCTTATCAGTCTTTTGAAAGCTTTTCTTAAAAAAAATGTGAAAATTCTATTAACAATAAAAGCTACTTTAACTGAACTCACACAACCAGTGTGTCGAAAAGACTGGGGCATAAACACGGTTTTGGCCACTATCTTGATCATATGTTGTGTATTTCTCAGAAGTTAAATGAGAGTGTCAAAATAAAGCACTTTATCTAAAAGACTGATTCAGCTCCTCTGCCAAAAGAACAGATACAGGAAATGTTTCATGCCACATCCAATAGCTCTTTATACCATAATGCCAATGTCATCTGATCTTTAATTATATAATTTTCTAGACATTTAGAATTCTGTTTTGCTTTGTTAATTTAAAATATTTTTTGTTTTATTTTTGGTTCCTCCTTTAATCTACACTTTGTGGCTTCTACTGGTTCACACATTTTTCTGTTAACCTCTATTATTGTCCTTACTATTTTAAAACCCAAGCAGCCTCTCTTTCCTTGTTCAGTGAATCCAGTCATGTAGCTCTAAAAGGTTCACTTCTTTCACTTACCCTTCATCACCCCAATTAGGAGCCACTTCTACGGCCTGATTATCCATTAACCAGCTTCCTCACAACGTAAACAGCAACTCACCTGGAACTAGCCTGCTGACAGTCAAGTTTGTGTTTATTATTATTTACAAAGCAACATACTGAGGTTTTGTGCTAGTGGCCTAATAATTAAAATAAAAATAAAAAAACAGCAGTGGTGAAAACTGCTTGTGTTGTGTCTTGCATTATTTGATTTTATGGTAGCAATATTTTAGGGTAACATTTTTGGTGTACACAGTGAAGCTGTTCAGGAGTATCATGTCCGGGAATAAATTCACAGGGCAATAGCTTCATTAAATTGTTGGTGCAAAACCATTCATTTGCATTTCACGTACACTTATAGTAGTTGCATCTAATTCTACTGCATGAGCAACAGAATTAGATGCTTGGAACCACCTGAAGAAATGCCTTTGTAATCCAAATACACTGTATGTCCAGTTTATACATTGCAAAGAGAAATAAGTAATAATCTGTACCCCCTGTTAGTTTGCACTGAAATAGATGGCAGTGAATATAACATGATGTAGTGACATGAATTTCCACTGATTACAAAAAATAACCATTATATTCACTATTCCCCAAGGTCTTATTTCTCAGTAATAATCTGACAAAGCACCACTTTGATGATGAGCAGTGGATCTGTGCACACGTGTAGTCATAACTGTAGCTGCGGCTGTATACGAGTGCTTCTTCATGTTTGTTTCTGTCTGTGCATGGGGAAGAGGGGAAAAACAGCCCCTGTGGAACAGTAATCAGCAGAACAAAAAAAGTATTGACGAAAGAAAAGATGAATAGCTGTTGAAATAACACAGAGAGGGAGAGGGGGGGATGTTGACAGCTCTAATTAAAATCCCGCCCATTAGCTCAGTGTTAATTGGATGATTTATTCTCCCAGGGGACTGACAATCAAATGTTGCTGCCGGTATTAACATGAATGTGAAATCCGAGTAGTCACATTTGTGATATGAGAATGGTAAAATTAAATTATGTCTTTTTTTAATACTCTCTTCCAAGCTAATCCGAAACACTTGATCACCAAACGAATCATTAAACAAACAAGTGACTGAGTTCTTTCTTTCTTTCTTTTCACAGTTGAAAGAAAAAAACTAGCATACACCTGTGATTACTACATAAAACTTGAATGTATATGCTTGCATGTATTCCACTATAACAAACAAAACATTCCTTAACACTTAGAAGAGTTTATGTGTAAATGTGTATGTGCTAATTTATATTTATATTTACAAATGCAGATTCATGTTTGTGTATGCCCATTTATCCATGTATCCATTATAAGCGTGTGTGTGTGTGTGCATGCACACGTGTACCTCTAAGATTGGCTGAGTTATTTAGATATCCCCGTAGTCCTTCAATAGAGGACTTCAAATTGATTTAGCTGAATTGCCTTTCAAAGCTACTTCAATTTCAACCCTATGCAAATTTACACTCCTTTCTCTGTCTCGCTTTCTATCACTCATTCTCCTCCCCCCTCACTCACCCTGTCCCTCTATCAAGCTGTCTAATTCACCCCAACCATGTACCATTCCTCTGTGTCACCCTCTTTAATAAACCTTTTTCCTTGTTTTCCACTCTGTTTTTCTTCTTTTCTTTCCCTTATACATATGCACCTCTGTACTTTTCCCTCTTTCATGTCTCCTTACACCTTTCTACAAATTCACCTGTAAAAATATTGGGCAGCTGTTAAAAGCTGTGTGTTAGTTTACTAGTCTCATAGCCAGTTAGTAAAATGTAAGCAAAGTACTAGTGTCTCTGTGTGTGTGTGTATTTTTGAGTGTGCTTGTCAGTGACAGCAAAGCAGTGAATCATTTAGTAAGCTCCCCTTATCTGGGCCGTAGTTGCATTCAAGCCATGTGTGTGTGAGTGTGTTTGTCAGACGAACTAAGAGACCTTGACAACATCAACACAATTGCAAGTCTATAAAACAGTGGCAACATTTTAGCTTATGTACCTGGAAATTACTTCTGGCATAAACTGCTTGTCAGCTTACTCTCTCACACACACACACACACACACAGATATGTACACTAAAACTGTCCTGGACGCTCACGCACCCAGATACACAGCTGTCATGGACATGGACAAATTCCCCCTGTTTTATGTATACACAAACATATTTATTGTCTGTAAAGCACCCACACTTGCCCTGTACAAAGTCTGCACAGTGCGCACACACAATCCCTCAGGTTCCCTGGTGTTGCCATGCTGCATCTTTTACTGAGGAATCGTTAAATTTTTTTTGATGGATTCAGCAGTAGGAGGTCGGACTGAGATAGTGTCTATTGATTTTATATTTGGCAGACTATGCTCCGGCCACTTAGTCCTGCAACATACCTTACTCTCACTCTCTGTTTTCCTCTCACACACACCATCAGTCTCTCCTTTCTCATCTCCATGCTTCCCTTATTCTTGTTCAGTGGCTGGCTTGTGCCATACTTTCTCTTTTTTTCCCAGTGATTTGGCATCTTTTGTTTTATGTCTGCAATGTTCCTTTATGGCCTTTCCATAGCACATCCCTCATTCTCTCATCTGCCCTTTCTGCTTCCTTTTCATTCATCCGCTTATTGGTTTCTGTCCATCTTCACCTGTTTACTATTTTCATCAAATTTATACAGTTATTTTTCTCATCTTTTTTTCCATGTCACTCACTCTCTCTCTTCCATTCCCCCATCCAGCCTATTTCACTCAATTTCTCTCTAATCCTTCCTCTACTCTTTTCTGCTTCTTCACCTGTTTTCTACCACCTCTATCTACTCCCCCATCCCTCACTGCCCTCCGTTTTCTGCTGCCTCATCATTTTATTACCGTTTTCCTCAATCCTTCCTTAGTTCTTGGTCTCTTTCCTACCACAGGATTTCTCTCTCCCTCCCTCTCTCTCTGCATCCCTCTCTCTCTCTCTCTCATAGTAGAGAAGACTGTCGAGTTTTTCAATTTTTTGTTTATTCCCACACTCATGATATTTCCACCTAACATTGTCACTTTCAGTTGAGACTTGTGGTATGTTATGTTCTTTTATAAGTTAGAACACATTTTGACTTTCTTAGAGGTTTAGGTTACTCCACCAATAAGATCCTCTCACTAGCTTCAGCTTTGCTGTTACTGCTGCTCGTCCAAGTCGAGCTGCTGGCCTTTTTTCTATGTGCTTTTTTAAACTGATATATCATGGTAAACCTTTTCTAGGTAATAAACCATTAGACGATGACCTATCTGAACAGTTTACCCATGGCTCAGGTTACTGGCTGAGAATTTATGATCCTAATTTTAGGCAGAAAGATGTGTTTTTCTTGTGCTTCTGACTGTTTTTATGCTCATAATTATTTTTATTTTTAACCTCATTTTATTTTTTTATTGTTTTTTCTGTTTTCCACCTTTTCCACCAAGAATGATACACTTTCTGTCTTTGTTAGATGAAGGTTATTATTTTAAGTAAAATTAATATTAGATGTTTCTAATGAGTAGTGGTGTGGAATAATAACAGTTACCAAAATAAGTGACAGTTGCTTAATGTTCGGGGTAGTTTAATTACGGGAATATAATTAAGTAAAAAAAAATCCCAATGTAATAACAAAATGAAATTCTTGACAAAATTATCAAAATTATTTTAAAAATTATTAAAACGATGCGAAAATTCAAATAAACTTGTTAGTGAGGTTAGGAGATAACATGCACTTGTCACTGTAGCAGCAGGTGTACATTGATTAAAAAAGGGAACACCTACCATGCTTTCAGGAAACTTAACTTGTAAACTGCAACAGCACAATCGAGCCACACAGCTTCTCAAAATTTTTGACGTTTATGACAAAACACCAGTGAATAAAATAAGCCATCACATCTTGGATAAACTCAAAGGTATGTGTTCTTTTCTCCTTTACTCCTTATCTCAAAAATGGTAGGAGCAACCCTCATGGATCAACTCATAATCTTCTGACAGCAGACTAAATACGACTATCAGCAAAAGACTATGATGAGTGAGCATCTTGTGCTTAACCAGTAAATACCAGCTGCCTTATAGAACAGACTTAGGCTACTTACTTATGTTTGCGATGTGCCTAAACAGAAAAAAAACATCTGTCCCTATGATTAAATACTGGCAAAAGTCAAAACCTATTTCATGCTCACATTCAACCCCATGACGAATGTAGAATGATCAATTAACCAAACATGCATGTCTTAGGATTGTGGGAGGAAGCCAGACAAAACCCACGCAGGCACAGGGAGAGTATGCAAACTCACACAGAAGGACCCCAGCTGGCCAAAAGGGTCCCAGCCGCTCAAATTTGCACTTTTTTTGCCCTGTCAATTGCTTCACAACTTTTCATGGTGCTGGCCAAATGTTATACTGTGGCTTCCAACAGGTTTTCTTCCCCAAAAAGAAAAACAATCACAACACCAATTTCAACCAAATTTGCACGTAGGAAACCTTTGGTAGTATATTTCAAACAGTTATCAGAAATCTTCACAGAGCTTTTGTGCAAACATTTGTCCAGCAGTGCTTTACCTTATTCCTCTAGTTCAACAATTTTCTTAAATCAAATAAACCACAGAGTAAACTTAACTTAAATGCCATGGAGAAAAGTAAATGCCACAACATCTAAATAAAAATGCAGTGCACATTCCTCATATCCTGTCTGTCTAAAAGAACTCGAAATCAATGTCTCATACATTGACAGGTACTTCACTGAATACCTATATCACGGAAAAGAAAACCACATAAGCAACCTTCCACAATTATTGTCTAAACAGAGAGTAGTCATCCTTTAACTTTGTATATGTATATAAAAAGTAGCTCTTTGAAGGATGTTTCTATGTTTGAGCCTTCCTGAGCCTTGTGCTATATTAATATAATGTTGTTATAATATCAGTAGATGGAAATAGAAACTTTAGTCTAACTTTAAGAAAAAAAATCTAATTATATATTTTGAAGAAACAGAAGGAAAATAAAAAATATATATGTATTTTCTTTTGCCTTCATTGTAGAGGGTGACTTTGCTCTAAACAGGAAAATGTGTACAGTAAGGGGTTAAAGTGGGATTCAGCAGGTGGGTGAACCCTAAATCAGCGGTCCCCAACCCCCGGGCCACGGACCGGTACCGGTCCGTGAGTCATTTGGTACCGGGCCGCGAGAGTGAGACTCGGGTGTGAAATGTATGGTTTTCAGGGTTTTCAGCGTTATTTTGTTATCGTTTTTTTCCGTTAACTCTGTTTTCCTGGGTCTTTTCACGTGTGTTATGAATAAATCTTCTTTTTTTTCGGTACCGGTACTAGTTTTATTTTGTTGTATTTATCCGCGACACCTTAAGGGCCGGTCCATGAAAATATTGTCGGGCACAAACCGGTCCGTGGCGCAAAGAAAGTTGGGGACCGCTGCCCTAAATGGATGAATGAATGAATGAATGAATGCTTTATTGGCCATATGCAGGATGCCCCGCAGAGGAATAGGACCCCCTCCGACTTACACACACAACAAAGACATCACATGGGAATACAGTCGGAGATCGGCAGCGTTACAGAGAAAACACTGAAAAAAGTACACAACAATGGGAAAAGTACAAGAGGAAAAAAAGAGACCTCTACTCATGGTGGGCACCTATGGGAGGACAGCATGAGAACAGGAAACAAAAAAACTCCTCAGCACAAAAAAGCACATAAATGTCCACATTACAACACTGGAGCACGTGACAAGCCACAGGGTTGGGTAGGGGGTGAGGAGTAATCCGAAGGAAACACAGCAGTCCTCCTGCACAGCGCTACCATTCCAGCGCGGCACACAGACCCGCCGTCTTCCCCCACAGGAAACAAGCATCGAAGGCGTTTGGAGAGGGAGGGGGATGAGTGCGTGCTTATCAGTGTAAGTGTATGTGTGTGCGTGTCCAGAGTTCAGCTGAGACAGTGTCCTTCGCCCTATCAGGCTCGGTAAACAGTCTGCTAGCCAACCCAGGTGGCCTTGGGATGGGAAGAACAGTCATCACACAGACGTTATCAGGGAGTTGTTGTTGTTCGGCACCAGCCTTGGGCCCGCAGCTGGCACCATGGCTTCCGCATGTTGAATTCGTAGATTTTTCTGTTATGCGAGCAGCTCAGGAGAATTTAAAGCTGATTCATGAACACTCAGACGCTGGTCTCTCGATCTCCCGTTGGAGAGCCGCGAGCCTCCCCATGATGGTATCAAACTTCCATCATCTCTGGATGATGGAAGGAGTGAAAACACCATGTCTGTTCCGTGGTGTTTTCATTCTTTTGATTCTGAGATCCCACAACTGCAGTGACCCGTTCTGTGATGTGATCCAACTTTCGCTCAAGGGTCTCAATTTGAGCAGGCCTCTCCCTGATGTATCCCACCATACGCTCAATGGTGTTGTTTTGAGCCTTCACAGCAGCTGTAAGCGTCTCCAAGGTGTTAACCATGCTGCGTTCGTTGTGAGAGGTCGCGCCTCGTCCCATCGCTTCGATTCCAGCGGGCAGCCTTTGGGGGTTTGAACAGCCGGTTCCACTCTCTTATTTCTCCGATAAGTCAGGGCCAAGCCAGCTCTGATCAGCAAGAACCCTGTTATCATGACAGTCTTTCTGGTGTTGTGCCAAAAAAACCCCAAAAAACAACAACAATCAAAAACATCCCACTTTTAACACTTGACTTTGGCACACGTCATATCTTTTTATGCGACATCCTCCTGTGATTATTAAACGAACAGGAATGCCTTTCATGTGTTACTGTTTAGGCTCAAATCTGTTTGTTTAAATCGACGTGAAACAACAACTTTCCCCAAATGCATTAAAGCAAAGTAACATTATCTATCATTGTCTCTTACTGTAGTGTATGTGTGTGCATGTGTGTGTGTCTGTGTGTGTTTTCTATACATCACATTAAAACTTTTTAGCTGTGTATGTCTGACATATAGTCACATGAATAAAAAATGTGTGCTTATGGTACAGTGATGGCAGTAAAGTAACCAAAACGCACACACATAAAACATGCATGCGCACACTTTTACTCTCTACATTTTTAAACAAGAACTGTACTGTACCTTCAACGCTCAACACTTTTAAGACAGGCTCATTTATGCTGTTCATCCTAGCAGGCTAAAGCTCAGACATACTAGAGGTGGGCGGATCGATCCAAATATCGATAGTATTGGTAGTATTGGTATTGGATCGATACTAGCATGATTGGATCAATACTTTGCTTTTATACTTCAGTATTTAGCCTGCTGAACTGTTTTAATTATTTCTTTGGAAAAAATAAACGTCATACATGCACTATGAAAAATGTCTGAACCTTTTTCTGTGCTTAAGAAAAATGTACACTCCAGGTCTCCAAAAAAAAAAAAAAAAACAGTTTCAAAACACATGAAAAGCTGAAAGGTGTGTTTTGTTGTGTTAACTAATTATTGTGGAAAGTAACAGTGGTGATTAATATGTGTTCAGAATTTGCAAATTGAGAATTCATCTCATAAGTCATGACACACTACTCTCCTCCAATTAGCTGCCTAAATAACTTCAAATTATTGGTACTGATATCGGCAGTACTGGCCCTGTTTTACTTGGTATTGGATGGATACCAACATTTGTAGTGTGGCACAGCACTACTGTGAATTAGGGAAAGTGTGAATGTTGAATGTTTTTGTTGAAATGTCCAGTGAAGTATATACATGTTAAATGACATGATATACGTGTTCAAATAGCATCAATTAACACACAACTTCAGGTTTTTTATTTCTATATGATAATTCATGATATTTAAAAAAAGAACAAGTAGTCTGATGTCCTGTAATCATTATGAAGCTATTATTTGAAATACAATAACACATTAAGTTTTTGGACAAAGTATCAGATCAGTATGTTCAATAAAATCCTGAATTTTACTTGGTATCGGATCAGAAAGGAAATTAGTTGTATCGCACATCACTAACAGATACTTCGGAAGCAGTCTGTCAGTCTATTTATTTTTTAAATAACTGTTGTGGATTCTAACACAATATGTCTTATTTTGCCCCAAACAGCCTGTTAGTAATCGAACTATAGAAGGCAAAGGCAAGAATTTTATGTTTCTGCAATCCTATAGAAATAGCAAAACCAAATGTATGCTGGTCAGAAATACCAACTGAAAAAATCCTGTCCTAACTTCTTCCAGCAAATAATTTAATATAACTTTATGCATGCATGCAAAAAAAAAAAAGGTGCTTTAGATTAAACACCTATTTCTTGTAACTTTTAAAATCGTCTCTACTCTCAACTCCTTGCTTGACCCATACCTTCCCTTTTACTGACCCTGACACTTCCCACTTCATTCTAAGTTCTCTCTGTGTCTTTCAAATGTGAGTGTAGATGTCTTGTTACAGTTTGCTGGTTATTCCTTATTGTGCCTCGGACCAAATAAAGAAAACACAGAGTCTGACAGAGCAATCGGGCAGTCACAACAATATACAGAGAGAGTTTTTAGCCTTCTGTTTGTCTGCTTGAAACAAATGAAGCCAGCAGGGGCACTGGCTTACATCAGGGGACAGCTTGTTGCAGATAATGCTCTCATTTGGAGGGAAATTGACCCTGGGCGCTGAATTCTCAGCAAGATAAGTTATTCTAGCAAGAATGCATGTAGGACTTTTTTGGAACTAATGAGAGCGAGATGAGAGAAAGAAGGACTCGGCGGGGAAAATCAGGATTAAAATGCCATTCAGGCCGAGCTGCAGAGTAGATGGGCATCCATTAAGGCTTAAAGAGAGATGAAAGAGTAAAAGATGACTAACATATACTGCAGTTTCTAATTATAGAAAACAAAGCGGTTTCATAAGCACGTATTTTATCGTTTAAAAAGAAAAGAAAACAAAAAAAGAAAACAAACACAATTTTTGAACTGAAAGCTTAAAAGGGTTCAACAAATATCCTTAACAACTTACCACAGTATCACTGTCATCAGACAGAAGTGGGCTTCACTTACTGACTAACTCGTGTCATATTCCTTTCACAAAGTTTTAAAGCTTCCACCAGAGTAAACAGACATTGACAGCTGAAGTAAACACTAACAGCGTACAATCACTATCGATGAACGGTGGCCAGAGATGTTTGTCTTACAGCAGCCACCCTAGCAACGACTAGGCACTTGAATTCGGAGGGGGAGAGATCAAAAAATCTCACTTATCTTAATCACTTAGGATGTTATGTGTAAAGAAAAAGATTTAAATCCAAATATTGTTGAAATATGATCTGTCTTTCTAGTCCTTGTTAATAAGACTTATCAGAAACATGCACAGATAAAGGAAGGCAGTCCTATATATTTATTTATTATGTGTTAAAGCACAGATCCTGGTTGAAGAAAACCCCAGTCATCACCACAGTAATAATAATAATAATAATAAAAAATAACAACAATAATAATATATATATTAATAATATAATGTATACGTATATATATATATATATATGTATATATATGTATATATATATATATATATATATATATATATATATATATATATATATACATACGTATATATATATTTATATATACATACGTATATATACATATATATATGTATGTATATGTATATGTATGTATACATACATATATACACACATATATATATATATATATATATATATATATATATATATATATATATATATATGTATATATATATATATATATATATATGTATATGTATGTATACATACATATATACACATACATATATATATACACATACATATATATATACATACATATATATATATATATATGTATGTATATATATATATATGTATGTATATGTATGTATACATACATATATACACATACATATATATATACACATACATATATATATACATACATATATATATATATATATATATGTATGTATGGACAAAAGTAAAACAGTATGTTGGATGTGCCATGCAATGCTCAATTACATGGGTGGGAACTACTGCGTTAGCGCAGTTTGCTCGTTGACGTGTTGGCCGTGCAGCCCCACGCACGGGGCGATCCGCGGTAGCTTGTTAACGGAGATTTGCCGTGTTGTGGTGTTAACGTCATTTCAATGAGATTAACGCTGACAGCACTAGTGGGAACACAATGAATATGACTGCACATTTACTCCGACATCATCCTAGTGCAAAGACAAGTGGAAGCAGACAAAAACAACAAGCAGGCATGCTACAACCTTTACCTGAGTCATTTAGACAGCCGTTAGCACATGATTCTCCTTATGGGGACCTGATATGTTTAATATGCTGCTGAGAATATAGCCCAGAAGAAGCGTATAGTGTAGCTTTTATTTTGGAAAGAGCCATTTCTCTGTAATAAACTCTCTTTTCCAAAGACGAGTGATTTCTTGATCAGATAGATTTATTATTTTATCCCTTTGTTGTTTCCGCAACATTAAATTTAAAAACTGTACGTTTGAGTTAAAATATATATTTATAATTTTAATAAATGACAAATTAAAAAAGCATGAACATTTTTTTATATCGAAAAAATATCAAACCGTGACACCAAAGTATGACACCATATATACACATATACATATGTATATGTATATATGTATATATATATATATATATATATATATATATATATACATGTGTGTGTGTGTATATATATATATATATATATGTATGTATATATATGTATATACAGGTTTCACTTCGGCATTTTCCAGCTTTGTGAAGTGGCAGGATGAGAATCAGACTTAGACTATGGTTCTCAGAAAACAGTGGAATCCGCATATGATGGGGGAACAGTTGGCTACCCTAAAAGGAAGAGTTTAAATATGTTAAGGTCACAAGTGAGGGGAGAGTAGAATAGGAGATTGACAGATAAGTTGGTGCAGCATTTACAATGATGCCGATGGTTTACTGGTCTGTTGTGGTGAAGAGAGAGCTGAGTGTGAAGGCAAAGATATAGATTTACAGGTTTATCTACATTCATCCCCTCCTGTATGGTCACAACCTTTGGGTAGTGGCCAAAAGACTGAGATCCGAATGACATCTAAGATCATAAATAGGAAAGAATCAACTTATAGTTTATGCAATTTTCTGTAATTCAGCTTATATGAAATATAATGGTTAGTATGTATTTCTTGTTTTTATTTTGTCATATACTGGATATAATTGAACTTTCAAAGAACAGCTTCAGCCCAAAATCACTGGTGACTCATCTTTTCATTCACTTTCAACATGGGAAAGACATTTAGGGTATAATGGGGTATATTTTAACTTGGATTCAAAAAGGATTTAAAAGAATGAAAAGGACAAAATTGATTAAGTATTTCAAATATTAAGTTGCTTTTAGCAAGTAACTTAGAGTTAGACTTTGAATTGTGTACAAGCATTAACACCTAGTATGTAATTCAATTTGATTATGAAATAGGCATAAAATGACAGTCTATTATGTCCAGAAATATAAAGCAAATATATCAAATGGAAATAAAAAAATGTTCGGATCTCAGTGTACTAAACACTTACTTCCTCTAATTATACATTTTTGTTGTGAATGAGTTTCTTTCAGGTGAGTCCTAGATTGTCTAATACATTCCTCAGATCTCCAACTGTCAAAGTAAAATAAAACTACACTGTCACAAAATACCAAACACTTCCATACTAAACACTCATGTCCATTTAACCTGCTTATAAGAAGAAGGAAGTCCTAATAAAGAAAAAAGCCTGAATAATGTTTAGATTTTATGCTGTTGATATGAGATGTCCCAGTAAGATTTCTATATGATTCCTTTAACCTGCTTAAAAAGAAAAGAATTTCACATTTCAAGTGACAGAAAAAAAATGTTAGCCATGAAAAGCATTGTGATTCAGTAGATCCCTTCACCATTATAAAAATGCATAAAGTGAGCAAACACAATATTTATTACAGACTGGGAAATAATTATTTGATCCCCTCCTGAGTTTGTACGTTTTCTCACGTCATTACACACGTTTCCCATGTCTAATGTTTATGGTAGCTTTGTTTTAATGGAAAGAGACAGAACATCAAATCAAAAATCCAGAAGAAATATTACATAAAAGTTATACAAAGATATACATTTATTTGCTTGTCACTGAGTTAAGTGAGTATCCCCAAACAAAACAGGTGCAGGTATTTGGTGGAGAAACCTTTGGTGGTAAGCACAACAGATTATCGGATTATCTCAGCCTACTTTAACCCCTCAGTGTAGCGCTATAAATGATGCCCTTTTCACCTCATGTTGTGCAACAACCCTTGTTATGGATAGACCAACAGTACTGCCTTTTATGTGATATTGTGCCCTCCATTTGGGTCAAATTGGCTTGATGTTTGAAGGCCTGTAGTGACAGAAAATTTTTAAAAATCCCTTAGATCTGTTAAACCTAAAGTAGCAAGCTTGATTTTAAAATGTAAGGATATTTGTGTTAAGTTAAAAGTTGTCAGAAAAATAATAAGTAAAGTATCACTATTTCACCTCTTGAGTCACACTGAACTAAAAATGTGATACTGCTGATGGTCAGCAGAATTGCCCAGATTTCTGTCTAAGTCAAGTAAAGCTACAATAATAAGTTTAACTTGCAACCAATTTTTATAAAAGTAAAGCCCATTTACATTTACATTCTTTCCACACGTGTCCTCTGTAATTGCCTTACATTCATACTGGCAGGTATGAATGGCAGTACCAGGACTGGCTATGAGCTCCATTGGCTGGATGGGTCAAAGCTATGAGGGAAATTAGTAGCTGTCATAGTTGTCCAGCCCCATGAAGCAGTCATTCTAAGGAAAACACTCTTGTAAGTTCATTTCCAAAAGTAAATTCAAAGTAAACAACATAATTTTATCAGGAACAAGTTATTAGTGCTGAGTGCTGAGCAGAGTAGATAATGAGTACAGTTTCTTACAAACCAAAGTCTGTCTTTGTCAGCAAACCGTCACAGGTGAGTGAATCTGTTTGTACACTTGGAAAAGAAAAATTAGTCTCAAAAGAGCAAACATCAATTTTGATAAGGAAAGGGGAAAAAAACAAACAAGCAAACATACAAGAAATGACATAGACAAATCAATAGACCATAGAAATCAGTCTTCAACTACAGAACATTTCAAACTATACTCTTTAACTTTGATTAAGAGAAGATATTTAATAAGAGAGAAAGCTTAACAACACCATATTATTATGTTCTATAGTAGGACTGCACAGTTATGGCCTAAATGATTATCATGATTATTACGATAAATATTCATCTCATGATTGAGCTTATTATCTTTATATAGATAGATAGATGACTCCAGACTACATGTATGGTAATTCAACGAGGGTTATGAATTGTGCAACCGTGTTGGACATCTGAATTGACCATGGTGATTCATGTTTGTATTGTGTTCAGGAAGTGGGGACAGTAGAAGGAAGTTTGATTTTAAGCATCAGTTTGCTAGGACCACACAAAGGCAAATGTGTCCGACAGTTAAGGGTATAAGAATATGGAATTAATCTCAAGAGTTGCACAAATATGCATCGTTTTAAAATGTGTTACATACTTAAAAGGATAAGTCAATATGAAGAACATGAAAGTTTGGGCTAAATGTGGAAGGAAAAAATTTCATTGCCATTTAGTAGTGCTGTATACTGCTGATTAGTGCTGCCACAAACGATTATTTTGATAGTCGACTAGTCACCGATTATTTTTGCGATTAGTCAACTAATCAGATCATGGATGTAAAACGTACAGCTTATTGCACCAGGATGCATCTGCTCTTATATAACTATCATTAGCTTACAGCTCAATGTGTTTAAGGTATGTGGAACTAAAAATAAAGACACGATGATAGTTTATTAAACTTTTAATGAAATTTCTAGTTTGAAGCAACAAACCGAAAACAAATATAACAAAAGTGCTCACATCTATATTGAACTTTGGGACTATATAGTCAGTATAGCAATCTACCCAAGATTATTGTTCATAGCCAGGAAAGTTAGCTTTTCTACATGTTCTGCAGAACAGCTTGCTCTTTTTTGAGAGCAGATGTTCCCTGCTGTGGAGAAGATCTGCTCCAATGGGGTGGAGGTTGCAGGAATGCACAGAAAATATTTAGCTAGCTTTGTGGGGAAACGTCCCTCATTTTCGCTCCACCATTTAAGAGGATCATCCTTTTTAGAAACTGTGGCTTCCTTAAAGTACAGCTGAACTTCACTTCTCACATTTTGGACATCTTGGTCCTCCTTAGATGCTTCTTCCTCATTGTCACCCTGACTGTCTGTGTCAGACTAAAGGAGTCTTTTCAATTCTACCTGAACCATTGGCCGTCTGCACTTTTGCATGCTCATGTGTCCTAGCATTTGCTTCTTTGACAGCTAGCACTTCAACAGTCCCCTGCACTGATGACATCTTCAGGAGCCAAAAACTTCAACTTTCTGTATCCGGGGTCTAAGGCAGCTGCGAGAATAACAGGGTTTTCTTTGTCTGCTGAGAAAGTGGATATACTCCCCCATCTCTATGTAATGCCTTTTTCTGCACTGGCAATGAACGATTTTCCTGAGCTCGTCTCCAGTTGGCTTTGGTGTACAGCCCGTGTCAGCCCTTTGACCACCTGTGGAAGACCTGAAACGGTTGTGTACTGCTGTCCACTAAGGTAAACAGTAGCAGTCTCAAAAGGTGCCAACCCTTGCTTCAGTTCTTCAAGCAGCACCCACTGCTCTGGCTTCAAGTCGAAGTAGTGTTTCCCCCTTGGCGTTACCTCGGGATCTGAAAGAGTGGCAGTGAGAGGCCAGCGCTGTTCGAGGAGTCTCTTTATCATGTGGAATGTACTATTCCATCTTGTACTGACATCTTGGATCAGTGTATTTTTCTTCACATTCATTTGCTCCTGTTTCATTTTTAGCCTTGTACTAGCCAGCTCACTTCTCTTAAAGTGCTCCACTAGCTGCCTAGCAGCACCTAGTGCTCTGCTGATGGTGGTTTCTTTGAGAGCAGTATTGACTATGAGCTGGAGTGTGTGTCCAGCACAGCGGATAGAGGCCCATCCATGTTTTTCTACAAGCAGTCGCATTGCTGCCACCATATTGGAACCACCGTCATGTACTACTGCTTTTATTTTGGCAGGCAAGATGTCAAACTTTGTTAGCACCTCTTCCATCCATGTCACTATATTGGCACCAGTATGCCTCTCCTCAAGAGGCATGGTGTCAAGGATGAAGCTCTTCATCTTCCAATCTTCACTCAGGAAATGGCAAGACACACCAAGGTAGGCCTCTGTTGCACGACTGGTCCAGATATCAGCAGTCAGGGTGAAGAAACCTTTGATACCACCAAGGGTCTGCTTTACCTAAAGATATGAGATGATTTGGAACAATAGTAAGCATTAGGGAAATATATTACTGTATATTTTTTCATTATTAACGCTGACAGCACTAATAATAAGTAATAAGTAGCTCGCTGTTTACGCTAATGTTAACAGCTAACTAGCCAATTAGCTTACCGAGATGACTGTACCACTTCGTCGTCGGATGCCACGACGTGCTTCCTTTTTAGATGCTCGTGCATTGCCGTCGTACTGCCATGGAAGGCAAGTTCCATTTTGCAGATTTTGCATTGGACCTTCTTTTCTTTTGTTTTGTCAAAATGCTCCCAGACTTTCAAGTTCCGTTGCCGAGTAGCCATGATAACGGAGACTGCTTCTTCTTCTTTGTCTTTGGCGTTTAAAGGCATCCTTGTAGATGCATTTCTGCCATCTTCTGTTTCAGTCCGTTATTACACTCTTAAATCCTACTGTCATTCCTGCACCTTTCAGGATTTTACGACGCTTCAAACGACGGATCGACTATTAAATTAGGCGTCGACGATTTTGATAGTCGACATAATCGTGACTAGTCGACTAATCGTGGCAGCCCTATTGCTGATTACACTGATTTGTTGTTTAGTTTTGCATTGTTACATAAAGATACATGTTAGAGGGCTTTTTGGGTTGTTGGCGCCCTCTCGTAAAGATAATTTGATTGCAGATAGGGGGCAGGTGCTAATAAGAATTTATTCTTCTTCCTGCTCCTTTTCACCCATGGGTGCAGTGTTATATTAGTGGGAAAGAGGATTTGTTTGTAGGAAATGAAACACTGTTGAACCATGTGTGAAATAAATAAATAAATGAAATGAAATGTTAGCAAACATTGTGTTTTTTCTTGACATTCATTTTATTTTTTTTTTTTTTTGGTATATCTGTCATTTCATGAAATATTAGTTGCAAGTTGTTCAGACAAGTGTAGGGAACAGAGTTAAGCCAAGAACTACACAGTGTAGGGAACAGTTGTGATTCACAGATGATCAAATAGTAATTTAGGGAGTGCTCAATTTGCTTTTATTTTTGTGTCTTTATCATGCTCAATTAATTGTGGGAAGTCATAACCAAGATTAAAATGTGTTAGATTGTTCAGCCCTGTGACATACTATGTTGAAAAAGACCAACTTGGCTAGCACCATGGATCAGCTTAGGGTTGCAAAGGCAGTTTTCTTAAGGTTCCATGGAACCCTTAAGAACCAAAGAAAACATCTTTGTGTGTTCTCCTTTTGTGGTTTAATGCCCAACAAGCATAACCTATAAGAAACAAAAAAGAACAAAAGAAATATTATCTCTTAATCGGCATTTTTAAAATGTCTTTTTTTGGTTCAGGGTTCCAATTTTTTTGGAACTTGTTTTTGCATAATTTAAATGGTTGTTAGTTTTACCTCTAGAGAAATTCACTGAAAGCAAAAGAATTACACTGAAATGAAAGACAAGCTTTTCAGCTCTGCAGGGCCATGCTTATTTTGTCTAATGATGTCACTATCACAGAGTTAAGCCAAGAAACAATATTTGAAAGGAAAACAGCACAGCTAAAAATTTGATGTTTACCAAAATACAAGATCGACTAAATACCAGCAAGGGGCAATATGGTGAGTGATGTATGAGGAGGAAAGGTGCATGGAGAGGCAAAATAAGAGAGCCTGAATGATTGACAGTCTGTCTGCTCTGCGTTTCAGCAACTGAGGGGTGGAATCAATGGTCTTACTTGGCTACCCATGGTAAAAACTCATCCCCTCTCCCTACCTCTCTTCAGTTGTTTCTATCTACCTGTGTCTAAAACCGATGCTTGTACTCACATATATTTTTGCCTGCTTGATCTTTTTATATACAATAACATTTCAGTAAGCTTCCTGTCCCTTAGGTTTTTCTTCCCAGTCTTTATATCCATGGTGATATACAATGAGCCCCTAAAATACGTATTGTACTACTTGCTACTTGTTATAAATTCTTATTCATATAATACATTGAAAAACAATGATCAAAATAAACAAAAGCACACATATTAAGAGTACGAATTTTACGAAAATTTGATTAACAACAACAAAATACAGCTTGTTTAAAATCTTCATTAAGGATACTTGTAAGTTTCACAGTGAATACAAAGAATCACGTTCTTTGTCAAAGTAGCTCTTTGAGCTTGCCTTATTGTGCACATAAGAAAGGGAGCAGAAGCTGAGCAAAGTATAGACCAAGTGACAAAGCAACAATAAAAAATCAGCTACAATATAGAAGATTGAGTTAGGTAACTGACAAGGTATGGAAGCAGATAAAGTGTCCCTCCAGTGGCCATCTAACCTCTGACCTTTGTAACGAGTGGCTGAGTGTCTAAACGTCATTCAGATAACGAGTTATGGCCCCGTTGACACTAAATGGCAGTCAATGGACAGATAGATAGCCCACTGGGAATGGATGAAGTCAATGGGCAGTGAGAGTGAGTTCCATATTGCATTAATGGGAGCAATACAATATACTAAATGGTATTTAGCAGACACTTTTATCCAAAATGTCTTGAAGTACCTCATTGAGTGCTTTTATTTTTAGAAAGAGTGGCCCCATTGAAAACCAGGGTCCCTTACACCCCAAACCTGTTGGGACTTTGAGTACTTGCAGTGCGGCAATACTGGATTCATATAGTCTGAGTCAGCAGGCAAGTATTCCTTTTTTTAATTTGAATTTTATTTTTATATGCAATAAACAGCAAGGAATTTTATATGAATCAGGGGATTTCAGTAAGTCTACATGGTATTTAAAATAATGAAGAAAAGGCACAGAACCCTTAATTCTCTCGTGTGGGAGGAGAGTTTCACTTCTTTACCATTAGGCAAGCGCTGGTGGAGAAGCATTATCTTTAGCAACATTCAAACATAAAATATCCTTTCATTCTTTTGCTACATGTTAAGAGTCCCTCCAGTATTCATAATTTTCACATTTTCAGAATTCAATTTTGTTTTTATTTCTTTGTCTGACGGTTCTTTTTTTCTTTAGATGCCTAGTATAGCATTATGTACAGTTTGCACAGTTTCATTAACTAAATTCCCCACTGGATGATACATAATTTGTAAGGTGTAATATTTTTTGTATGCAATTCTTCCAGAGAACATAGCATCAGGATTAACATATTTCCATTTTCAAGGAGTCTATTGGTGTGTGAGTCCCCAAAAGATTTGAAAGCCATTGAGGTGTCATTGGGTCATAAAGTTGGGAATCACACTTTTGCTACACACTGATAGTGAAAAGAAGAGATAAAGGAGCATGACTGTATGTCTAAGCGAAAGTGGAACCCAAGCTACATGTTGCACTTTTGCTGAAAACAGTTAAATGAACTGCAGCTGTAAGTACAATCACACCCGACACGTTTGCCTCGTGCCATTCATAGATAGACGTGTACATAGTCACATCAAAGATGAGTTTTGGACTTCACATTTTGAAGCATTTTGGTAGGAAATGAACTAAAGTGGATGAAAGGGTAGGGTGCTAATTTATCGGCTAACATTAGCATACTTAGCAATACTTAGCAAACTGCATTCAGAGTGTAGGGGTGCAACACACAAACACACAACGGATAAATAGAAAAGTACAATTTTACTCACTGAAACTGAAGCACAAACTTCTCAGATGATCTGTACCAGTATCCATTAAAAATATATATTTACAAGGGCACGTCAGCACATACAAGCAAAGTTAAGAGGTTCTCTTTAATGACTGAGAAGTAGTGGCTGAGGCCTAGTAAACACCGATTAGCCCCTGTCAGTCTGTCAATCAACATGGCCTCGCCCCTAATTCAGTTATCCCCATGGATGAGTTTCTTTTCTTTCTTTTTTTAATTCTCCCCACAACTCAGAGTTGTTATGGCATGTGATTGCAGTCACACTATATGCGTACCTGCCCAACTCTAACTGAATCACGCTCACTTAATTGCGTGTGGACACAGCAAGCAGCAATCACACTTGTCAAATGATGTGGACTCGGGGGCTAAATGCACTCAAGCATGCTATGGATCGCCTTCTGTGAATACACCCTTAAAGTTTTGCTTTATTCAAAGTTTTACGTTGCCAGTTTCACAAAAAAAACCTGTAACCTGATGGGAGTACAGTTCTCATCAACAGTAACAGCTGGGAATGACAAGCAAAATAAGGCTGATATCATCTTTGACTATATAGTGTAAAAACAATGTATAACTGTAAAAGATGTTAAGGCATGGGGAAAAAGTCATATCAGATCTACAGGAATAGAGCCAGTTAATGGTGACATCACAAAAGATGGCTGCTACAAGGTCCTTTCTTAAGCCTTAAGACACACTTAAATCCAAAACTTCATTAATTACATGTAGGTGTACTATACACTAGGTTCAATCAGATCACTTCACATGGAGTAGTAATACAGAGCTGTAAAAGAGAATAAATTTTATGGAAATTACTTGTCATTTAGATATCTCAGCATGTGATGTAAAATTTTCCTATTCACCTGATTTGGAGTTTTATAGTAAAGTCTATAAAAATCAACCATTCTGGCATCTCTGGTATTTTAAGAAAAGGAACAGTGCCTTTGCTGTTGCAGACAAGTCTTCATCATTATGCCTTATTCACTTTGCTGTAATTAAATATAATAAATGTCACCTTTCCCTTCTTTTTAGTTTTATATTCTTCTCTACACTTTCACACATTTAAAGCAGAGCACTGTACAGATCTTGGGTAGATGCTCAAAAGATTAGCAACCACATCAAAGAGATCAACAGCACTATCTCTACAATAATTGATGAGTCCGCCACAGTTTATTTGAAGTGTGAGTCCAGCAAAAGCAGTAATCCCCCTTTTGAATTTCTGGGCCTTGGGGAAAAGACCTGACCAAAGGTCTAAATAACTGTAAGCTACAACTCAAAGTTTCATGTTGATTCCCAGTAACTCAGATCCTTTTGCTGTATTTGATGCTGGGACAGAAGTGAGGGGTGGCTCAGAGATATTCAGGCAGTAACACAGTACTGTCTAAATCACAGAATTAGGCTGCACTGTATCACTGAAGTTGTAGACTTGTACTATGCAAGCTATGGTCTAGAATATAATATTTCCCAAACATGTAAAGAAGTTCCCAAAGTGACATATGGGACAGCTGTACTATATATTTATCACAATTAAGAAACAAATAGTGCAACAGTACTGTAGTTTTAGTACTACACTTGATTAGACAACAGTCTTTTGTTACAAGGCAATTCTTTGAAACACTTGTTTCTGGCATTTTTATAGGATTTGCTAACCATAAGAAATGTAAAATATATCAGGAGCTTTACTCTTTGATAACATTTTAATATGACATAATCACACAGACAGTGCAGAAATTATAAATACAATATGTCACATGGCCCACACTTTCTGCAAGCTCATGTTGTAGGTATAAAATTTCCATTCAAACAACCTGCCACCCTGGAGCTTCAGTTGCAGTGTTAATATGTATTGCACAGTCAAATTACCATAGCAAATTTACATTTTCTGCTTGTGTGTGAAAACAATTTTGCACCCATACCCAGCACGCTACAAACTCCTCATTTTGTCTGTTTCAATCACCACTGTATTTTGCTACGCTGTTTCCTCCCTTTCTGACTTTCTTAGCCCCCTTGCCTACTTTATTCCTCCATATCTTCTTTTTGGTGCCACCTTTCTCTGTGCTCGTTCAACCCAAGTGTTTTCCAGCTTCTTACCTTAGCTCTTATTGTTGGCTGGATTCAGAGCCAAGGGTGGATCTAGAGGAATCAGAGGTGTCAGGATGTGGAACATCTTTTCAATGCCACAATACCCGGAGGACTTTGTGTGACCATGCCAAAATCAATCTGCCTTCTATTCATCATCTAACCCTGTCTTTAAAAGTCTTTGAAGATGTCTTACCTAAGTTGTCTACCTGAAGGTTTCAATGTTTTGCTGCTTTTTCTTTAAACAGTTACATTGTTCTCAATTCATATGTGATAAGCTGTTAATGAATATAATCTGTAATATATTAATTCTCAGTACTTAAATGAAATATATCAGACTCGCCCAATTCTTGAGCTATATTACTCCTGTCCAAGCTTCGTAACTGCAGAAATGTGAAAGTGTAATATTAAACTATGTAGCAGATGATGTATGCATCATGGAGACGTTTCAGTGGACAATTTGATGCTGTTGGATGCTGTTTTGTTTTATGCGAGTCATTGTCTGTGACATAGAAGTGGAGCTGCAGGTGTGGCTGCCAAGTAAGAGAAAGAAAAGCTGTAACTCTAAAGCATACCAATTATAACAACACTTTTGGAGTTGCCAGGTTTGGAAAATTAATCTTATCTCATACCGAGATTCCCTTATGTTTTTTCCCCTTAAGTTTTACTTAAGGAAGAAGAAACATTTTGAAACTCTGAAACTTAAGGGTTATAAGAAATTAAAACTAATTAAGACTTTTACAAAGTATTCGATTGCACATTTTAGCCTATCTAGGTCAACTCTGGAAAGAATACGTTTTACAAGCTAAAATATATACTCTGCATGAAAATACACGATGACAGTTTCAAAGACAGAGGGCCAGGGAGAGGGAATATATACTCAAAACTTAATTTGAAATCTGAAAAACATAAACAATGTGAAAAGGGGATCAAAGATCAACTGGATAAGACTGGTAGAAAAATAAAGAAAGAGGCTGCACTGAGTGTTTGAGATTTCTGATAGGAATGCCTCGGGGCCTGCAAAGAGAGGAGAGCAGAGTGCAAGTGAATCCGCCTCATGATGTCTTCCTTTTCTCTTCCTCTTTTCCTCCTCCACCCTCCTCCAATCGGTCTCATGAAATGTGACGAAAGGAGCTTTCCTAAAGTTATCTCTTAAGTTAGAAAAAAGGGTGCCAATGTAGCTGCAGGTGTCTCTAAGGCCTCACATCATAACAATTCCTGCTCTGTAATGATCCCACTACACCAAGAGGCACAATACACCCTGGAGAGTTTGCCAGTCCATTAGAGGCAGATTGTCATTCACACTCACATACACACCTATTGCCAATTTAGATTTACCAGTTAGCAATATTGATATAATGCTCAATTTTAATATTTAAATACACCAAAAATTCTTTATCACTAGAAAAGAACAGAACCTAAGCCTGTTCTTTTAGTTGTTGGATGGTGGGAATTATGAATTACCATTACAGAGTAAGTGCTAAAGGAGCCATAGATGGAGTGACTGTTATTTAGTGAGAATCGTAGTGGAAGTTTATCAGGGCAGACTCAGATTAGCTATGTTACTCTGTTTCCTTTAATTTTCTGTCAGAGAAAGAACAATAGTGAATGATCCTCTTCAATCATCACTAATATTATAAACTCATCCTCACTTTACACAGTATGTACCTGCTGCTAAAGTATTTGGTATATTATTGGCAGAAAGACAAAATGAGAGCTTCAAAACACAGATCTCACAAAAACACACATGCTGGACACCAGCCTGAAGTGTTTGGCCTGATGGCATGCGAATCTGGTGCTATGATGAAATACCATATGGTCTGGTGTTAAAATTGCTGAATGTTAATACTTCAATTAACTGCTTCTAAACAGAAATGAAACATTTTTAAAGACAGCAGTGTAACCTGCTTCATCTTTCCTTGGCTCTTTCCAGTGCATTTTATATAGATTTCCTTCCACTTTCTTTGGATCTTCTCCCAACCGCAAGCCTTGATCTCCTATCCACCCCCATTGCCAACCTCTATAAGAATTTGCGTCACCATTATTCAGAGGGCCACACACACAATACAATATGTGTCTCACATATTGTAGCCCCCACACACACTCCATGATTAACGACAACAAAAGAGCCTTTTACTGTATTGAGATTGTTATCATTTGATGCATTAATCTCTCTCTACACCCTCCTCTCCCCTCTCCTTCAAATCTTAGGTAAAGGAATCACTTTCCTGCCTATCTTTAGTTGTTGAAAGAAATATAGAAGACAAATGCAACCTGTATTTAATACAAGAAAGGAGAGAATTTAACTTTGAATTTTTTTTCAAAGCCACCCTTTTTTAAATATTAAATCTCAGCAGTGGACAACTCAAGTCAAGGCTTTAAAAGCCACGTGTGTAAATTGTTTTGTGGTATGCTACTAATCTGAAAATAGTCTTTCACTGTACATCCAATAGAGAGACTCTCATGGTGTGCAATAAAATGTAACAGTTTTGAGTTTATTTTATTTTAGCCAAAAACAATATGTTTACCTTTAGACAGAAGCGTCTTTATTTATTTTATGAAATATTCAAGGGCTGACAAGGGATCTGAGCTTAATTTCTTAAGACTGCTTCAGTGGCATTTGAGTAATGCGGCAGAAACTTTATTTTGTACATTTCTAGTCACTCAGTTCGTGAGGGGAATGGGTTCAAATATGTTTTTCGTTTACAGCTGCTGTCCATAGTTGCTATTCATCCACCTTAGTTGTATTATTCCTGAAATTCCTGAAATTTTCATCATACAGAAAAATTCATGAATTATAATTAATCACTAGCATTCAGTTAGTGATTCACAACAAAGTTGAAATCAAATTCTGCTTTGGACCTCTGCATCTCCATGGTGATGGATGATGCACATTATTGATTGCTACATCAATAAGGTGATGACATTGCCACTGAGATGAACTTTAGTCACCTCAACGTCCCCCAAAGTGCTGATGGAGGAATGAGTTTGCATGTTATTCAAGCACATATGCAAACACACGCGCACGCACGCACACACACACACACACACACACACACACACACACACACACACAGTGTGTGTGTGTGTGTGTGTGTGCAAGTGTATTACTTATAACAGGTAACAGTTTGTTACATAAAGAAACCTACTTCCAATCTATTAGTTGCATTTGTATTAGTGTCTAAGATGTTTCTTTTACCATGAGGTTGTTTGTGACCTAACAATATTTGCCAAAGGGACAAAGCACAAGGTGATTATAAATTATGACATCTTTTGTGTGCGACTAAGGTAAAACTTTAATCTTCTTTCAAAACTGAGTTTTGTTCTGATGTCAAAACTCGAAGACAGCTAATGAAGACAATTCCAGAAATGCTGGTTTGCAGCTTAACCAAAAAAGCTGTAGGCAACTGAAGACAATCACACAAAACTCATTCAAAACACAGAACGCGAAGATGAAATAATCACTTCTATTTCACATCTCTTTCTCTCAGACTAAGATAACATTACAGCTTCTTCTTTTGATGTGTGCCTGGAAGGTTGAGTCAAGGGTTTGGGGACGTTTTGATGAAGTACTCCTTGAAAGTTTGGTTTCAAACTCAAGAAAATGCAAAATACAAACTGTATTTCACAGTGATGACTGTGCAATGGGATTCACATCAAAAGCTGCCCCTCTCTTTGGAAAAAAAATTACATCTGTGCCCTTATATCAATATCGATCTTAATATCATTAACTCCTTTTTCAGTGCGCTTGATCTGTTTTTGCTTTTTATCACATGCATTTTTTCTATGTCCTCCTCACCTCAGCTGCTACATAATTCCATGAGATGACCTAACTGTGTATTTTTTCTTGATAACTATTCAGGCAAACAATGAAAAGCACATGTGGAAAAAAACTAAACTGTCATGTGGACTAAATGGGACAAAACATTTATTTTCAACACAGACATGAATTACACTGATCATCATTAAACAAAGCAGTCTTCTTCTGGGTAACTGGGGCCTGGTATTCACGTGTTTGTGACTTTTACACATACCACCTAGCTAAACATTATTTCAGTGAGGACCACCTCCAATGGCAACACCACTCTTTTATAAAGCAGCTTTCCCTCAAAGTCCTTAGGAGGAACATGATTCTGGGATTGACCATCTGATAGATCCAGATCCAGACAGCTAACACGACCAAGCTAAACAACATCTAGTGACAAGCTAACCGGCTAATGCTGGGCTACACACTTTCCATTTGATAAACAGTTTGATTACCATTGATTGATTTCCATTTTTACAAAAATAAAAAATGCTACTCTTCCCAGATGCTACTCATCCCAACTTTGGTGAAACACAATGGTCGCCTAATGGGTCTCTACCAAACTGTGCCCAAGGTCAAAGTTAAGCCGGACATTTTACAGGCACATTTGATTCTCACAGCATAAAATTCATGCACACTACCTGCAGTTTCATCAAGTTCTTGCTCATACCATTTAGTAAGGTTGACAACATAAAATCTTGATTAATTTTGCATGCAAAAAATGTAAAAGAATGAACTTCATTGAATATCAAATGGCGTGATCATTTGAAATACCACTTTAACTACATGCTGCATACCACTTAAAATCTGGTATAATTTGTCATGAAGTGAGTGGTCTTATTCGTTGATTCCAAAATTAAGAAGGAATGTCTGGAGCCTTCCTGTAATCATTATGATAACATCAGAACATCAATGATTTGACAAGCTGGTGCATTCATATATTTTCCTCTTTTTTTGCCCATGGTTGTCATACTCCTTAATCACATTCATTTGATGGTGAATTAGATAAATTTGTCCTAGATGTAGCTGTTTACAAACTTCCTTGTCCTCTCTTTGGATGTGAATTCTTGTTAGCTTGTTCAATACATTCAAACAACGACAGCAAAACATGTGAGTTTCTTTTTGTACTTCACAGATAACCCATGCATTGTGATGGCTCATTAGCTGAATGAGAAATTCTGGTTTATTTCTGATTAAAAAAAAAAAAAAAAAAAAAGTGACACTGTTTTTTTTTTTTTTTTTTTTTTTGCCTGTCCCGTTTGGCTCTTTTGCCATCAGAATTATTGTCTAAAGGCGAAGAAAGATGCCCAACGGATTTTCTTTACCAAATTGACCATCCCAGCTTTGCCGTAATGGTCCATTTGATTCACCTTTTATTCTTTATTTTATTTTCACTTGCTGAATACGGGACAGACTTGACTGGGGGAAAGAAAAGGGAGAAAGAAAGAGGGAAAGAAAAACAGTTGAGAAGAGGGACGGGGGAGAAGGGCAAAAAACAAAAAACAGAATAAGCAAAAAAAAAAAACAAAAAAAAAAAAAATACATGTATCGATCACCTGGATCACCTGTTGAGAAAGAAAAAAGAAAACAAGCAGAAGAAAACGAGAGTAATACAATAAACAACATCACAATGATATATGGGAATATGACAGTAAATACTAAATATTAAACATTATTGTGCAGCACGTAAGATCGACAGCACAGTGTGCATTGAGGTAGGAGCCAAAAAGGGTGTAGTTTGTGTGTGTGATCACCCGTGTGTACACCTGTGAGCATGGACGCGCTTGTTTTCTTAAAAGGTTCCCTCATGTAATGATCTGCTAGAGGGTGTGGGGGGCCACTGCCCCGTCCTCCAGGGCATGAAGCAGGTATGGAGGAGATCAAAACTCCAGACATCCAGAGGCCCCCAGAACACAAGAGACCAAGGAAGACCAACAGAGGGGCAGCCGTGCCACTGTCCCAGAAAGAGCTGAGGAGAGTCCCAGATGAGGGGTCACCCAGCAGCCACGGAGCAGAAGCCAGGGGGGGTTGCAGCGACGTGCCCGTGAGCTCCGCCGGCAGCCAGCTGTGCCTGAGTGACCGAGCCCCAGGCCGAGAGGCCGGGGGCACCCCACCTCCGAAGTGGCCCAAGCGAGCCCCAGGCTCCAGGCCCCGATAAGCAGCCGCCAAGGAGTGAGCCGGTGTGCACCCGGACGCCCACCCCCGGACACAAAGAACCACCAACGCACCGATGTCTGAGGGAGTCCGCCCCCGGCAGGGGAAGTGGCGGGGGGAGATAGGCCTCCAAACCTTGGAGGGCCTGAGCTGTCCTCAGAGAGGTGGCGTCTGATACCCAACCTGACATATGGACACAGACATACAGGCACACACAGATACAAACATCCATTCCCACCCTCATGCTCTCATATGCACTTACTCCACACTTAACCAACGTGGAGACAGACATAAAGAGATGCTGTACACACAATCATACTCCCCAAGCGTACTCTACAAACCGGGTCTAGGTACCCTTGCCCCTGGAGGGGGGAACTGCACCCAGACCCAGGTTGTGTTACCCTTTTTCCCTGCGGTGGGGAGAAGCAGACCGCCCCGACTCCGCAGCAGCAGGGAGGTCCCACATTCCGGACCCCAGTCAGACGGCCAACTCCTCCTCCTAGCCCCCCTGCTCCAGCAGACCGCAGAGAACGAGGGTGAGAGAAGACTCCTAACCTCCCTCCACCCGCTCATTGTAGTGTTGATGTATGTGTGTTCTAAGGTGCATTTAAAACCCAGGAGGGCATGGAGCTACCTGCCAGAGAGCAGCAGGTAAGCGCATAGTCCCTCCTGCTAGCCCTCAATGTCTACGTGTATTTAAAATTGAGAGGTGGGCAACGACGCCAGGGGTGAGGTGTACACCCTGATGGTAATTGAGATTCCGTGTAGCGTGCCCACCCCCAAGATCCTATATGTATGTGTAATGAGAGTGTGAGTAATGTGAATGTCTAAGTTGCGGGATAAAATTGAGGCAGAGGCAGCCAGAAGGGGACAGAGGGGGGGGTTACCTCCTCTGCACCCTGGTGACACACCCCTACTCCAAGGCCCTGCATGTGTGGGTGGTTGTGGTGGAGCGGGAAGAGGGAGGCAGCTGGAGATGGGGAGGGAAGGAAGGGAGGGGCAAGTGACCCCTCCCTGGGGCCAGCTCCCCCGCTGACCCCAGTAGGCACCCCCATACTCCGCGACCCGCCAGGGAAGGGGGGCCCAGGCCCATCCGAACCGGGGCCCAGTGCAGCGGCGCCGCCCGGCCCCACAGAGCCCGGGGCAGTCCACCCAACCCCACCACAGAGAAAACTGCACCCACCCCATCATCCACTCATCTTCCAGACTACATAAGACAATAGACGCCCAGGCTGAGATCTTCCTCCACCTCTCCTGTATCTCCCCCTCTTGCAGAGAGAGTTCCTAAGAGAGGAAAGCTCCTGCAAGATGTGACAACCCCCCCCCCCCCACCAGTTGAAGAGCCCCCCAGGTGGCTCGGCGCACCGGCGGCACCCCGCGCCAGTGGTGGGCCCCCATATACCCACCGGCCCACAACCCCGGCAACACACCAACCAGGACCCAGGCCCCCGAGGCCCGGCCAGGGCCCCAGGCCAGAGCCGGAGCGCCCCCAGAACCTCACGCCCGTCCCGGACCCACCCAGGGGCAGCCAGGCTACCAGGTCAGTAACCCCCGTCCGTCAGCACAGACCCTCCCCTAGCCCCGCTGCACGTAGCCACGAGGAAACCGTCACCTAAGAGCCAACAGAGCCCCTAATTGGCCATGACCGCTACCCCGGGTTGAGCCCCCCAAGGAAGATGCTCCCGAGGAACCCCCCGACGCCCTAAGCCTGACCCTACCCCCACACCAATCACAACAGTGAAGGCGAGACCAAAATATGACCCCCCACCCCCACTAGGTGATGGAGCTGATCAGAGGAGCCCAGAGCGATTGATCTGATGTGGTGGCAGAGGCTGTATCAAGACTAATGTAATCTAATAGATAATTTCTATATTGGTTAGAATTAAGATTGTTTTTATTTTTCCAGTTCATGAGGACTGTTTTCTTGGCTATGCATAGGGCAGTGAGAACCATATGGGCTATATTCTTTTCTGAAGTGACATTATCTAAGCTGCCCAACAAACACACTAAGGGGGAAGTTGGAATGTTACATTTCAGACACTTTGATAAGTCTTCACATATCTCGCGCCAAAACTTCTGAACTGGTGGACAGAACCAAAGAGCATGGATATAATTGTCCGGTGAATTGGTTTGGCAGTGTGAGCAGTTGTTGGTAGATGCAAAGCCCATCTTGAACATCCGATGACCTGTATAGTGCACTCTATGTAGTATTTTGTATTGAATTAATTGAAGACTGGGATTTTTGATTAGATGAAAGGTTTTTAAGCAAATCTGAGACCAGAAGTTTTGGTCTAAGTTAACTGATAAATCCGCTTCCCATTTTGCAATAGGAAGTGATATTGATTCATCTATTTTAGAAAGCATTCTGTATATTTTGGATAGTAATTTGGGGGTTTTAAGAGTAAAAAATTGAACCACACTTGGTGGTGTTTGTAGTTCAACTTGACCCGGTTTAAATTTCTTTTTTATTATGGATTTAATTTGTTGATATTCTAAAAATCTTTTCTTGTTGATCCCATATTGTGTAACTAGTCTGTCAAATGAAATAAATTCTGTTCCTTCTAGTATATGTTCTACATATTTGATTCCTTTACCATTCCAATCTGAAAAGTTTATCATATTATTGTTTTGTAATATGTCAGGGTTGTTCCAGATAGGTGTACGTTTGCATGGGATTAATGAAGACTCTGTCAACTTCAGAAACTCCCACCATGCTGTCAGAGAAGAGCTGATGTTGATGCTTTTGAAGCATTCATGTCGTTGGATGTTTGAGCTGATAAATGGTAGATCTGAAATCTCTAGATTATTGCAAAGTGCTTGTTCTACATCTAGCCAAGGTTCATCTAAAAGGGTATGTTTTAGCCATCCTGAGATAAACTGAAGCCTGTTGGCTAAGAAGTAGTGCTGAAAGTTAGGTAGTTCTAATCCTCCTTTATCCTTGGTCTTTTGTAGTGTTTTTAAGCTTATACGTGGGGGCTTATTTTTCCAAAGGAATTTGGACATATATGAATCTAGAGATCTGAACCAATCTTGCGGCGGTTTAGTTGGGATCATTGAGAATAAATAATTTATTTTTGGTAATACCATCATTTTTATAGCAGCAACCCTTCCCATGAGTGATATGGGTAGACATTTCCATCTAGCCAGATCACCTTCTACTTTCTTTAAAAGTGGGGTATGGTTTAATTTAGTTAGATCTGCAAGCTTGGGAGAAATATTAATACCTAAATATTTTATATTTCCCGATTGCAGTGGAGTAGAAGAGGAATTATGGAAGCAGCAATTAATAGGAAGGACTGTAGATTTTGACCAGTTAATTGAGTAATCTGATATTCTTGCAAAAGAGTTTATCAATTCAATCACCCCAGAGATATTGGTTTGTGAATTTTGGAGAAAGAGTAACACATCATCAGCATAAAGGCTGATTTTATGTTCCACGTTCTTGCATTTTATGCCCTTAATTGCTGAATTCTGTCTAATTGCTGCTGCTAGTGGTTCGATAAAAATTGCAAACAGTGAAGGGGAGAGTGGGCATCCCTGCCTGGTGCCCCTCAGGAGACATAAGCTGGAGGATGTCTGGTCATTTTTTCTGACACAAGCTGTTGGGGAATTATATAATATTTTTAACCAGTTGATGAAAGAAGATCCAAAACCAAATTTGTGTAAAGTTGCAAATAGAAATTTCCAGTTAACTCTGTCAAACGCTTTTTCTGCATCTAAGGAAAATATTGTAGTTTCAAGGTTTTTACTGTATGAGTAGTCTATCAAATTAAGTAATCTACGTGTATTTGTTGATGAGTGCCTACCTTTTATGAAACCAGTTTGGTCAGGATGAATTAAGAGGGGGGTTATTTTCTCTAGTCTCTTCGAGAGAGCTTTGCAGATTATTTTGAGGTCTACATTAATAAGGGATATTGGACGATAGCTTGAGGGATATACAGGGTCTTTGCCTGGTTTTAGCAGGAGATTAATGTTTGCAGAATTCATATTTGATGGAAGTCTGCCCTTTTCTTTGATTTCTAACAACGTTCTGTAAAAAACTGGTGCTAGAATCGTCCAGAATTCTTTGTAGAATTCTGCAGGAAAGCCGTCTGGACCTGGAGCCTTATTATTGGACATACTTATCAGGGCTTCCTGGAGTTCACCTGATGTCAGTGGCGAATCCAGTGCCATTGCTTGAGCTTCTAATAATTTTGGGAGAGTTATGTTGTCTAAAAATTGATCAATTTCCTTTTTAGATGGGTTTATTTGTGGTGAATACAACGTTTTATAGAAATCCCTGAAAATGTTGTTTATTTGTTTCGGTTCATATATTGTGTTCCCAGATGAATCTTGAACAGCACATATAGTTGTTTTTTCTTTATTTATTTTTAGCTGGTTTGCTAGAAATTGACCGGATTTATTACTATGTTCATAATTTTGTAAGCGTAGTCTTTGTACTAAGAATTTTGTTTTTCTATCAATTATCTCATTTAATTCTAGTTTTGTTTTGCATATTTTGTTCAATGTTTCCTGATCTTGGTGGGACGCGTAGGCTTCTTCTAGTGATTTGATGTTTTTTTCCAATTCCTGAATATTTTTGTTTTGTTTTTTCTTTTTATGTGATGAGAAAGAAATTATTTTACCTCTCATCACAGCTTTCCCTGCTTCCCATAAAACAGAAGCTGATGTTCCGGGAGTGTCATTAAAGTCTAAATATGAAGTCCACTCTTTTTTAAAATATTTAATAAAGTCTTCATCTTTAAGCAGTGATGTATTAAATCTCCAGTTTTTACTTGGCATAGTATTATTCTTGTGCATTAGTGTTAAAGATACAGGAGCATGATCGCTGACAGCTATAGGGTGAATCTCAGTGTCTGAAATGTCACTCAGCAGTGAGCTGCTGACCAAAAAATAATCTAGACGAGAGTAGGAGTGATGAACATGTGAAAAAAAAGTATATTCCTTACTGGTGGGGTGAAGGGAGCGCCATGCATCGCAAAGACCAAAGTCGCTCATATACTGTTTGATTATATTTGTGGACTGCCAATTACGCTGAGTTCCTGCTGTATTGAGCCTATCCATTTCTTCATTCAGTCCAAGGTTGAGGTCGCCTCCAAGCACAAGTGTGCCATCTAAGTGTTCAGAGAGTGCACTGAAAAAACCGTGAAAGAATGAGGGATCATCAACATTTGGACCATATACACTTACAATACATAGCTTTTTATCAAGTATAGATAGTTTAATGATTAAGAATCTGCCCTCTGGATCTATAACTGTATCGAGTACTGTGAAATAAATTTTTTTATGGATTAAAATTGCTACTCCCCTTTGTCTAGAATTATAACAAGCTGAGAACACATTAGGAAACTCAGGTGTTTTAAGTTCATTCGAACCTCTAAGAGGTCTGTGGGTCTCTTGTAAAAGGACAACATCTGCCTGTAGTTTTTTGAGTTGGTTAAATATTTTTAACCTCTTTTCTCTGGAGCCAGCTCCATTTACATTCCATGTAACGAATCTTAGTGCACCCATAGATGTCTGTACATAACTAGGGGTGTACTCTGTGTGTGTCGCTTAGACAGGTGGAGAGAATACATCACTTGTTCATAAATAAGGAGAGGGAGAGAGAGAAAAAATGTGTGGCGAGATGCTCCCTGAGTCTGACTATGTGTTTGCATATTTACTAATATGAGTATGCTTGGCTTAAGTGTGTGTGTCCTGTAGGTCTGTGTGCGCTGTCTGACTGATGTAAATGTGCTGCCGTTGAGCGCATGACTGTGCGTGATCGTGCAGTGAGTAAGTGTCGAAATAAATGATGTTGTTTGTGGATGAGTGTGGAAGTAGGTGATCGAAGCAGTGAAAGAAATAAAGAAAGAAACCAAGGACGAGGGTGAGCAGCATAAAAACAAGAGGGGGAAAAGAGAGAAGAAAAAAAAAAAAAAACGAGAAGAGTGAAAAGAAAACGTAAACATTCCAATTAAATCACTGACGGAGAGTGACGGTGTTAATACTGCTATGAAATCACACTTAAGATGCGATTTGATACCGGTAAGTTAAACAGATGTTAATGCAAGTTAGTGTGAGTGGATAGGGAAAGGGTGTAGCGGATTCTTATCTGGTCTGAAGTTAATACAGCCACGGAGTGATGTTGGGGTCGCGGTGGAGCTGTCCGTCCACGTACAGCCGGTCCACAGCGATGACAGCGCGGGAGCCTTTCTGGATGAAGCCGCGTCGAATTGGGAAGAGGACCCTGCGTCGTTCCAGGATCTCTTTGGGGAACTGATCGTTCACGCTGAAGTCCGTTCCTTTTAATTCCCTGCCGCGGCTTTTCACATGTTGCTTTTGTTTGAAGTGGCCGAATTTGGCCACGATAGGACGTGGTCTCCCGGCCGTAGCCCGAATGGGGCCGAGGCGATGCACCCTATCGAAAACGATGTTCTTCACCGTGTCCTCCGGCAGCTTCAGGTGGGTTTGGATGAAGCTTTTTACCGTGGTCTCCGCGTCCTCTCCAGCGGCTTCTGGAATACCAGAAAATACTAGATTATCACGCATGCTACGAGCTTGTAGATCAATAACCGTTTCTTTTATTTTTTTATTTTCTCTATTGAGCTGAGTAACATTTTCTGTGAGAGATTTCACCGACTCCCTTAGCGTGGCATTTTCAGCAGCGAGCGTTTCCACTTGCTGCTGGCTGAACTCCAGGGATTCTCGCAAGCATTTAAATTCCCGGTGAAGAATCTCCACCAGGGACAGCCTTGCGTCGAAACTAGACAATCGCTTGTCGATTGACTCCAGTATGTCGGCAATATCTTTGCCAGCTGGCGATGTTGTGCCGGGGGAATCTGCCGGGCGTAGTCTTTTCGACGACGGCGTCTCAGATTTGGCCGGGGAAGCTGCACTCTGGGCCTTCTTCATCACGAGATCCTGAAAGCAGTGATCAATATAATCTTGGAGAGCCTCTAAACTCTCCCTGTTGTTCTCCAGGGTGTTGGAGATTATTTAGACAAATATTGTTAGTTATGAGACAATTGATAAGTGTATTTGGTAATACTGAGGCTTAAAGAAATTTGTTCAAATCTAAACTACCATTTGCTTTAATTTTCCGCCAAAATCTCCGGCGTCTGACGTCAGTTACAACATGAATCGCTTACCTTGACCGTCACTTCCGCTTACCTTCGCTCCTTCCGCCCTCCTGCCCTCCCTGCCTTCAGTGACACTGTTGTAAAAAATAATTCTGTTTTAAAAAGAATTTTGGCCGTTCTTAATATCAGTTCTTCTCCGCACTTCTGTTCTTGTAAAATGTCACCGTCACAGCCCAAGTATCCCTGATTATCAGCCAAGATCAAAGAGCTTATAATGTTCATCTGAGAACTGCTATTAGAACACCTCATTAAGATTTGATTAAAATAACAAATTTAAAATAACATCTTAGATTTTGCATATGTGGTCAGTCCATCTAATTAATGCTTTTTGTGAAACTTACTCTGACATTTTCCGAGATGTGAGCACCAACCAGCCATCTTTTCAGCTAAAAATTGGTTCCAGTAACCCTGAGAGAACAATATCCCGGCAAACCCTTTGGTATTTTATTGCTGGCTCTGATACTTGATATGACATAATTCCAGAGAAAAGTTGAAATTGGTTCTCTGTTAAAATATGTTGTAATATTTCTTTTTGCCAGTTTGTCTGAAGGCACAATTAGATATATTTTTAAAGGACTCACAACACTTTTAGTGTGTTAGTGTGTCTGTGTCTTAATTACATTTTTATATCCCTTTTCTTAGTGGACTTTTGAGAAGTTTTGTCACAGCATAGTTGTATAGTAAGATATATTATGCTTCTACTCAAATGTAGGAGCTACTATTCCAATCGCCCTCTAAGTGAATAAATATGAATCTCTAAGCGGTGGGGGGACTCTGCATTTGGTGTAGTAGAAATAAATCTTGAACTCGCAAAATCCACTGTTACAATATGTGGCTCATGTAGGCGTTAAGGAGAGCACTGGAAATGGTCAACGTGCATATTATCTAAATTGTGTGCTAATAATAAAGTATAGGACATAAACATGAACATGTGGTTTGAAAATGTAAGAAAAAGATGATTGTAGTCATATGTAGGCTGGGCTATTGGTCACTAACAGCAGAGGAACCCCCCACCCCCACATACTTTCTGGCTCTATGTGTAACAGGCCATTATTTCTACCTTTGCTATAAACAAAAAGAAGTCTTCTTTTTCGTCTGTGTCTAAATCCCTAAGGGTCTTTTCCATTTGAACATAAGCACAATTGAAGCTTAGTGTGTGTGTGTGTGTGTGTGTGTGTGTGTGTGTGTGTGTGTGCATTTGTTTGTTTGTTTTTGTTGTTTGTTTGTTTTTCAGTGAGGACAGCTAAAAAAATATTGCATAATGAAGTTCATGTCTTAGGCTTTTCCTTCTTCCTTCTATCCTCTTTCATCCTTGTAAGTCATTCCTTTTTTCTCTCTTCTAGTTGTGTCTTCTTCCTTATTGCCTTTACACTGCATTTAACCTGCTTCCTCTCACCGTCTCCCCTCCAAGCTCCATGCTAATCATGCACCAGACAGTTCCACAGGCCCCCAATTCCACTTCAAAGGGCAAGAATTTCCTCCTTGTCTGTAAGAGGACCTGTCAACCCTGCCTGCTTGCCTACCTACCACAAATAAGGAGCAAGACGAGATAGGAGGCATAAGGAGAGGATGTTGGGGAAAAAAGGATAAAGGAAGAGAAGCAAATAAGTGTAGAGTAGGGTTCTCGAGGACAAGCAGAGAGGTACTGTTGGTTCTATAGGTGGTACTTCACCAAATGATTTGTGCAGCATCGAGGTATGTTTTTGTTAAACGTGTATTAAAAGTATCCACGTGCCCATGCCTGTTAGGAAAAGCTCACGTCAGCACTTTGCTAATCTTAAAGTTGGAGTAAGAAAAAAGAAAAAAAAAAAGAAACGTACTCAGGACCATTTCATGGTTAAGAAAAAAAAGCTTTACCTAGCGATTTCTATTTGAACTTGTCTTGCGCTCTGCCTACCTCTCTTTCTCTATCACTGTTTCCTCTCCTCCCTCCTCCTCAACCGCTTCTCCACCCTACAGGAGGAACAAGCGAGAGGCGCAGTGTCCTGTTCCTCGTCTCGTTTTCGGAGCATGAATTAAAGTTGCATTCCGTGTCGCCATTGTTAGGGTAATAAGAAAAAGTTATCTTCAAAGGGTTCGGGTGGTGAGAGAGGAGAGAGCCAGGGGGATGGGAGATGAAGTGTGTGCGTGCGTGTCTGTCTGTGTGTGTGGACGAGTGTGAGTTTTGGTTAGAGGAGAGATTTTTTTTTCATCCTTCTAATGCGTGAAATTACACCTGCCACCTTTCTGTCTGTGTGCATGTGTGTTTGTGTGCACATAATCACTCACCTCCCTATTTGTGTGTGTGCTCATCCACATACTAACACCGACATGCGTAGCGCAAACCTAACAGTGCTGCAGTTTGGCACATACACTCCGAACAAAACACAATCCTAGTGTGTGTGGTTGAAAGCTATATTTCTCAGAACATATCACGCAACACTATATTCTTATTAACAGTTCAAATTCCTATTAACAGTCAGTCCCAGGTAGTAAGTTAATTAACTCTCTGCCCTCCTTCTCCCCTGGCTATCAGCACACAGGTAGCCTTTCATGTTGCAAGAGATAGAGGGAGGGACTGAAGGGAGAGAAGTCAGGAGTGAGATGGAGGAGAGACGAAAGCATGAGGTGTAATGAGGAAAAGGTGCAGAAGTGAGAGAGGAGGAAAATCATAATGGGAAAAGAAAAGGACGAAGGATGAAAAGAAAGAGACATATGAGGGGTGAGGCAGAGAGGTAAAAGGAGGGGAAGGGGGTGAGGATAGAAACATGAGCTAAATTGGATTTGGATGAGGAACCGCTGAGAGGGCTGTAAAGTGGCCAAGACGTTGAACAGAATGTAAGAAAGGTTTTTGTTTTTTTTTTTCTTTTTGAATTTCTTCATCTTTTTTTTTCATGTTCAGCATTTCAACACCTGCTCAGAGCACAGCAGGAGATGAAACAAATGAAGAGGGAGGCACAGGGGGAGTGAGCTGAGGAGGGAAGCGCTTGGAATGAAAGCGGTTAGTTTTTGATCTCTCATGTACTTTAACCAGCCTGACTTCCGGATCATTCTCTTCACAGGGGGGCTATAGGCTCTGGACAGCTTTGCCTCAAATAATTTGAGCAAGGGCTAATGCTCAACTTTTCTGTTATTAAGATTTCAGACCTCTTCGTCGTATATCAAAAGCATCTCCTTTTGGAAAATGGTCTGCTGGTTTTCACATTCAAAATAGTAGATAGCCGGCTTCTGGTTTGGACTCAGTTTTAGTTTCATTGTTTTTATATTGTACCAGCAAGATGCAGCTTCTTGTTCTAAAAGATGAAGACTTCTTGGAGTTCCTGGAATGGCCCATCTGCAATGGCCCCAAAAGCAATTTACTCCCATCAACTTCTATTTTCATCAGATGCAAACATTTCTTCAATTTAAATTTTATTTAAGTGTTAAAGTTATATATAATGAGGACATAGCCACTTTGCCCATTTGTCTTGTTCAAAATTAGCATCCCACTTAAAAACACACTTACTTACTGATGCATCTTGCTAATTTAATTACACTATAAGCCATTATGGTAATGCTTTGTTCCCAAAAAGCAAAATGAGTGTGGCCAAAATGCCAAATTTGAGGCTTCTAAAAAGGACATGTAACAGTGGCTACATTCATTTTATCTTACATTATATACAGTATGTGGAGAAGCTTTTTTTTACCCAAAATACTTTTATCTTTGTGATAAGGCTCTTTAGTAGCTTGAAAAACATGGAATTTATTGCCGAAGTCATTTAGACGCTAAATAGTTAGACACAAATGTTACACATGTTACACACACATCAAAGCAAGAAAATGCAAAGAATTTGATCAGTTTTATTGCTGATTGGTCAGAATGCCTATAAACAGATTAAATAGTTATTCACTTAGTCCTTAAACATGATAATGGGCATCACAACAAAGTGCGCTACCTTAAGCTATAAAAATAAGAACAGCCAACTGAAAATGAGATGACGTGTATATACTTCGACAGAGACAGACACACACATTAGAAACAGCACTGATATTCACCGTGGTGAGTTGCATGAGTTTGCATTTGATCTCACTGGGTCTGATTTTATTGTACAAGTGCACCGACTGTGTGTGTGTGTGTGTGTGTGTGTGTGTGTGTGTGTGTGTGTGAGAGAGAGAGAGAGAGAGAAATGGTAGTGATAGTGTAAAAAATGTATATCTGTGTATGCTTGTGTTGACCCACAGGCCTGTTTTCAACATGGCCTTCATGGTCTCAACTCGATAAACAGGTCATGGCAGTCAATTAGCTTACACAAAATTGATCCAACCATCTGCGTGTTTGATTGTGCGTGTGTATGTGTGTGTCTGTTTCTCAATCAATGTTCATTTTTTATTGGCAAAACCATTATTCATTTAAATGAGTGACTGCAAAATTGATTTTAATTTAAAGCTCAGTATAAGTCAGTATAATTTTATATATATATAATTCCCTTCTCGCCTCTGCAGGCGGTCTGTCCTTCAAGCTCGGGTCCTCTACCAGAGGCCTGGGAGCTTGAGGGTCCTGCCCTGCGCAGTATCTTAGCTGTTCCTAGGACTGCACTCTTCTGGACAGAGATCTCCAATGTTATTCCTGGGATCTACTGGAGCCACTAGCTTGGGGGTCACCGCACCTAGTCCTCCAATTACAACTGGGACAACTGTTACCTTCACCCTCCACATCTTCTTGAGCTCTTCTCTGAGCCCTTGGTATTTACCGAGCTTCTCGTGTTCCTTCTTCCTGATGTTGCTGTCATTCGGAACCGCTACATCGATCACTACGGCCATTTTCTTTTGCTTGTCTACCACCACTATGTCCGGTTGGTTAGCCACCACCATTTTGTCCGTCTGTATCTGGAAGTCCCACAGAATCTTAGCTCGGTCATTCTCCACCACCCTTGGGGGCGTCTCCCATTTTGACCTCGGGACTTCCAGTCCATATTCAGCGCAGATGTTTCTATATACTATGCCGGCCACTTGGTTATGGCATTCTATGCATGCCCCACCTGCTAGCATCTTACACCCCGCTGTTATGTGCTGGATTGTCTCAGGGGCAGCTTTACACAGCCTGTACCTGGGGTCTTGCCTGGTGTGATAGACCCCAGCCTCTGTGCTCAGCTTGTTTTTGTGCTGCCATGATTAGTGCCTCTGTGTTGTCTTTCAGTCCAGCTTTGTCCAGCCACTGGTAGGCTGGCACTTTCTTGGTTTTCTGCTGCCTGAGATATTCACTGAGCACGCAGTGGGGCCATCTTCCTGATGGATGTTCATTGTCCCATCCTGGACTGTGGTGCTGACACTCACCAGTCTCTGGCCTCCTTCCTTCCGCTTAGCGTACAGCCTCAGGGTGTTGGACTTGGGGTGAAACCCTCCACGCATGGTCAGGAGCTTCCTTGTCTTGATGTCAGTGGCTCCTATCCCCCTTCTTTGGCCACCTTATTATCCCAGCAGGGTACCTGATCATGGGCAGGGTATACGTGTTGATAGCCCAGATCTTGTTTTTACCATACCGAGAGAGACAGAAAACCGTGAAATGACCAGCGAAGATAGAGGGACCGTGACATTTTGTTCTCATTCATTCGCACTTGTAATCAGAGGCTAGTGTACTTATTTTAGCACACAGCATCAGATATGACACCTCTGTTTCAGTAGTAATCTCCTCTAAAGGTGACTATTTCTTTCAGTTTTATTGAGCCTTGCAGTGCAGTACATTGCACTTTTAAACATATAAATAATAACATACAAAATATGAGTAACTGTATTCCGTTACAGTTACCGTTTAAAAAGGTTGTATTCAGAATACAGTTACTTTGTTGAAATAAAGGGATTACATGGCAGTATTTTCCTGTTTCATATGTTAGGCTATGCCCTCTCTATTTTTGGTATTTCCACCCAGTGGAAACCCAAACAAAACACGCATTAAGAGGCCCAAATGCCTGTGTCTCGATCTCATAATGACGTGAAGAAATATTTTTTTAAAAGATTATTACTCAAAAAATTACCATTCAGAAATGGGAGAAGGAAGCATATAAATATAATAATTACCACTGCAGCCAAAAAGAGTGCCTGACAAGCCCAGTTGTAAGTAAGCTACTCGACTGTACACTGTGTTCGTGTTTTCCTCTGAAACAATAGGTTCAGTTGGAGCAGCCTTTCAGTGCCTCTCTCTGTTTCTCGCTAGCAAAGTTGACCCAGACAACAAAGTAAAGCTAGTTTTCGGCTACGACACGGAACCCGACGTATTAGCCAGAGGTGCCTTTACTACCTGTTTTATATAGTTGTATATATAGTTTTCTATACAAGATCGCTGGAAAACGTGCAGCCTTACCTAATGTCCACCCTACTGTAACTCATTTTATATTAAGTTTTAAAAATCTAGTTGGTATTGATATGGTGAGTAACCTTCAGTAACAGTAATAAATCACACAGCAATAGTACACTCATGTAGTTGTAAAAAGCTTGATAATATATTACGTAATCCAGAGTATTCAGAATACATTACTCTCACTGAGTAACGTAACGGAATATGTTACAAAATACATTTTGGGGCATGTATTCTGTAATCTGTAGTGGAATACATTTTAAAAGTAACCTTCCCAACACTGCTCATTGGTTTTACCCATCACGAGATGTTTCTTTTGCGACACCTTGGTAATGAGACACCTTTTTATAGCCCATCAGTTGGGACTGAACCAGCTGTTATTAATTTCCACTAAGTGGCAGGATTGCTTTCTAGTTACTAGTTAGAATTCATTGTTCAGTCTATCATATTATCAAAAAGCAATCTTCTCTCTCTCTCTTGCATCACAAAGTACATCCCCTGATTAAAGTATTAAACCTAAACAGAGAACCCCAGCAACAAAATTCAAAACCTGCTGCAACACTGTATTTTCAAAGACAGTATTGATTGGTTGGTCAAAAACACCATACGGTTCTTCTGCTTATGATAAGTTATGTAAGTAACATGTTGTAACTTGTGGCTGACATTGTGGAAAGTAGTGAAGAGATTTTTTTTTCATGGGCTCTCAAAAATTGTGACATATAGCATATCCATATTGGTGGGGTAAGTTATTCAGTCCACACATTTCCTCAGAAGGTTGTAGCAGGAAATCTCCAGGGGACATAAAGTTAGAGCAGACATCTGGGGAGTGTTTGCTAACAATCAGAGACAAAGGCACACTTTTGAGATTGTCCCAGTTTTCAGTTGTTATGTGGGACGTAGTTTCACAGACTAAGGTTGTGTTCATCCGTTAATTTGTTTACTTTTAAGATGAAACTTCCTTTATGTGTCTTTGGGGACAGAAATGAAGATGAGATGCTGTGTGTAGTGCACAATGATGGAAGGTAAAATAGCTGAAACATGGCTGGTATGTTACATGAATGTGTGTGAATGTGTTGTTTCCAAAATAAGGAGACACAAAAAATGGTTTAATTTACTTCTATCTTAAAGGTAAGACGCTGCTTTTAAACCAGTATTACCTGTAATCAACTGGAATTTAATTTAATTAATTAAATTTTTACAATTTACAGTTAACTTTCTTCTTTGTCTCTATATGACCACAAAATTTCACTTCCTCCCTCTATTTTTCTATTTCCACTTTATGCTCTAGTTTTTACCTTTCATTTAATCAGACACATACACTCACACAAACACTCATTCCCATCACTATCTGATCAAACTCCGACACTCAGTTGCTGATGCTTTCAGCTGAAAGTGTTGCAGTAAATAAAAATAAAATGAAAGAAGGGATGAATAAAATATGAGCATGATAATGAATAAATAAAGGTGTGACTGTATTAATAAGAACGAGTCGGAGGTATCAGATGAATAGAAACCAACACACGCCACCATCGCCCACGCTTAGAACACTGATGAAAGGCTAAGATATGTGGGTGAGCAGACAGCCCTTCTACCTCTACCTCTTTTTTTTGCCATCTCCCAAACCTATTTCTTCTCATCCATTATCTTTTTCATACACTTATCTTTTTTATCCAAAAGGATACTAGTTAAACAATTTGCAAAAGTTGGAAAAATAAAGAATTAAATGCCATCCCAACTGTGATAAAAAAAACAATGCTTTGATTTATCAGGTGGAGAGGTAAAATTAACATGAAATTGCACAGAAAGCAAAGTTTCCTCTTTTGACACTGGTTCTGCGTTCTCAGAGCCATCTGAATGCAATACCTCGCCTCATACACCACTGTGGGCATTCCAAAACAGGCTGATCACCGTGGCAACGGTGAAGATTGGTGGTGATTGGCCACAGTCGTTATCATTCCTGTCAGGACAGGTGTGAGCGCTCTCAGTTAAACTAGCTCTTGATTGGTTCAAACTGCCAGGAGGCCAACAAATCCCTAATCAGGCTGTTAGCATATGAAAAAGAGAGGTGAGATAGAGGAAGCAAGAGAGAAGGATAAAGCGATGGACGTGATTTATAAAGGGGAGGAAGAGAGAGAGTGAAATAAATTGGAATTGGATATTTAGATATTTGTAATTAGAATGATTTGGGATCACTCACATCTCACATTGACATGTGCGAGGATGAATGCATGCATACACATACACAAACTTTCAGAAGTAATTCAGTCCTATGTACTTATAACTTGTAAACCCTCGCAAGTATGTCTTGCCCGCACATATGGCCCACTCTCTGTATCTGTCTTTGTGTTTGGTTTCATGTACGTTTGATAAAGACAGATGGTCTTCGAACACCCAATGGCGCCTTATTATTTATGTACAGACAAAAAACAAAAGAGACGAACAACCAAATTGAAAGTAGTTAACATGATATGTTGTGCACAGATTTCTAGTTTAGATGACCATGATGTCAAACCATATCAAACCCTGAATTTGTCATCTTTTCTTGCACATCTTGCACATAAGATGCACAGAAAATTACAACCTAATTACAACACTATAGATTCAAGTGACAGAAACAAATATGCACTCATGGAAGAATGAAATATTTTAATAAAGGTGAGCAGAAATAAGTGCATGATGGATGCTACATCTGGGCTGTATTCTGTCCAGATGTCAGGGACCGAGCAGTAAGGCACAGAGGACACAGATGTTTAATTCAAAAATGGGGTTTTATTGACATTAAAATATGAATGATAATTAACAAAGCCAAAAACTTAAACAGGCAGACCAATTAAAGAGTTTAACTCACAACTCACAAAAGGCTGCCATGTAACCAACATAAACTATTAAACAAACTCCAAACACCCCCCAGGCAATGAAGCATGTGGTCCAGTCCAATGAGGCTGTCAGCAGCACTTCAGACCACCCAGCCCTTTGCCACACCTTTTGCTAACCAGGAAGGAGAAGCCAAATCCCCAGGTAACCCAAACAAAGAAAGATGTATTCATATAACAAAACAGAAGTTTGACCTTGTAAATGTAAATGTAAACTAATTTAATTTAAAAAATAAAAAATAAAAAATTGGACAATAAGTAAATTATATTTAAAGTAGTGACTGCAAAGTTAACTAAAGTGAACTAAACTAATTTGAGGTGTGGATCTTAGCATGTGTGTTTTGCCATCACACCAGACAAAATACAGTTTACTGAGAAATAGTGGTGTTTTGAAAACCTTATGTTTTCTACGTGTTGTACTATTGGCAGCTAGTTTGTAAGTGCCTTTTTAATACTTCTTGGGTAACAGTTCTAACACAATTTCTAAAGTAGAGAAATGTACCTAAAAACTCATTACCTAAAAATACCTTTGCAGACTATTTTCAGATTGAAAGTGCCCCAAATTTGCCGTAACACACATTAAAGCTATTTGCATGCTAACACAAAGCTAGACCAGAACCCAGAGTGATGTTAAAGTTAAGTGTATGCGGATCCAGCAGCCAGACCCTGAACTTCAACAGATAACAAATGCAGTGATGAGCCCTCAGGCTTGAAGCCTCCATTTCTACCTCTACATGTTCTGCAGTAGAATGACTGTGGCAATGACTTTAAAGTCTCTTTGGGCCGGGTTTCAACTTTGCTTTGTGTCAAAAGTTCAACACAAAGCAGAAGAAAAAACATTTCTGTGTCGTCATTAAAATAGAGATTTTTGTTGGTGTGTGAAACCATAGCCTAAAGTTTATGCTGTTAACTCATAGTTATGTGACAGTGTGTTTCCAGTTATTTTATGGAATAATTATTAATGGCTTTCTCCAGTGTTAAATATACTGCATTAGTTTATCAAATATCAAATAATGTGTATTACATTCCTTTTTTTTGAGTAAAGGCCCCAACACGGCATACAGCAAAGTATACTTCTGTAGATTTCTCGAGATGCCAGTGGGTACACTGTGTGTGGGGATGTTTATATCTAGAGGCACATGAATGAAGTATACATGCTCTGGGATACATAGGCATACATGCTAGAAGAGCTATTCTAATGCACTTCCATGCATTGCAAAAACAAAAAAATGGAAAACCTTCCATACACACAAACACACAAAGCCTGCCACTTTCAGGGGATAAAGTGAAAATGAAATATAGTTCAAGTAATCAGATACCTTCTCGCATGGATGTCACCAGTTAATGTCTTTCTCTGTGTTTGTTCTCCTTTTCTTTTCCCCTTTCTCTATCATTGTCTTCAGCTTTCAGCCTGCCAGCGTCGACACCCAGAGTAATATCAAGAAAAAATATTTTCACTTTGATGTGTGCCATTTTTGTGTGTATACGTATAGGCACCTGTTGTGTGTGTGTAGCATTTCTGTGTGGGTGCATGAAAGCTGTAGTATATATTTATGCATATGCATGAGTGTCTGCATGTGTTTTTCTATGTGCAACTATTGCGCAAGTTCTTTGCTGTAAATAGCCGCAACCTTCCTTGTATGTACACATAGGTATCTGCATATCACATCCCTAAGACATAGAGCAGGAACACTCATCTCACATTTGCATCCCTCAGAGCTACACTTCAATATTTCTGACTGAGTGGTACGTGGTCCACTCAGATGGGTACTGGGATCACACTCTGCCCACAATGACCACAAATTCCAAGGGGGAGAAAAGAGGGAGGAAAATGGCAAGAAAGCATATTTTAAGATATGCACAGGAAACAAACTAGTATGCTGTGTGCAGTTCCTCAGTACAAAGTTTGCATTTGTGCACATCAGTGTGAATAGATCTTTGGTGTCAAATAAGGCCTCTAAGCTAAAACTGTGTATTGTTATATGTGAGAGTGGGGCTGACAGATAGTTTGCCAGCTGTATGTGTGTGTGTGTCACTGTGTGTGAGAAACAACATCCATCAATTACACTTACCAAGTGGCCCTCTGGATGTCAGGGTCATTTTCAGCACATTTTCCACACACACTGTGGATTCATATTCAAATGCGAAAATGTCTAACCTGATAGTGTTTTCTAACTGAAGGGTCTTGCAGAATTTGACCGCTTGGCCATTTATTTATTCTAAAGTACACTAGGTAGCAAATTTACACGTGTCTTTGCAAAATAACAGGTAATTAATATTTGTGTGGGGATGTAAAAACTATTCACCATGCTTGTTGGTAAACTGCAGTAACAAATAACATTATCAAGAAAGAAAGCATCTATCAATATTGTGCAGTAGTTTTACAGGTTCACAGAAAACTGTGGTTTCCCCATGCAAATACCTAAACTTCTCTCATGTGAGTGAAATCCAGTAAGACATGGATAATGTATTGATGAGCTGGAAGGTTAAAGACCATTGAATATTAACTTATACTGTGTTAGACATTACTCTTCTCAGACGCATGTCCTTTGGGTTATCTTTAGAAAATTTCAGTGCAGCATTTATATGTGAAAACAACTCAGGGATGGGCTGCTAGGGATAACTTCAGACTTCCTGTTTGACCACAGATTATCATTTTCAGGATGGTATTCTATTATTATAACTGGAAATCGGCAAAACAATTCAGCTCCTGTGACCAAGCCTTATTAGGCAAAAATGAATCAGTGAAAGAGCTGGTTGATTTGATTGATTGCAATTACAGCAGAGTGGAGCCTGCACACTGTTGGCTACCACCGTTGTAAACAATAAGCTATTTACATCGATATTCAGCTTTAATTTGCAAAATGTGTAACTTTACCCTGGAGACTTTTTTTGCTTCATGTCTGTATCTTAGTGTCTTATTGGTTAAAGGTACTCACAATATTGTCAAATAGCTGAAGACAATTACTTTTTTTTGGTCTAATTTAGAGAAACCACACTTTGAGTTGTTTTATTATCATATCAAAAGTAGTTGTTTTAAAAAAACATTTATATAAAGCCCCCTTAGTGCAAATTAGCCGTTTTATCTCCTGAACACAGAGACAATGAGACAACTCTTGACATCGATTTTAGATAAACGGATCAGTTATTAGTAGCTGTGTCACAGGCAGTCAAATCTGCAATTGATGGAATCAATTTAACTGAGCAAATCAAGCTCTTTAACCTGGAGATGATTCTTGTATTTAATGTTCACATTTTACAAACGCACCAACACTCTGACTCAAGAAAAGGAGCAGCACCCATTTATTTAAGACTGAAAGAAGCTCAGACTCTCTGATAAAGTTCCAATGTGCTGCTGGCCTGAGAGAGACATTCACTCACTTTCGCCTGTTTGGTTAGATTTAGGTATCAAAAACTGCATTTGTATATTTAGGCACTGCCAAGGCAGCATTTAACACCTTAGAAATGAGGACACACTTTGTTTTTGACAACACAGGATCTCATAATCTGGGAGGGAAAACAAGTCTTGTCCCAGCTCTGGTCTTTTTTTTATTCATTTATCTTTTTTAAATCACAGTCCTTATTAAAACCAATCACAGGTCAGTAAAAATGAAAAAAGGTGCTGCATGGAAAAAAACAATTAATGGTTTTAAAAGTGGACTTGTTGTAGATTCTTTGGTATTGTGACTTTAATCTTAGGTTGTGCTTCTGATAAAACTTACATTAAAATATTACACTTACACTAAAATTCTAACTAGTTAACACATTCAAAATAAAAGGGATCTGGTGTTATTAACGTTTTATCTTTTTTCTCATTTCCTATGAGTACAGTTTGGATACACAGGTTAACTTGATACTAATTATACTTAAAAAAAATTGCAATTAATATGAATGATCCCTTCAGAAAAGCACAGTAGTTTAATGATTAGCGAAAGTTTAATCATAGATATTTTAATTATGTACATTTGGGGCACATCAATTATAAGAAAAAAATATAGTTTAATTGAACCCAATGTTGTTATCCATTCATCGTGATCACTTTCTGTCTGACTTTACAGCTACACAGTTACGTGTTTTTCTGCCTGCTTACTTAATCTGTTGAGGTCTCTCATGAGGCCGCTATCTCACTCTGAAGGAAAAGCTGTATGAAGCTTTGGAGAAAACATTTTTCCATTTCGGTGGAAGTAAGGAAAACAAATAAACAAGATGCAATTTGACTGTTGTTTTAAGGCAATTTTTCAGTTACTCTCACAAGCTATGATTCTGTTTGGGTTCAATCTTGTTCAAAAGTGTATTTTTATGCAATTTAATAATATTAATTATCATCATCAGCAACGTCATCATCATAATTATATATTTAAAATATCAAACAACTAATTTGAGTCTTTATGAGGATTTACTGTTGTTTTGAGTTTTTGGTATTATTGTAATTATTTTAATCCCAGCTAATGAGAAAACTCCTTACTTCATGTTTTATTTTGACATTTGAAAAATGTCTGCAAAAATTGCTTGACATTTGGATGTTGTTTTTTTTCTAAGCTAACATTTACTTTTTCATTTTTTTATTTTCTTAGTGCTTTTCAGTGCAATTTTTATTTCAAATACATATGTACGTGAAATACATATACATATGTGAAAGAGAATACATTTATAGTATATATGCGCGGGCAGGCTGTGGCATTTGTATGCTAATGGTTCTCATGTATGTAGCTTTAACTATGTGTGAGACACACTGGGCAGCAGTAGAAAATTCATGCTGTGATTTCTACATTGCTCTGTCACAATGAAGGTGTTTCATTATCACTGGTTAGCACACACAGCATGTGAGCAGGCTTTTGAGCGAAATGAATGTGATGACACAGCTCAAAAAGAAAAAAGAAAAACCTTAACGAATATAGCCAGTGTAAGGTCAGTTGTGTCTTAGCCTGCCTTCCACCACTTCACTTTATTTTTGGTAGATAGTAAACAATAGAATTCCCGTTTCACCAACTTTTTAATATTCAATATTAAATAATATATTCACAGTTTTATATGGATTACCTTCAAACAATTAATTTTAATACGTGAGAAAAGAAACAAAACATTATTATCTTTTAGGAAATAGTTTTTATCAACTAATGGTTAAATGAATTTCCTTTCCACCTCTTGCGTGTCAAGTGCTCTTTGTGCAATATTTCTTTCTCAGTTTTTATTTTAGAGTTTAAAAGCAGTACAGTGGTTAAGACTGTTGCCAATACAATTCTACCCATGTGGGTTTTCTACAGGAACACTGGCTTCCTTCCACAGTCCAAAAACATGCAGTTATTTAGGTTCATTGGTGATTCTAAATTGTGAATGTGAGTATGAATAGTTGTCTCTGCATTAGCCCTGCCACAGACTAGTGGCTTGTCCAGTCTGTGGCATGGCTGCCTGCCTCTCGCCCTATAGCAGTTGGGATAGGCTCAAGCAAAAACACAACCATGAATTGTATAAGCAGAAGAAAAAGTTTGGGTGGATAGTTTTATGTTTTGAGTTTAATTTTTGCCCATGCCATCAGTTCCTAATTTAAAGCATGTGATTTCCAACAATTGTATTTTTATAATGATGCTTGACTGCACATTTGGTTGCACATTCATCTGACAACCTTCCTCCATTTGAGCCCCCTGAGTCACTGTGTTAGTCACTGTTACAAAATTAAAATACTGATACAACATACCTATACAAATAATAACTCACCATTAGCCTAAAAAAGTAAGTCAGTTTGATTTAAAATATACATCTGAACTCCATTAGACCCATAAGCCTGACAAGACTAATTATTATGTAATTATTGTGGGGGGTTTTTTCCCCAGAAATGTTAGTCCTCATCCTCTCTCTGGAGTCAGAAATATCAACTTGTTCTGAATTTTTGTGAACCTTATGGATTGTTCACCATTGTTATTGCATAATTTCATTTTCAGCAAGTCATTTTTTGATTATTATGAACTTACAACTGTGATGGTGTGAAGATGAAAACACACATCCAATCACTGTGTGTGTCCAAGAGAACCAGATGTTTGGCGCTGTGGGTACTCCACGATGCAGCGCTTCTGAGAGTGGACAGTTCATCGGTACAAGCAAGATGAAAGAATGCATCAAAGTTTGTGTCTGAATCTACAAGACATGACTAGCACCATACTGTGTATGTGCATGTGTGTCTGTCTGACCTACTGAAGAGGCAAAAACAACAAAGAGAGCCAGAGATGACAGAGTTAGTTTGTGGGTGATGTCCTGAATAGTTTGGATAGTGAAACCAAACTAACATTCTTACATTCTGTTTTTGTGCACACTGTATTTGGTTGGGAACTCAATGCAATGCTAGAAACTTTCATTAGCGTATAACACTGTATAGTTTAACAGTCAGTTGACAGACAACGGCCTCAACTCATGTTTCTACACCGATTCTTACGTAATGCTTAATCGTGACTTCTTGCATGAGACTTTTATATTCTTCTAAGTAAAGTCACTGGTTAGGGACTGAGCATGTATAGATTCTTTCAGTGATTCTTTTTGAGAGGATAGGGATATGTGTCAGGTTGATAAGCTTGGTTTTAATGAGATCAAGACAAAGTCATTTAATGGGTCAAAAATCTTTAATCATTTTCATATGTGGTCTTTTCTAGCGGGTTTGTATAGTTCACATGAACAGCTAAATTAATGATATCCTGCATCTTGAAATTTGCTCCTTTTCAGTCTACCAAGGCAATTGGATAAAGTTTAATAACTGAAGAATTCCCAACTATGTGTTACCGAAACTGCATAGACCATTTCTTCAAAATCCAACGATTAAGAAACTTTCAGCTTCACAGTCAAATCACATTCAAATGTTTTCTTTTTATATTCTAATGCAATCAAGGTGAGAGGCTTTGCCCTTTACAGTAATACAACCATGCAGCTGAGCAATCCAGTCCATAACACAGAACAGCCACGCTTAAAATCATAAAAGAGTGTCAGATTGAAATGCTTGGACAGTGAAAAGTAAGTTACACTGTGCAGGTGTGTGTGTGTGTGTGTGTGTGTGTGTGTGTGTGTGTGTGAATATATGACCCCATCTTTTGTGAAGCTTCAGTTATCCACAGAAAAACAGGTAACATAGAAAAACCCTGTATGATGTTTTGTTGGTTAAAGAAAACTTCTATTGTGTGTGTGTGTTTGTAGGGCTGAATATTGGCATCCACCTGTGACTGAGCGTAAACATGCTTTTCTGGCTTTGGTTGAGCATCCGTGTGCGTGCCTGTGTGTGTGTGTGTGTATTTGTGTGCTTGTGGGCTCCATATTTGTGTATGTTTGTGCATGTACATGCACCATGAAACTCTACTGCCAAGTTCATTAAATTTGCATTACTCAGCCCGATTAGAAATTGTGCCCTCCCTCCTGCAGAGAGATGAAAAGATGAGTGAAGTACCGAAAAATATCACTGAGACAGGAAAAAATGAGGATGGAAAATGAAGGGAGACAACAGTAACCTGAGGGTTAGACAGGCATGCTTTAACTAGAAGGCTGAAAATGATTTGACTTTCACAGTTTTTTATCAACAACAGAGGTATATATCTATACTGTGAATGCTACTTGACTTTGTTGGTAGTTGCATAAGTGATGAAGGCTGACTATAACTATGAGAACAGAACATTACACTGTTTGAAAAACTGTCACCTAAACAAATGAAGTCAAAATCAGAATTTCTTGGATCAATCTTATATTTCTTCTCACACAAACTCAAACTCATACACACATATATAGATATATGTATGTAAGACATTGTCTTAACAAAAACTTTTATATGTTTTGTGAACATAAAATACACGCTCACTAAGATCACTTAGCAACGAAACAGAAATAAGAGAAAAAGTTAAGATAACACAAAAACGTAATGAAAATTATGTAAGTGGAAAAGAGAGGAAATATTAAATATCAAACGAGAAAGAAGTAACTTGTTTTTAATGACAAAAGTCAGAGGGAGAAAGGGTGAGGAGAAAGAAGACGAGAGAGGGAGGTGAGAGAGAGGGAGGGATTGAAACAGGAGGCTCCAGATGGAAGGTTTGCGTTGCTGGGGCGGGTTGCCGAGGAAGTCATTAAGCAGCCATTTCATCTGCGTCTGCTTGGCTGGCGAGGAATCTAATTGCATCTGAGGAGAGGAGAGGAGAAATGCCAAAGTACATTTAGATCAAAGATAGAAGACACCAGAGAGCCTGTAGTCACCAGACCCCCCCACACACCATCTCATGCTCTCACACTGGCTTGCTGTCTAGCTTTCTTCCCCTCTATCCCCCTCTCTTTCTCCCCTTTTTCCTCTCACTCCAGTCCAAATCTTTCTCACTTTTTCCCTAATTTTCCTTCACATTTTTCATGCTTTTACTTCCCCATTTGATTTTTCACTATTTTCCAAATTCCTCTTCCACCCTCATCTCTGTCCCCTCAGCTCTTGATTCCCTCTTCCACCTTGGCTCTTGCCATAGTAGAGAGTGAGTGGGTGGTGCATTGTGGGATTTTTTTTCTGGCTCATATTCCCCCTAATAGCTCTAAACACTGTCGCACATCACAGTCATTAGATATAGAAGTGATTCTTTATTTTACTCATTCTAGAAAGCTAACAAGCCATAATGCTCGCTCTTACCCTTCCTTTTATCTCATCCTCTCCTCTCCTTTTTTTACTCCCAGATTCCATGATTTCTGTATCTCCCAGCCTCCAATTCCCCTCAAACACCAGTGTCAGCTGTAACTGGATTTTATGCTTATGTAGGCAAGTGGTGTGGTAATTGCCTGGCAAGGTTTGTTACTTCTATTTCATAATTTTGTTTTGTTTCTCTATTACCTTCAGATTTCTGCCACGTCTTTCTCACAATGTTGATTACTGGTGAAGTTTCTGAGGAAAACACCAATTAGAGGAAGGTTGTTTGATAATTCAAGGCTCCGGTTTAGGAAAGAGTTGCATTTATTTATTTTTTTATACTTGTGTATAGAATTGTGTCTATTTGTGTGTGTCTGTGTCCATGTGTGTATGTGTGTCTGATAACTACAACTTGCTGTAATTGCTTTGCGCAGGATTGGCCTTCCACTTTCACCCTAAAATGAGAAATTGCTTCTTGCTTTTAACCACTAGAGAGAGGAGATGGTAGATAGGAAAGTTAGAAGAGAGCTGGTGGGAGGAAGGGGGAGTTATTGTGTCCAAAATAATTTCAGCCTCTCCTTAGGAGCCATTAAAGCCATTTATTTAGTTGTAGATGCAACAAGTGGAGCTTCTGCAGTGGGATCCAGCTCAGCACAAACAAAGCTTTGAGAAGCACTACAGAAGTTAAGTACCACTTTGTAATCATGAAGTGCTGCTGCAGCTACAGTACAGCTACACTGAAACCAAGTCAATCAATGATTCTAAAGCAGTTCATTTTCTGCTAAACTCGGGAAACACATTCTAACTTAAAAGCACAAAAACTGATCACAGCTGCGTGTTATTGTCATTATTTTTTTTTACAAATACTGAAGCGGAAGAGAAAATCTGTTTAAATAGGAATTTGCTAATGAACTCGCTAACATATGGGGTACACCCTTAACCACAGATTGATTTGCAGCTGTATCTCTGCACATTTTCTAATCATTTCTGTAGTTGAATTAATGATTAGAGTTGATTTGACAATACAAATAAACCTATTGGGAAAGTTGTTATAAACCTGTTACATTATAATTTACAATAGAAACTCCTTTCAGTTACAGCTCATTCAGTAACACATCTAACATTACAAGCATTACAGGCCATTTCAAATTTCAGTAATATACTTTCTTTCAACCATTTCTCCTTGTTATATATCTTTCTGTCTATCTCCAGTACAGTACTGTCAGGCCCAGTAGTGACACACACTTGTTTTCAGAATATCTGTAAATGACAACTACAGACTGGTTAAGACTTTATAATGTGAAGATTAAAGTTCTTGAACTGAAAGAGTGGCTGTGAAAGGATGGAACTCTTTGTCACATACATGAAAACTGGATACTGGAATTGATCACAACACATACAGTAAACTATCAGACTTTGTTGTGGAAAATAAAGAGAACAATACTTTCTTCTGCTAAGTGCAGAATCAGCTAAGTTCTTCACTGCTGAGCTGTAACAACTCAGCTCAGCAGTGAGTCTGAAAAGACTGAGATGGGAAGAAATATTTCATTTTTAGTGCTGCTAATTAAGGAGTTTTACTCAAATTATGCATCAAACTCATGTCGACAAATTTACTAAATACTTCACTTGCCTCTCACAGCAGAACTATAAACTAACGTGGAGAGCAGAGTATTCACAGGGAATACTGTAAGCTGCTGTACTGTATGGCTACACTAACATATCACTTTCACAGCAGTAGCTGCACTGGACCCCTGACTCTAGAACATTCCTCACACTTTGTTTATACATTAAAATGCAAAGAACAACGCTGAATGAAAAAGAGTTACACACCTTAATTGGGAAAATTAAAGATTTAACCAAAAAAGAAAGTGGTTTCCAATGCTTCCAATGGATATCTCTGGAGAGATAAACCTCAGCAGAGACCTTATTATTACACTCATGTCCACAATCTTAAATTATGAATTACTAAATAATGCTGGTAAAATATCTATCTTACAGATAAAATGAATTTGTAGGAGTGCTCATTCTTACTGAAACAAAAACCTGTGTTTCATTTACACAGACACAAAAATAAACTGCAGCAGTATTATCTAAGCCTGATTTGTGAGGATATTTTAACTCAGAGACCCCTCACATTAACTCTCCTTGATATTTATATATAAAGAATTCCTGTGTATATATATAATCAGGTAGAATCACTTCACCTGACCTGTTTAAATCATTTATATTTGAAAATTGTTTATTTTCCTTTTCTCGTATTAAGTATGTTACTGCACTTGTAATATAGTTGAAGAAGGTCTACAAAATATAAATATAAACGATAAAGAATAAAAGGTTCCATTAATAACAAAGAAGGCTGATTTGGGTCACAACACGATTCTCAAGGCAAAGAAAATAGTACCACAGGCTGAATGCTTTTGCTGACATGAAATAGAGCACATTTGTGCATCTTCATGCAAGACACAAATTACTTTACCCTGAAACAAGCTGGATTATGGGCATTCAAAAAAAACAAAAAAACCCAACAAAAAACAGAAAAGACTGAAAAAAAGCAAATTGTCTACAAGATAGGTTTTTTTTGTTTTTGTTTTTTTTTTTTTACAATGTTAAGAAAAAGAACAGGGTTGATGATGAAGTGTCTTTGTCTTGGTATGTCAGAGGAGAGAACAAAGGGATGAATTTGTGATGTAGAAATTAGAGTCTTGCAGTGTGTGTGTGTGTGTGTGTTTGTGCACATTCTTGTTGTGACACTGAACAAGTAGGAAAGCCTGAAAATGGCTAACAAGCTCGACAGCTGTTGTCTTCTCATGTAAAATCAGGTTAAAGCATTATGCTAGGGAGACAGAGATCAACCTCCCAGTGTTTCGGAATTCAAACAACTACTTGTTAACAAACGCAACACAATATGTCGTTCACTGTGATTACAGGCGCGATGCGGGTGGTGAGTAGCATCGCTGCAGGGAAGGGTGGCTCAAATGAAGCAGAGAGGGAAATGCAAAAAAGCCAAGACAGTGTGCAGGTGTCGATAAGAGAGAGAGCTAGCTGAGAAATAAAATGGGGTGAGTGAAAATCAGAAAGCATACAAGTGTGTATACAAAAAAAAAAGAGGAAAAAATGGAAGAGCAGGAGAGGAGGGTGGAAGAGGAGGCAACAAAATGTGATAACCAAACTCTTCAACCTGTGAAATAATAAAAGATATGCTGGCTTATCATTTTCCCTCTCCTTTTCCCCACTGTTCATCTCTTTTGTTCCCTTCTTCCTGCGGTGTGTTGCCAGGAGGCAGAGGAGCTGTGCTTTAATGTGCCTCATATCAGTTAGTGCTGTGATGTCTTTGTCCTTTTTTACTTTCTGTTCTATCTCCCTGTCCCATTTTGTCACAATGAATATTAACTTTTGAAAAAAAAGTTCATCCAACTCATTGAGAAAGTTAACGGGAAACAACCATTAAAACACACATCGAGAACAAAAATGCAGCAGATTCTTAATATTTAAGAAACTGAGAAAATATGTTGTTCACTAAAATTGTGGATGAAACAATTTGGAAGTGAAATCACTTTACAAGCATGTTTCATCTACATTGTTAATCGGAACTTAACATACGGTCTTCACACGTGCGGCGAGTAACATACGTGCGGCGAATGCAGACTTGACAATGATAGACGAGTCCAGACCAGACAGAAGCTGCATTTTCAACAATTTAGGTTCAAGTAAAATATACAGGAAATCCTGGAGAAATGGAGACAGTGTAAAACCCAAAATATCTCACCTCACTTCTCAAGCATGGTGGTGATGTTCCTGTTATGGCCTTGGCATGTATGTCTGCCAACAGAACTGGCACATTGACAGAAGCAAGAGAAGAAATAAAGGCTTACAGGATTTCCAGAATCAAGAAAATGAATACAAACTCACTGGACCATATTTCATCGTTCCAAATGGTGGGGCAATATTTGTTAAATGGATCAAGTGTCTTTCACAGTTCTTTCTCTATTGAGGTATGCCTACTAAAACCAGCCAAGAAACAAAGCTCAGAGAACCAAAAGAACTCAACTAATATTTATAGTTAAGTACTACAGACTTTTCCTTATTTGACAGCATGTCTATACCTTTGAATATCCAGTTTTCTTAACTGATGTACTAATACAGTTTCCAAAATGTCAAAAATAAACAAACTAAGACCAAATAGAGGACATTATAATAAATAAGAATTAAAAAGTCCAAAAAACTCAAAACTCTGGGTTTGATACCCAGGATCATCACAGCATTGAATTTGACCATTTACCAAAGATACTGTCAAAGTTTATAGTTGGACTACACACTGCAATTAGTGAAATTTTCAATGTATGGTAACTCAAGACAACAATCAACAATGCTGTGCCACATAGCAATCTATCACAAATATCTTGTCAGCTAAGATTCATTATTCAATTTCATACATATGTAAATTACACCATGGTAACTGTGTAAGACTTCATAATTGTTTAAACTGTGTGGCCTGCAAGTTCCACATGAATCAAATATGTAATCAATTATAATTCAGTGTCAAATGATATATTCAGCAAAACTCATATTGTTGCTGACTACAGCCAAAAGGAACAAACAGGGCACACAACTGCCACGGAAAATAGCTTCCATGGAACATGGCAAGAACTGAATACCATCTGGTAACAAAACTGTACTGGAGAATGGAGGACCAAGAGAATTACACTGACATTTTACTTGCAAATGTTACTGGCTCACACCAGTGTTAATGCACAGACCAAAAGTTGTTTTTCATGTTCTCCATAGCATAGAGTCCTGATTCTTCTGAGACTTTTTTGTTAACAGTGTGTAAATATAATGTTAAAAAAACCCATTTAAATAAAGTATCTTGGACTTCTTATATAAAAGAAACTATAGCTACAGGAATTTTTACATGTTCCTGGATGCATAATGGAGTGAAAATATAATGTATAAGAAAAATAAATACTTGAAGAAATAACTTGGAAATTAGCGAAATCATACTTGAGAACTAATTTATACTTTATGCTTCAGAAGGAAAATCACTGCACTTGGAGGAAAAAACAAAGGATTGTTAGATGCATTGTCAATTAATCCATACAGTTCAACATCTCCAATTCATGCCACTGTCTAAAACTGATCAGGTGCCCTGATTCTATGTTTAAATAACATCAGGTGACTCTTTCTGCCATAAAGAAGCTCTACCCCAAGCTACTTTGGATGTCTAAATGGCTTACGCTATTTCTAGGGTCAGAGTCAGCCACCCTACAAAGGAAACTTGCAAAGCCTGTTTGCATCTTCATCGTGCTCTCGGTCAATACACCGAGCTTGTGATTATATGAGGGTTGAAATCAGTCATTTCCTTCTAGCTCAGCTCTCTCTCAACATCTCCCATTCTATCTACCCATCACTTGTAAACAAGATCCTGAGATACTTAAACTCCATTGCTTGGGGCATTATCTCACCCAAAAGGAGTAAACCACTGTAGGAAACAATGGCCTCAGAGGTGCTGTCTTGGCTACAAATTACTTGATGCCTTTCAGTACTGCTTTCCAACATAGCTATATCATCCACACAAAGCAGGACTGCTATTTGCGGTACTTAAAAGGAACACACACCTTCAGCTGGACAGAAATCCTGACCACAAATATGACAACAGTGCCAGTACTTTGTGTTCTGAAAGTATATCACAGAATCCACCAGGCTTTCAAGTCTTCTGCAATTCCAACAAATAAAAAAAAAAGTAGACTAAATGGTCAGATTCTCATGTTCCTTCCAGAAGTATTGGTAAGTTAGAGACCTGGTTAACTGTTCCTCAGCCAGGATTCAGTCTGGATCATCATTTTATTTAGCAATTGCACCCTTACTCCCAGCACCCTGGAATACTTTCCCAGAGAGGGTGTGGAGTGTGACATCCCAGTAATTGAAGACTGCACTTTAGCCTTCTTTTTGGAGATGGTAACTATTACCCCAGTCTGCCCCTCCACAGGCACTGTCCCTGACATTTATTAGACATTGCAAAAGCGTGTCAGCCAAGACAGCTGCACAATGTTCAGAGCCTTTAACTTCTCAGGGCAAATCTCAACCAAACCTGGCACACTGCCACAGGGGAGCTGTTTAACAACCTTATCAATCTCCAACAGCGTACTTGGTGAGGCCTCTCTCTAGTCATCAGACTTTGCTATATTCAACCTGACACTTTCCTTTACCACTGACATCCACCAGCCATCCTTAGGTCGCTGCCACAACAAGCAGCATTTACCTTCTTACCACAGCTCCTACCAGCCACCACACCAACAGAGGCTTTATGGAGGCTTTATTCATGCAGCACGTCTTGTCATCAACCTTCCCAAACCCCACAAAAAAGCAATGATCTTCTTCTCAGAGCAATACTTTATTATTTATTAAGGGGTTCATTTGCATATATGACAACAGTCTGTGTTAGACTGCACGACTTTTTCAGTATGCCCGTTCCTTTTCTCGCCTCTCATGACAGTGCTGCCATCGTTTCAGCAGCACACACTTTATATTTTCATATTAATCCCCGTATACCATCAAAGAAAGAAGGAGGTGTGATTGTTACAGTAATCCCCCAGGATCCTTAATGGGCAAAAGTGAATGAGAGTGGAGGATTAGGGGGCTGTGACGGCCAATATATTCCGTAATTAGCCAGTTAACAGCCTCGGCGATGGCAGGATTACCCGGGTCTTAGCTGAAAACTTGACAGAGGCTACACATGACTGACAGATTGCAGTGTGCTGGTGGAGAGGGAGCTGTTAGAATGCAAGAGGGAAAAGAAAAAAGGAAACGAGAGAAAGAGAAGGGCAATGGAGTGAGAAATTGGAGAAAGAATGAACATTTTTCTATAGTTAAACTTGTCATTTACTCTGAGATTTTAGCCAGTCAGTTGATGCTTCTCCATGGGATAGACACAAAAGGCTTTAGCAGCATGTGATTTCAATGTATGGTTAACAGTAATATACACTCAAATATATTTTTGCCATTCAAAAACATGGATCCTTTTTAACGTTTAACAATAACTATTAACATAATCTATTTTCTTTCAAAATTCTTATTATTATAGTATCATTATCCCAGAAAACCTTATGGGCATATGTGGCATCTGTATTTTCAGAGTCCCTGGAGTGGGCGTTTCTAAAATGCTAACAGACAAACAAAAACCTACCAACCACAGCCTCGACAGGAGTTTCTCAAGTTTTTCAGTTAAAACGCATATGGCACTTTAATTTCATTCACATCACCTATTACTCCTGCTAATCTGTAACTCTTCCCACAGTAAGCAAAGTGATGATTGGCCAGTACATGCCTGCTAATAAACTCTGTGCAATGTGCTGTGCAGCAGCACACAGCACATAACGGGTTATTTGCACTCCATCTTCCTCAAATGCATCAGAACTCCACACTGACAGCCTGGGAGACTAAATAATGGTGCACAACCCCATAAATGTGTGGAAATTTGTGGAAAATTGAGTGACCTGCTGCACCTTCTTTAGGAATGAGACACTGCCAGCTCTCACACTAAAAACTGTTGTTTCCTCCTTGATCATAGTCAGAGACACCATTCTCATCTCCAGTGAATATCCGTAACTCAGTCTGACAAAAAAAAAAGTCAATACCAGCTCTCACACATGTGCCATTTACTTGTCATTATTTCTGCCAGCTAAATAAATAACAAAATGTGGCTAAATGATACCCCCTACAACAATGGTGTTTTAAAAGGCCAAGCAAGCCAGTTTGTGACAGCGGCATGCACCTGGATGTTTCAACTTGGAGGAGTCAAAACATCCAGGTGATTGTAAACCTGCAATTTTTTATAAGGAATGCAGACTCAGCACACATAATAAAAGAAGAAGAAATGGGATCACCCTTCTTATACTATATTTTCTGACCTGAATCTCATTTAACATTTTATACTCTCCGCAGTATAAGTTTGTGATCACCAAAACTGAGCAAACATAAACCACTATAATCCCTTGTTATGCATGTGATAGAGTGCATTTCTAAGAACACTTAAGACTTTAAGTCCTCGCATCTTCAGTCTATACCAACAACTAACATCAAATTAAGCTGCAGTTCCTCTGTTACTAGCGTTTTCCCACAATCTTTGGGTCATTGTCTTATCACAGAGAACAGCAAATAGTGAGATCAGAAGCTTGATCCACCTCCCTGTAGACCTTTGTTATAATACTTGCGTTGATAATAAGATTATAAAGATTGATTGCCTCAAGTATTTTTATCTTTCCAGTAAACAACCAAAAAACCTTCACAGTTGTGTCAATACGCATTGGATCGAGATGCAATTCAGAGCCACGCAGTGTTCAATTTATCAATGGAACAATGTTTGAATAATGCCACACTATTAAGCATTAGTAAGGTGGATACATCTGAGAGACAGAGGACATACATGAGAGAATTTTTCTGCTTTTATGTGGGTATCATGTTACTTCCACAGAGGAAAATCACAAATTATTTATAATGATTCATGGCTGAAGCGTAGCAGTGCTGTCTCGGTGACAACACTGTTTGATTTGGGGTAATTGAGTCTCGTATCCAAAAGCCGTGACATCTGTTTTGTTTGATGAGACTGATGTTTATTTGAGTAGCATACATATTTTAACATATTGTCACAGGAGCTCTGTTGGCTTTGCTTCACTTGACCATCCTGTTGTTTGCATGCATGCCAAATCGTTGTTCAGACAAAAACACAACATTTTAAAAAGAGATGACTTCTGTTGAGCATTGTTTTTCCTCTAAGCTATTAAGTCGTTGTGTTCTGTAAACTTTCATTTTGCACTTGTAAGAGTTTATTGTGAACATGTGTAATTATCTATGGAAATAAATTGCTTCATAAATACAGTTTGTTTGTTCCAAAGAAATGTTGCCATCCAGCTACTCAGTACCTTTGCAGCTGCCAACCACGACAACGCTACATGTAGCCAATAATGTTGCTACTGCTTTGTTCCTTTGGATATGACACTGTTTTGAGAGTTAGTCATCACCATTTTTGCGACTACATTCAGAATTTGTTAATTAGTTAAAGTTAATTAAAAGAAGTTTTATTAACACAAGACCAGGCCACAAAAACTGTTGACGCCAGGGGCTTTATATGGTATGGTAACGATTCAACAATATTAGAGAGAGAACCACAAAAATCAGACAGTCCTCTATGAGGTGGAACTTGGCAACAATGCAAAAAAATATATATAGTTTTAACAGCAAGAGAACCAGGATCAGGGAGAGCCAGCCATCTTCCATGACCAACTGGGGGTTAAGAAGAAAGAAGGAAGGAGGAGTGAGGAGGGGACCCACAAACTATGGCAGAGAAAAGAAAACTGCTTATGACATGCAGTACTGGCAGATAAATGCATAGGGAGTAAAAAGAGGAGAAATGTTCAATGCATCATGGGAAATCCTCGTGCACCCTGAGCATATAATAGCATAACTAAGATTTAAGGGTCAAAACTTATCCAGCATTAACTATTAAACCTTATCAAAATGAAAGTTGAATTCTCTAAAGCAGAGAGGGTCTGTCTCTGGAATTAAAAATGTGAGCTGGTTCAACAGGAGAGGGGGCTGATAGCTGAAGGCTCTGCCTCCCATTCTACTTTTAGGAACCACAATAATAATACGACAGGTCTTTAAGATAGGATGGGGCCTAATCATTCAGAACTTTGTGTCTGACAAGAAGGGTTTTAAATTCAATTTTGTATGTAACAGGGAGCCAGTGAAGAAAAGCAGTATGGGAGATATATGATCTCTCTTTTTAATTCCTGTTAGTACTCTCTTTGTAGATGAAGTGAAGGCCTTTTAGGAAGTTTGTTGAACAGCCTGATAATAATGAATTGCAACAGTCATGTTGAAATAAGATGTTACTTAATAGCATTCCATCAATGAAAGAAAGCACTCCTACATATTCACTTTTTGTGGGTGTTGAAGGACATATCTTTGTCAAAAACTGACTCCAAGATTCCTCACTACCAGGAGGCCAGGGTAATGCTAGAAAGCATCTCTTTAGACATCATGTTTCTAAGATTTTAAGGGGCTTAAAGTGCAATAATCTCACTTTTGCCCAAATTTAAGATATTTGGATATCTTCTGCATAACAATGGTAATGTATGGTTGCTTGTAGCACAAAAACCTATAAAACTCCATGACTAAATTTTGTGTGTGACAAAGCCGCCTCATATGCATACTAGAACAAATTAATTTGTATGATTTAAACTACTAAGCCAATTTCATATAATAACAATGATATAATCCAGTTTCTGTAGTAAAATGCTGTGATCAGTGGTATTAAAAATCTTAGCAATGCCTAACTGTGTATGATACCTTTCTTGGAGAGTTTACTCCAAACACGTATTGTCTGCCACAGTAGTTTACAAACTTGGGTACAGCTCTATGTAGATAGGACAAGGAATGATTGCAAATTGGTGTGAATGACCAGGGAGCAACATATCAGATATGACATATGACATATCAGACATATATTCATACAGCATATAGACCCTTGAAGGCTTTATTTTTCCTTATTTTGCATTCACACCAGGTTCCCTTACTGGGGAAACCCAAGGAACACAACGAGAACATGCAAACCCCACACAGATAAGCCAGAAGTCCTGGAAATTCAAATTAATATGTGTTGTGTCTTCATTTATTTTACTAAAATTCAAATTAAATACATTTTTCTGTACCGCTAATAATTAATGGAGCAATAACTGAAAATATATTATACATGTGTATATTCAGAAGGAAACTGTATGGAAATGAAATAACTAAATACTTCTGTGTAAAAGTAAATAAAATCATTAATAGAACTAGGAACAACAAGAACAACAAGAGAGAAAAACCAAGAGTTTGGGGAATCTAGTGAGAAATATTTGTCAACATCACACTTATTTCTGCTTTAAAAGACAGACACAAAGCATTGGTCAGAGTAACATAGCTCTCAGAAATGTGCGATGGGAAATAATGGAGTCAAAATATTGTCACATTGCTCTTGCTGGCAGCCAGTTCTGAATGGTTCATTGAGTTGCTGTGAGCTTTTGATTTAACTTACAGCCATAGGTCCCATAAACTGAGTACAGTAGAAACATAAAATATTAAAGCTACATAAAAAAGTCTAACACTGAAATGTGGATCAAAAGTATAGCTTTACATAACTTTTTTGACAAATAAATAACTTCCACAGGTGAAGAAAGAAATACGAATAACAGTATCAGAGAAAATGAAATCTTTTAACAGAGTTAGAAACATTGCACATGACAACATTCAGTTGATGCAGTGAAACTAAAGAGTTTTCAGAATTTCGCATGAGCAGTGAGCAGTTTGCATGCATAGACGTTCTTTTGCCTTGTATGGCTCAAACCTTAAGCTAAACGTTTTGTAACTGGGGTGTATGGCAATGTATCAAAAAGGTGGAAAGTGAGTCAGTAGTATGATACATTAAGACTTTTTCTGATAGTTTTCTGAATTCTGCTTGCATTCACTGCAATGAAGAAAAATATGACAAAATTATACAACATCATTTGGCATATTTTCTCACAAGCCTTCTCAAGGTCCCCATGGAAGCCTTGAACCTCAGTTTTAGAGCTTGTACACTGCCAGTGCCAACACCTGCTGTTTTCTAATCAGCTTTCCACCATAGAGTGTTCCCTTGAACAGGCCCTTATCCTCAGTGGACCAATTAAAAGTCTCCTCTGTCTGGTGTCCTGGTTCCTCTTAAGTTCTGACCAATGACAGATGGCCAATAGTGAAAACAACAGCAGACATCAAAAGTATAAACTGTAAAAAAAAAAATAAAAAAAAAAATAAAAAAAAGCCCAACAACAACACTAGTTCCAAAATAATAAAAGAAAGAAGTTAGAAGTTAAAAAGCTAAGCTAAGGTTTTATAACAAACTGAGACGCTACAAATCTTTTCTATCTACACCTCCCCTGCAGTTCCACAGGTAGGCTACTAATGCACCCCCACATCATCAGAGATGGAAACTGTGCACTAATAAATACATTTTTTAAAAGGCTGGATGAACTCTCACCTCTTTAGTTTTGGAGGATGTATCATCCAAACAGTTTCAAGGTTAAATTCATCTAATGAATAGTTTTCCACTTTGCCTCATTCCATTTTAAACAAGCTTTGGGCTGGGGATGACCGAAGTGTTTCTGGATCATGTTCATATGTAGGGATGGGTATTAATAAGATTTTCACGATTCCGATTCTCCTATCAATTCTTGAGAGGAGAACACACAGGTCAATTAGCTTAGAACTTTGTTTTATATCTTCTCTTTGAACAAGATAGAAATTTAGGAGTAACATGGCCTTACAAACCCAACAGTGAGATCTTAAGAGATCCACAGCCTACGGCTCTTCGATGGGGTGTCACGGGGTCCCCAGAAAAAAAATTGTAAATGTAAAATATTAATAAAATAAATATTCAAATATTCTTCTGTAGCAATTACACAAGAATATCCAGTAATGTCTCTGCCTACAATTAAACACATTCACTTACCGAAAATCGGGGGCATCTGCTGTGGCAAATGGATGCAAGCCTAAGACCACAAACTTAGTCACTGCTCGGTGACATTCGTCTATCCTGGCCTGAAAGGAGACGCTACCAGTAGACTGCAGCGAGAACTGCCAGCATCTGAGCCAGCCAGACTCTGTCTGTCTCTCTCATCATGGTCATCTAAATGCAACGCAAAGTAATAGCAGGTTTTGTAATAAGGCAGATCGTGCTAACATAATATGCAATGTTAGCTGATAATTTACCTGCCGTATTAACGGGAGAGGGTGTGCAAATCTTACTGCTGCTGCTGGGTTGAGCTGCACCAGTCCGGAGCGGAATTAAAAACACAACATTCATTTAAGGTTATCACGTGTTTTGTGAGCAAATACTTTTGCATATTCCTAGTGTTTTCTCTTTCTGAAATAACTGTTTTGCAAGTATTGCAAGTTGCGCTGTTGTCATCCGTTCTCGTAAAGTATAACCAAACTTTTTGTCCATTTGTGCCGCTTAGGTAACATGTTTCCTGCCAGGTAAATGACGCTACGCAACGTTGTGACGTCAGTCAAGGCGACTGGAATCGATAAGGGAATCGTTTGCAAAAATGCCAAACAATTCCAATTAATTGAAACAGTGTGAATCTGTTCCCAACAAGAACCGGTTTTCGATCCCCATCCCTATTCATATGTAACTTCTTCTTTAACCTGCATTTGTCCATGGCATGCCAAACTTTGTTCATACACTGATTTCTGGAAGTGATTTCCATTACAGAATGCATCCAGTGTCAAGAAACATCAGCAAGCCCTTGCACGCAGAGATTTCTCCAGATTCTCTGCATCTTTTTTATAAAACACGTGTATAAGATTACGAAATTATTGCACTCTTCCACATATATATTTCTGATTTGACACATGCTATCATTATGTTAAGATAAATGTTCCAAAAAGTCCAAAAAGGTAAATATGCCGCAAACAGTGAACAATTGTGATAATTCTATTGTAATACCAGAACAACTAGAACATTTTGTGAGGGATGGCTTCCCCTTTTGGATGAACTTTATAGCCTAAATATAAATGCCTTTTTGCTGCATTTGCTATGGGGACTGGCTCATTGTTAAATGAATTCTAAAGGTCATTTAACAATAAAATCTGGCTGTAACAATCTGCTTGTACAAACAACCCATGGGGTCACTTTTTATGGAAGGGCATATGATATGTGAGATCTGAATTATAAGGATTCCCGATGGTCTAGCTCATCCCAATTGTCTACTACACAGCTAAGGTTAAGTTTTCTTTTAAAAACTATCTTGATCCACACAAGCAGAAAGATTTGATTCAAAGGAAAAAACTTTCCCACTTAATCAAGGAAAACACAAACTAGAAAAAGAGCAGGGATTATTTCCAGTGATCACTTTTAAGGCAGGCATTATTAGTCAGGTACAGATGGTATCTCAGAGATAAAAGAATATCAGGTTCCACATCTGACCCAGTTAAACTATATTTACCTTCAGAATAAGGGACAGATTCACAGTTTTTGAATCGAGACATGAAAAAGGTCTTGTGACTTGTGATGTGACTGATGGGGAAGAGTCTACAATCTTTCTTCTGTGCAATAACACATTTTACAGTTTATCTAAAAAGCTCCATTCTAGGTTCAGACAACAAGATATGTCATTAGTAGACTATATCTCTATGTGCATTTATACAAGCCATATATGTTTGTTGTGACTTAATGGTCACAGGGACAAACTAGCAGAGTGTAGGATACTACCTTGTGTTCAAAAAAGCCTAAAAAAGACAACAAAAAACCCACTGCTGCTGGTCCATCTATGTGTCATGTCCAAAACAATAGTCTGGTTTGTCCCTTTTTGTAATCCCACTTTTCTTTTCAAGTGCCATGGACACATTTTGGAAACTATTATACACCAGGGAAGAGAGTAAAACGCTATCATCCCGGTCTTCTTTTTTGATGTGAATCCGTTGTCAGCTACAATAGAGTGCATAGAATTTAAAAAAATGATTTGTTGTGCTTGGCGCTAGTTCTCCCCCCCTGATGGCCTACATCTTTTGAATCCCTTTAATGACGATAGTGTGTTATTTTAGCCTGCCACCGGACAAATCTATTGGGTGTCTTTGTGTTCCCTCAACACTCCTTTCTTGATGAAGTGGAGAAGTAACACAAAGAAAGAATTTTATACAAAAAAAATAAAAATCCAGCAGACCATTTAATATTTATTCCTCTTTTGAGTCTCAGTTGGTCTTTGTTACTCCAGAGATGAAGCTGTATCATGTTTCTGATTTTTCAAACAAAGCTACCACTGTGTCTTAGAGGAGTTCTAATCATGTAATCTGTTGCTTTGCAAATATTTCCGTTGAGTCTATTACAGTCTCCCTTGTTTTCTCTGTATGCAACAGAGGGACTACTCTCTACAAGTCACCTTGGATGACAGAAGATGTCAAATGAAGAGTACTTCAGGGAGTGAGATGGGAAAAAAGGATGGCAATGTAAAAGAGGATGGAGTCAACAGGAGGATATCAGACAGAAATTTATAATAAAAAATACAATAAGCGAAGGCATTAAGGACGAACTGACCAGAACTGGACAGCTACAGATGATGAAGAGATTGAAATTGAATTTATTGACAAGATAGCAACTTGAGGTGCAGCATCTGGTTTTCAAGGAAGTCCAAAATACACAAATACAAAACAGAGAATACAAATGTGTGTGAGAGGAAGCTGAACCACGGGGCAAACGAAAGAAAAGACAAGAGAACCAATTTGCTTGAATGCAGGTCTCTTATAAAACAACATCACTCATTTAAAACTGTGAGGTTCAACAGATTATGTTGTACAGAGCTAACTGAAGTAAATGAAATAGATTGAAAAGGGGAAATGCAAGCAAGAACTGATAACAGTATTAATGAAGAAGTTATTTTTTCACCAAAGGAAAAATAATTAACTCTTAAAACATGCAGTATTTTGAGAGATATTAATTAGTTAATTCAGTTTAGTTACCTATTGATTTTTCTTACGCTTAACTGATTCAGGACTAGAGACTGCCCCTGGTGTTGTGGCGCAGGGGTAAGTTGCCAGTCTGTTGCAGGGCTAACACAGAGAGACAACTATTCACGCTCAAATTCATGCCAACTGGCCTGGCATGCAGGCTTTGCTGACCCAGCCAGCCAATGGATTTGAGCCCAGGACCTTCTTACTGTGAGGCCATGATGCTAACCACCACACCACCGTGCCAACCAACCTTCCGTAAATCTTACCCAAATAATGCAATTTCCTTTAAATGACATGGAAATATTAAAGTAACAGAAAGCCTGTCTTTTGACCTCGTTGATATGCCAGTACAGCAAGAAACCTTTTACAGAGAGTCAAACTCTTATAAAATCCACAAGAGCACAGTTTGCAAATTCAAGTCATTTATACTCTCGGTAGAAGAGGGACAAAAGTACAACGAACTGACACAAAAGAGTGAAATGGAAGGGGGGAAAATGATGCTGTCTTCAAAGAAAACATCTTTTCATTTTATAAAAGTGCTTTTCTTACATTTTGAAGTTTTCTGCACCAATTGCAATAGGTCCAGGAAAATTGTAGAAAGATGAGAATAAGAGAGACAGGGCTTGTTTGAAAAAGGAGGATTTACAAGATGAGAGAGGCAACAGTTACCTTCTGGAAGGCGCATAAACAAACAGTATAGGTAAACCTTTTTTTTTTTACTGCACGTCTTCCAATATTTTATTTTTTCCATCCGTCCGTCCGTCCTGCCATTCATCCGTTTCAATCCAGGATCACAGAGGGCTGGATCCTATGGACAGATCTCTCATTGTTTTGTATTTATGTATTAATCAAAATTGCTGTTTTGATGCAAACAGAAGTTGTATTATGCACTTCTGAAACAATGCCACAGATAAGCTACCACATACGGTGTAAAAGTATAACACTGCAGAAGAGGAAGGAGTCACACTGCACTTGTGCTGAATCCTGTCTCATCAGGACATCCAGCTAATGTTTTCTGGTCAGATTTATAATTTCGTTCCACAATTTGGCACCAGCACAATCCTGCATAGGTTCATTTAAAGTCTTGCTAGATTTGGCAGGTGGTTTTGCTGCTGTTGATAGAAACAGTAAAATGTTTTCTGGTAAATGGGGCTGGCAAAAAACTGGGGTTGAAAAACTGTACATCTAATAATTGAATGAGTAAGAGTTTGCTCCACTGGCTGCTTAGACAACTATGGTACAGGTCCAAAAGTGGGAGGAATGAAGAAAACATCAACAGGCTAAGGTTAGGAAGAATGGAGCCACTTGTCACCTACTGTACTTAACATTATTTTCTGTACTGTATTTCTATGTGAAATAGTCACAGTATCACATGACAGCAACACACATAGCTTATGCATGAGGGCATTCTCACAAAAATACCACTTAATGTGCTTGTTTAAAAATTTAAAATGTAATTTTAAATGAATTCATTTGCGCAGACACTCTACAATTGACGTCAGTTAGTGAGAGCAGACACTTGTTAATCTTTCAGTTTAAAATAGTCTGAATGGTGTCTGGCATGCACGCATTCCAATCATATTGCACATTCCTTCAAATGATATGTCATATTCTCTATAAACGTCTCATAAAATGTTGTTTCTGTCTTTCCAGACAGACCACGGATGAGACAAGCAAGCAAACCTAGGTTAGAAGGAGGAAAGTTGACAAAGAGGATGTTTTTTCAACCTATAAAATTTAGTATGCTATATAATTTAACATTCCATAAATCCCCATTCATCTTATCTTGGTCTGCTCTTTAGTACCTGAAAATTATTTCACAAACATCACTCAGTAGATGGAAATTGGTATGATCCAAAGCCAGGTGCAATCGTCTATGTAGCTGTCTATTCCTTAAATCTCCTTACAGCTGAATGAAGTAAGCCTTTATATTTTAAACAACAGTACTGTTTCGCAGCAGGATAGGATACTATATAAAGAGAAAAAAGTATGTACCAATTTTTTCTGAACTCAGATCTGTGCCAGATTTCTCATTGAATACATAACAGTTGTTAGTGTAGTACAGCAAAATGTACTTTGGAAGATGTGGATGTTAATAAATATGCATAGCAGTCTTTTCTGGATAACATCAGGATAACATTGCTGTACATATACCAGAGCAGGTCGTAAAATTATAAATTACACCACATGGCTTTTATGGATTAAGTAAAATGGCACATTATCACAGGGCCAGTGTTGAGCTAAGCAGTCCCCTAGGAGACATACTCTGATTGTAGGAACTGCAGCTGTCTCTTCAGTATGTGTGTGTGCATAAGTTTGTATGTCATACAGTCCATTAGCTGCATTGCCCCAACTGCCTCAGCAGATTCCTATTCCATTAAAAACTAGACCCTGTCAAGTACAATGATCAATGTTATTGTGCAAATCAGACATGAGTAAAGGTATGTGTCCGTGTGCATGTGAGTGTGTTAATATACAGTAATGTGTGCGTTTGTGTGGACGTGTGTAAGTAGGCCATGTTGTCAGTTTTGTGTGAGTGTGTTTATATTTATGACTTTGAGGCTGCATAAGTGAACTGTGTTTTTATAAGATTATAGCAGATGTCTAATCAAAGTTGTGTCTGTGTGCATGTGTATATATATATTCTCTGCAAGGACTGTTGTATGTTTTCCATCATATAATAAATATTTAACTCAACTATAATGAAAACATGCCAAAAGTACATTTTTCTACTGGATCTGAGAGGGTACTGTTGGCCATTCATATACAAACATGGTACAGTAGAAGACTGTGAACTGTGCATCTTGGTGGTGCAAATTCCAAGTGCTGAAATGGAAGAGAGAATTGTTGCAATGACAAGACCTTATAATTGTAAAAACCTGAGCAGCATTATAAATTATGCTCAACTTTTAAGTGTCTTTAAGCTTATTAAGTGTTGGTTATATACATACATATACATATACACTAGTGAAAACCATACAATACTCTTGAGTGTTAATATACTAAACACAGGTGGGTTTTTTTTTTAATACTTTTCCATCAGTCCCTTTTAATGCAAATCATTACAACCACTTAAACACAATCTGTTATATTACAAAATTAGCATATCAAAAATCATATTGCAATATTGAACTAGCATTTCATGGTAACTTTCGGATTATGAAAACCTCTTACAGATATCAGTTTGCAGCTGTAAGATTATTTATTTATTTTCTTCTTTTTTTAAAAATTTGCTAATGTACATAGCTGACCTGACATTTCAGCAGGAAAATATCTCAAAACCCAGACTCCCTTTTTCTTCCTTTAAGAGAAAATAAATGTATTAATTAAAGAAAAGGAAGTTTGAAAAACAAAAACAACTGTAAAGCTACATGTTCCCACAGTCTTACATCCGGAGGACTACAGTCATAGTGTGTCACGCTGAAGCAAAAGAACACTTTAAAGTAGCAAATGTAAATGACTCTGGCATGCTGTGATTACACCTCCAGCAACAGTAGCATGTTATGTCTAATGTGCAGCTTTTTGGCATAAAATCTATATCATAATGTGGATGAGTCAACACCAAAAAAAAAGTGTTAGTTAAGAGTTAAGTTAAACTCTCTGTCCTTTGTGTTATTGACCCTCGCTATACAGCAGTTGTGAAAATGGATAGCTGGTTTTTATCCAAAGCCTTTGGATTCTGGTCTGTAATGATGACATAGCTCTTCCCTAATGGAGCTTCAGCCTTGACTTACTGTATGGTGCCTGATTTACAAATCAATTCATTGATCAGTGGGTTGATTGATGGCTATACTAGCCTTTGGCTTTTTATTCTGAGTTCTCTGAAAGCTGCACAATGCTCATTCATGTTCTGCTCATCTTTCCCTGTTCCTCTCTTTCTCTCTTTCCTTTTCCCACTCTCGCTTCATTCCTCGCTGTCTAAAACTCTGGTGTCAGGCTTTTTCTTCTTTCTTTTTTTTCCTTGAAAGGAATGAAGCAGCCTATCTCATTCTATCCCTGAAACAATAAAATATTACGCTACAGGGATCGAATGCTCTCGCTCCCTCAAGCACCAACACGTAAATCTCTCTGCATCACTGCAAGCAGCTGCCTAAACATACATGGCCATTGCTCTGTGTGTAAAATCACAAAGCTTTTTTTTTTCTTCAGCAGGTGGATGTACTTTTAGAAAATAGGCTCCAAATGGAATTGAACCTTGAACCCTTCAAAGGTTGGATGGAGGGGAGATTGTCCGGGAGAGACTTGTAAATCTGGTCAGTGATGGCTTATCTCAAACACCCAGCACCACCCCCAACCACACTTCACTATCCATCCCTCCTGCCTTGGTGTGAATAGGGGTGTAAATCGCAGTGGCTTTGTGACACAGGAATAGAGTCAGAAGGTACTTTAAGAGATAGGGCTATAAAAATAAATAAAAAGTATAAAAATATATACATGGATGAGGAGTTATAGGCCTGACAGCCAGAGAGTTTAGAGGGAAGAGGAGAGATGAAAGAGGGCAAAGATGAGGAGTAAAGGGTATAAAAAACAAGAAAAAAGAGGATGAAAGTACAGAGAAAGGGAAAAACGGAGCTAGAAAAAGTAAAGAGGAGAAAGTGAGATTATGGTGAGTAAAAACAGAGGAGAGGAAAATGAGTTCACCTTTACATTTACATCCATACACCATAAATCTTACAATGACTTCTGATGCCCTTTAAACATACAAACTGGCTGACTGACAGCTTAATGATTGGCACTTAAAGAGGAGGCGAGGAGGTGAGTGTGGTGCAGAGACAAATGAATTGATCGGAAGCTGTAGGATCTAATGAGAGAGGGAACAGAATGGAGACACTTAAGGATGGAGGCACTTCAGTATTGCAGATGAGTGATGTACAATGGATGCATCAGTGTGTGTATGTATCTGTGGATAGATGAATAAAAAAATAGAAATCAGCAGAGAAAATAATCAGTTTTTTTTACTTTTAACACTTTATCACTGTTGTTCTGTTGTTACTTTTCATTTTTTTAAATTTGTTTTTAATGTTTCATGATAGTCCTCTGAGTAGCAATACGATAATCAGTTGACCGGCAAATTAATTAAAAGTTTTTATTGTGGCTGTTCTGGTACAGTAGATGGAATCATGTCAAGTCTACAGGAGCAAAGTCAGATGACATTGATATCTTGTGATTATTAACTACATAAAACAAGAAACTGCTAGTGTGCTGGACTCCTGAGAGAAAAAAACGAGAGAGGAAGCAGTCACTACGACAGAAAAATTACATTACTCAGCTGCATCAATGAAAACAAACAGTAGCAATGAGTACAGTGTAATAACTACCAGCAGTGCTTCAGCGGCCAGAAAGTAGGCAGGCTAAAGTTGGGCAGATGATAAGAGTTCAACTATATATTTAAACCATGTTTCCACTGTGTGACCCAAACCATAACTATACGTTTATCTCTAACTATATATATAGAAGAAGAAGTTGATCCACTGTTCAATGGGGAATTCTATAAATGGTTGTGCTTGTTATACGGTGACCCATCCAGTCAGTCTACAAGGACTTGTTGTGTCCGTATAGACATTACAGTTGTCATTATGTTACTTTGTCAAGCCTAAATCTGTTTGGGGCTTGTACTAGCCTAGCTGAAGAAGGTAGTGTGAGTTTGTAGCATAAGCTTAAATAAATGTGTCTGTGAGAGAAAGAGAGTGAGAAAACATGAAATCGCTTGTCTGCTCTGGTATAATTTGGCAGTTAGGGCCCGAAAATATCTGCTTCAGAGCTTATTAAAGAGTTTATATCTCAGAAAAATGTAACCCTCATCCAACTGTGCTAATATGCTAACTCTAGCTCTGTAGCTAGCCAACGGGGCAAAGCATAACAGGTGAGCTAGCCCAGCTTCACTAAGTTTCCAAACACTGAAATTTAGTTTTCCATCCAAAGTTATAGCAGAGCTGAAAATACAAAATGATGTATCATATAAAAACAGCTTTGTTCTTTTGACTCTTTGTTAAAGAAAGCTGCCCCTCTCATCTTCTTATGGAAACTAGTTTTCTGTTTTTCTAATAACTTCTAACTTATATTTTATACCTGCACAGTTGGTGTGGACCACCCACAATTTCGTTTGACATGTATTGACAATAATGGGCTATTCTATTCTATTCTATTCTATACTAAACCTTTTAAATATTTTTTTTCATGGATGCCTGGATGTTAAACTTTATTTTAACACCTGGGAAAACAGAAATATTGTTATTATTGGAACTAAAAGAAACTAGAAAATTTTTAACTCTCAGTGGAGCTTCGGTTTTTGTGTGATTCTGGGGACTGAAAGAGTATTTGGACCCTGAGATGCTAATGGCATCAGTGTCAAAAAGCAGACTCATTAGAAAACAATTTCATTAACAAGTTGAACGAGTTATCAAAAGACCAGCTAATGGCTCTGGAGTGGATAATCCTAACTGGTGGAGAATAGAGAAGGCTTCAGAAGGTGAAAGGGATGTGACAATGGCCAAAGACAAACTGGGTTTTTGGGATGACTTTAGAATTGATTACTTGTTATATTCCAGATGAAGAAGGTTTGAAGGGGCAGCAGACGGACAAGCAGCAATCCAGGGAGAGAGAGCAGCTCAGAGCTCAAATTCCTCAAAAAGCAGGTAAGTACTTTAGGGAGTGACATGTTGGCTTCGGGCAGGGATCGCCATTGCAATGACAACAACCTGGCAGAGAACAGTACCAGCCGGTCCTTAAGTAGCACGCACTGATTAGACGATGCACAGCAGGTGGTTGAGTACAAGTCCTGGAAAGGTCAACTCTTCCCTTGGGCGGAGCCATGAGTAACCACCAGGCCACTTCTCCAACCAAGAGCAAAGAGAGAAGGAGAGAAAAACAGAAAAAACTGTACCTGCCCGTACCATGACATAAGGGCCTAACAGGCAGATGGGAATCTTGTAACAATGCATGATGGATTTCTGAATCTCAACTGCCAAAAATGCTTGACTGTGAGTCAGATGGAAGTCCTAGCTGCTCTGGACCTGATCCTGGGATAATTAAAGAAATGAAGTTGGAACATATGGAGAAGAGATGATGGGACATTTAACAAAATATAAAATGCACCAGTAAAGGCCTTTCGTTATGCCACAGCCTTTCTGGATGCATGCTTCTTTTCAGTGTAATTGTCACCACTTAATCACTTAAAGAAATATGATGTTTTAAAGATCATATCATCCATCCATTCATTCTCTTCTGCTTATCCTTATCAGGGTCTTGGGGGACTGAAGCCTATTCCAGCTACCATGGGGAGACAGGTGGGGTACACCCTGGACAGGTCGCCAATCTGACGCAGGGCAAAAAGATTATAAAGGGAAACAGCTCTCTGTACAACTAACACCAATAACAAAGATATAACTTAAGATAAACAATTAAAAGGCTGCCTAGACAAGATAGATTAGTGATTTTTGACATTAATATATATTTTCACACGCATATACACACACATATCTATATATATAACCACACATTTTTTACAGATTACTGTGTTGATGATTGTGCTTTCTCTAAATGGCAAGAGTACAATTTCCTGTGACCACCAGCAGTTCGAAAGTGAAAGAAATTGCTCACCAGCAAATGCGGGAGAGACATTTTATGACTGCAAAGAATGACATACAAAGAGAACAAGAAAGTGCAACAAAGTGAAAGCAGAAAAGGAAGGGACAGAAAATATAAAAAGACACTGTGACTGCACATCAGCAGAAATTACAAAGAATGCACTATTTCCTCTATAAAAACTCCAGTACAAACGGACAAGCAGACAGGATTGATGATGAGTGTTGCCTTATACTACAGCTTTTATTGAGAAGGATGGTGTTTTTACCAGATGAATTAAAACTGACTTTCTCCAGCTTTAGAGTTTTGACCAGAGCTTTTTGTTAATTGTTTTAACCAGAACGTACATTTGTCTACATTTTTAAATAACATGAAAGAAGAGATATGCACTGAATGGAACACTTTTTTTTAGATGAAGAGAACATTTTCAGAAATCTCTGCTTAGGTTTACAAGGCCTTTATGTTTGTTCCATACATTTGTTTGAAATTAGAAATTGTGGTTTTTGAATGGTTGAACCATTATGTGTAAAATGACTTCAATTCAGTCTACAGTACTGAGATTTTCTTATCAGCAGATTGTTTCAATTAAATTGTTTACCTCAAGAACCAGATTATAAAATGTGTTAATTGGCCTAAAAAGCAGAATTTAGATATTTTTCTGATGTATTCCATAAAAAACATAAAAACATTACATCTTGCTATATCATTGGGGAGCACATTTCAAACTGTCTTAGCAATAGAATTTACCTTACCTGTCAATGCAGGTATTAGTTGTGTCTTTAGATTTAAAGAAAATGAGTTTTTTTTCACTGGCATACTGACAGTAATGCCTATGTCCACCCTACTTATCACCCCACTGGATACATGCCTTCTTCATGCCTTTGTCTTACCATCCAGCATAGCAGAAAATGCATCTTACAAAATTTGCATGTAATTGCTTACACACTACCTATGAACACAAAGGTGTAGACAAACTTTTTTCCCCTTTGCTATCTCTCACTGACACATAACAAAATCTCATTAATGCACATTCATGCACTCACTCTCACATTTCCTTTACCATGACAATCCCTCCCACACACATTTACACTCTCGGTCACCTCCATCCTGTTATTGACACTAAAGTTCCTTGTCTTCCTTAGCCATAAACACAGATGCATTAGTGTGGGCATCCAGTCATACACAGAAATACTTCTTTCCCTCCTTCCTTGTTTTTTGTTTATGTTTGTTCCAAGGAAGGACATACACATAGGTTGGATGGACTGATGAAACTTGATATCACAGAGGGACCACCAGGGAAAACTAAACTCAATCAATTCATATAATGAATGGCCCAGCAGACTGCTGCCCTGTGTGTGTGTGCTTGTGTGTGCTTGTGTGTGCATGCGCGTGTGTGTGTGTGTGCGTGCATGGCCTGAGATCAGCACACTTTCATAAATATTGAAGAGTTATCTTAATGCTTTCATTATGGCCCTGACTCACAATGGTCGAGCTTTGTCCTTTTGACTCTTTGTTAAAGAAAGCTGGCCCTCTCTCAGTCTCATCTGCTTATATTATGGCTTGGTAGCCAACTATACCTACTGCCCAGAATTAATGAAAGCGATGGAGAGGAGTGGGACTAGCTTCATTTATGTGTGTGTGATGGAGGAAGGGCAAGAGAGGAAAGGAAGAAAGAAGGAAAGCGCAGAAACGAGAAAGACAGGGAGGGGTGTTGTGGCTCACTGGATGAGACATGCACACCAAAAACTATCTATGAATATATGTAAATATGATGGATGTGTTTGGGTCTAATTTCTCCAGCTGCCTCAGCTAACCCTGTGTGAGGCACATCCTGATGAAAACTGTGAAAAACTCACTGTGATATCCGTCTTCCATCACAGGGCGGGCTCCTGCTGGTCTCTTATTGCAGCTACTTTAAAAATGAAGCCATGGAAGTTCCACTTTCTTACTGCACGCTGAGACCCAGAAGGAATAACTGGGCAAAAAAAAGAAAAAAAAAACAAATTAACTTTTGCTCTCTGTGGAGCTGCAGGAGGTTTCATGATATGGTTTGATAACTACATGACTTAAAGTAATAATCCACATCATTTTATGATTGAAAGTCTGATATTATACGCTCAGTTGCTGATTGAAAGCATAAAGGGGAATTCACCTTAAATGAATATAAGCTGTTGTATGAATAACTCTACCCTCTACTCTCTATTTTGTAATTACATTTGTGCATTGCATTTTTCTGCATTTTATTTTTAATTTCCTGCAGATACCAGCTGTATAGCACACTTACTAAGGACTAAGGGTGATAGAGCTTTTGCCACTGTGGCCCCTAGACTGTGGAACTCTCTCCCCCAAGCATTAAGAACTGTGGACTCAGTAGCTGTTTTTAAAAAACAACTCAAAACTTACCTTTTTAAAACCGCTTTTGGTTAATTTTTTGCCTGTTTTATTTTCTCTTTTTAAATCTTTTTATGACTTGTAATCTTATGTGCAGCACTTTGTGATTCTGTCTAGAAAGGTGCTATATAAATAAAAATTTATTTATTTATTTATTTACAAAACACTGAACAGTTTTCCAGTGTACAGCTGCGTGAAGAAGCTTTGCAACATCTACAATATCTGCTGCCATTGGAAAAGTCATATTGCAAATTAAAATCTGCATTCCTCATCCACAGGTTGCTGAGCAGAACAGTTTATTACCAGGGGTTAAAGTGGGGATTTAGCAGGTGGGGGAACCCTGAGATTGGGTGTAGTGGTGCAGAGTGAGGTTAAAGAGTCACTTAGAAATAAGTCACACTGCTCAGTGAGTGTCAACAAATTTTTCTTCAAGCATAGGCTGTGATCAGCTGACCTGTACTGCTACTCCAGTATTCACTGCACTTTGTAGCTATAACCAACTGAATTCAGCAAGATATAAACAAGCTACATGGCTGATTTCAAAACAACTAAACACTATAAAGTTCCTTGATGTAGCCTAACGTACTAACAACCAGGTCTGTACCAGTCGAACATCACTGTGAACTTCACCACAATATTGCATCACAAGCATAAGAAGAAATAAAGGCATATGTCGAGAGTTTGAGTGGCTGTGGGATGGCATTAGTTTGTTATTACTGAGCGAGTATCTCTGTGGTGTCACAAGAAACAACGCCATGCTGCAGCACACAAAACGCAACTCACTCATTAGTAATATGCATTAACCTGCATTTGCAGGCCCAGGACCATGATATCATTTGTTGTTAACGTATGTTAAAAGAGGCCTACAACAACTTCTCATAATTGCAAAAGTCAACAAGGTTAATGTTACAACTTGCAACTCTATATCCCAAAGGTTGCGTGCTAACAAATGTTGGCATATTTTTCCAACTACATGTTTCGAATGTCATTTGTGACACGGCGGGAGCTTGAGGCAGTCATGCAAACATGCACTTCAAAATATTTTGTACATATCAGAATCAATTTCAGAAGATGTGAGTGAAGCATGATAACTCATTTGCTTTTGTGAGCATCCTGCACTCCTAGCTACTCATCCTTGAGGCAACTGCCAATATTACTTTTCTGACAACCATTGTGTTTGTGTATGTTAGGTTGGCTAACAGTATCAGCTAAGCATGAAAAATGCAATATGTTGCAGTGTGTGTGTATGTGTGCTAGCTTAATGTAAAACAGAATAGAGTTGTGAGTTAGTAAAAGAAACTGAGACCTCAGAAACTGCATTTTGTCTCATAATATACTGACACACACACACGCACACACAAACACACACACTGCAATCAATCAAAGGGTGGCAGGTCTAACACTGCACTCCACTTTGCGAGTTCAGCTGCAGTTGCCTCATATTTTCCTAATAAAGTGACCAAAGTAGGACTGTGATTGACAGAGAAAAAAACAGTAGAGTAACTGCAGCAGATACAAAAACAGAAAAGGTTTGTGTTTTCTGCAGTTCTGTAAAAGTAGCAATCAGCCTGCATTGATTTCCTACTATCCCCTTGTGGTTTAGCACAAGGCAAATTAATGACAGATTACAAACCTTTAGCTCTTTCTTGCAACTCCCCTGCCTCCCCTGTGTCTTTCATTTCCTTTACATTTGAACTTTTTTATTTTTTCCTCTGTTTTTTATGCTCTTATTTGCTATCTCTGCCACACAAACCCTGTCCTTTGTTGATCCCGTGTTAGCTGTTTTTCTGCTTTTCGTCCACAGCACCCTTTTAATCCTCATTTCTTTTCCTTGTTTTGGAACATGAACCTTGGTGCCAGTCTTCTTCTGTCACATAGAAAATCCAATTTGCTGTAATAAAAAGCAATCAAATATAATGCAGACCTAATTTTAATTCCATCATAAAACTCGCCAGTATTAGTGCAAAAGCTTCGAAGATGTGAATTCTTGGGCGTCTAAACATTTCTAAGCATTTTGTGGTAGAGATGAGAGGGATTTCTCATTGAAGCCTTTCTTCAAAGTTCTTATGTGAGATTGGGTTATGAATCCACATGACAGTGCTGAGACGGAGCAAGGCCACTGAACACACACAATGACACACACAGGGAGCCTTTCTTTTGCTGCCCTTGTTTTATGCACACAGCATGTAGAAAGCAGTAACATTTTCTGCTGACAGTGCATCCCCAAACTACAACAACAATAATAACAATAGTGCTGTTTTTTTTCTGCAGCAGTAGAGGAGAATGGAGACTAGTGCATCTCTGTGTAAAAGTGTCTGTGTGTGTGAGTGTGTTTGCATGTTTGTGTCTTCTGCAGGGCAGAAGAAAAATGGGCAAACAGAGACAATGGCAGGGAATACAATTTACATTGTGCTATCCTGCATGGTTCCCTAGAGGGGTGCATCTGTAGGAACTGAGACATCTCCTGTGTGTAGGTGTGTGTTTATATAGAGGGCAGGATAGAAATTGGATGACTGTCTATATTGGGCTGTGTGTAAATCACACAAAAAATGTGTGTATGTTTATGGCTTTCAGAATATGAGAATTACATCACAGGAAGCAACTGCCAATCATAGGAAAGCTTCTCTGTGTGAGTTATTAGTTGACAGCTTGTGGCACATATTGGAGGAATGGTTGCGCTGCCTGCTTTCATTGTGAACTCTTGACCTCACATTGGCAGACATTGCAGAAACCTGCACTGGGTGTCGAACCTTGAATCATATAGATGCCACCAGAAGTGGGTGACTGCTATTTTGTGTTAGCTCTATCATCAAGCATATTCATACAGGGAAAAATAACTATTAATAACTATTTTCTACACATCTCAAAAACAAGTATTCTAGAAACACCTCTTCCTTGAGTCTAATTAACATTTTCAATATAAAATAGTGCTCTTCCTATACAAGTACCTCTCTAATACTCTAATTCAAAAATTATGAAGATGTCATAACATATTTGCATTCAGTTACACGTTTAATTCTAAAATTAAAACTCAGTAATTAAATATCAGATGATTACATACAAAAATGTTTTTTTTCTTTCAAACTTAGACTGAAAAGCACTAGACGGTCTCTAAACAGTTTTTTTTTTCCTGTAAGTCTGCCTTGCCGAAAAGATCCATTCATATTCCTGCAAATATATCGTTTGGTTTAGGAAAGGGTGCTGCCCAGATAGAGGGTGCAAGCGGCAGGTGATACACATGATATCGAGAAGCTCTAGTGAGTTCACGGTTCCCTCAAGCATATATAAGTTAACACATTATTTATTGCTACTGGAGAGCTAGCAAGGCAAATAATATCTAAGTGTGTTTAACATTTGCATTCTCACTTATGTAAATGTATAGTCATGATAAAAGCTGTGGTGCATGTGCAGGAATGACTTACATCTGAAATGTCTTCTTATTTGCTGTTGAAGTAAATCTGTAAGATTTAAGATCTGTGGATGCCTTTAAAAGAGATTCTCTTTAGGCTTTGCGTTTGTGTGTGCCTAATATGCAAATTTTCTCTTCTAAAGATTATATTAAGTTTTTTGTTGTTGGTTATTCATTCATCAGATGCTTTGTGGCATTAGCTGTGGAAAAGTGCTAAAGGTTAACTCACTAATTAATTAATCATTATGTTTAATCCGAGCATGATAATGACACTAACACTACACACAGAGCTGAGTGTGTTTTTTTTTTGGCTCCACTTACATGATCTGTCATAAATAACATTTCTGCAGCTGCTGATACACAGACATAAAAATGCTGATTAGCCAGTTGTCAGTACAGTCATCTACAGAATTTCATCTTTCCCCATTTTAATCTGATGAACTGCACTGTCTCTTCCATAATAATACTGACTCTCTGTGTACCTGCTCATTCGGTCTTGGTCAGTCTAGATTGCTGAAATGGAAATAAAATGTAAAAATGCCCTCAGAACACTTTTGAATTGCAAGTCAGAGTCATTCTGAATGAAAAGTCAGATTCATTTGTCATTGTAGAGGATTGTCATCAAGACTTGTGGCAGTCTTTAAAGTGTGTGTGTGTGTGTGTGTGTGAGTGTGTGTGTGTGTGTGTGTGTGAGTGTGTGTGTGTGTGTGTGTGTGTGTGAGAGAGAGAGAGAGAGAGAGAGAGAGAGAGAGAGAGGGAATGAAAGAGAGAAAGACATTAAGAGTTGAAACTTTTCTCTGTCACGCTTTGCAACAAGCATCCATAAATGTAAAGTGCTCACCTGGAGTCTCTTAAAGGAATACACACGATACACAGTACATGTCTTTCTTCTAGCTCTCTACAGATACTCAGGACACAGGTGGGCTTTCATCTGAGGATCTACCTGAGTATCTGTAGAGGTGTAATGAAGGGGTAAATTCTCAGAAGGACGTAGCTAACAAGCTGTGTGATTTCTAAGTAACTTCGATGTTCAAAATCTAAGCTTTGCATTTACATTGAAATTATATAATTCATATAATGTGGATCAGATAATCAGATACTTTAAACAATAGCTGTAAATAAAAAACAGGTTTAATGAGTTCTGACAGGAAAAAAAACAGAGGGGAGAGGGGAGAAACAGTTCAGAAAACCCTGTGTCTCTGAGCTATATATGTGACGCCAAAAATATTTTGTATTTTGTAGGACTTAGCAGGATTTCTACTTTGTGCACAATCCAGAGCAAAAAACCACACTGCCTGCCACTCATATCAAGTGTTTGGAAAAAAAGTCGAGGTGAGTCTATTCTATGATCGATTCTCACAAATGATACAAAAAAAATTAAAGTTGTTGCCAGCGTCATTTATGATAAAAGATCAGCTTTCACATTTGCTCAAATGTCTTTGTGCTTGAGTGTAAATCTACTTAAACTGCTTTCATGTAAAATGAGGTTCTGCTTTTATTTTCATTTCATGACTATTTGGACAAAAACAACACGCTCTCCATGTGGACTTTACCTCCATGTAAATCATGGTAATAAATTAAAGCGAAAACATCAAAAACAGAAACAGCAGAGTGGTGCAGAGAAGAGGCCAGAAAATGTGTAAAGCAGATGGGAAAGCATGTTGAGAAGGCGAATGATGTCAGGACAAAGCAGGAAACCTAGTACCTTTGATTAACAGCTTAATAAACTAAAAAATAATAATAAAAAAAGAAACTTATTTAAATATTTGATGAATGAGTCAGCAGGCCAAATCAATCATAGTAGCTTCTGCTTATTGCTTTGCTATTAAAGTTAGATGTATTAGTAAGATTATAGAAAATGGTTATTTAAGTTGAAAGGGTCAAATATGACCAAGGAGCAACTTAAGAAAATTAGATTATTCAGCATTATTAGCACTTGCTCACTTCACTCATATTAAAACACAAACATGTTTATTCATCCTGTTCATAAACACCAAACAAATAAATAATATATACATTTCTTATTCTTCTTTGCAAGCTACATATTGATTTTATGAGACAAAGCAGATATGTGTCGTACATCCCTCTGTTCTTGTTTTTTCCTTCATTTAAATACACATTCATCCTTTTTTTGTTTCTTAGATATTTACATCCCCTCTTCCGCTCTATTCATTGATTCTTTTCACTTAATTCTCTTCTGTGTTTTTTCCCCTCGTCTCTTTCATCCTCTGAGCACTTTTTCTGAAAAGCTACAACAATAAAAGAAACAGAAAAATCACACCTAGGCTGTAAGCCCCCCCCCCCCCCCCCCCCCCCCCCCCCTTGTTTCTCTCATAGTCGTCCGTCTTCCCAAACAATATTACAAAAGCAATTCCAGACCAGTCAATAGGCTCCAGGATTGGCTCTCATCTACCTTGTCCCATAGGGGCTGCCATATCATCAATACAGATTTATACTGTAGCCTGGAAGCTAATATACACAAATGCCAATACGCTGGCTCTCTCAAGCCAGTAAAAATACATGGAGCAATCTGGGCCAATTTTATGAACAGTACTAAAAGATTGGCAGTGGAAAGAAAACAAGCGAAATAGACAGTGGAGGGGAAATAGAAGACGGGAAACATGAGCTCCTCCTCTTTCCCTAGCATCAAATGCCACTGTTCTGGCAAAAGCTACAGTTTTTTTAAAGATACGCACAAACCATATTCCAGCACCAACTCACCAACTTATAAATGCTTAGACAAGACTAATTTGTCCCAATGGGTAAGCATGCATTCTTAATGTGTGGGGTTAAAGTAACACAAGGATGTATTTAAACATAAAAAAAATCCTAAACGTAATCAAGTAACTGAACAAAGAGTGAGTGAAACCAAGAGTAAACACAATGTTGTTACAATGCAAAGCAAAGTGCAACGCTCCTAAATGGGGGAGCTTTAGGTTTTTGAAGGACAGTCTGTCCCTTTGAAACTGCTGACCCTCCCTGTGTTTATAGAGGTGCTGAGGAAGGCATCCGCCACACGGCTTTGTTGGATTCAGTTTCTTAGTTAATCCTTGTTTCTGTTTCACTACACCTTGCTGAGGATAACAATCTAGAGGTGAGTCACGATAACCATAACATAAATAACGATAACCAGTGGTATGAATGGAAAATAAGCCTCTGTCCATTTACTATATAATTCATATATATATATATCATATAAATTACATTATTATTATTTTTTTGGTAAATCACTTGAACACATACACATCTGACAGACTTCAACGCAGCAACCTCCCTGTAACCTTTAAATCCTTTATTTCTCCTTTGATGTTTGTGCTCTTTTTAAAATGGCACTTTCATGTCAGGTAATAGCGGTAACATCATTTTCGTCTTTGTGATTTCATGGCAAACGGGCTTGTTTTCCTATGCAACTGTCTATAGCCTGGAAGAAAAAAAACAGAGCCCCGAGCTTTTATCCAGCTGTGATGATTGATGCAATTTTGATTTACCTTTTACCTACTAAAACACGCAGAGACACATCTATGGAACAGGAAATTATTGACATTGCAAAGAGGGACCAGATGCTAGTAACATGTGTTGGGGTGAATGTGTGTTTTGAGTGAAAGAGTCTGTGTTGTGGGGGGGCAGCTTAACGAGACTTTGTAAACGTGGGGGGCAGGAAGAGAAAAGGTGTGCCCGTAGGAGGTAGAGGGGTCCCTCTGCAGTTCTCTCTCTCTCTCACCCCCCTACACACTCGCGCACAGGAAGACTCTCTCCTTAGATGCACAGCTAACAACAGCAGGATCACAGTAGGAAAACATAACTGGGATCTGAAGCAGGAAGGGTGAACAGATGGAGAGAGTCATTATGCATGCACATCACACACACATGCACACACACACACACACTCACACAATGAATGCACTTTCACACAGATGCACTCAGTCAGTCCCAAGCCAAATCTAGTCACAAACAATGACCTCCTCCTGACTCCATCACTCGGTGCCTTGTCATTGATAGCATCTATCTATCTCGAGAGTGTGTATGTATGTGTTTCTGTGTGTTTACTACCTGTATGCAGTGTTACAAAGGCACCTTCTAAAAGACTAGACACATCCCATAGCTTTGCCATATGTGAGCTCATTCTAGCTCCGTGTTTCATAGTGTGTGATGACTGTGTAATCTGTCATGTAAATATTAGGTAAAGATTTAGTCATTGTAACACATTTTTGCCATTTTTTGGTGGATTGTACATGTGGCAGGGAGTGAAAAATCATATTTGTTCATTTTTATCTATTAACAGACACGGCTAGGTCTGTGTACATACAAGTATTTGGACAATAGTACATTTTGCGTCATTTTTCCATTGTTGCACCATCACAGTGCATCAAATGATTAAGATGTGGTTGAAGTGAAAACTTTCATCTTTAACTAAAAGGGGGGGGGGGCGAAGTGTTTCAGTAACTATTTAGGAATTACATCTATTTTTATACACAGTCTCTAACTGGACATTTAAACTGGTGTACAGTTTCATGTACCAGTGAAGCCTGCTCCCCATAACATCTTAAGCAGATAACAGATCTAAATTCATTGAAGGACATGTATTTGGTAGCTGCTAGCTGGAGCGCTCAACAAGAGGTCCAAACAGATGTTGATGCAATCAAGACTGACCATCTGTATGGAAAAAAAAAAAAAAAAGTAAACGTAGGAGGGGCCAAATCTGATACATAAACGTTTGTTACACCAAAAAGTCACTGTGGTGGTATATACAATTACAAATTGTATCTATTTAAATCTATTATTTGTTTGTTAGATATATTTTTTGATTTTTGATTAAAATCTAGCATATTTATTCAGTAGTTGTTGACCTAATTGTGGCAATGCATGAAAAGTTAAGGACTCATCAGAGTATTCAGGATATTCTATGCATTAAAATCTACTGGAAACCTTCTTAACACTTGATCTGCTGTCAAGGCTCCAAGTATAGACTTCATGAAAAGAAATAATTACCAACTTGAGTAGTGCCGACAACACGGGGCTGAGGGCATTAGTAAAATCAAAGGATCTTTTATTTAAAAAGTATTTAAAAAGTGCTGCACTGAGGTTGCTGGGAAACTGTCAACCAGCTATACCAATAATATGGTTTCTGAACTAAATACAACAGAGGAGACTGAACAAACTTGACAGGGACTGAGAGAAAACACACACCAGGGAGGGGGGTAATAAAGCAGAAATTAACTTAATTGTAATAGTAATGAAGGCAGGAAGTGGGGGTGGGAAAGGGGGAAATAAAAGCTCAAAAGAGTCCTCTGAAAAACTAACCTTCAAAATAAAGCAGGAAGTAAAAGGAAGTGATTTTAAGAAATAACTTGCAAAGACAACAGTGAGGCACAGATAATAATGGCAAGAGATATCGCAATATTTTGTGTAACAATAATGCACCAATACAGGGACATTAAATATCAATATTATATTAAATAAAGGCCAATACTACAGACAAGAGGGCTCATCTCATCTGATAGAGGGTAATCACTCAGAGCAATTGTTAAATGTTTGCAAATAGCTGTCTAATTTATGAATGCAGACAGATTGCCAACATGCTGCCATCAGTCTGAATGTGTCTTTATCAATAAGCACAACTCGTGGGGACTCAACTCAGGTGCCAGCTGTTTGCATTCTGGTTATATTCCTGGAGAACAAGAAGGATGCAAAGTGCAAATGTAGTAGCTAAATGTGCATTTCTTTTAAATGTAACCGTCTGTATGTGGACAGGATTATTTGCTGATTTATCACAGTTAATTCGTGTATCATCAGAAATACATTGTAGAAATTGCCAACTTGACCCCACATCATCGCGGACTGATAGCAAACTGACTATGTTATGGCAGCATTTACAGCAGGTTTCAGTGACAGTGTTGGTATGCTCTCATTTGTGCAGCAAAAAAACCCCAAATAAGTGAAGTGAGATAACTGTATCGTATTTGATAAAAACAGATGCTGACAATGTTCCATACATGCAAAAAACAGTACATCAGTGAACCATGACCACAGCCAAATCCACTGGAGCTTAGTTTTATCTGAATCTCAAATGTCCATATGGAATTTCTTGCTAGTTTATCTAGTAAAGGTTGGTATATTTCACACAATGCAGAAATAAAGTGCCACATCTACTGCAGATTACATGAAAAGTACTTTGTTTTTTTCTCTGGGGCCCATCAGTGTTGTGCAAAATGTCATGGTAATTAATTTAGGAGATAGTATGGATCATGGGCCAATTGACACAACAGGCTAAAACTGTTGTTCTGTCATCTGTTCTTATATTTTATTTTAATTTTTTTAATGCTACCATTGGTTTCTATGTCATATGCTTTCCTTTCTTTCTATTAACAAGAAATACCTTAATCTGGATACCAGCCAGCAGTAAAATGTAAGTATGTAAACATGTACAGCACAATAACTGCATTCATGATGTGCATATGAGTTAATGAAAATTTAAAAAAGAAATATTTGGGGGGGGGGCAGTTCGATTAAAGCAGCTTCTGCAAGTACTCTAGTACAGTCCATGTGTGCATATGTATGTGAGATTCGGGTTGGGGTTTTAGTGATGCCGGTACTAAACTCACTTCTCACACTTTTTTAAAAATTCCCTACTCTCTGTCTTTCCAAATACATTGCCACCTTTATCATCAGCTAAAACAAATAGCCTTGTGCTCCCCAGATAGACTTAAAAAAAAAAATCCTATACAGACATTGAACCCAACTCTAGTGAGGTCCGATCACAAGATTCATTCAAGACTCATTTCTCACCTTCCCCCCCCAAAACACATTATTTAATTAAACTAAATCCTAATTCAAAACTAGAAATTTAACATTTGTTATGTCTGTTAAAGAAAAGATCGATGAAATCTTACTTTGAACACTGTAAATGCTTCTAAAATCTGTCCTCGCAGGGATAGAAGTACAAAAGTTAACGCACACACAGACCGGTGGGAATCATTTCTGTGTGTAATTTTTCCCATTTGCTGTTGGTGGAGCAGGTTGTTTGATTGGTTGCTGCAGTGATAGATGCCTGGCCAGTTTTCTGATTACTACAATCTTCGATCTCCAGAGCCCAACATAATCAGAATAAATGTCCCCTACAGTAGAGGGAATAAAGGTGTGTGTGTTTGTCATGTGTGCAAGTGAAAGGGAGGCTGGGGCTACAAAAGAAAATAGGTATGAGTGTGTATTTTGACAGGGTGGTGCAAGTGCATTTGGGACAGTGAGTGACAGATGGTGTATAATATGTGCATGTAGCACTGATGTAGCAAGAAAATTAATTTTGCTTGGTATTTTATTTATTTTTTGGCATTCTTGCTTTTACACAAAGTGAGAAGGTAGTGTTTAATGCCTGTAAGTGGGAAGTGCTGCAGGGGTTCACCATCATCACTGACCATGTGCTCTAACTCGGGAAAATTTGGAAAACTGGTAGAACAAACCAATGACAAAATCTGGCTTTATTCTTTTACTGATTTGATTACATTACATTACTTTTCATTACTTGTAGCGACTATAGTATAAAACTGAGGCCTAAATTGCTAAAAGTCCCTACGCTTGCAATGTAACTCAACAATCATCTGGTAAAAACAGTCACTGTCACTTTTTAACTACATGCACTTCATCATTTAATCATCAATCTTGCAATTTGTCAGTTACTTTAGTGAAAAGGTGAGCAGCCTGTGAAATACTTGACAAATCTGAGGACAGTTTGATCAAACATGTAGTGGATATTTTTCTTTCCTCTGCAGTCATCACATCCAATATAAACTCACTATTCATTGTTGCTGTGCTGCTTCAACCTCATAAATCATGAGCCACAAGTCAATTTTGGTATCCACTCAAAAATGATGCGTGGTGATGCTCAGGAAATTGCTTGACTGTGAGCTTTTTTGTCTACGGGCATTAAATGGGACTGGTTACCATGCCAGATGACATCCATCATCAGGCATACTGATTTGCATGTTAAAAGCTAGGATGGAGGAGGAGAAATGGGAGACTTTGTTTGTGCTCTTTAGCACACTCTTCTCACCATATCAAGATTAACCCTGGTAAAAAAACAAAAAAAACAAAAAAACAAAACACACACACACACACACACACACACACACACACACACAAAACAAACCCCAAAACATATTAGATTTAGATTCAGATTTAGATTCACAACACGGTCGTATATTACGTCGCAGGAGTGCCTGAATATCAAAGTCTGATTGATCCAGTCCTGTTGTTCACTTTCACTCACTCCTACACTGAAGCTTTACCCCACTGATTAACATATTTGCTGGCATTAATAGATAGTTCCAAGAAAATGGATGTATCTAGGTCTGAGGTAGGGAAGAAACACTCAAACCAGAGCTGCCCAGACCTCTCTTTCTCCAGCATCAGATACAGCTCTTACTGGGGACTTGGAGTTTTCCCATAACAGCTGAAAGACCTCATTTCTTCAGTGTGTTCTGGGTCTACCTTGTCCAAACAATTCCAAATGCATTTCAGACGTATGGTTGAACCCGCTTAACAGGCTCCTTGCAGAGGTGCAGCTCTTATTTCAACATCTTGCTCTATGTTAAACTCTCTGTTCATGACAACATAGTCGCATGGAAAGTACATCACTGCAGACACTTCACTGACCTAGTTGTCAATCTTAAAATTGTCATTGTCAAAATTCAAAGATATATACATAGACATTAGAGGAGAATGCATAGATGCTTTGAGTTGTTTGGAAGGCTTGCAATCTACTCCTATAATCTAGGAAATTGAGTCTCCCAAAATTGCACAGTAGAGGACTGGAAAAACAAGCTCTTCCTGGTCTGAATAGTCTTGATTTCTGCCTACCTGAGTATTATTGCAGACCACATCCATTATAACATTATCCCTTTATAACACTATACCCATCTTCTGATGGCTGCTTCCAGCAGGACAGCGTACCATGTCACAAAGCGTCTTTAATAAAGAGTCATAAGTGCATATTTTTCAGATTGCAGATATATATATATATATATATACATATATATATATATACACATACACACACACACACACACACAATATTTATATATATATATATATATATATATATATAAATATATACAACACTTGAACCACAATTCTTTATTTCTGTCAAGCTACCAGTATTACAAAAATCAATGTTCATAAAATCAATATTTATTAGCCTTTTACTGACTGCATTGACATCCCAAACATAGTGAATTGAGTAAGATATTGGCTTGTCACTCTTAGCATGCCAGGGTTATTTATTGAGTATGTATGAATTAATGTCAGAGGGTTAAAATAAACAAGATGGTGGGTTAAAATCATAGCACCACTTTTTAAAAACATTAATTTTAATGCAAGATTTTCAGCTCAGATGAAACTCAAGGATAAACATATTTTTTGGTAATGCTACAGAGTCTTTACAAAAATGTGAAGTATAAAAAGCTCTTTCACCTGGCAGTGCTGACTACTGACTGTACGTTGTGCTTGTAAGTTATGCTTCTGAACTTATCAGTTCCTTCTATCACTAGTGGGCTTTTTTTCTTCTGATGGATATACATTGCACAACAGGTCATGGCAATGGAGCGTTTGCACACGTGAGTGTTTCTACTGAACATTCACACAATGACAGAATAAAGCAGTTGCAATGACGAAGAAAACCCATGTAGGGTTCATGCCTCACACAGAAAATGAATCAGTAATAAAGTCTAGGAATAAGGTTTTGTCGTAGCTGGCTACTCTTTCTACGCTTATGAAGAAAGGAAAATGCAATGAAATTCTATTTAAATATTTTTTGGTTTCATTACATTTCTGAAGATCGTATTGAGAAGAGTGATTCAAGTTAAGTTTTTAAGACATTTCTTTTCGGTGGTGGTCTCTTGACAAAAGTGAGAGGCAGTTTGGATCTGAAGTGACAAAAGACAGCCTGTTACAAAGTTGCAATTGCCAGTGATTTTGGATCAAGCTCTTGCAATATAACTGCTACTTTGAGCCATGTCTACAAACCAGCTAATTAGCAGATGACATACATAAAGTGGAACAGAAAACTCTGGTAGGCAGAGCTTTTTATGAGCACCCTTTTAGAACAAAGTTGAGAAGAAAAAAAGGGCAAAGACCAACTAAAAAGATGGAAGTGAAATAAAGTTTTTTTCAAGGTTAAAGCACACACTTTGGTCACTTCACAGTCTGAGAGATTGCAACCAACATTGAGCACAGTGTGACGTGCCAGTGACTTACATAGCAGTTGTTGCACACTCTTAAAGGACTCTTAAAGTCCTGTAAGAGTATGTTGTTTTCTTTCAGCGTGAGTTTTAAGGAGGTATTCTGGGAGTGAAACATGTAAACTGTAATATAAAAAGGGCATGGAAGAAAGAGAAGAGTATTTATGAGGAAAAGAACATGATTGTGTCGTTATTGACTACTGATTATTTTCAATTGTGGTATAGTGTGTGCACTGTTAGGAATTATCTTTCTGTGGATGTGTTAGGGAGCTTGTATACAGTGTGTGTGACAGTAAACCTAATTGCTCTTCACCTTTACTTCAAAAGCCTTAAGTCTGGTCAGCACTATCAGAAAAAAGAGCCAGTCTGAGCAGAAGAGAGCTGAAGCAACCCATCTAACTGGATTACCTTCACACTCGCTCTGTCATACTGTGCTGAATAGTGTGCTACACAACAAAAACTAAATTAAGTGACAAAAAATTGTCCCTTTCTGTGATTTCTGTGATTGGTTTCATTGTGAATTTGCTGTTGTTGTTTTTTTGGTATTCCTCTCACTGCTCCCTCTCCTCTGCCTTCCTCAGCAGTCATTTCATTTGCATTGATAAGTATGTTTCTCAATTTGGGGAATAAAGAATAAGTGTCTGAAACTGCCTCTTGCTATCTAGACACAGCTGTGAAAAAGCCAGCTACAAAGCTGGAATAAATCTGTTTGCAATTACAGAGGAGACAGAAAGCTTCAGCTGTCAGTGAGATATGTATGCTCCTCATCTCTTTCTCTCCCGCGCACACAAATTCAAAGATGCTTCACTCTGTATCACTGTCAGAAAAAAAGATACAAAATTGGCGAAGTGGTTTACATTACAACAATGATAAAGAATACACACACATCAAAATAATGTGATTTTTCCAATAACCTTTCAGTCACTCCTCTGTCTGTCACTGAAGAAAATTCTAGTGATTAATTCACTCTATTTTTGTGGAAATCTGATTGCTTGAGTGTTTTTGTTGTCTCGTTGTCTTAGCCAAAAAACCACTTAAAGTGACAATACACATAGGCAGTTCTAAGTTAACAATATGGAAAAGAAATAGAAGAAAACTTATAAAAGACTTGCATCAGATTTGGCCTACTTCATATAATCATATAAGGCTTAAATGATTTACTCATGAAAGTGGCCACTTTCATATATTGTTTTAGTAAGTATCCAAAACATACACGTTTCATTTATATAATTTTTCAAGGGATCTTATATCTGTTTTCACTCTTGTATGCTTTTCATACAAGTTTCACACAAGACAGATACAAACTTTATATAAGGTTTATATATATCTTTTCCATATGGGGCATCAACACATAAGATGCGCTTATCTCCTACCCATCACCAAAGGTCTGTAAAGTCTTAGCTTCAGCATTTCATGGAAGACACTTTGTGACAGAAGAAAAATCAAATGTAAACGTCAAAATTATGATGAATGAAATACATTTAGTCCAAACTAATTAGTAACTAGTAAAATATGCAAGCTAGTTCAGGCTGGTAGCTCAAAATGCACATGTAACATGATTCAGTCACATGATGAATAAAACACACACACACACACAGTGTTGGTGGAGTAACGGAATACATGTACCGGCGTTACATATTTAAAATACAAAATATGAGTAAGCTATAAAGACTCGACTGTACACAATAAGTTCAGTTACTCCCCAACATTTTTAAAAATAATTCTTCACGTCATTATGAGACGCGAGATTGTGACCCAGGCATTTGAGCCTCTTAATATGTGTTTTGTTTGGGTTTCCACCAGCGTGGAATTACCAAAAATGGAGTGGGCATAGCCTAACATATGAAACAGGAAAAGACCGCCGTGTAATCCCTTTATTTCAAAAAAGTAATTGTATTCTGAATACCTCCTTTTTAAATGGTAACTGTAAAGGAATACAATTACTCACATTTTGTATTTTAAATACGTAACGCCGGTACATGTATCCTGTTACTCCCCAACACTGAATATATTACGTAATCCAAAGTATTCAGAATATGTTACTGTCATTGAGTAACGTAACGGAATATGTTACAAAATACAGTTTGGGGCATGTATTCTGTAATCTGTAGTGGAATACATTTTAAAAGTAACCTTCCCAACACTGCACACACACACACACACACACACACACACACACACACACACACACACACCAAATTGGTGCTAAACTGTGAAACTTCCTATCTCTTCCTCTGACTTGTCAGTGACACTGTCACCATGTGCCACTCTCTATTCTTTTAACCCCTCAACTATCAGCACATGGTATGTCTGAGTTCTGCTTTAGCAAACTGTAGTTATTGGACTAAGACTGTATGTTAAAAAAATTTATATTTTTTAACAGTTTTGTGCAAAAGTCTTGAGCCACCGCTCATTTCAAACATTGTCTGGCTTCTTTGCGTCCTCAGCAATAGTACTCTGGGCTCTATAAAGGTTTTTAAGAGTTTTTCTTTGGAATACTTTGGTTGCTGTTTCTCTCATATTTAAGCCAGTCTTTGCATCCAACTATTTTTGGAAACAGAAAAAAATTAAACAAATGTTTTTTTTTTCTTCTTGCTCACTTGCACTACAATCAGCTTATTTCAGTTTGTGTGCTTGAGGAGCGAAAATAGTGGAGCAGTCTACAGCAGACATAGATGATATTGCCTTTATTTTTAGACAAGATAGACAAAGACAAGAGCACTGTGGTAAAGTGAAAAAAACCGTGTCCAGGACAGAATTATACTGCTAACACAACTTTGGCAGTTTGCAAGCATGTGCACAGACCGCATGCTAGCTAGCCAAGAACCCAGAATGATGTTAAAGCTGATTGCATTGCGCAGCAGCAGAATCTCGATCTTCAACAGGTAACTAAAGCAGTGATGAGCAGTCAGGCTTCTACCTGTCCATGTTTCTAAAGTTGAATCACTGTGGTGATCACTTTGTAATCTCTTTGGGCTGATTTTCATCTTTGCATTGTGTTGTCGACTTTGTGTTCAAAGTGCATTGTGTAATACATTACTTTTCTTGAATAACGACTCCAACGCTGCTGGTAATTGAGACAATGCAATTCAGGTCATTGTACGTCGTAATGAAAAAGTACAGAAAACTCTGTAACTAAACACATTAACATCAACACGAACAGTCCCATGAGTCTTTGCAGTAGTGTTTTGTAGCAACAAGCTTAATCTTAAAAAGGTATTAGCTGAAGCCTGAACGTCACTAGCATTGCAGTGCTGGGTCTTCTTGACAGAGGAAAAAAAAGGAAATAGGAAGCCAACATCCAAAAGTTTTGGAATGTCCTTAATTAAGAAGCTTGGAAAACAAGTTCTAAAGGCTGCTTATAGAATTGTACAAACTCTATTTTATCTTTATGTGCATTTATATAATGAAGTCTATGGGAAAAATAATAACTCGCCATGAAGTGTGCATTGTTTCTGTGCAATCTACTCATACTCACACACTGTGTTTTTTTGTTAAAGTGATAATCCTTTGCTGCTACTTCATCTCATAATCAGTTTCTAAATTTCCCCACAGCTGTGGGCGTTTACCCGGTAAATATGCAGTATACATTTTCCACTTTTCTAATTTACCTTTTGATAAAGTTGCCTTTGTAAAAAGCTCATTTCCCTCTCAGTCTAACTATTTCCTCCACAGGATTAGATTACCCATCTAACACCTCCATTCCTCCATCCACCTCTTTCTTTTTTCTCACTGGATCTTCACCTCAGCTTCTTTTCTCTCTGTTCTTTTTGCTCTACCTTATTTTCCTTCCTCAGACTCGCTTTTTGCCACCTCCAACTCTCTGCTGATTAAAAAAGAAGGGAGAATAAAGAGAAGTGTACGACAGAGGAAAAAACAGTCAGTAGATTGGTGGGAAAGTTCAATTAAACTGTGAACCTCTGGGCTTTTGTGTTGGCGTGATAATGTGTATGTGTGTGCCACACCTGCGTGTTTATGGCCGTGCATGCGTATGCGAGCCACACTTTGTGTGCATGTAGGTGTTCATTTATTGAAATGTGTGTGGGTATGTGCGCATATTTTGCATCTTTGCTGGTGTGTGTTTCAGTCTCAGCTCTCTAGGATTAGTTTTCCTCCTTAATCAAGTGAGAGAGAAGCCCACAGGTAATTACAGCTTCTCACCAAAAACAACAACAGGGCTTTGGCTTTCCTGTTGGACTCCATCACAGTCAAATAATACTCTTTGCTTCTCCTCTTAGAGACAATACATTATAAAAAACTTGCTTTTATCAGCCAGAAACACAAGTCTTAATTAATAAATGTTTGTCTATGGTAATTATACTTAAAAAAAAAAGGTGGCTAGACCAACTTCATCGTTGGTTCAAATTTATATACTTTCCTTGTGAGTTTGAGAACTTGTTGTCTCTTCCCAGTCAATATTTGAATGCAATCTTTGAAAACTAAAAAACTAATTACAGTTTTTAATTTATTTTTATTTATTTATTTATTTTTATTCTTTAACAACTTAACAGGTAAGTTCTTAGCATATGTGCATTTTTATTTTTTGGTTATTTGTAAAAAAAAAAAATTCCAGTGAGACTTTTTAAATATGATGACATCTGGAATAATGATAGAATATTAGAATATTATGTTTAATCCTTCATGCAATCATCCAGTTCTTGTATTATCAAGAATAACATGATTTATCTCTCTTGACTTCCTCTGCAGAAAAATAAGACTGTGCATTAACATTATTTGTCAGCTACCATATAGTGAAGGAGCTGCTAAAACTTTACCGATGCACTAACGCATCAAGAGGGTAATCAGTAGTGCAGGAGAGACAGGTTGGAAATTCATGGGCTGGTATTTACTCAGGTAATTAATAGAGACGTGCTATTAGCTCAGAATTTACTCCTTCTGATTATGCTCCTCACACTGCCAAACATATATCCTATTTCAGTGGGGCTTAGTCAGGAGTCAGGCTAACAGTTAGGTTGTATATTCTAATTGACTGAAGTTGCCTTTCTGCTTCACGCAGCAATTCTCATTTTGCAATTTCCTTTTAAGCCTTTTCGAGAAAACCGGAGGCAGTATTGCATACGCATAGTATGATGCAGTTACTTGCTCAATTTGCCAATGACAAAAAAAAATCCATAATAAAAAAATATCAGAAAAGGGCCCAGCCATTGACTTCTTAAATGTCATTTTTGATGAACAGTACAATCCTTCTTATTCATTCTCACCAGCCAGATTTTCCATCTGCCTGGGATTTGAATTCCCATCCATCCCAAGATAACAGAAGAGTTGCATCTGCATCGATTAAAAATCATTAATCGCTTATGTCATCGTCAGATACATTGCCAAAGTGCAGCTGAAATATGGCATTATGGATTTTGATAGCCTACTGATGTCCAACTCTCACATGAATATAATCATCTTTTCAGCTGTCTGTCCACATCTAGAATAAGAACAAAAGCAAGTATTCATGCAAAGCTTTTGTCACGGTTAACATACAGCTGCTGTCAGGGTGGTTTGAACTCAGGTGTTCTACTTGAAGGTCAGACCCTTTAATCATCGCCTCAGCTATGAATCTGTATCACAGCAGGATTAGGATTGGAGATAGCCATAAGATATGTAAGTAGATCTGACTAGGCCATGACAGATGAGAGAGGGCTGAGAGTAGAAGTATATGAAAATGAAGGTTAATGTTATATTCATTCATGTTTCAAATCAGTGAAAGGTTATATTTCATGCATCTACTACATCTAATTAATAGTGAAATTATTTAGTTAAGACAAATATAAATCTTAATTACTGGAATGCAGTTCTTTATGTTAAAAAAATAGCAGGAGGGGACTTTAAGTATCACAATTTCCAAGCTTTAAACAAGCCTCATTCTACCTCTTGTTTCATTTAAAGTTTAATGATTAGCTATATCAGCTCTGAGGGCCATCTTGTTTGTAATGGAAATTAGATCAGGTAGGAATCTCTGTGGACTGTGATGTTTGCAGATGAAACTGTGTTCTGAAGTAGGTGTGGGAAAGAGTGGATGGGTGGAGGAAAGATTTGGAGGGAAGAGGGATGAAAGTCACCAGAAGCAAGACAGAATACATGTGTTTGAATGAAAGGCAGACTTGTATAACTGTGAAGATGCAAAGAGTAGAGGTGGAGTGGGTGGAGATGATAGTCGAGGTGATTTGTGAGGTACAGATAGCAGTAAGAGTGAAAGGGAGATGGTGGTACTAAAAAGACAGGAAGCCAAGCTGGAGATGGCAAAGCAGAAGATACTAAGATTTCCACTGTCAGCGACCAGGACAACTCAGGTTGAGCAATTTGGAGACAAATTTAGAGAGCCAAGGCTAAGATGGTTTGGACATGTGCAGAGAAGAGAGAGTGCATACACTGGATAAAGGATGCTGACACTGAGGCTGCCAGGTGGGACAAGAAGAGGAAGATCACAGTGAACATTCATGGATGTTGTGAGAGGAGACATGCAGAAGAGGATATAATAGGATAAGATTTGCTGTGGTGAGCCCAAAAGCAACCAGCTAAAAGAAGAAGAAGATAAACACTATATCATTTTAATATGATCATGCTGCCCATTGGATTTTTACCCAACATTGTAAACAGCCTTGACTGTTTTTGTATTTTAATAAAATTCAATTGAACCAAATTTCAGGAACCCAGTGGCATAGTGATGCAGTGACTAGCACTGTCAGCTCACAGCAAGTCCCGGGTAGCAGAGGGATTCCTTTGTGTATTGTGCATGTCTTTGCAGCATGGATTCTCTACTAGTACTCCAGATTTTCTCCCACAATTCACAAGGCATGTTTATTAGGTTAATTGGTGATTGTTATTTGCTTGTAGGGGTGAAGTTGTCTGTGCCTCTGTGTTAGCCCTGTGACAGACTGGAGACCTGTCCTGGGGGTACACTGTCTCTTGTCGTAAGACAGCTGTGTGTACTGTCGTGATATATTTTCTACTGTTGCTGGTTTAAATGAAAGCAAACAACTGTCAAAGCGCACCTTACTTTGTGGTCAACCTGACATTGGAAACATAGTTGCGTTTGCCGCTGCAGTTTGCTCTACGTGCGATATTTCATCATTCAAGAGTTCACTTTGTGATTTTTGCCAAGAAGTATTGCAACTAGGAGAAGCCATAGTGATCTTTTACTTGGAAAAGTACTTGGCAGTGTGTGCAGCATGAAATTAGATTTCAGTTTCTATTATTATTCCCCAGTTTCTTTATGAAAACAACACTGTTTGCTGCCTCCAGAATTTGGAAGCTGGTATAGTATAAAACCACATTTTCAGATACCACTGGTAGCAATGACTTTCATTAGATCGGCAATAATAGAAGTATTATCCCATGAGCATATGCATTAAAACAACAATTTTCGAATGATTTTAACATTTGGTCTCTCGTTGATTAAACAGGAAAAACAAGTGGTGGTTTTTGAACAAAGCAATCTCGACAAAGCAGCGGTGCCTTTATTTTGACATGAGCAGTTGCCACATACAAATGGTTATCTAAAAGAAATCACTGTCTTGATAATATTTTTTCATCTCAAAATCATTCAAGCATGTGGTGTTGTTTTCCCTGATGTTATTGACTTTTCAGTCATGTGTAAATTTCAGTTATTGGCCAGTAACTTGTTCTAAACATGGCTTTTAGAGGTTTCTTTGCAGTATGGGAACGCTTTCTTTTTGTTAATGGTTGTTTAGGCCTTAGGTTTTCTCCATATCTTTATCCATAACCAGCGGCTGGTTTGTCTTTAAAATGACATTTCTCAGTGGATTCGCACATGAGTTAATGCACATATGACTTTCCCTACATTTGAAATAAATTTGATTCCCCTGCAACCATTTTTTCTTCGTATTTTTATTTATGTTTTATTGATTATATTTTTATTAACTAGATATTGTGTTAAATGAGCTTTAAAATGTGTTTTTGCGAGAGAATAAAGACAAAAAAACATCCATCCATCTTCATCCGCTTTATCCGGGGCAGCAGCTCAATGCAGCAGCTTCGGCAATCGAGACGCTGAATATGCTCCATTCGGACTCAATGTCTCCAGTCTCCCTCGGAATGCTGTTGAAGCTCTGCCGGAGGTGTACGTTGAAGATCTCGCGGACTGGGGCCTCTGCTAGACGTTCCCAGCACACCCTCACTACGCGTTTAGGTGCACCGGGTCTGTCCAACGTCCTCCCCCACCACCTGATCCAACTCACCACCAGGTGGTGATCAGTTGACAGCTCAGCCCCTCTCTTTACCCGAGTGTCCAGAACATATGGTCGCAGGTCTGGTGATACGATTACAGAATCGATCATCGACCTGCGGCCTAGAGCGTCCTGGTGCCACGTGTACTTATGAACACTCTTATGTTCGAACAAGGTGTTCGTTATGGCCAAACTGTGATTTGCACAGAAGTCCAATAACAAAACACAGCTCGGGTTCAGATGAGGGAGGCCGTTCCTCCCAATCACGCCCCTCCAGGTCTCGCTGTCATTACCCACGTGAGCATTGAAGTCTCCCAGCAAGACAATAGAGTCTCCAGGATGACCACCTTCCAGCACCCCACCCAGGGACTCTAAGAAGGCTGGGTACTCTGAACTGCCACTCTGCGCATAAGCGCAGATGACAGTCAGGACCCGTTCCCCGACCCTAAGGCGCAGGGAACAAACCCTCTCATCCACCGGGAAAAACCCCAACGTACCGGCAGCAAGCCGAGGGGATATTAGAATACCCAGCCCGCCGCCTCTCCCCAGGGGCAACTCCAGACTGAGACAGAGTCCAGCCCCTCTCCAGGTGACTGGTTCCAGACACCCAAGCCATGCGTAGAGGTGAGCCCGACTATATCTAACCTCACGCACTAACTCAGGCTCCTTCCCCACCAGAGAGGTGACATTCCATGTCCCCATTGACAGTCTTGGCAGCTGGGGATCAGTCCGCCAGGGCCTCCGCTCCAGGCCGCCGCCCGGCACACAATGCACCCAACCCCTATGGCGCCTCCTGCGGGTGGTGAGCCTGCGGGAGGATGGACCCATGTCCCCTTTTCGGACTGTGCCCGGCCAGGCCTAATGGACTAAGGCCCGGCCACCAGACGCTCGCCCTCGGGCACCCTCCCCGGGCCTGGCTCCAGGGCGGGGCCCCGTTAACCCTATCCTGGGCAGGGTAAACTGTTCCCTCGATGTTTTTGAAGACAAAACACCATTATAAAGATATAGTAAGATTATGAAGTTTTAGCCTTTGTGCAGACCTTAGACCACTAAGCATAGTTCTGGTTTCTTCAATTAACATTTCTCTGTCTAATAAGTATATATTGAATTCCTTATATAGGTTTTAAAAGTTTGACTTCTTAAAATCTAAATTTCACGTTTGCAGTACAGATTTTGGCAAACATTGGCAAGAAAATTGGAAACTCGCTGACATTTTATGCTGGATCACTTCTTTTTTTTGCCCCATATGAAAATATCTTTTACAAAAACACAACTTTAACATCTTTTTAAAAATCCCTTGACACAGAGCTTGGACAAAGTAACCAGCCTGAGCTGAGGGAAACAATTATAACCAACCAAATGAGGTACATCTGTAGGGGTGTGTGTGTGTGTGCGCGCATGTGTGTAATATTGAGCTTCTGGCTTGCCCCCATTGAAAGAAAACACAAAATGATCACTTTCAAGTTGGCTGAAATTTTATTGATATCATCTAATGAGGTGAAATACAAAGAGTAACACAGCAAGAGCTCGTGCAAATTGGGAAGTCAGGATTACAAAAATATGCTAATGAGTTCTCTGACCATTATTTTTCAGATCTTTGTCAAAACAGGCACATACCAAACTTACTTACAAAACATCAGTTCTTTCTGTTCAAAATATATTGCAATTCAGTCATAACAATGTCTGTCTGGAAATGGACTTTCAGAGATTTCGATTCGTTTTCTTTCAATACACATGTGAACATCGAACAAGTCAAAAAGATCACGTGTTGCCCAGTGCCAGCACTTGTCTGCTTAAAACCTTGCTAATTTATGTAGTCAAACCTTGGACCACTTTGTTTTATGAGCTCTGCACAAATTCATTTTTCAGCAAATTCACATAAATGTTTTCTGTCAAATTTGCACACTAAATTCGCCTTTTCCACACTATCCTACACTCACAGAAAACCACAGTTGTCTCTGAATTAACAGCTTATTACTGCCAAGTTGTTACACTCAGCCAGTTTGTAGTCTAGGCTGGAGCAGGCTGGGGTCACCACAGTCTGTGACTTAGTGGGACGGCAAGCCTGAAAAACTGGAAGCAAAGATCGCTACAAGGTCATGTCTTTTGGCTTGGCAGGCTGTGGATGGCGTTCACAGCAGGCATGCACGCTTGGCCAATGTACTAGTTGCTATGCCGGACGGTAGCTCGAAATTATGAGAAATTCACATTTGGGAGAGTTCAGGCATAGGAGAGAGTAAAGGGCGCTACGACAGGTTAACTGCCAGACTACACTGAAGGAGGTCATAACATTTGTATGTTCATGGAGTTCGGAACCTTAGAGGTCTCCCTGTTTGCTATATAACACTTTTATATGATAGCATGTTGCTGATTTAAGGGCAAGTCATGAGGTTATGGCATTAGAGACAAAAGACACACATTGATCCATGCATGCGGGAGGGTTATCTGCTCTGCAGGGAGGTCAAAAGGGTACAAGAGTTACCTTTAACAGACTGTGGGAGGTGGGAGGCTTTGCAGAATGTGTTTGTGGGCATTTCTTTCTCCTGTATATAATATACAACATTAAAAGGGTTGACAGTTCAGTGGAAACTATAGTTTAGTAGTTGGGAAATGAAGACTTTCCAAAAAGAATTAAACCACTTTTCTCCCCAGATAAATTTGTCAGAACATTATTTTTAATATATTCAAAAGTCATAATCATGACTTAATTCAATATCAAAAAATCTGTGTTTCTTTTTAAAACCCAATTAATCTAAACCATCAGAACAGGCTGCCATGCAAAGATGTTTCTCTAAGAAAGGGAAGTTATGTATGTACATACTGCTGTAACTGTCTCTGTAAAACCAGAATATGTGACCTTGAAGTAAAGACAGCTGAACACCGTAGCCTTCCTCCTGATCCTAAATTGTGTACATAGTGAAATATTTTAATTAACTTTGTCATAATTACTGCATGTAATAATATTTTCCCTCAAGATTAGCTTTTCTCAAACCACTTGCTATCAGATTGTATCTTGTTATAGAGACAGATAAACCTGGTACCTCAACAAAATTCCTTCTCTTTCTGACACCAAAGTTGAGCAGAAGTGCAGTTTAGAAAAAGTGGGACATATGAAAAAACCTCTCTCTACATGTAAGCTTGATAAAGTCTGAATCGAAGCTGCACTCACTTTCTGATGGTGTCACTTCTTTAAAAAACTTCATGTTCGATTAAGTTGTCTCACTTGGATTGACTCACTCAAAATTAAATTATTAGAAGTTCATGGGAATATATAATAAGCTCCACCTCACTAGTGTGACCTCGACGATGACTCCAGCAGATAGAAGAGCAGTTAAAATCTGATTTCACAAAGACAATATTTCACATTATTTCACTCAGTTTCAATATCACCCCGAGTTACTCCAACCAAAGCACTGCCTGGCATCTGTGTCTGCTAATAGGGTCATTAATATTCATATCTTCAGAAATGAGATGGGAAACACACTGAACAAAATTTCACACACACACACATAAGTACACGCACACACCACAAAGAGAAATCAGTTGGCTGCTCAAATATAATTACTTGACTGCTGACTGCCATTTAGGAAGATGCCTAGATAGATTATTTTTGTCTCTCCTTCCCCCTCTCTGTGTATGTATCTTTCCTTATCTTTTGAGTTTAGCAATATTTTCTGTCCTTTTCTTTTTCTCCCACCAATCATCAGTCTTCTCTGAAACACTGCTTGGCAGGCTCCACAATGTTTGATGCAATTTACAAGTGTTTTCCTGTTGTAACTTTCAACGACGCCTTGTTCGCTGAATTATAAAGTATGCGTTTGTCTTTCCCATGAAATAGTAGCCTTTCAACCATGAAAACTGATGAAGGACATGAGAGATAAAATATGCAGTTTTTATTTTCACTTAAGCTCTTCCTGTTTCCAAAGATATAAATTGCATGGTGAAACTGACTAACACTGACAGGTTTATATTGTTGCAAGTACATGACCTGAGTCCTTCACTGGAAGTATTGTCGATGCAACTTAATTTTTGACCTTGCAAACAGTTTCTAACAAAAAAGTCTCACTGCAAGTCTTTCAAGTTGATGTTATTGAGCTAATGATAATACCTGAACAAATTTTAAACTATCATATATGAGTTAATGACATTACAAAATACAAACCATGCAAAAATATTCACATATTATCTTTACAAATAGTATTTAAAAATTTAAAATGTATTTAATATGATAACGTTTGTAACAGTTATGTGTGTTGGGACGTGTTTTGAAAGTACATTAGAAATACTAATACTGTGTTTGCAGTTTAGTTAATTGGGTTAATTAAACTGAACATATTGCAGTTAAAAAATGGCTTTTGGGTGTGAGACAGGAGGCCACAGGGTGTGTTACTGCCAATGCACAAAGCACTGAGTAAATTATAAAATGAAGGCAGTTCTCATTTTGAAAACCTACGCAGGAGGATTGTTTCTCCCAAACCTTATAACACGCATGAGAGCAGCAGAACTTTTCTCAAGCATGTTTGCCGATTTTGCTTCAAAGGCACAGACCTTTACGTCAAAGTAGTTGTTTTTTTCCTGTGTAATAATATTCAACATTGCTATCAATACATTTTTCAAAAAATGTCTCTCTGTGCAAAATGGGTTTAAAAACATAAACAACTGTGGGATGCTGTTTGTCCGTGATTTAGACAGAGGGAACAAATTGTGGCAGGATCAACCTGATATTATTTGTATCCCGCTGTAACTTTACTGTATAAAGAGCTAACATCTCCAAAATGTCAGGAGTAGTTAGTCATTACAACAAGTGTTTGTAAAATAAAAATCAAGAATGTGGGATACTGTTTGTCCGTGATTTGGAGAGCCCAGCGCGTGCTCTTGACGAAGGGAAAACCAATTCTGCAGGGGAGACCTACCTTGGCACTTGTGCGGGTGAAGCCAAAGGGAAGATATGCTTCACCGTATTTTCTAGTCTTTGGCTTAGAATGAAGTTGGTTTGGAAACATATTCAGCGATGCTTCATCTCCTGCTTTGTGTTTGTGTGGGCGCTGTGCTAGCAGTGTCCAAGCCTTGTTTTTTTCCCCCTCCCTTTTCATACCGACCCCCCCCCTCCCGCAATGGCTCTGCGCCCCCCTAGGGGGCAGGCCCCACACTTTGGGAAGGTCTGCAATACCACAATATTAAAATATTAAAATTTGCATATTTAATACACTTGAATGTTTTAAATCATTAAACAAATTTCAATATTACACAAATATAACCTTATTAAATACAAAATGCAGTTCTTAAGTAATGATTTCATTTATTAGGGGGAAAAAGTTATCCAAACCTGCACAGAATTATAAAAATAGCTTTATGAAAAATGAATAGCTGCCGAAACCTACTGCCAAGGGTTGTCCCATCAGTGGCAGCAAGAACTGCAATCAAGCGTTTGTGATAATCAACAATGATTCTTTCACATTGCTGTGGAGGAATTTTGGCCTATTCTTCTTTGCCAAAATATTTTACTTCAGTGGATGGTGTTCAAGCATGAATGGGTTGTGGTATGGCAAAGCACATTAATCGGATTTATTTAAGACTTTGGCTAGGACACTCCAAAACCTAGATTGTGGGGTTTTTTTTGTTTGTTTGTTTTGTTTTGTTAAGCCATTCACCGGTAGACTTGCTGGTGTGTTTCAGATCATCATTCTCTGCGAGTGCTTTTGATCTTTAGGGCATGAACTGATGCCTGCACATAATCCTTAAGAATTTTCTGGTAGAGAGCACATTTCATTGTTCCATGAATTATGGCAAGTCGTCCACGTCCTGAAGCAGCAAAGCAAGCCAGACCATCACACAGCCGCCACCATATTTGACTGTTGGTATGATTCTTTTTATGAAATTCTGTGTTAGTTCTGATGATGTAACCAAACAGGTTGGTCAGCCTAAAGAATATTTTCCCAAAAGTCATCTTGATGTTATTTGGTAAATGTGAGACATGTCTTTGTATTCTGGTCTGGAGTGGTTTTTGATTTTTGCTTTTTGCTTTTTTTGGGACTTTCAATGACGAAATCTCTCTCCAAAGTAAAAATGGATGACATTTTTACCCCACCTCTTTCTTACTGTTGAATCTTGAACACTAACCAATGATTTTTTATTTATTTATTTTTTTACCTAAAATAACAAATAAATAAAAAACTTTAGTGAGGCAATCTTTGTGTAATACTAAGCATTTTTTGATTATCTGAAATATGTAAGTGTGATACCAGTCAGTATGGTGTGGTCACCATTTGCCTAATGCAGTGCAACGCATCTCCGTCACATAGAGTTGATCAAGTTGTTGATTGTGGGGGGAATGTTGATCCACTCCTGTTCAATAGCTGTGCAAAGTTGCTGAATATTGGCAGGAACTGGAACACGCTGTTGTATACGCTGATCCAGAGCATCCCAGACATACTCAATGGGTGATATGTCTGGTAAGTATGCTGGCCATGCAAGAACTGGGATGTTTTCAGCTTCCAGGAACTGTATACAGATCCTTGCAATATGGGGCCGTGCATTGTCATGCTGCAACATGAGGTGAGGGTTGTGGATGAATGGCACAACAATGGGCCTCAGGATCTCTTCACAGTATCTCTGTGCATTCAGAATGCCATGAATAAAATCCACCTGTGTTCTTTGTCTTTTTTTTTTTTCCCCTCCTGTCCCGTTTGGTTCTTTTGCCATCAGAATTAAAGATGCCCAACGGATTTACTTTACCAAACGGACCATCCCGGCCTTGCCGTATTGGTCCATTTGATTCACCTTTGTTTTTATTGTTTATTTTATTTTATTTTTACTTGCTACACACGGGACAGACATGACTGGGGGACAGAAAAGGGAGAAAGAAAGAGAGGTAGGGAAAGAAAAACAGCGGGGAAAAGGAACGGTGATAAAGGGCAAAAAACCAAAACAAACAAAACAAACAGACAAAAAATACATATATCAATCACCTTGAATACAAACCACTGGAATTTGTAGCATCTGTTAATTTCATGGATGTGTCCATGTCCTATTAACAAATGTTGGAGATGTATTTGTTCACATTTAAGCTGAGCATAAAGTTAGTGTTGTGTGGCTTGTGTAGTTGTGGTTAAATCAAACGTCCAGGAACTTTAAAAGTAATGGAAATGTGGAGATGAGAGAGTGGATCCAAGCACAGACATTGATGTAGGAGAATGTTTTAAACTGAAAATGAGCCTTTGTGGCTGTATGAAAACACTACAAAAAAAAAACTAGAAAAGGGGAACTGAGAACTAGAGATGGCACGATACCACTTTTTAATGTCCGATACCGATACCGATATCATAAATTTGGATATCTGCCGATACCGATATGAATCCGATATAGTGTGGTTTTTAATCAATAAAACTGTTTTTTAAATATCTTGCTGCTTTTTGTATAAGTTCATACTCAAGTTAAACAACAACAACAACACTAAAGCTATTCTGTTATACCTGTATGTAAAAAAAACACACTGCACCCAAAATATTTCATAGATCAGCAATACTGATCAATCTAATAAAGTTAAACCTACTCCATCCTCCCTATTCTGGTATTTTAAAGAGTACTTAGCAGAAATATTAAGCAACCTAACTAATAGGGTTGCAAACTCCCAGCAAAAGAAAATAGGGAACCACCCTCTTCCTCATGATGCTTAATCAATGTAATCAACTTTAATTTGATGCAGGGTGAAAAAAATGCACAGAAATCAATTATTTTTCAAGAATAATTAAATAGATTCAACATCTTTCTTCAACAGAATTGCAGAATTCACAGATGGTACCTTCCCAAAGGAAAAAGTACTATAGCTTACTAGGGTATATTAGACTTAATAGTTACTATATACAGTAATGGACTTCTATACATTTTACATCAGATTAAAACTTTGGGTGTAAGATTCAGATAATTATTTATTAAAACTAGACATTTTAAATGAGAATAAGAAAGAAAAGTATGTCTTTGTGCCCCCTTTTCCCTGTTCATGCCCTATCGGCCCCCCTGGCTAAACTTTGCTAGATCCGCCCCTGCACAGTTACCAGCCGTCAGCTGCGTAGAAAAAGATCCTGGTGTAGAAAGTAATATTAAATAAATTCTAACAACAGCTTATCAAGGTTAAACGTGCTGCTGTTGTTCAGCCGCTGGTTTCCTCTTTCTGGTGCAAAGTGGGCCAAAAACAAAGAAGAGAGACGGACTCGCGACAGAAAAGCCGATCAGCTGATCATTAAGCAGTTTCACGATTGAAGTAGCAGCAGGAGAGAGAGAGAGAGAGGCAGTCGCTCCATATATCGGTTGTTAAGCTTAACGCGGGAATGTTTTACAAACATTCAGAGATGAACTTACACACTTGCTTTACTTCTCTCTGAGATAACTTCCTCGGAGATGAAATGTTTGCTAGCAGGCTACAAATACACACAGCCGCTCTATCACGTGACCACACTGCTCCGCTGTGCTACGGTTATGAGCCGAGTTACGCCGTGTCGCAAGTTTTGTGAGGTGTTTTTTTATATTTAATGGATCGGATTACATTTTTTATTTCTCTCCGATATCCGATCCAGTAATTTAGGTCAGTATCGGACCGATACCGATACGTAATATCGGATCGGTCCATCTCTACTGAGAACACTAACAAAACCTGAAGAAACAGCTAAACTAAAGAACATGAGGAACATGGAAATCATAGCAAAATCTGACAACCGGGAATGAGGCGCCTGAGACATGGAACACTGAGGAGGAAATGCAGAAAGAAACACCGGTGATGATAAACAGACAATCCGACAAGGAACAGAGATGAACGCACAGAATATATACACATCGGGGGAAACGAGAAAATGGCACACAGGAGGGAGACAAAGCTGAACCTAATTAGACCAGATGAGAAAACGGGGAAGCAAAACTCAAAACACTGAACACAGGACACAAGACACTGCAAAGTAAAACAGGAAACACGAGACAATCACAAACACTCAGACTAGACACTACGACAAAGAGACACGGCGGACTGGGGAGTCAGAGGGAACACTGAACATGGAGCACAGGAACACAAATCAAAAGACTAGAAATGACAAATGATGAACTCAAAGACAATAATAATTCAAAATACAAAACCGTGACAGTAAAAATGTATGTGTGTGTGTGCACACATGTGTTGTTGGACATGGAGTTAAAGGTAGACGACTGAAACCAACAAAAAGCCTGAAAAAATGATGTTTCAAGCTAAAATGGCTGTTTATCTGAATAAAGGAAAAACACAGAAACAAATAATATTAAAATTAGAAGAATAAGTGATGTGTCCACAGGGCACTGTCCAGAGTTTTTCAAATTATGGCTGAGTGAATTGTTTTCATGTCAGCCTTCAAAATCCTTTCCCCCAAATGGATTTACAGTGTTTGAAATTAAATGCTTCAAGTATTCCATTACAGATTTACACAATCCCCCAGCACAATAAGGGATTTCTTGTTTAGTGGCTTCCATGACTGTTCAAATACCTGGGAGGCTGAATCAAGAATTCACAGAGGTTCAAATATTTGATGTTTTCAGATGGATATCTGCCCACTGCTGACTCAGACAGAAATAATCACTATTTTCTTTTTCTTTCAGTCCAATGATTTCTTCTGTTCTTTTGAGCTCAATATTAACTCCATTACTCATTTAGTCATGTTTGATTTGTGTACAATGAATAAACAATAATATAATCTTTAAAATATTATTTAGCTTTAGGCTTTTGAACTAAGTCTGACAACTCTCTCTCACTCTCTCTTTTTGTGGGTGTGTGTCTTCGGCTTTACATGCATATCAAAATTAGTGATTCAATAACGTGAGAAATTACCATTGTTGCTGTGGTATTGTCTTAAAATTATTTACAAGTTTTAATTGTAAAGCCTTGTCTTTTTTAATAATAGGTTGTCAGATTTCTTATGTATAAGTGGCATATACAATGGTAGACGACTATGAAGAGATTAACCCTTTAAGACCTACCATAGAACCAAGTCCGCCAGAGCTTATATTATATTTTTACATGCTGTAGTGCCACTTTTGGGAGCATTTCAAGTTGCTATACATCAATACAACCATTATAGCCCAAATTTTAATAATATGTCTGCATTAAGTGCATAGAAATTACATAAATTGCAAAAAAGTGCAATAAACTACAAAAAAATTTAAAATCGTTTTTGTTTTTTTTAACATATATTTCTAGTTAGAGAAATTTAAGAGGCTTATCCCTCAAAACTGTAAATGGAAATTTATTTTGAGTGTCTTCATAGTTTTATTTTTGAAATACACCAATTTTATATATACTGCAGGAAAAACAAAAATAAATATTGTAATGCAAATTGCAAAAAAAAAAACCAGCATATGCATCAAAATAAACTATTTCCAGCAGTGCAATATGAGTCCTAAGCATCCCAGAAACGACACAGAAAGTCATAAAGTCAAACATAACTTTTACACCAGTATAGGCTCATAAGGCCTTGATGGTAAAACACTACATTTCCGCAAAATGACGTCACTTCCGGTTTCCGGCAGGACATGGCGGACATGCGATAGTTCGCGCTGATGGACGTAGGAAGTGTTACAAACAGCTGATCGGCTCGGCAAAGCATGTTTCTGGAATATAATGTTTTTGTTGCTGCAAGTGCTTTTTATGCAGTTTTTGCAAAGCTATGGCATAAGATGTAAGTACAACTCCTCTGGTTTCATATGCAAAAAATAATTATTGCGCTAGCTTATGCTGGGCTTACACTGTGCGATTTTTGGCCCATTTTGAGCCGATTTTTGAGTCGTGCGACCGTTTTGGCGATCGGCCTGATTTTGGCCTTCATCGTGCGTCATGTAGTATACGTGGGGTAACGAGAAGCGATTAACACCTCACGACCAGCTCCCGATCATCAATCGCTTGGTTGTGAGGGTGTCACCGCAGTTTCTCACACTGCGCACGCGCAAACACAAATGTCAGCGAAAAAGACGGCGCAGCACGGCAGTGCAGCGTGTGATCTGGACACAAGCGATGGAGGCACAACTTGTAGAACTATGGCAAGCTCATCCGAGCCTTTTCGATGTGGCCTCACAAAATTATCATGACCACAACAACTGTGAAAATAGTTGGATAGACATTGCTGCTCAATCACAGCTGCCTGATCAATGTTTTTCATTAGCAATTTAGCAAAGTTGATGGCGGTGGTGTGCGTGTCTGTGTGAGTGAAAGACAGAAAGGGAGAGCGGGCGACAGAATTTATAACCTTCATTTTATGGACGCACAGTGTGAGCACTCGGGTCGCATCAGAGCATCGGGCCGTATAGTGTGAGACCCTGCATCGTGACCTACGAACTTCTAACCCCTGCGAGTCAATCGTACAGTTTGATCAGGAGCTGAATCGCGCGACTGACAAAATCGCACAGTGTGAGCTCGGCATTACGTGGTTGCAGTACTACCGGGATTTAAAAATAGTTACGCAAAACAGAGCGTGCCCGCTCCAACCGGCTTTAAAGGGTTAATAAAATCATGGTAATAGTACCTACTTACAAGTAATGATCCTCGTGCTTTTAAAAGCTGTTTTAAAATTACCTCCACAGGTGTCTCTGAAGGTTCTCAGTCATCCAGGTCATCCTAGTTCTGAACTGAAGAAGCTTCTTGGATGAGAGGTGAAATGTCTTCAAGCAACTTTAAGAAGTCCAGACGCTTTTCTTTCCAAGCTCCTTAGACTACTACCACAGGTGTTTTCACTTAAGTTGATATATATATATATATGTGTGTGTGTGTGTGTGTGTGTGTGTGTGTGTGTGTGTGTGTGTGTGTGGAGAGATTAGAGATCAACAGGTATAAAATCACTGCATGCTGACCAATCTATTCTTCAGAAAATAGCCTCATCATTCATGGAAGATCCCTCTGACCTCTGTTCGTGCTCTAAAGATTTTCTTAATTCCGTGTAATGCATTTGTGTTTCCCTAATGAGCAAAAATAAATGAACACAAATAGTTAAGACCAGGGTCTCAACTAACTTCTGAGGAAAATGATAGTTTTATATTATAATAAACTAATTATATTAGTTTATATTAATTTCTATGTCATTTTGTTGGTTAGCAAAAACAGAGTTTTAGAGCAAGAGCAGTGAAACTCTGTAGATTATTTATTTTGAGCAAACCTATTTTACCTTTACCACATATCTGGGACAAATGGAACAGAGGAAAATATTAGCCAGTGAACTTTGTTACAAGTGAAGATCTTTGTTGATATTCAGAATAAATACAAAAGTTTAAGGTTTCTACACATGTACACAGAATATACTCCTTTAGTCACATTTCTTAAGACTATTTTTCTTGCAGACAAACGGTTGAGCATTTATTTTGGTGGATTAACTTTAGAGATCCAGGATTGTCTGGAAGTCAAGACCTCCAAATTGGCTTTTATGACCAAGAGAGACGGGAAGAGATGAGGAGAGAGCACTGAAGTATTTCCTCTGAGTAGTGAATGCAAGAAATGTGTGTAGACAGAAATGGAGAAAAGGGGGTTTAAAAGGGGAATAAGACGCAATGAACAAAAAGTGAGTGAGAAATAGAGTTGAAGTATTTCCTCAGGGGTAAGAGCTGTCTTTTAGCTGGATGTTTGAAGATTGTAAATCCATTCTCTATGGATATTTATCATTTCCCCTGTGAATGTGCATTCCCAACCAGCTGCAATTTATCAAGGTAGACAGACAGGGAGAAAGAGGGCGTGGTTGCAGGGCAGAAAGAGAAAATAGGGAAGCGAAATGCACAATTTGGACGGAATCACTTTTGGAGACTGTGCATACGAAATTGTTAATACAGGACATCTGCAATATTTGTGTATGATTTGCATAAGGTAAGAGCTTTCCGCAATTACCGTCACAAATTACAGAGAGTTCGGACTGCTGCAATTCCATCACACACGAAAAATTGTCAGACGCATCATTCAGGTTGTGAATTGAGTGTATGAAAATTACCTGCTATGACATTAATCCATCATGACTGCGAAAGGAAGGAAATTTCACATTACCGGACAACTTAAGGTGGCACAAAATCCATCTCAATATAAGTTGTTAGCATAGTAGCATTTGCTGATTAGCACTAAGCGCGATGTACAACTGAGAATATACTTGAAGGTCAATTAACCAAAGAATTGGACAAACTAGAAACCAGATGGAAAGAGAAGCAATCATTTTAATCTATTCAACTTGAGAGGGGAAGGTGTTTACCGAATTTCACGACAATTTATCTGATGCAGTTTCACCCAAAACAGCAATTGTCAAACATATTGGTGCTGAGGGGGATTACTAAATTAGTATAATTTGAGAGCATAAATGTCCATCAAAACAGGGAATTATTAACTTGATAGTGATAACTTTCTGGTTATGAAGTCGAGCTGAGAACAAGAGCAGGATACAGTGACAAAAAACAGTCTCGCCGAATGATTTTGAGAATGTATTGCACTGGTGGGAAGAGACTCAAATAATAATATATGCCAACAGGAACATTTAGAGAGAAAATTTTACTCATTTGAACAGAAGAGGCACCTCAGTTACATCAAACAGGTAAGACTCTACCTGCCACCAGCTGCTCTCCGAACAGTAGACGTGTTCTCAGGATTAGAGATCACCAACCTCTGAGAATGAGAGAAAAGCAGTTTTTGATTTCGGAGTGGGTTAGTGTCAGTGTGTTTACAGCTGTTAGACAAACAAATCTGTCAAACCACTGCCTCCGTATTTGATGCAATACTTTGATGCAAAAATTTCTTTAAAACTCTTGTCGTTTTTCACCAGCTTTTGACTGAAGGGAACAAGACAGGGCTACTTGATGGGAAAAGGCATAAGAGATGTTAAGGACACGTTTCCTTTAGGGCAGAGTGTATTGCTCCTTTGAAATATTCTGGATGTGTTGTTTGATGCTTCACTCTCCAGCTATTCTAAGGGAAGTTTAAACCCATAGAGCTCTGTGACGTCTTCAGATGAAAATGAATCTAAGATTTTTATTTTAAAATTAAACTTACGCTTTGTAGGAAATTGACACCTTCACTGAAAAATTGTCTGTGGCATGAATAGAATAGAAGACATTACAGGATATTGTTAAAATTACGAGTCCTTGCAGACAGAACGGACTTCCTGGGGGAAATTGATATTAAGGGTCATCATTTATTGTGTGTCACAGATTAGTCATTACTGTAGCCGTGTTTTATAGATAGGTATGCCATGGCTTCCCTCAACTGGCTTGTTAACAGAATTTGTCTATTTTCTTATATTAATGTGGTCATTTATTCAGGTTAAGTAGGCTGAAATTTCCACTGGAGATTTTGCATGCACTTTTTCTCACAACCACTAGAGTTCTCTTATGTAATCTGAGCTATTTTCTGTTGATCACTTTTATCTTCAAATAAAGCTTTGTCTCCTAGTTCAGTTTAAAATCCCAAACTGAGTAGGTAATCTCCAGATAAACTCAGTTACAGGCCAGACAAATTGAAATTTCAATCCATTTAAGAGAACTGGAAAAAAAATCACCCACAAATGGTGGCTGTGGTCTTCCTGCACATGTCCTCTTGATATGAATGCTTAGAGAAATAAGCTTTTTTTATTTCCAAAATAAATAAATAAATGAACTCCTGGGAGTAACGTAAGAGGAAGACCAAAACAGCAGTTACTGTGTTAAACAGGAAATAATCTTCAGCGAGTTGATTGAGACAAGACAGTCATTTAAAGACGATTAATGAAAGATACTTAAAATGTGCATTAAATATTCCAGTTAAATGCATACACTTGTAAAAAAAAAGAGGCAATATTTAGTCTTATCCATTTTAGACAGTTGACCAGAAATTTTCTGAAACATTACAAGCAAATGGAAAAAAATGTGTACATGTAACCGCAGCCATGTAACTGCCTACTGCGGCCATTCAGTGGGATGATAACATTCACAATGGCTTCTTGCTCTTTTCAGACCTTCCAAACCAATCCAACCACCCAGTAAGTCATTGGTGGTGTATTCCAGCCCCTTAAAACCACAGGTAACAGTGTTGGTCAAGTTACTGGAAAATCATAATTAGTTGCTAATTACTGATTACTTCTCCAAGAAAGTAATCCAGTTACCTTACTAATTACTTATTTTCAAAAGTAATTAGTTACTTTATTACTTAGTTACTTTTTAAAAACATGATACACAAGCTGTATAGTTATAAAGCAATAGACCTTTTAGTCCAATTCTATTTTTTCTGTGTAATCCATCATATAAAATTGAATCAAATGAAAAAAGTCTCTTTTTAAAACTTGTTTTATTAGTTTTAATCATTTAACTTTATGCACATTGCATCAAGCAAAAATTTAATTATATGCAACATTCTCTAACTTGAAGAAAGAAGTTTTCTTCCCACGCCGTGTACAGTGGACACTAATGTTTTTGTCACTTTCTATGGAATCAAAATCAAAGTAATGTAAGTACTTCCAAGCTTTAAACGCTGCACGGTCGTACTCTCTCCGACACTCTATATTATCCATTGTTGATCTACACACAGACGGACGTCGCACTCACAAACGTCATTGTCATGAGACACTCTCCCTAACAAAATCATGGTTTAGTAATGCAGCAACAGCAGTGTAATTACTTTTTTTTGCAAAAGTAATCCTTTACTCGTAACTTAAAAAAGTAATCGGATTACAGCAATGAGTTACTTTTAACATCTTAATGGTCATCTCTGGTAGGTGGTCCTTGTGGAATTGTTCTCTTTTACAATTGCATTTCACCGTTTTTCAGAGGAAGAGTGTGTGAAAATAAACCTGCTGTCACAAGTATTGGCAGCCCAAGCCAGATTACTATAGCTGACCAACAGCTCCCAGCTATGCACACCACCAAAGAGCAATAAAGATTAATATGGGCTTCCTTGCCTGTGGGGCCATAGATTTGCCACTTTATATCAATAGATATCTCTAGAAATGAATATAAAAAGACATGCGGCGATGGGGATATATGCCATATACATGTGTATACTGTATACATCAGCTCTGTGTGTGATTCTACTTTTAGCTGTTCCTGTAATCAAAAGAGATTGTCACAGCAGGTGGCTCTGCACTTTTGATTTGGTAGATTTTTATAGTTTTTAACGTCAGATATTCTTCCTGACACAACCCCAAAGGGATTCGTTTCTCCTCCCAGGATCAAGCTAGAGACTCTTTGTCTGTTAGGCGATTGTGTAAACCATTACAATGTGGAGTCACTAGCTCTGTGTAAACTGCATGCTTAAATATGTTGACTTTTGCATTCTTTGTTGCTGTTGTCCAAACTTCAGATGGCTGTGGTCTGATCTCTCTGTGTAGCTCCCTCTCTTCATGCTTTCCTTTTTTTTTCAGTCCATTTCCATCACTTTGTCTAGATCTCTGAATCTCCCTCTGTCCATCTGTTGCTTTCATTCTCTCGTCTTGCCTCCACCCCCTCCATCTGTCTTAGAGGTTTCACTAACAGGGTACTTGACAGGAGAGAAGTGTGCAGGGAGAGTGGCCTTTTTCTAGCAAGTCAGCTAGTCATCCAAGGCTAATTAAATATCGCTTCTGAGTGCTCGAGTCTCTCTTGCTCTCCTACCTCTTGGTGTCTCTGTCACTGTCTTACTTAAAGTGGGTGCTTTTCCTGAACTGAATTAACACTCCTCCCTGTTTCTTACTTGCTTTCTCTCTCACACTCTCTCTATCCCTTGTTCCCAGTCATTGCCTTGGGCTCCTTACACTCAAATTAACCTTTCACTATAAAAATCACACAGGGGAGCAGTATCCAGACAGGTGTGAGTGGGTGTGTGCGTGTGTGTGTGTGTGTAAGAGAGAGATTGGGGGATGTAATGTGCATGAATCTGGGTGTGTGGCTGAGTTTACAGGGTCAGCCTGTAAGCCTCTGTCCATGTAATTGTGTATCAGAGTCTTAAATGAGCTCTATTTTCCCAAGCTGATCATGAGAGTGGACGGATGTTAGGTGGAAGAGGTAAATCGAAGGTTCAGAATAGATGACGGGTTTACGGGTAAAACGGGAGGAACAGGATGTACATGCTCCCAAAATCTTCCAGCTCATAAGGAATTACACCAGAGACTCATTCATTCAACAGGCCCAGTCAGTTAATAAACTCATGTACATCAGTCTGTCTGTTAAAACTTTAGACGTGAAGTGTAGTAACACTGGTTGGGACTGTCAAGATAGCGTGTCTCCAGGGCTGGAAATTAAGCTTTCCTACTTATAAATGTTACATATTACTGACAAGCTGTGTCCAACAGGCTGACAGTGTGGTGTTCAGCCTGTTGGACACAGCAGTGAAGAGTAGGCGGATAAAAATTAGAGTATCCAATTTCCATGTTGTAGAGATAAGGAGAAGTGAGGGGAGCAGAAGGAAGGTACAAGAGTACAGAAGGGGCAGGAGCCAGTAGTAGAGTAAAATCAAGTGAAGTGAATTTTTAAAATCTGGATTTTATGTCTCTTTGGCTTCATGTTCCTCCTCTACTTTTTTCCAAACCTAAACTTTCATGAAGGAAAAATTAGTTAACTTTTTAGGAAGAAGGTTTTGGAAGAAAAGGACAAACAGCAATACACAAAAAACCTTAAAAATCACGTTGGATTAAAAAAATGTCCTTGTTGCGTTTGTTCTCATTACCCTATAGATGTTTTTATCACACCTCTTTCACTCTATGCTTAGCTGCATACAAGTATTGCAACCCAGTCTCGCAGCAAAATTTGAACTAGACCCCAAAACATTTTTATCAGGCTTTTGTAGTCCTCTTTTGTGACAATCATCACAACTTTGAAACAAATGTGTTACAACAAGAAGTACATTTGTCTAGAACATGTATATTGTAAATAGTCTCAAGTGGGGGCTAAAGACCAAAGCAAAACCACTCAAAACCATTTTTATTCATCTTTAGGCATGAAAAGATGAATAGAAATACTTTACTCCACCACTCATCCGTCCATATTCCAGACGTGGACCATTTCCCTTAAAAGTAGACAATAATTAATTAACCCAGTATCACATCAATACAGTAACGTCTGGGTTTTAAATATATATTATCTCCCGCTGCTAGTACTGATACTTCTGCATGCTGCATTTCATGCTTTGCCTCTACAAAGCGTGAAAAGGACAGGGTGACTAATCAAAACATACGAGGACAGATAACAATCGTATTCAGGGACACAAACATAACGGTAAGAGATTTGTGTTGCAAAATGTAATAAAAGGTGAAAATTCAGGACTAGAAACACAAATTAATACAGCAGAGGCTGTGTTATTTCACCTAGTATAAAAAAGGTGAGTTTGTTGTATTTTAGTAGCTAAAAGCTCCATACAGCACAGTAGCGGACAAAAGAATCTTCCGGGAGTAAAAAGTTGAAAAAAATACATAAAGCTGTCATTCCCCAACCACTAATATCACAGCATCTGTCTGCAGTTGTAATCAGTATACTCTAACAGTGAAAACAAAAACAACTCAGCAACAACAAATATCACCATATCTCTTTAGATACAGCCAAACCTCGTAAACGGTTACATAGCTTGATTTGCAACCCTCTCACATATTAAACCTTTATCCTCTTTAAAGTACAAACTTTGCTGCTTCCATTTCTTATTCTAAGAGATCCGCCTCACTTACTGAAAGTTTCTGGGAATAAATACAAATCTGTGAAGGTTAAAATTTTGATTGTGTCTAACTATGGTCATTCATGTAATTTATATTATAGAAAGTATGCTATAGTATGTATTATAGTAAGCACTTTGCTAAATATTAATATGTTCATGTCTTTGTAAATCTCTAATTGGCTGTCCCAGTCTACTGAGCGAGTTGCTTTCTGTCTGAGTGGCGCTTTGTTTCCCGTTGTGTCTCTTTTTCTCAAGTGAGGATTGTAAGGTGAAAAGAAATACGAGCGTTGGTTCGTCTGGTGTGTCTTTGAGTTTGTGCGTGTGTGACAGAGAGACAGTCATGTTGGGCACACAGATGGGAGAGCTGAAGACGATTAGAGTGGTATTACATTGTCACTGGGCTGGCACACACCGCTTTAATTACCAAGTACTGCAAACACACAAAAATTTTTTAGAGACACACAAATTTATGCAAACAGACACACGAGCGCACTGATAGACAAATTCAAGCAAATATTACGCTACACACAAGCAAACTGATATAATGCAGCCCACCCACAGCGACACTCAACCACCTTATATGCAGCACAGATTTTGACACATGCGTTAAATTTCGATTCTGCCTGTTTTTCGTCTAGTGAGTTCATCACAGTTACTAAGAACATACTTTAGAAATCCAAAGTTTTTTTAATTTACACATTCCTAATGATACCCATTTTAAAATCAAGTGTTACTGAGGGTCAAGATCATAACCAATCACCCTTTTCTTTTTCTTTATATGAAAATATAAAGCAACCTCTGCATTCTGCACTACATTGACAAAAGTATTAAGTTACCTACACAATACATCAACAGTAGCTTTTATGTACTCTCATCCTAAATCCATAGGCATTAATATGTAGTTGGTCCTGCCTTTAAAGCTGTAACTGTTTCCACTTTCCTGGAAGAATTTCAACAGGATTTTCGAGTGTGTCTGTGGGGACAGAAGAGCATTTGTGAGGTCAAACACACATTGAGAAGGACTGACTCGCAATTTCTGTTCTTGCCTAAGGTATTTAATGTATTGAGATCAGGACTCTATGTAGACCAGTCAAGTCCTTGCCAACAGTATTCATCCAACTATGCCTTTATGAACTTTCCTTTGTGCACTGGGGTACAGCAATGCTGGAACAGAAAAGGATTTTCCCAGACTGTTCCCATAAGGTTTAAAGCATAGAACTGTCCAAAATGTAGTATTGAGGCATTAAGATTTTGCTTTAGTAGAACTAAGGACCCCAGAACCACAGAAAATCAACCTCATGGCTCAATAAAATCAGGCGGTTAAAGTCCTCTTGGAATTCTTAAGACTCATTCATCAGACTGCAGATAGAGAAGCATGATTCATCACCGCATGGACTACGTTCCCACTGCTCCAGAGTCCAGTGGCAGCGTACTTTACGGCATTCCATATGATGCTTGGCATTGTGCCTTGTGGAAACCCATGCCATGAAATTCCCAGCTCCAAAGCCTACTTCAGTGTACAATGCACTTCAGCACTTGATGACCCTCTTCTGTAACTTTACATGGTCTTCAACTTTGTGGTGTAGTTGCTGTGTATTTTGAGTTGTTTCCATTTTCCAGTAGTACTGCTTAAAGTTGACTGTGGAATATCTACGAAGGATGAAATTTCACAAACTGACTTGTGGCATCCTGTTACTGTACAACATTTAAATTCAGTGAGCTCTTAAAAACAACCCGTTCTTTCACAAATGTTTGTAAAGGCAGACTAAATGGCCAGATGATTGATTTCTACCTTTCTGGCAAAGGCACTCAAATCCCCTGAAATCAAACATGTAAGAAGTGCGGCCCAATACTTTTTGTCTATATAGTGTATTTTAGTCTTGTTCTGTCATGCAGTATCAGTTTTCACTGCAGCCCTGAACTTGTCTAAATATTATCTGACAGAGAACCTAAATGTCCAGTGCAATCAGACATCAAGGGTCTTAACCAGCCAGCTTCCCAGTACCATCTATGTGTGACTGTAGGAGCTGTGAGTGGGTATGACATGTGCTCTTGCAAGTCACACTCTTGCCTAAATGAAACGAACTATTTCTAGTAGTGAGAACAAGTTTGGACTATGTTGTTATGTGGGATACATATGAGAAAAGATGGCGTTTAAACTTGTTGTTCACCTCCCAACTTGTGTTACGCAGCCAATTTCCCTGGGCTGAAGGCCCAGTGTGTGTAAGTGGCTTGGTCTATACATGAATTCCATTGATACATTGAAGCAGAAGCATAGGGATTCACAGATGGTACAGAGGGAGATTCAGTTCAACTCTATTTTACTTATATAGTGCCAATTCACAGTAATAGTAAACTCCAATTGCTTTATATTATAGTGTAAAGAACCTAGAATATTAGGAAAAAAGCCCAACAATCAGACATCCCCACTAAGAGCAAGCAAGAAGCAAAGCAAAAAGTACCTTTTAACAGGAAGAAACCTCTGGCAGAACCAGGCTCAGGGAGCGGCAGCCACCTTGACCCTGCCATGACCAGTTGAGGGTGAGCTAAAAGAAAAGACAGCAAAGACACACGTATGGGAGAGAGAGACATGATTTACAGTAATTCTACTACTACTTTCTAATGATTAAATGTAATAGTGGAACCAAATGGAGAGTGAAAGGACATGAGTGAAGAAGTACTCAGCGCATCATGGCAAGGCCTCAGCAGTGTAAGCCTCCATCCATTCATCTATTCCTACCCTCTTATTCTTATCGGGGACACAGAAGAGGGGCCTGGAGGGGCCGGACCCTATTCTGGCTAACATCTGGTAAGAGGTGGGATACACCCTGGACAGGTTGCCAATAGAGAGGGTGTCTGTTTTCCAAATCCAAACTGGGAGCTAGTTCTACAGAAGAGGGGCCTGGATGCTCAAGGCTCTGCCTCCCATTCTACTTTTAAATACCCTACGAACCACAAGTAAGCCAACAGTCTGAAAGCAGTCCTCTATTGGGACAGTATGGTTCCATGAGATCCGTGTCCGCTTGCTACGCGGCCGACCTCCGGACCAGCTTCGCCGTCGCCGCTGGATGCGCGGGCGGCCACCAGAATGGACGCTCCCCCGTCGCTTGGCCAGGGGCTGGGGGTGCCGAGGTTTTGGGCTGGATCTCGCCCCAGTTCGCAGGGGGGGGAGTAGGTTCGGCCAGATTGCTCCCCGGCCTCAATCGGGCGATGGGGGTGTGTGGTGGGGCGTGGTCTGCGGTGCCGTGCGGACGCACCTGCACGGCATCCGCAATCACGTCCGCCGTGTTAAAACACGGGGACTCAGGGGTTGGGGGGTGTTGTGGTGAGATGTAAATAAAGATGGCTCTGAATGACACTCCGTGGTCCCGCCGTGCCTTATTCTCGCCACATACTTATATTTGTTTAATGTGCACACAGAAGGATATATACTGGTAAAAGTGACGCCAAGATTTCTCACTGTGTAACTGGAGGCCAAGGTAATACCATCTAAAGTAAATATTAGGGCTGAGTACAATAACCTCAGTTTTGTCTGAAGTAGGCAATGAGAGGTCATCCAGGCCTTTTTGTTTTTAAGACATGCCTGTAGTTTAACTAGTTGATTTGTGTCTTCATGTGGCTTCATGAATAAATAAAGCTGGCTATCATCTGCATAGCAATGAAAATATGCTATGCATATGTTGTGCTTTTTAATAATATCGCCTAGATAAGATAAAGATAAGATATTAGATAAGATTGCTGAGTCAAGTAAAGGCTTTAAGTACTGCCACCTATGAAAGTCTTCAAAATCAAAAATGAAATGAAATGCCTGAATGAAATAACAGTTTAATAGATATAATAGATATAATACCTAATAAGACAATCAACTTCAATAGGAGATTGCCACAACAGCTGAAAAAATGGGAGATAACTTTGTTTCCTTGTTTAGAAGAAAACCACTGTGGAGAATGGCAATCTCAAGCACATGCAGGAATGGTGCCGAGGTCTGGTTTCCACAAGCAAGAACCAATGCATTGACCATAACCATTAACAAATACCGGTGCCATTACCCTTCCAAGGCAAATGCAGCATGAAAAGGAATAATAAAAGAATTGCTGTTCTACATCATGGCTTTATTCTCAGCACATGTTTTCCAAGTCCTCAAAAGATGGTATTAATATCTGGTATTATTACCAAACGGTCCAGTTTTATTAAACTTGACTCCTATCAACTGTGTTCAGATGGGTTGGTCATTGGTTGAGCCAATCATACAATTTAAATAACTGTTATTAATCATATTCATCAAAACCTTTCAGTGCACTTTGGATTACAATCGTAGAAGATATAACTCCCATCACCACACAAATGTTTCAGCAAAGGCTAGAAGCAATCAGTAAAACTAACTCTGTATGGATTTGCTTGCAATATGCACTAAGGAATTGAGTAAACTGACACCAAAATAAAACCATGTTTTGTTTGAGTTTTTTTGTTTGTTTGTTTGTTTACTTTTTTATCTTTTGTGATCTGAATCAGTCAACACTCACTGGAGTCACTCTTTGTCCCCGTCTCTGTTCAAACAAACATAAAAAATGTTTGTACTGAGTGGCTGAGGAAATCAGAATAGCATGAAAAAATGTTTCAGTCTTTCAAAATGTTCATAATTAAGCTGCATCGTTTGTTATTCAACAAAATAAGTCACTGACAAAATGTTGTCAAAAATCCAATATGCAAATGTATATACATGGGCTCTTCACGAGACAAATGTCTGCTATTTACATTGTGTTCATATTGGCTTCACTTTCTCTCACTCTCTCTCTCTCACACACACATAATAATGCCTATAAATTTGATTACTTAGAATATACGTTTATATAGACATTTTATTTCCTCTGCAGACACATACATACTGTAAATTCACTCACAGAATCATAATAACAAGACAGCATTTTACGCAACATGGAGGGAACAAAAGTACTTTAATATTTCAGACAGTGATAAATGCTGTTGTTAGCTTATCAGCTTGTCAGGCATACCGAGTGTTAAACATTTTTAAAACTCCATGGTATGGGGACTGTTCTGTAAACCCTCTCAAAAAGACTTCACAAGTCATGGAAACGAATATATAAGGACCTACAGTTACATTTTAAAATGAAGCAAAGTGTATAATTGTGAATGTTTGCATTTAACTTAAACTTGTCCCTGTGACAACCTGGAAAATGAAGAATTCGAAGATATGGTTAATGTTATGAGATACTTTTTTTGTAACTGTAAGCACTAGTTTTGGTGTTAAAACTAAAACCAAAGAGCACCTAAATAAAAAAAAAAACATAAGGGGAACAAATCTATGCAGAATAAATTAATAATGGTCCTGAAAGACATTTGCCTGCAAAAACCTTTCCAGCCTCTTTAGTTCTCTGTGTTAAACTGTATGCTCTCCTACATGTCGTTTAAGTGATTTTATTATGTTAGATCAGACCTCAGGGACAAGTGCGCAGGTTTGAGGACTTGCTGAAATTGTGTATAAATAAAGACTGAAGCTGTGCACACACTGGAAAGCAATTCACTGGTTGGACATTGCTTTGAAGTTGAAGGTTGATCACTTCTGGACATCCCACATACTGGTTGCCTTGGTAACTATCAGATGTATTTACTGTCAGTTCATATGTCGTATCAACTATATCGTGTGCTCTCAGTGCAGTGCTTTTAATCACTCACCTGGAAGTTGGAAAAAGTTTTTCTTGGGCTCTCGCAACTTCCCCAGCAAAGTACTAGAAAAAGGTCTGTTTCAGTCCTCCCCCAAAAGGTTGATTCTGTTCATCTGGACATAGCGTTTTCATCCAAGTGAGTCCCTCAGACTGGAACAATACTGAAAGAATACTGTTTCAGTATTTCTCTTACATTCACTATATAATATTTCATTTACCAAAAGCTTGTGATCAATTTCAATGCTAGCTACAAAAAATTATTATTCTATATAACTTCTTCATATCTACATGCATGTATTTATGCTTCTACAAATATGCATACGCAATGCTGAACAGAAATGCTGAATAGAAAAAATAAAACATGAAAATGTCAAAAGAAAGACAATTGAAAACAATTTTCTTACCCTGTGTAAAACCCATCTACAGCCTTTTGGGACAAAAACAGGAGGGAAGCTGTTGAGGGAAAAGGGAGAAGGAGGAGTGGGGAGGGTCAAGAGCTCAATCTATCCCTCAGATGAAAAGCAAACGGCAATCTGTGCGGCACAAACATGCGTGTCATCCCTGGGAATTGGCTGGTGGTTGGTGGCTCATCAGGTTCCTTCTTTCTCTTTTTCTGTGCAAATGGGAAAGAAGTAGAAAAAAAAGAAAATGAGAGAGAGAGTGAGGGAGGGAAAGAGAGAGAGAGGGAGGCATTTATATTGCATTGGACTGGATGCTATGATGCCTGTTAAACTGATGTCGCAGCTCCCCAGAGAAGGGAGAGGGCAAGAGTAAAAGACCAAAAACAAAGGAAGGATGGAGCTGAGAAGGGCAGCCACAACAAAAGAAGAGGGTGCGATATGGGTGAAAAATGCATGTGAGCGAGGAGAGGTGGGACAGAGCGCAAGAGGTTAATCTAGAACAAATATCCATAGTGATAGAACAAGAGAGCCGGATGTGGCGAGTTGTTACTGGGAGTGGATAAGAGGGGATTTACACAGTGAGTGAAGAAGATAGGGAGTGAAATTGAAAAACAGAGCAGGGCAGTAACAGAGAGACAGCCGGAAAAAATGAGAGAAAGGTGATAGAAAAGAGAGACGTCGGGACAAAGTCAAGACGGAACTACTATATAATATGACATTGGAGGGAAAACAGATGTTGAAATGATAAAAAAAAAAAAAGATGAGACCCATCAAAATGACAGGGACAAATCTATACAGGCAAAACGAAAAAAGGGGGGAAGAAAGCAGAGGAACATGAGACTATTATAGCCTATGAAATCTGTCACAAACTAAAAAGTAAAGGCAGCCAGAGTAGATGAAGACACACTGAGATAGTGAAGTTTACTTATCCTCTGGTGCCACTTGAAGGTATTAAAGCCTGAGCTGAAAGTCGATAAGAAAGTTGTGGTCAAAAGAGCCAGGCTTTTATAGGCGGAGGTGAAGCCCCCAAACCATTTCATCCTTCATCCCTCTCGTCATCAAGAGTGTGGATTTATCACTCTATTACTAGGCCTTTGGTTCGTACGAGAAAGATCAGATTTTCTATAAAATGTAAATTAGTTAAATACAAACACTGCTCTTGCATCAAAACAGCAATCCATAAAGCAAAATAATTTACTGAAGAGGCTAAAAACCTCAGCAGAGCAGACAGAAACTTCAGTTTCTAAATCATGAAGCTTTACCTTGCGAGGCAGGTGGATTCTTTCAAGATCACGATTGAGGCTTCAAACTGTGTGCTTGCAACAAACCCACAGTCAGTGTCCTGTGAAGAACTACATGCCAATAAGGTAAGAGCCCATAAATGTATTTTAACTGTCACCGTTCACAAGTACATGCTTGCTTTAAAAAGGGCCGCTAATGGCAAAACTACATGACAGCAGAAATAATACTGCATGGCACAGGTGAGGAATTGTTATGGATGGTCTCAATCTCAAGTGTTTTTTTGACAGCTTTTGAAAAATACATAAATAGTTGCGTCTCCCCTCTAATACAGTTCAAAGTTGAAAAGGCAAAGTTGACATTTTTTAATTTTTGCAATTCTTCTTCCATCTTTCTAATTATTTTTCTGCCTGTAATGCTGCTCATAGATCATCACCTGCTTCAAGGTCTGCAAGTCTACTACCTGTGTCTTACAATAAAAGTCAGAAATGAGTGAGACGTGAGTTTATGACTGAGCATTCATTCCATTCAATCCACTCTATACCTCCTCTTAAAACCAGCTGTTTGTCTGTCACCAGGACAATAAGGGGCTGAAAGGAGTGCAGCTGTCCAAGCTGTCTTCACCAGGTTGGAACAGAGCAAGAACATAACTGATAAAAAACACTCATGTAGACTCATTTAGGAAAAAAGGATGTTTTTGTTTGTTCGTTTTTTAATCTGTGCATTCATTCGTTATATTTATTTATTGGGAAATAAATGTTGTAGTGACATTAGCATCATGGTCTGACATTAACAGCAATCTTCCTAACTCAGAAATTGGACATACTTTTTGTGATCATAGCTGTCTGTGTATATTATTGCTTCACAAGAGAAGACTCCGAGCATGAACAAAAAAAAGAACTCAGGGGGTCCTGAGGTGATGTGTTTCTCGATGTCAGTGTGGACTGATGCATTAAAAAGAGTTCTGCTCTGTGAGACAGGCAAGTGACAGACATCAAATTTGCTTCTAGTGATAGATGTCAAAAACATGTTTTTTTGTTTTGTTTCAGCTGTTAGTCTATACAGTCTATTCATTGATGTCTTTAAAATCTGTTGCCACAGATTCCTAACCCAAACAATTTCCCAGCTCTAAGGCGTCAAACCTTTGCTTAGAGCCAGTCACTGGCTAGTTGGTGGTAATGAATTCTTAAACCTTAATTGCGATGTTTCTTTTAAAATAAATCTTTTCATATATGTTCCCGTATTTGTTTTATTTGCTATAAGAGTATTGTGTCTTGTGGTTATAATATTTTGTATTTCTGTAGTCAGTATTGTCTTTTTGTCTGTATGTGTTTGTATACTAGATGACCACTTCTGCCAATGCGTTTATTGTTTGTCTCCCCCGTCACCACTGATTCAAGGTGTTTTTTATTACTTATTTTACTTAAACTGGGTTTCAAATAGCTCTTTGTGAATGAATGTTTAAATATATATAAGGTAGCATGCTGCGATACTGGCAGAGCAAGTATTCATAGTAAATCACCAATACAGCAGCAACAAATCACACTGTTGTTGCATGAGTAAAACTCATTTGACTCTATAACCATTTTCTGCTAGGCTAAGCAAGGGACAATAATGAAGAGTAAAATCAGAGATGGCCAATTTCTTCATCTTAACAAATCAATACGCAGTGTAGGTGCATAAGTTGATGTTTTCAAAATGTTACTGCTCATTTTCTCCTTCTGTTGCTGCTATGATTATCGCTATATCTTCGCTTTTTCACAACATTTACAAGCCACCGTTGAATGCAAAACGCCGCACCTGTTCTCTGAGGGCTGTTGAAAATAATTAACAGTGCAAGAGTAGCTGCAGGTGGATATTTCTTTTCCTTTTCCCAGCCAAACCTCTTTGCAGAAATAAAATATTTTCTACGAAGGTCTTTCTGGTGAAGTTTATTGTGAAATTAGTTGACACAGAACAGCGAGAGCCACTTGTGCCAGATGCACAAACAGTATAGCTAGACAGAGGGGATAGAGGGGCAGATGCAGACAGACGGATGATGAGAGAGAAGAGAGACAGATGGAAAGATGGAGATAGATGGAGACAGCAAGTTAGGGAGGATATTCGAGCAGTTCGCCTTGAGCCTGAATCAACACAGCAAGCTGACAGCTATATCTGTAGACTTTATTAACATAGAGAGGCACAAATCCATGCATGAACACACACTCGGTCATTTTGAAGCACACACTCACACACATACGCAAGCTCCCACACAGGCAGTCGAAACTGAGTAAATATTCCAGGCAGAGGTTTTGAAAGACAACCATCAACAAACATCAAGCCTATACTGATGGATTTCAGCGATAGACGACGATCAAACAAACAGGTAAATTCTCGCCAGGAAGGAAATGAATTAAAGAAAGAGAGCAATTTGATATATGTTTAATCTTGTTGTGCACATTTACCTGCATTGTAATATGGACTTTATTTTTAAATGTATGTATTGAATTGTTGTCTCGTTTTTTGAGATAACACGAAATAATGCTACTCTAGGGAAATGTTTCCATTTATGACAGTAAAAGTTGTATAAAATCAAGAATGAACAACATTGTATTTTGACCTTCAGAACAAGACATTTCTGGTTTCAAAGGATTGATAAAATCTTTTTTAGAGATGGGGAAAAAAGGAGTGTGTGTGTGTGTGGGGGGGGGGGGGTAGGTAGGTAGGTAGCAGCTGGTTGACACAGTGGGCACTGGGATGGGTATTCTGTCAGATTTGGCACAAGGAAGTGACATCACCTATCATGATGTTTAATTAACACCTTGGCGTGTGTGTGTTTTTGTGTGTACTTCTTATTTTGTGAGGACACAGATTTGATTTTATAGCAATAATGTGGAGACTTGGCTATTGCTTTCTTTGTTGGGGTAGTCCCCATAACATTAGATAGAAAAGAATGGATTTAAGAAAGAGCTCATTTAAATTATTCTAATGTGCTTTAAAGTAATGAAAATGTCTGTTTTTCGTGTGTGTGTGTGTGTGTGTGTGTGTGTGCCTGTCATGACTGTGTGGAGTTTAATTAGCATCTCAGTGCGTGCATGTGAAATTATGAGAGTGGATTTCATGCATGCATGTCACGGAGCACATGCTCATCTATGTGTATGTACATAAGTGTGGGTGCGTGTCTGTCAATGACAGCTGAGGTCACTCCTGGGGGGTTTAATCTGGATTCGCATCAGGAAGTGGGATGGCTTCAGCTGGTCTGATTGGAGTTTCCGTCGGCAACCCAGAGGTTCACCAGCTGTACTGATGATACACTTCCTGTAACGATGGAAACCTCTCCTTTTCTATCACTTCTTTTCCCTCCTAAGCACACATGCTCTGACACACACCTACACTCGCTAAGCCTTGTGCATAGGCCTGAACAAAGGCTCATATTCAGACTCTAATTATCCAACAGTGAATTGGACCTTAAGCCTCTGTCACACCTCAGAGTGGTGATTAGATCCTCTGCCCTCTTCTTTGCTCACCTTCTCATGAAAGTAAATACTTTTCCCATCACACGCTGTTATTAGCAGAGCAGAGAAACTTTGCTCAGTAGGGTTAAGTTCAGCAATTATGATGGTAGTTATGTGGGTAGCCACAGAGCCCTTCTCAAAGACACTGTATGTTCTTAAGATGATGCTTTACTCTGTCACTGGTGCCTCTTCAAAGAAGATTACAGGGTCAAACAGAGCATTTATTCATGCTTTGTTCTTCTATCGTTTTTATCCTCATCTTTGGGTCACTAAAGCTGATGGTACTATTACAAATCCAGAGCCATAAAATATCCTAATATTTTTGCACCCACTATAACCTGGCTGAGCTGTTTTTAATGTAATAGTGTAGATTGTCATATAAAGAACAAAGTTCTTCACAGAAAGAACTGCACCCTTGATGCACCCTGATTCTATAGCAACTGAGAAAGTAAGTAGAAGCCAAGTTCTGCTAATCAAATGCACTTGATTAACTCATCATAAGCAATTGTGAATAACTCCTGTAGAAGCAGGTGTTTTGACTGTGTGTGCTCACACTGTGATGTCCAGGAATGAACGGCCTGGCAAATTCACTCCAAGGTCAAAACATGCAATCCTCAGAGAAACTTCAAAGAGCTACATTTAAGACTTCACAGACCTTGGTTAGCTTGTTAAACTTTAAAGTTCATTGTGGTACAATTAGAAAAAGACTGAGCAAGTATGGTTTGTTTTGGGGGCTGCCAGGAGAAAAGATTTTTCCCCAAAAAAGAACATGGCTGCATGGCTTAAGTTTCTAAAATTGGATCGGAAAAACCACAAGACTTCTGGAACAATGTTGTTTGGACAGATGAGACCAAAGTGAAGATGTTTGGCCACAATGCACAGCTTCAAACACAGCATATCAGCGCAAATTCCTTATAACAACTGTTAAGCATGGTGGTGGAGGGGGTAAGGATTTGGGCTTGTTTTGCAGCCACAGGACTTGGACATCATACAGTCATTGAGTTCACCATTAACTCCTCTGTACAGTCACATGAGACCATCTGGCTGAAACTGGGTCATCCAACAGGAAAATGATTCCAAGCACAGCAGCAAATCTACACCCTCTGTCTGCATAAAAGCAGTGTTGGAACACACTCTGGTAGTATACCCTCCTGAACATCAGTTGAACAGGATTGTACTGTGGAAAGTAGTGTGTTGCTACAGAAATGGAAAGAAAAAGGCAATTTACAATGGAAGAGGGACGGACCATCATAAAACTTAAAAATGTAGGTCTTTCCTTTAGAAAAATTGCAAAGAAAGTCAAGATGTCAATGAGTACAGTTTCATTCATCATCAAAAGGCACTCAAACTGGGCCAAGCTCTGACAGGAAGAGGTCTGGCAGACCCAAATCCACAAATGAATCTGAGGACAACTTCCTGAGAATTAACAGCTTGTCTGATAGGCGGCTCACAGGACAACGGCTTCAATTACAGCGTAATTTGTGGTCATAGTAGGCAAGTCTCAGTTTCAACTTCAGCTTTGACAGGACAAGTTGCCTACTTGTACTATGCTTTCATTTCAGAGTGCAATGTGACATTAAACTGCATAATTTTCAATAAAACCTGGAAAAATTTCAGTGTTCTAAAACTTTCGACTGGTAGCGTATATTAGTTTACACCTATATACCTGATTTGTTATTCCCTGTCAATTAAGTGTTTCAAAGTTTGATGTGTTCTTTTAATAAAAAAGCCCCAATGTCTGATGAGGTTCACAAGAGGTAACTGTCAGAGAGGCATAACATCTTTAAAACAATCCATTGCTATTATTTTATTGGTATTTAGTAAGTTGAAGATAGTAATTTTATGACAGTATGATTTCATCTTTTAATATTCTTGATCTTGATTATTTCAAAATTCAAATCTAATAATTTTTTCCTTTACAAAAGAACCCTTGTTTTAAATTATCCTGCATTTATGATTCACCTGCTCAGAAGGGTAGTAGTAAGATATTTTTATGTGAAACAGGATTCTTCTATAAAGGAAATAAATATCCTGCCTCCGCTTTTCGTGCTCTTTTTCATCTGTCCACTTTTTTCTCTTATTCTGATTTTCTTTTTTTCTTCTTCCTGTGGTATGACTACTTCATCATCTGGCGCCCTATGACAGCAGCGCATTAATCATGGTGCCTCTTTCATACACACATGCACACCACACATGAACACACATACAAAGTCCACACAGACACATATACATACATATACATACATATATATATATGTATATATATATATATATATACACACACAAACATTCTGGATCCTGGATATGGATCCAGAAAGAGGTTTTAATATTAATCTATATGCAATAGTTCATGTTCATTTTATTGGCGCATGGCACATATATGGTAGATTTAAAATAAAAAACAGCTTCAAAGTTTGCAACATTGTTATATTATATTGCTGCAGTGAAAGAGAACACAAATACAAATGCAAAGTCCTGCAGGTACTTGCATACATTATCATAACAGCACACTCATTTTCACTGTTTCACACTGCCACAGTTAAAGGCTGGAGCTGTCGTGTTTCATTCCAAGATTAAAAACTACAGTGTGTGTTGACTCTGTTTCCAATAGATTTAAGGAAAAAGTCAGTTTCACATTAGAAAAACGCCATATCAAATTCTGAAAACAAAACCATGTTGCAGCTTTCAGCTCCCTGTATCCAAGTCCAACTTATCTTACACACAGCATGATGTAGAAAATCTCAGTATTTACATTTAGTGTGTGGACAGCTCTGTGTCATCATCACTCCAACTGATCCAGCTATGAAATTGTTTGTAACATCTGATATTGATTGGCTGTTTTTCTTCCCCATCATCTCAGTGGTCTCCTGATAATGGTTGTCAAATTCAAATGAAAGTTCATGCAATGTTGCTGTCTTTCTGTAGCATCTTTACTTAATATATATTCTTATCACATGTATCTGATTTCTTCTACATACTTCAGTCCATATTGATTTTTTGTAAGGCCCCAAATAAAAAAAACTAATGGATTTCATTCTGCAACAAAACCAATACTATAAAAACATTATTGCTTTTAAATAGCATAGTTTTTACTTTTGATACACCTTTTGGGAAAACACTCCACACAACAGTAGACTGGTGCACAATAAGTAAGCGAATCAGTCAGAAAATATAGATTTCTGTAGGGAAACTGGTCTCAAAGCGCACTGGGAGACCGAGCTGTGCAGGAAGTTTGGTTTTATACTGGAGGAAACAAGACAGCAAAAGTAAAAGGGAATTGATTAAAACCTTCTTGTAAAAACTACGTGAAGCATAGTTTTGGTCTTCTCCTGCTGCTGGTTCAGTGAATGTGAATGACGAAACCTACAGACATTCAGCATCTGTGAAATGTTTGCTTTCAATGCCCGACAAGGATCCAACTTTGTGTTTACATCTTTTTGCAGACTCTGCCTACCTGTTCTTTAATTGTTTGTTGTTTTGGCTGTTTGGTGGTTGTTGAAATAGTTTTGTTAGCTTTTAGCTGGTTCCAATTTTTCTGTGAATACCACACATGCCTATATTTAAATAACAGATCTGGCAGTACATCCTGTTAAACCAGATGTTCTCCCTCTCGCCCCCAGCATTGAGGTTCAACAGGTTAATTGTTTATTGCTTAACTACTTTGTTTAGTATGAATGGCCATAAGGGAGGTTTTTTATTGGTACATGCAGACATTTCTGCATCTTTGCCATTCAAAGACACTTGTATTTAGTTTATTTCATGTAATATTCAATACTGAACTATAAACTGAGTCTTTTTCAAGGAAGCAATTTTTATTCAGTGTTTTCATTTAAGCCTTCTTTTTATGGATTTACTACTACAACACAGATTATGTTAAAGGCCTGGACACGTTTGAAATCTTTTGTCCTCCACAATGGAAAATGGCTAAAAATATAAACGGGTATCACTTAAGCCAGCTTCTATTTTATAAATTCTGCTGCTCGTTTGACTTTTTCACTCATTTCTTCACTTTTTTCTGACATGTTTGCATTTCGATCCAGCTCCACTCCACGTACCTGGCCTCTACCACGACACTTGCTGTCTTCTGAACAGCTGCCCCCCCCCTCTTTCACATAATGGTATGATCCCAGTCTATCTTTGAGGATGATTAGGCGCATGGTGTGCCCATCAAAATAAAGTCCCAGTCCTGCCAACATGGATTCTCAGCTGGATAAACGTATTACGGGCGGATGTTCACCTGGTCTTGCCAGAGCAGCTCAGTTGCAAGGCAAGTAAATGATCTAAGCGATAATTCTTTTTACAAAGTCCAGGTCTATAGAAGTCATTACTTTAACATATCTCCATAACATGAGGCTGAGATCCATGGTCTTGTTATTGCCAGTTAACAATACAAACTTTAGGCTACAGTATAACACACACAGGAACTTTTTTTTAGTGTTTTAAGACAAAAACTCTAAAAAGATAAAAACCAGCCCAAAAGGATCTCCATAATGATTTGAATGTTTGTTTTATTTTATTTTGGGTTTGTTTGTTTGTTTGTTTGTTTGTTTGTTTGTTTGTTTGTTTGTTTGTTTGTTTGTTTTTATCCTCCATCCTTGCAGATAATTGAAGAGCTATAGATATAGTTATCTGTTTAACCAAACACTGGTTCTAGGTTCACTGAGTCATCCCTCACTTTTCACATTCAGTTTGGAAAAATATTGAAATTTCTTATCCCCTAACAGTGGATGACATCATGGTGGCTACGCTCTGAATTTTTTCCAGCTTCAGAGCATAGCCACCTCACCAGGAAAAGTACATTGTGAGCACTGACTATAAGCTTTCACAGGCATTGCCCCTACAGAGTTTAGTCATTACAGGATGTGTGCCCTCAGGGTCACGAGGATGCGGCTTTAACTCTGCCATCTTGTAAATAACATTTTTTCACTTTAGAGTCAGAGAAAGCATTTGCATCTCAAGCCAGTCCTCAAGAGGCTGTAATAGATTAGAAACCCAGTAGGTCAATAATTGAATAGCAACATTGTAATGAGAATACATGTAAATATAGATTTAATTTTAGCACAAAGGCTCTGTTTCCTAGCACTCCCTGTGAAGGCTAATTTAAAGACAGCAAATGGCAAGAGCAGAGAAAGATCAATGTAACCCCGGAGGGCAACAAAAAACAGCATTATTTTAAATACAGTGCACAGCAAGTGATAGTAATATAGAAGATTAGCTGATACATCAGCTTATTCCGAGCACTCAAGTTGCGTGAAATAAGTAGTTTGAAATGATGGTGTGCACAATCTTGCAGATGTTGGAGTGTTAAAGGTACACGAGAAAAGCAGTCTCTTTAAAAACAGAAGTTATTATGGAGGTAGATTAAATTTATGCCTTTTTCTGGCTGATCTTGTCATAATCACACAACAAAGAAGATGCCATGTAAGGATTGTGTTCATATAGTATGTTCTCTAAAAATCTATAATTGAGAGAGAAATGTTGCTACTAATCACATCAGTCGCAAAGCATAATTAACACAGTTTTAATATGTATTGATGCTTTCTGCAGTATAACAGCAGAAACATAGTGTTTATAGCTATAAGTCATCTTAATTTACAATCAAGAGAAGACAGTGAGATGACTGCTTCAAAGCAGAAGGATATGTTTGTGAGATATGCACAGAGTTTTAGAAAATTCCTTTGTGGGATTGAAAAAATCTTTGTTAAAAAATTGCAAAGCAATATTAGTTTAAAGCTTAAAGATGTGATTATGTCCATAATTAAGTGGATGCTACTTTAAACAAGCACCTTTAGACAACAAGAAAGCCGACATTTAACTAGCTTCCTCTCAAGAGTTCTCTAAAGATTGCTGAAGATACACTAAAAAAACTAAGAAGATGAAACTGAGGGTAAACAAACTAAAGACTAATACTAAAAGTGAAAAACAGTCAAGAGAGGACATTTAAACTGGAGGATAGAGTTTTTTAAAGGCTGTAGATATAAATTTCAACAGGAGTGATTTTGAAAGTCTGGAAGCCACAACTTCAAAAGCATAAATCGAGTGCCTTTGATTTTACGTATGAAGCAAGGTACACCTAACATGCCCTGGGCTGTATTAACTCGGAAATGTAAAAGGAAGCTTGACCATACAAAGCTTTCAAAGTGATAACAAGGATTTTGAATTGAATTTTGAAGTGAGTAATAAAAGACGGAAAGGAATTAGACAGATAAAAGGAGGACCGAGGAGAAAAAAGAAAGAGATACAAGGAGGGAGAAGCTATCATTGCAGTGTGCAGACAAATGGTTCTCAGAGCTGCTTGCTAGCCGGATAAAAGACAGGTCTTAAACTATGACCAAGGTCAACTCCCCTGCTTCCTGGCTCAACCACACTGGCATATTTACACCGCTATCACCACCAACTCTGTGTCTTTGCTCTTTTTTTGTCTCGCTTAGCTGCTTCATCTCTGCCTGTCACTCGTCTCCATCACTTAGTCCCTGCAACATATAAACAGTGAAACTGCACTGGGCACAAATGCACAAATGTGTATGCAGGTGACCTAACCTTAAGCAGAGACCATTTTGTGTTTTGATTTTAGCTGTATGCTATAAATGTGTATTGTTGAAGCCCCATCTTTGAGTATTTTTAATGTAATTAGTGGTTGGCAACCAATTGTTTTTCCCATTCAGCTGCCAAGTGCAAGTAGTTTCAGTGACCATTTTCAATTCCAAGGCAATTGCATAGGCCACCTGGTGGGAATGAACTTGTCTCCAAACAACTGGCAACAACTGAGACTGGTTGCAATCATTCGCTGACGTGTTGGTGAAGGTTTGCAAATAACTGCCATCTATTTTAAAAACACAGAAAGATGCACTGCCAACACTTTGTAATTAGTCAGAGCAAGTCTGCAACAGTGTGCGAAAGTCAACTACAGTGAGATTACAGAGGGACTCGACTCAGCTGGTTGCAAATTGGTTCTATTTTTATAAACAGTAAAAGAAATATTTCCTATTCATTTATTTTTTTAATTAATCTTTAACCAGGAAAAAATAAAAATCTCTTTTTTGTCCGACAGCAGTACTATCATAAGTTGTAATTCATTCATTAATACAGTGTAATACAGTGCACAGCTGTTTACACCTTAAATGTATAACTAAAAAAACACAAACTACATTTTCTCAACCATTGACCGAACTACTCTCAGTCATCTCTCTTCATTAGGACTTCATAATTGCAGATGTTAAATGTTGCACTAATTAAAAACATCAGCACTCGTCATGATATATGGTTCCCTATTGTTTGTCAGCTTTCTATTAATAGCTTTTTTTTTTAGCAATGGGCTTAATTGATTTCCCACTCAGCTAATTGATTGCAAGGCTAGAGGGAGATTTGTTTTGCAAGGTAAATTGAGCTGATTGTCTGAGAGTTTAGCAACTGAGACAAAGAGAGAGTGATACACCGTGACAGAGAGAGAGAGAGAGAGAGAAAAAGGGCATGTTAGTCACAGAGGCAATTAAGACAGCCTAACCTCAGGCAATGACCAATTACAAGTTTAATTTGTAGAAATGTTTGCCAATTATTTTGCCCAAACTTTAAATAGTCTTGTGATTTTTATTTAGAAATATATATTTGTTAACTTACACTTTTTAAAATACACTATCTCAAAATGTAATTATCTTCTTAAGGCACTGATGTTGAAACATTTTTAAATAAAATGTAATATAGTATAATTAATTAGGTCTACATTTAGGAGCCTGTAACAAACTGAAATACAAGTTTTTGGAAAAATATTACGATCTTATATATTTTTTTAACTTATTAGCTTATGTACAGTACTGCTAGGGAAAAATAATCAAAATGCTCAGCTCAACACTGTTTACAATTCTTTTACTTTTGGACAAAAAAGTTAAATATATAAGACGAAATGCGTTATTTTCATAAATGTAAGAAGAGTAAATAAAGCTACAGGCTATATTTAGTCATTATCACTTACTAGAATTTACAATGACACAATAAATTCCATGCCATTATCTCTGACAGATTAATTGTTGTCATGCATCTTGTTATCACATAAATGATGCAAACCTTGTCACAGGAATATTGTTTATACCAGCTAACCAGGATACTTACATACAGTAAGGCCATTCAGAACTCGAATGGGGAACTACAACACTACTCCAGGGCTTAGATCCTTAGTAAACCTGGTTCCAGTTTAACTATGTGGAACAAGTATAGCATAGTGATGTATGTATGTACAGAGAGATGGAGAAATGGGAGGTGAGGTCACAGCCCATTTGGCTTTAACTGTCAGGGGCTGAGTCTGTGACCCAGCATTTTGAGTTTATTTTGTTGTTTTCATTTCTTATATGATATTGGAAATATGTTAAGTTCTTGTGTTGTGTTATTATTAGTTAAGGTTTAATTGAGTTTTAGTCTAGGTTATGTTTCACCTATGTCTCTGTGTTTGAGTCTTTTCCTGTTTTCTGTGTTAGTCTGTCATGTGTTTTTTGTCTGCGTATTTCATGTTGTCAAGCTTGTGTTATTATGTCTTCGTCTCTCCATGTTTCCTTGTTTACATTGAAGAGTCTAGTGTTTCCATGTTTGATGTGTTTTGTTTTACTTCCCCTGTGGCGTCTTTATGTTCATTCCAGTCAGCTGATTCCCCCATGTGTTTCCACTTCCACTGATCACCTCCTGTGTGTATTTAGTCTGTGTGTTTGCATTCAGTCAACAGGTCATCTGTTTTCCGTCCCTCCACGTCAAATCAGGTTCAAAATACTTCATGATTCTGTTCAGGTCATGTTCATGTTTTCCTCATCATAGTTTCTCACAGGCTCTTGTTCAGATTCATGTTCATGTCACTTTTTTATAGGTGGTTGTAGTTTTTTCCCAGTCTGGGTTTCAGTTTAGTTTTTCCCTCGTTTCGCCTTGCTTTATTTTTGTGTTCATGGTTTATTCAGTGGCTTGCTTTTTGTTAACCTTAGTTCGTTTCTCCTGTGTCTGCTTTTGGGTCCGTTCCTTAAATACACCAGCTGGGCAGCCATGACATTAACTCAGTTTAACTGAGTTTGACCTGAACAGTCAACTGCAAGTGAAACTCTATATCATTTCTAGGCTCATGGAATTTGAAGATGTATGCAATGCCAAATTAGGTTAAAATAATTAGGCCTTTTCTTTTCAGATATGTTTTGCAGTTTTGTTTATTAATTAGTTGAGTAAGTCATTAATGGCAGTCTAGTTTTTCATCTTGTTTTTATTAGTTTGATATCCTATGCAGTGTGATGACAGATTTATTTTCTCATGTATTAATCACATATTTTAATTATATCACATTAGTAATAGTAATATCACTTCCTCACTTTAGTATAGCAAGATCACTCCTGTAACCCGTTGTATGCATGCATGTAGAATGTTATCACAAGTGGGCCTCAAGTTTTATTCCACCTTCACAGTGGACCCATTGTAGACTGGAAGATCTCCAGACATCCTGCTCTTAGGAAGGTGACGGGTGGTTGTAACTTTTCTTAGAGTGGGAGGGGGTAAAGGACGAGCTGGACTGAAGCTATAGGGATGCATGATGTGCTGTGGAATGTTCTTTGTTTAAGAGTGTTCTGGGAAGGTATAAAAGAGTTCAGGGCAGTGGCCATTAGCAGAGATGATCCTAGTGTTTTGGCTGGGATGTTTCTCTCCGTATGGCAATATGTTATTAAACCATTTCAAAACGCTTACTGGGTGTGTTGCAGGTTATTGTTAAAATTTCCATAACAGCAGCAAAATTCACACTAAACATTTCTCCATCCATCCATTTTCTTACACTTACCAGGGGCCAGGTCACAGGCATGCAGCCTAAGCAAGGATACGCAAACCTCTCTCTCCACAACCACCTCTTCCAGCTTATTCAACAGAACACAGAGGCTTTCCCAGGCCAGATGAGAGATGTAGTTTCTCCAGGGGCCTCACCTCAGCTGACTCCTTTCAAAGCGGATGAGTAGTGGCCCTACTGAGCCCCCCTCAGATGGCTCAAATTCTCACCCTGTGTCTAAGGCAGACACCAGCCAGTCTTCGGAGAAAGATCATTTTAATGACTTTTATCCATGATGTCATTCTTTCAGCCACTACCCCGTGATTGTAGGTGGGGGTAGGGACATAGATCAACTGGTAAATCAAGAGCTTTGCTTTGTTGCTCAGCTATCTCTTTAACACAAAGGACCGATGCAGCATCTGCATAACTACAGTCACAGCCTTAATCCATCTGTCAATCTCCCACTCTTTTCTCCCCTCACAGACCCCAAGATACTCTTCCATTTGCAGCAGTAACTCATTCCTAACCTGGAGAAGCCACTCCAGGCTTTTCTGGCTGAGGACCACGGCCTCAGTCTTGGAGGTGTTGTATCTAATATCCACCGCTCCTGCATGAGCTTGATGAAGTCAACAGAACCACATCATCTGCAAAAAGCAGAGTCCAATATGCAATGGTCTGACTAACTGCACACAATGCAGACCAAGAACTTGCAACAGTTATTCAAAGATTTGTTTCTAGTAGCAACAGGCCAGACACCCCACACTCCTGAAGCATCCCCCACAAGATACTCCGAGGGAATTGGTCAAATGTCTTCACGACCACTTGGCAATCAGTTGACCGATCAGCTCCTCTTATCACCCAAGTGTCCAAAACATGTGGTTGCAGATCCAATAATGCAATTAAAAAATGATCATCAACCTGTGATCTAGGGTGTTGTGATGCATGCATGCACATGCACTTATATGGACATCCTTATGTTTGAACATGGTGCTCATTATGGACAATCTTTTATTTGCACAGATGTCTAATAACAGAACAGCATTCAGGTTGAGGCATGCCATTCAACCTAATCAAGCTCCTCCACATCTTGCTGTCATTGGTCACATGAGCATTGATGTCTCCCAGTAAGACAATGGAGTCATCAGGTGGATCACCCTTGAATACGCTAACCAGTAACTCAAAGAAGGCTGGGTACGCTGATCTGTAGTTTGGTGCATAAGCACAAACGAGAGGTAGGCCCCCATCTCTTACCTGAAGGTGCAGGGAAACACTGACAAAAACCCAAATGTACAAGCAGCAAACTGAGGGAATACAAGAATACCCACCCATGCCTGCCGCCTCACACCAAGGGAAACAACAGACTTGAACATAGCTCCTGGGATCACTAGGATACACAAACATCTTTGAGATAATTCACAGAAAGTTAAAAAATCGTGACAGACACTGATATAACACATTGTCCAGGACAGAATTGTCAAAATGTGCTTTCAAGTTAATTTAAACTAATAGTGAAGACTCAAGATTACGGTCAAATTGTCCATCATAAAGCTTTCTGTAACTGTCTGTTTCTTCTTTCTTTCCACTTTGCTTCCTGACTGGCTCGTTCCAAGGTCTTCTCAATGTTCCCTTTTTGTAGGTTTGACTTTGCCTTGACTACAGACCAATTTACCTAAAGCAAATGTCAACCATCTCACCTTGGGAAGTGGTTCAGTGAGAAAAGCAGGAGTATGATGAAAGAAAGAGAGCAGCCTCACAATGAGTCCAAAAAAAGAGGGTACGCATATCAAGAAATGAAAATAATAATGAGCAGGCTGCAAGTTCTATAGAAGCCGATACTGTATCAGAGAGTGCATCCTGTGTGGGTGTGCGCACATCATTTAGCATCTCAGTATTGTTCACAGGTCTGCATTTCCCACGAGGCCATGCATGAGCGAGTGAGCGGCTGGTCCCCGGGGATGATGACAGCGGCAGCTCCATTGTTGCCAGAGTGATATATTGCAGGCAAACCCTTGGGGGCAGGAACCACTTATTTAGACATCAAATTAGGGCTGAAGACACACACACACATACCCACATATCTCACATAATAGGTACGCGCAAGATGCTTCCTAAGCACTGATTTTGATTTACAGGCGTACCTGGTCCACTTCCACAGAGGTGCAAAAACATGCATTGCTTTCTCAGTTCATTATTTTGCATCCTTAGTTGAAATTTGAATAATAATTGCCTCTGACATTTTGTATATCATCCTTAAATCATATTAATTAGTGTAATTAGTTTTCAAATACAGAAAAACCGAACAAGAGTATTAGATATAATTAACAGAAAACAAGAATATGATACTGCCTATAATGACATGGATGTCTGCGTGATTGTGGTACAAACTCAAAATATTTCATGATTATTTCCTTACAAGAAACTTGAAAATTGCCCAAAGTTATAGCCACTGTTACCCCAGATAGACATTTAGATAGCACAGTTAAAAACACTGGTAGACTTTGTGAACTGTTAACTGGACAATGGGCAGTTTTAGGACACCGGGTGTTTAAGCTGCTGGCCGTCTGGCAGGAGGTTCAGGCTGCTGAGGTCCCAGACAAATAGACTCAAGGGCAATAGCCCTTTACAACAGGGCAATACCTGTTTGGCTACCTCCCTGGACTATTTGGGGGGGGGGGACGACAATAACAATAATAATATTTATAGAAAAGTGCAATAATAATTAATTTGCAATAATAACATACACTTATTCTTCATTTTATTACTAAGTTAAGTTACTGTGTTGTGTTGTGTTGTTTCGTGTCGTGTCATGTTGTACGTAGTGCCGATGTGGGACAGTTTTCCAATGTCATTGTACTATTGTACAATATATGACTGTGCATTGACAATAAAGAGTTATCTTATCTTATCTTATCTTAGGTATATACACTAGTGCACCTGCTAATTTAAACACATCTTATGGTATTTTCACCTGACATATGCATATATTTACATATACACACTCAATATCTACATGAAACCAAATGCACACATTTGGTTTCAGTAGAAGGTGTTGTAGCTGTGTTGTTGTATGTTGTATGATCGAAACCTTCTTCTGAGGCCTCTATTAGAACTTTCTCCAGGCTCATCTGTATCTATTATATTTCAGTAGGGGTTAGATTATTTTCCTGTCTTGTGTATTACAAATCGAAAGGAGCATCTTTACTTTTTTATTTATACTGTGTGCTAATTTATATGTTCTTCTACACATTGCCTGATATTTGTACTGCCACAACAGGGCTATTCAGTGTTTTGGTGGTTTTCTATGTACATTTATAAGAACTAAACCTTTCTAACCTTGATAGCACAATAGTGGAGAATTGTTGCCTAGCTTAGAATAACATTTTTATCCCTTATTTAAAAAACAACCAAAAACAAGGGACAAACATTGTAAGATTTGCACTAAAATAACCCTCTACCACGTTGTATGGTGTTCTTTTCTATCTTACCTCTTGCCTGTTTCTTTTAGACAAGGGGCTAATATGCACTGATGACAAAAAACAACTGCTTTCTTTTTTCTTTTCTTTTTTTTTTGCTAAAAATGTGCTAAATCTAAAAATCAAATGGATTTTTTTAGTACTTGTGCTCTTAGAAATATTAAAACTAATACCAACCTTTGAACACTTTGCTTGTAATTACCCCAAAATCGTACTCTAAACAACATTCCACTAATTACTTTCAGAACCATAATTAAAGAAAAACAGGGTGTTTATTGTGATGACTCTTTTCTTAATCATTTCACTACAGTTAATTTAATTTGCTTCCCTGAAAGTTCATTAGTGCTTTTGTATTTGGCTTTAAACTTTTCCTCCATCTCTTCTCATCAAGATGTAATTTCTGTTATTTTTCCACCCTTTCACTTATTTTTCCATACTTCCCACTGGTGTGTGTTCCTCTAATCTTTAGTCCTGTAGCAGTTGCTTCTTCCCATCATCTTTCTTTATTCAGTAATTAAAATGTAGTCCTCCTGTCACCCCTTTAGAAACATCTTTGAAACATATAGCCCCTTCTCCTTCCTCAGTGTCTAATAAATGCATATGTTATTTTATTAGCACATTCATATCATGTCCAGTCAGGAGAAATATTATCCCTCAACATGAGATGCAGTTTTGGTGTGAGTGGTAATCGCATGTAAAGTGTTTGTGCTCATCAGTGGCAGTGATGTTAAACCAAAACTGAGAATGAATGGTGGTAATATTTCAATGTTGCTGAAACTAGATTATTTATCCCTTTATCCTGAGATGACAAAGCTTGTTTCCTCATGACAGCATGTTCATTATTTAGTTATAAGAGTTCAGAAGTGCCACACCAGCAGGGTCTGAACTACAGCAGAGACACAGAAACTGAGCAGTTTAGGGGGTCTCTGAAATATTGACAATATGTTATTTTTCATGCATATTTGTTTTTCTGCAAGTTTTCTATCTTCATCTTCACTGATCCTGTGTAAAATTAGGATATTATTGATCTATGATTCATGCATGAGCTTGATTCATCACTAATTCACTTTGAGTAAGATACTGAAAGCATTCTGTACGTTGCCAGCTTGATTTTTCTTCTCACCTTGGAAAACATTTACATAAAAATAATCATTTGAATCCCAACATTCTGGAAAACAAGTTAATACATGTCTTCTTATAATGATGGTGGATTGCAAAAGTATTATCTGTCAGCATTAAAGTGTAGTATTATCACAGTACTGAAATAAAAAGCTTCTCCGCATACTCAGATCTTCTTGTAGTGCTAAGAGACCACAGCAAGAAGCAGAAACTACTTCTGTTTTCCTATTTGCATTCTTATAAAGAGAAATGATGACATGAAATTTAAAAAAAATCTAAATTAAATGTTTTATAAATGGTGTATATTTTCCTTCTGACCACAAGGGGAAAAAAGTCCAGCATCCATGGTATAGCTCACTAGGGATGGGTATCGTTTAGGTTTTATTCGATACCAGTACCAAACCGGTACTTTTGAAATGGTGCCGGTGCTTAAACGGTGCTCGAACCGGTGCTTAAAGAATGGAGAACACAAAATTGGTCCAAAAACCTCTCATGTTCAGCTGTTTTTTGTAAAAAAGATAACAATGTTAGCCTCTTCTGCAGCTATAGGGGATTTATGGCATCACTCTTGGCTGGAAGCAGAGCTTAAACAATGGAAAAAACACAAACTTTGTCCAAAAACCTCTCATGTTTAGCTGTTTTCCACTTTTTCTTTGGTCATTTTAGCCTTTTTGGCCAGGGTGAAGGGAGTATCTGCCATCAAACAAGAAGACAGCCGCATGTAACTACGACGGTGTTTGCTAGTTCACCTTGCATTAATGTAATAACGTGGTTAGCCTACTCAACGTAAATTACACACGGACAACATTAAGCTACTCACGCAGAGAAGAACGGCTGCTGCTGCCATCATCATCCGTCATCATTTCTGCTACACTGGCAGGGCTAGGGGCCAGGACTCTCCTCTTCGGGTTTTTGGGGGATGTTGCTAACTCCAGGTCCGATAACAGGCAACCCACCCATAGTAGATGTGCCCGGTGTGAGGTCTTGCAGCAAGCTATCAAATACGGCGCATTTCTCGGCTTTTAACAAAATGCTATACGTCGCCAGGTGTTTCATCAGATTTGAGGTGTTACCTCCTTTGACAGTATCACCTTAAAGCACTTGTTGCAGGCTGCTGAGTTTGCATCTTTTGCTGTGAAGTACAGCCAGACTTTTGACCGCTTCGCCTTTGGCATTTTTAATCTGTAGCTCTGCTCTAAAAGAACGTACGTACCTGGGCCCGCCTACTATGCTTGCAAAGGTAAAATGATTGGCTGGAATCCAAAGTGTATGACATCTCAGGAAAAAGAAAAGCACCGAAATAAAGCACCGAAATGTGCGCTGCTTTTCGGTCTAGTTACTACCGTTTATGTCAGAACCGGTGATACCGGTACCCATCCCTATAGCTCACACACTACACACGAAATACTAGTCAGGTTTCAACTTGAGTGAATCTTGTTATAACAAGATAATATTTCTCAAGATAAGAAGTGGGTCAAGTTAAGTGCACTTACTTTTCCGTTTTAAGGAGGTTAGCCTGCGCATGCTAGCACCTAGGATCTAACGTAGCTTTAGGTATTTTATTTTTTAGGTTAGAAAACAGACAGAAGTAGTAAAACTGAGTAAAGTAAAACAACTTTTTGTAGCTCTGTAGCTTTTCTTCAAATCTCTGTGGACAATCTCTATGGAACGTATGACTTCATAATTGCAGTTATTTCCCTCTTTCTCTCTCACACGAACTCTGCTTGGAAGATGAGGCAGCTATCTCGGTCTGTGCTTTTCAGTGACGGAGTACTTGAATGAGGGCTGTGTAGTTTGTGGGAGAGAAATATAAGAGACATTCTGTTCTCTTTTACATTTAAAAATTAATTATAGTTCATTCATAATTACAGCTGAAATCACAGTAAACACATCATCTGTAGCTTATATGTAAGGTCATTTGCTACTGGTATGGTAAAGAAATCTTACTTCTGTCAAGGCCACAAGGATTCAGTCACAAATTTGAAAAAACAAAACAAAACAAAAACAAACAATTCTTATTAAAAGGGAAATAAAAATCATAAAAAGAAAACTGCATTTCCTCTTTCAGTCTGTTGGCTCATGTCTATCAGTAAATGGTAATGTACTCAGTATCAGCTTTAGAAAATCCCAGTAGGTGGCTTGCATCAAGTTAAAAATGAGAATGATTCCCTTAGGCTAATGTAGTCCCAGTGAGCTTTATGTTACAATTTAAGATCCCACTGTTTTATAATTAGCATCAAATTTATTGCTGGAAATGTTTTTTCCCCTTAGAATAATCTATGTGATTAAAGTAGCTTTGTTATATTATACCTGTACTTGTAAATGTTCCTTCAGGCAATTTGTATACTGCATAGAAAGTGGTATTAAGATGCGAGTACCATTCCAGTTCACAAGAAACAACACAAGCACTCTATGCCTACTCGCTAAGGCTGGAACTGGTGGGGAATGTGAGCAGGTGAAATGGGAAGTCTGGAATAGTACAGTCCCTGTTCTGTACTTGATACTACCGAGAAGAGTGAGAAAAATGTAGAGTTATACTAGGGAGGTTTGTGGAAAGGTGATAGGATATGAAAGGCATATGTGGTAAATTGACTGTGAAGGTGAGTGGGAGAGGTGAAGAGGTGCATAGTGGGTGATATGCCCAACAGTGAGTGCACTGATTGGATAATTGGATGACTGGACTTCACCAACATTGCTCCTTGTGAGAAAAGGGAACAACGAGCGGTGTGTGAGAATGTGCAGCCGTATGAGGTCAGAAGAACAGAATGGCATGAGAATCCCTGCACTGAGATTTCATCTTGAACTCCAATTATGAGATCTGTTCCAAGACTGTCCATCCTGTAAGAAGGATCCCTCCTCTGTTCTTCCTCTCAAGGTCTCCCCCGTTCCCCTTCAAATGCTTTTTCTAGGAGTGTTTTCTTGCCTGAGTTGAAGGTTGGTGGAGAGAGGCTGTGTTTCATGTAGTAACTGCAATGCGAATTGATGATTTGGAGCAATATAAATGAAATATAAATGACTTACATTCATAGTGCTTATGAGCTACTGTCAAACTCACACTCTTTTGTGTGCAAACTTTTTAGTATTTTTTCATTTCTCCCCTCATTTTATACAGGTATAATAGGTGAAAAGTGTTTAATAATCTCAGAACTAATGTTATTTTCAACTTTTTCAACAAATGTAACCGTAGTACATCATTGAAGCCCTCAATATTGCAGAAATGTGGACAATACACCAAATATTTACTGATTCACAGAAGCAAAAATTGTGTTTAAAGTCTTTAAAATTGAGAGCACTAATAAAATTTCAAAGAGATAATATTCAATGTCCGGTCTTTTGATGTGAAAAATCTTCTGTAATGTTGACATCCCAAAACAGAAAAGTGAATCTTAAGTCCAATAGCAATTTTGTCAATTAAATCTTTAATCATAAAATGCAACTTTTACTACATCTTTTAACAATATATAAGCAAAACTTGCAAAATGCTATTTCTGCTATGTTCAGTGCCTACACAGCTCTTTGTTTTCCAAAGCTCGGGTATGATGGGCATTTTTTCAATACTTATAAGTGTATAAAAGCACTTCTTCTCACCATCAACAATATAGTCATTTTCAGTCTGTCTCTTGAATGTGTCATTGCATTAGCAACACTATAGAGAATTGCTTCAAGAATGCTGCAGGAATTGCAAATCCACAGAGCAAATGCAAGCTTACTGAAAGAATTTTAATGTCTAACTGCTACAGTATAACTGCTTCCATACACTATGCGTGCATTTGATTACTTCTGAAACTTATGCTTTCTGAGACAGAATCACATAAAAGTTGATTTTCTGCATAAAAGCGTATTCCTGTATGTCCTTAGGTATGACTCAGCACACCAGTGTGTGTGCGTGTGTTTGTACTGCGATTGCCCAATTGAAGTACTGGCCAGGACTGAGCAGGTCTATCAGGGCTGCGCTGATTCAGCACTCCACGGCACAGAGAGAGTGAATTAAGGACCGGACACATTCACATGTGCACAGACGCACGCGCACATACACACACATTTTCTCCAGCCAAGTCCCCCTGAAGCATGCTCTCTCACACGGACACTATCTCAGTCTTCAAACACACTTTGACACACATGATTATAGAAACTGCTAACACACATCCACGCGGAAGCAGACACTAGACACGCACGCACACAGACACACACACACATCCTTGTGGAGCATATGCCTAATGGAAATAGGATTAGATGTAGCACCAGTTATTACAGGAAAGTGGTGTGTAGCTCTTAACTCGCACAGGTCACACCGTCCTCACCGGTGGGCGGTGTGTGAGTATGTGTGCTTGTGAAAGACAGGGAGAGGCAGAGAGAACATGTGTTTGTGCCTGTATGGCTGGATGTGTTCCTGCATCGCATATACTGTGGTATTCTTTAAACAATATGTCCTTGTGAAAGTCTTTCTGACTTCATATGTGAGTATAAATGTTGGGTTGTGTTGCAATATTTCAGTGGTCAGCCAGAGTGGCTTTTACAACATGAACATGATTTTCTGCGTGTTTGTAAAGTTATAATCAGCCTATTTTTAAAAAATGTTTTACTTATTTAATAAGGAAGGCTCACATATACTTTTGTAAGGAATTTACATAACATTGAATTTACTGTGAATGTAGATAATGTTAGTAGGGCTGTCGCAGTATCACATTTTCACTAAAGGATTATCACATCTGAAAGAATTATCATAGCAAAGCTATCAGTAAAATTTTGTACATAAAGGGGCTCCATGGTGCCAGTGTGAATTGATTTTTGCACTAGTTTCCAAGTAGTGCAAAAAAAGAAAAGAAACTGAATGAACACAAAAAAAAGCTCAAGTTACAGTAGTGCAGCGTACAGAGCGACCAGCAGGGGCGATTCCAGAGACCAGAGAAAAGCAGAGAAGTCAGAGCAAGAGCAGTCAGCAAAGAAATCGCATGTTAAATAAAAAAAAGTCCATAACAGTTCACCTGTTTCCGGTGCTTCAGTCAACAACTTAACAACAGCACCTGTGTGCATAACCTGGTCTAATTAGGAAGGTTTGTTGTGGAAAGTGAGTCTCTCCTTGTATGTGAGAGAAGTTCCTGCAGTCACTGAAAGGGAAGAAGGGTAAAATAGTGGGAATGTGAATCTGTAATTTCAACTGTATTAGTCCTGGTTTATTTTCAATATTATTATATGCACATTATTAAGGGGATGTTAAAAATCTTTCCACTTCATGAACCTTAAAATCCAAAACTAAGGTACTCAAACGTATAATGGCTCTACAAGCTATTCAAGAATCACGGGGTGTTCTTAGTTTTACATTGGTTCTGTATTTTTGGTTTGCTAAATAAATAATGGAACAGTATAATGTGCCACGCATTGTCGCTCAGGTTGTCACATTTTTTGACCTGGTAAGGGGCAGATTATTATTGTGTGTTCTGAATTTAACTATAGAATTTAAAGAGGGTGTAGTTTCATTTTAAATGCCTCTTAAATGCCACATTTATTTTGAGTCACCCCCTGTGCAGAGGAGAGATAGTGGATAGAGATAGGATTTTGCACGTGGAGCTGCCAGGCAGGATTGAAAGAGGAAGATCACAGAGGAGACTCATGGACGTAGAGGAGGGGGACATGAAGAGGGGTGGTGCCAAAGACGAGGATAATAGGGATGGTGCGAGATTGAGGCAAAAGATCCGCTATGGCGACCCCTAAAGGAAGCAGCAATAAGAAGAAGTTTTTTTCCCCTGTGTGTACGTATATCTTTTACATGTAGAGGCCCACATAAATATACACAACTGCAGTTTAAAACCATAACAATTGTGTAATATACATATTTCTTTATTCATTCTGGCAGAAGCGTGTTTGTATGTACGTACATACAGAGCGCTGCCAGACTGAATAAAGAAATGTCCGCATACCACACAAACAATAGTATATCTTAATCCTTTACACAGATGCACACCCACAAGCTACTGTAAATCAGTAATTTACACAGGGACCTCCTTCAAAAAATAAGGAACTGCAATATTATTAGTCACAGACACAAAAAGACACACACAGGCCTACTTCCAGAGTTAGAAAGTGATCAAACTCTGTGGTTTGTGACAGCACTGCAAACATGCCTGGCTCATTAGGGGAGGCAACTTTAGTGTGCCTCTCTGTGTGTGTGTGTGTGTGTGTGTGTGTGTGTGTGTGTGTGTGTGTGTGTGTGTGTGTGTGTGTGTGTGTGTGTGTGTGTGTGTGAACATGTGGTTACTCAAGAAACATATCCAAAATCTGTGTATTAAAATCTGTGTATAGGTATATATGAGTTTGAATGAGCCAGTCTGTGTGTGGGTTGGTAAGTGGGTGGAGATGGAGAATGTGTGGATGTGTGTGTGTGTGTGTGTGTGTGTGTGTGTGTGTGTGTGTCTGCATGTGCGCGTTTGTCCCATGGGGATAATGTGACGAAGCCTGTGGTGTGATGTGTGATGTAAACAGGGATCATTAGCATAGCGACAGCCACTAGCATTCACACTGTGTCTACACCACCTGGGAACAGATGAAAGCACACACACACACACACACACACACACACACACACACACACAAGAAAAAGATATACACGCATAAAGAAACAGACAGTCAGTGCATGTAATGTATAAGTAAACACGTTACATACGTTCAATCTCATCTCATCCCCTCCCGGAGCTTCCCCTTTGCATCTTTATGGAAATTGACTGCAGACAGGGATTGGCTTTTTATATCTGATTTATATTGCGTGTGTGTGTGTGTGTGTGTGTGTGTGTGAGAGAGAGAGAGAGAGAGAGAGAGAGAGAGAGAGTGTGTGTGTGCGTGTGTGCATGCGCCAAAATTGAGCTGAGACAAGGATTGCGTTTTTATGCCTGTTTTATTGGACAGCCTCTATTGCTGTCAGGACCAGGTAAGGGGGGGGGGGGGGGGGGGGGGGAGTGGAGAGGAGAGCTTGGAATAAAGAGCATGAATGGTGATTCAATGAAGCAACATTCAACTGGACAGTGGAGAGTGGGTAAATAAGCTGAAATGCAAAGAAGAGGAAACAGGTTAGGAGAGAACTGAAAGCAAAGAAGTAAAGAAAACAAGGAGAATGGATGGATGGATCAAAGGAAGGTGGATGAAAGTTTATATTAGAACAGGGATTATTTAAAACTAAGGTTATTTAAAACGGAGAAAACCAGAACACAGGGATAAAGATGAGATGAAAGAGGAATAAAAACACAAGCAGAGATGGAAGACCAAGAGGGGAAGAGGAAATAAAAGAGGTATTTGGGCGATCAATTCTCACCTGCTCACAGGAGAAGCCCATTTTTCAACCCCTTGTTTAGCAACCTGTGGCGCTACACAGTGGAACACAACACACTGCATTCCTGAACAACCCCCCCACCACCACCTCCACCAACCCACCAACACTACCATCAACCACCCAACGCCTGAGGAAGGCAGCGGGAGCGCGCGTACGTGTTTGTGTATGTGTGTGGAAGACGATGAGAGAAAAAGCATTAGATTGCTTTGCTCTTCTCTGACTATTGATGTTCTGCTTCCCTAAATACTGACCAATCTGTCTCTCCTGTCACACACATAAGCACATTTAGGACACACTCATAAACATGCGTTTCTCATGCGCACGCGTACAGCTTTAGACGTGGGTCTAACGGTGGGGAAATTGAAAAAGAGAGGAATACGAGACGATGGGAATTTAATGAGAAGAGGCGTGGAGGTAAAGAGGAGAGAGGACAGTTGTAAAGATAAAGAGTAAAACTGAAGATAAAAAAGCGACAGAGAAAAGAGACGATAAAGAGGAAGAGGAACGAGAAAGTGGAAGTTAGACGAGACAAGGATGACGAGAGGGAAGGATGTGAGCAGAAGGTGAAAGGGACATGAAAAAAAGAAACACAGTCCAGTGATTGAAAGGCAATCTTCACATCTCTGCCAGGAATGCTATCCTTAACAGATAGAAAACACAGGGCTTCCGTTTTCCCTTTAATTCCTTTTTTCCTTCATTTTTCGCATTTTCAGTATTTTGTCTATTTTGTTTTTCTGTTTTATCATCATACCCCCCTCACTCTCCAGAGTAAGAGGCATTAATTTGCTTCAGTTGATTGCTTTGGAGCATTTCATAGAGCAAACATACTCATCATAACTCTCTTCTTTTACTTCCCGTCCTCTCCCTTGACTGCTAGTTCCTTCTCCTCCCCCTTTCTTTTCCCTCTTGTCTCTTTTTGCATAATTTCCAATTTCTCTTCCTCACTTGAAAAACCACAGCAACAGCCTCTGTCTATCAAATCATATTTGTGTCTCTGTGCACTTCGCTTTTTTTTGGGGGGGGGGGGGGGGGGGGGGGGACTTTTTCCATTTAATGTTTGAATTACTTAGAGGCACAAAGTAAACAATATCTTCAGAAGCACTGTACAAGAATCAGCTAGAAATAACATAAAATATGAAAAGTGAAAACAGCCCAGGGTTCTAGCTCGCTTCTAAAATAATACGATTCAATAAAGTGAATGACTATGTTTTAAACCTGCAAGAGTTATTATCCCCTCACATCTCTGGAACACTGTGACAACCATCAGTTGGCCAAAAAAAGAGTTTGTAGAGATGATTTTGGTAACTTTTCCCACATTCATTTTTTTGTTTTGTCCATGACTTCCCAAGGACTGTGAATAAAAATGGATGTAATTCCTAAACAGTACTGCAACACTTTTATTAAACCCCTTGAATTAAAGCTGAGAGTCTGCACTTAACATCTTGATTATTTGATTTAAATCTACGATGGTGGTGTGCAGAGTCAAAATTATCTTTAAAAAAGTGTGTCACTGTCCAAAAACGTACTAACTTTAAAGGTTATGACTGTGGTGAATGTAATAGTTACTGTGCCATTTCAAATATTGCACAAATATCATAATCCGTGATACACGCTCACCTGAAATTGTATGTAACATCAAACAGCATCTTCTAATTAGATCATGTCACACTGAAACAACGGCAGTATATGTACTTATTACTGAAGCCTTTGATAGCCTTCAGTATTGTGTTATACTTTCCATAGACATATAAAAGCATTTGTTCAATAAGCTGACATTCATTAAGTAGTTTTCAATAGAATTCAATTGCTTTTAGTACAGGTGCGCCACAGGAATCCACTGTTGGACTTCTTTTTTTTTGCTTTTTATTACAAAAAACTGCCATTTCATGAAATTCTATGTTTATGATGCTAATTTATATGCCACTGGAATTTCCCTTGATCTGGCCATTGCAAATCTATAGTCTGTATTTGGTAGATGATTCCCAAATAAGCTTGTTCTAAACTTTAATAAAAAGCAAGTGATACGTTAGAGTTTGCCACCTTGTGCCACAACAAACCTTGTTTTATCCAATGAAGCCAGGATAAGCCTGGTGCAGTCAATAGGACAGCGGTGTATTTTTAAGAAATTTATATTCCAAACACTGCTTTTATGAAGATTTAAGGAACATGATTATTAAGACATGCAAAATAAAAAATATTGATGCATTTACTAGGGTGACCATATTTTGATTTCCAAAAAAGAGGACACTTGGTCCAGTCATGAAGAACTTTAATAATACTGTTTCCTTAACCTCCTAGGACCTGCCGTCCACATATGTGGACATCACATTTTGGGTTATTTAGACCAAAATATTCAATTTTGCTCTACATGGGCCTGATATCCACTTACGAGGACATTATACTGCTACTGTTCTATCAAAATTTTAAATGAATATCCTCATTTGTGGCTCTCATTTTTCTTAAAAACAAAAATAAGGTAAAAAAAAAAAAATCTGGTAGTTCTTTGTTTTAACATTCATCGGGCCCCAATATGCCCAAATATCAAAGAGAAATTAAAAATGCATGTTGTGGAAGAGCTCGGGTCTTTTAAAGAAAAGTTTAACATATTTAAACGATGCCTTCTCTGTGTGGTTAATGAATGGTGAAACAAAAATGTCATATAGACTTTTACAAGTCAACAAGAGCAAAAAAATAACTTAAAAACCTCTGGAATTATATAATGGTATAGAAATAAGGCCTCATCTGTACAAGAAAAAGTACCAGTACTGGGACTGGTAATTTCTTTTGCAGTTCGTCTGAAAGCTGCAGTTGCGATTTGGCTGGTTTTAAACTTCATCAGGCGCGTTACTGCGCGCTGTCTGTCCCATCTGTGAGCGCAGAACAACCACTCACAAAGCTGCAGCTCGGGGATGATGTCACACATATGGGTCCTCTGTAGGAAAACCCGGACATTTTCAGCAATCTCAAAAATCCCCCCAGACGCCCCGGACAGAACGTGAAAAGTGGACATGTCCGGGGAAAAGAGGACGGCTGGTCACCCCAGCATTTACTAATTTTTCAACATCTTTTTTTTCTTTTTATTCATTCAGAAACGGCATCATATATCATGCTTTATGTGTGGAGCAATCTCTATTCAAATTCAAATGTCAAAGCTTAAACAGAGACTAGGGAAACTAGATGTCTCACTTCTGAATTTATTCGGATCTGTGTAATAGCAAAAAGAAACAAAAGTAATAAAATGTTGCTATAAAATTTCACACTTACTAAAATAAATTATATCTGTTTGCATGTTTCCCCTCTCTTATGAATATCAGTCAGTGGAGATTAATTCTGACCCCAACAAAGGAAGCTTTTTTTAATACATTTAATAAAAGTTATATTTGCATAATGGTCACTGTTATGCAGCTGCATCTTGTCATTGAAAAATTCTTTTGACAGACGGGTTGAACAAAGGAAGCTGCAGAGATACGGTTAGACGAAAAGGGAGGAGAAGGAGAGAAGAGAGAGATCGACAGCCTGGGACAGACAGGGTAAGCGGAGAGGAAAATGTATGAATAGATAAAGGATGGGGAGCAGGCGAGTCAGAGAAGAGGAGTGAGAGAAGAAAATGGGAAATGATGAATGAAGGAGAGAGGAAATGTATAAAAGTGATGAGAAATTACCAAAGATGCGTAAGTAACTCTGCAGAGGTGTAATTTTTCTCTTTTGTGACGCATGTCATGATGTCAATCAGAGAGTCACTTATGTTTAACTTTCTTTGAGGTTAATTTCAGGGGGAAAGCAGAAAGAGCTCCATCTGATATGACATTTACTATAGTGTGTGGGTTTTCTGTTCAGTCAGCTGACAAGAAGATTTCAGAAGCATTTTCACATTCCTATGAACCTAACTCGCTCATTGGAATAATAGCTATGCCAGTTCGCGAACGCATAGTCTCTCCAAAATGTAATTTTACAAAAAGTGTCATAGGTAACAAAATTGTATTTTGAATCTGCCTTAGAACAAAAAACTCCAAAAGTGCATTTTTTCTATTTAATACTATTTCAGAATGAAGGAAGTCCAAAATAGTCACTGCATACAAATCTTACAACTTCTATGTATTATGCAACAACACGTACTCACCTACTCACCACGTCTTCCTACTTTATTGATATGAACTCTTCAAACCCTTTTTGAGTCAAGTCCTCGTTTATTTTTCATTTCAATTTGGGGGAGCCTTTTAAATCTTTTGTTTTATATTTTCCTATTTTCCATGACTGCCCTTGCTAGTTAAACCATAGCGGGGAAATAGAGACATTCAGTTTATTTTACAAGAAATGTCAGCAGTCAGTCTGAATGCAGAGTTCACTCAATCCACTGTCAGTATTTTTACTAACTTATCAAATTATTATTCCGCTCATAAAAGGAATAAAACCCTTTAAAGACTCAAAAGAATGAATGAAAATGCATTTGAAAGTTGTGAAATGCTGCTCAGTAATCCATACAAATACAGACACATTATTTAACAGATAGTTTTATCTTTCCTAAGAGATCATTGGTGTGTTTAAACCCTCAGCCAGAATTTTGGCTAGTAAAGCCAAAATTAAAGAAAGAAATTGCTTTTTTTTTCTCTTTTCAGGCAGAGTTTAGAAGGATTGTGATTTCACTTGCCCTTCTCTAAATCACTGATGAAAAGAGAGTCTGAAATAATCAGCTTTTTAATCTCAGTTTTGTTGAAAAACTATTTTTGGTAAGAGTAGAGAAACTATTGTTGGATAAATAAATAATTGGCCCACCCACCCTGACCTGTCGTGGTTCAGCTGTGTGATGGTCAGGGAATGTACCTGAGTGCAGGACTCCAGAGACAAAAGCTGAACTTCAATGGTAGTAGCAAAAACAAATGCAAAAAGAAATTAGCAAGGAAGAACCCAGAGACTACAAAGGAAGCACACAAGGTGAGAGTGCACACATCATGAGCAGACAACATGACAAAGAACTGAGAAAAACTCAGAAAAACTGTAATAAACATAAGGTAGTAATGCAGAGTGGAGACACCTGGGGAACACAGATGAACAGAATCTAACAAATGAGACAAAGGAATGAATATGAAGCACCCAAGACACAAGACTATCAAAATAAAACAGGAACAAAGCTATGCACAGAATAACAAAATTCAAAAACACAAAGGAACAAATGATCAAACCACAATCCGAAATGATAGTAGTGTTTGGTTAGGAAGCACAGGTACTTTTTTGTGGGGTCGGTCTCTGGTTTTCATTATTTTTTTCCTGTGTTATGCGATACTGCAGAACGAATGACTCTGAAACATGTGGCCTAAACTCAAAACCAATGACATTACTTTAATGGTAACTCTCTAAGAAACTCTTCACTCTGTCCTTTCTCTCAGTCTCTTGGGACTTGGGGGTGTTCTCTTTTCAGTATTTGACCATAATTCTGCTCCGTCTACTACGGTAACAAAATGCATCATTTAAAACTTCCTTTCAACACACACACAGAGTGATGACATTTGTATTCTGTCACACAAACCACACACACACACACACACACACACAGTGATGAGATTTGTATTCTGTCAGACAAAAGCAAAGACACACACAAACACACACACACACACACACACACACACACACACAAATACACACATATTGACATTGATGTCTCTGAAATAGGACACAGTTCACTTAGCTGTAACAGTAATCAGCCATGAGCTTTTCTCCCAGGGGTTTCCCCCCTGAGATGCAGAGCCTATGTACTACTAAGTGTGTGTACAGCTTATACTGTACATGTGTGTCTGTGTACCTATCTACAGTGTGTGTGCAGTGTGTGTCTCCAAGCATGATAACCTTGAAATTGTCCTGACATGTTCCTTACAGGTATATTCAATGCCACTAGATCCTTTTCCTCTTTTTTATGCCATTTCTTGTCCCTTCGTCTCTCTTTCCATTCATTGCCTTACATTTCTTTTCCACCTCACCTCTGCTCTTAAATAAGTCATTTTCTTATTGAACAGCCCTCTTCTCTTCAGTTGACACTCATATCTGCCTGTCTACATTTCTTTTCTTCTCCTTGTATTACCGTTTATCTTTCAGCTTCTTTCACCTCACGCTTCTTTCTCTTCACTTTTTTTCCTCTTCTCAATCTCTCAATGTCACACAGTGACATTGTCCTGAATTGGCAGTTTCTTTTTTCTCTTGCTGCTAATTCAATTAACAAGATGCCATCTCCCCAATTAAGCTTTCCAATTACTGCTCCGCTCTTGGTCCGAATGAGAGTTGGCCCTCGTTTGTTGAAGGTTTTCCTTTGTGCTGGATGTTGAATTAAAATGAACTTGCAGCTTGTGTGATAAGACCTGCTCATCATCGCCAAAAAAAAGAAGTAAGAAAAAAATGTTCGCAGCTCACTTGCTCTGATTATTCTTGCTCATTACTGTTTCTGGACTTTGGGCTGTATTAGTTTTGTTCTGCCTTACTGAAATCTTATTTAGATAAAATATCCTGTGTATTAATTGGCTAAGTGGAAAAGAATGGATGGATGGATCCTGCCATTAACCTGTGTAAAATCAGAATAAAATACTAACACTAAATGGTCAAACACTGACAGAAAATGTCTGACATGATGAAAAAAATATAAATGTAGTGATGTATACATACATCATGTTTTATAGAAGACCCACATGGCATTATCTATGTGCTTTATTCATATGCATTGCAGCGCAAGTCATAGGTGGGTTTTTTTTAATCCAGATGAATATCTATATCTAGATATATCTAAATGAATATCAAAGAAGAGTGAGAAAATATTAAAATGGGAATATAAGATGTAAAACTGTAAAGTTGCACGTCTTGTCATGTCTACTTTACAGGAATCTTCAAATGTCAAAGTCAGAAAGTGCCTGAAAGTGTGAAATTTCTCAGCTTCCACTCTGTGTGAATGGCATCTTATGATAATGTGGGTAGAGAAAAGCCTCTTGATACAGGTGGCATTATAATGCAGGACATAAGAGCAGAACTGTATTCTGAGTGAATCGTGAGTGCCGCATAAAATCATTGCTATGATGTTCGATTCTACTTCCAAATAGAAATTAACTAACATATGACAGTGGTGTTATTTGCTCTTGTTATTAATTGATACTATTCATAACAATTAAATAAAAAAAAGGTGGGCCACGCCTCAAGATAATTAGAGTTAAGTAGAACATTATTATCACACCAAATACAACAAGTTGAGGTGATCCTGTGGGAAAATTCCTAAAGGTCATCAGTTAATAAGTAACACTGGATAATCAAACTCTCTGAGCCTTTGATTTTTAAGCTAATGTTACACTGCTGTAGTGGACTACACACTACAGTGCAATATTTCTCAAGTCAGACGTTTTTTATTAAACAAACACATTTGATTTGTTTTTCCTTTACTTTTTCTGTCTGAGCCCTTCAGGGGTCGCCACAGTGGATCATCTTACCCTATGCTAGCATCACACCCACCCTCTGCATGTCCTCCTTCATAACGTTTATGAATGTCTTCTCTGTAGTCTTCTCTCTTTCCTGCTGCCTGGCAGCTCCATATTTAGCATCTTTTATCTAATATATCTACTGTCTTCCCTGCACATGTCTAAATCATCTCACCACCTTGCATGTCTTGGTCTTCTATGTGCTCATCCTGAGCTGTCCCTCTGACATGCTACCAGTAAAGCTCTTACCATCTTCGCACATCTGCCACATCTCTAAAGCATACATTATAGCAGGTTTCACTGCCTTTTATAAACCTTCCCTTTCACTTTTGCCCTTATCATTTATCTCCACCTTGACTGAACTCATCTCTTTTGTGCACTGTTTGTTGCTTTAGTTGGTTGATCCCAGTTATTTAAACTCATCCACCCTCACTATTTTCCACCTTTCCACCTGTCTTCCACTTATTCACACAGGTTTAGCCTGTCTTGCTTCTCCTGCCTTTCCTCTCTCTTCTTCTCGAGCATACCTCCACCACTCTAGGCTCTCTCCCGCCTGCTCCCTATAGATCACAATGTCGTCTGCAAACACCATGGTCCACGGAGACTCCAGCCTGACCTCATCTGTCAACCTGTCCATCACCGGTGCAAACAAGAAGGGGTTGAGAGCAGATCCCTGATACAATCCCACCCTCACTTTGAACCCACCTGTCACTCGTACTACATGCTCTCCTTCTGTCCTCATACATGTCCTGCACCAGCCTCACATAATTCTCTGCCATGTATGAATTTCTCATGCAAAAGCTTTTATACAATGTAATTTGTAATTTGTCTTTAAAAATCTATTGTGCTAATAGTTAGGGGAAAAGCTCAAGCAAAGGTAAACCTCAATGATCAACAAGGAACCTGGGAACTGCTCATTCAAATAAGATGATAATTAACTGGTGCTACATTTCATCACCACAAATTCAACATGGGACTAGGCACTGTTGCTGTTTTTTGGGCAAGGCAAAGAAAAGCCTACCCTTCAACCTTGATTAGGTTTGGTGTTTGTCAGTGTAACACTGTAGAAACCAGCAGCAGGTGCAGAGAGCTGATTAGAATCTGGCACAGTCACATGATGATGACTCATCGAAACACGTGTGAGACACCGAGGAAGAGGAAGCGGAGGGCAAGAGCAAATCATCAGCTACTCTTATCGCGACCAATCTCTCTCATGACTTTGTCAAAAGACACACAGATTAGGAAAAAAACACTGCTAATTAAAACTTTTTTGTATAAATCTGAATCTAATTGCGCCGGATGATTAAATAGCTTTTCAGAAGTACGCAAGGCCATCGATGTGCCAAAGTTACTAGCAAGGGTAAAAAAAACTGCATCGGTTTGCATGGGATGTGAGGTTGTCAAAACACGGCCCAATTAAAAAAGTTAATTCATTAAAACTTGCTGGACTTGTAGACGGACCTGCAAGATGACTGATTTATCTGATTTTCATTTCACCACATCTTCCCATTGTTTTTTTTTTTCCTTTTTGCGAGCAACTCTGTGTCCTTGCTCTTGTCAGAAATGGATAAGAAATGCTGTTCCTTTCAGTAATTTACTGTGTGCTCTAATTAACATACAGAGCGTGCAGACATGTAAGATTACTTAACTGATGCTTAGTTGAATAGCACCACTTACTTTAGACCACCTTGAAATGTTTATCACATCTATTCGACATGACTGCTGCAGAAAGTTCTTTCCAGGATTTTATGCAGCAGTGCTAAATTGGAATGCAGTGAGAAAGATAAAACCAAAAAAAATTACTTTCTGAATTGCCTGACTTCTTAAGCGTCAGCAAATAATTCTTCATAATGAATAACTTTATGGATTGTGCAGTAGTTTAATAAGTGTGCAATAGGAGGTTAACAGGGTTTGGGACCACATATTCTTGATTCAAACTTCTAAGGCAGCTGTTATCAGTAACTAAGTGGACACTGCACATTTAAACTCAGCTAAATTACAAATTACTAAAGCCAAGCCGTAACTATCGCGGCCCCTAGGTTTCGTTACAGGGTTACGAGTTATTTTTCCTTGCCTATCTTTGTTTATCTTTGTTGTTGTTATTGTTACTTGTGTGTTTTCTGATTTTACAAAAGAAGACTAACATATATTGTGTAGAAAACATGAACTAGTAATACAACTGAAAGCAAGACAGGTGCTGCCAAACTAGCAGTGATATGAATGTGCATGTTTATAAAGCACTGGAGCGTTATAAATGTGCACTTTAAACATTTTAGCCAGAAGACTGGAAAAGAGTTACTATATTATATAGTTTATTCTATCTGAAGGCAAGAAATAAAAATGCAGACTATGGTATTAGCCGGGGTAAAAAGTAAACTACCTTTGTTGAACAGAAAACCCAGGGTCATACAGTACTTGTATTTCCATTGTGGGTAGGCATGTTTTCTGAGACCATTTGTTTACTTCACCCTCTGTGTACATATATTTGACTTCTACTAACTGCTTACTGTTTATGGAGTTTATAATTTTCATTTGGTTCCTGGTGTTTCGGTTTATTGTTTCCTAATCATAATGTATGTTATGTAAACTATAGGAGAGTGGCTGGAGAAGAGTAGGAGATTAGCGGTATATTGAACAAAAGAACAAAGATGTTTCTGGACCTGTTCCTAAATGAAAATAAATCCAAAATTTGACAGTGGTTGAATATGCTGAAACACCCAATTCAAGTAACTATAGATTATATATTGATAGACTGAAATTTGTGTAGGTATTTATCTGCCTGCTTAGTAGTGTACATGTACAGTAAAGGTACTTTACTAGAGTACTCAACTGCTACTCTAGTGTACATATCATATTTAAAAAATGGAGTAAAGGAACACTAACGAGGGCATACAGTATAGTTCCCAATTCTAAAGTCGCAGAATTATAAAGCACCTACAATTATATGTGAGAACTATAGGATAAGTGAAAGAAGGATGTCAAAAACATAAAATTAGCCTATAAGGATAGTCTTCTCTTCCATACACTAATGGATAGTGGCTGCAATAATCAGTTCACTTCAGTGAGTAAAGTAATGAGCAAACAATGTCGCCATTAGAGCCTTTAACTCCTGCTGAGCCCACTCGTGCTAACTCTGAATGCTCTTGTGCTACAGTACCACAAATCACTATGGATTGGAGCATCCACCAGATGGCATCGATATGTTCATAAATGACAGACTACAGCAGATGGAGACAAGCAGTCGAGACAACATACTGTATGAGATGGAGATTGGCAGAGAGGAGCAGATGGAGAGAATTTCTGAGAAAAAGGAAAAAATGATACCACAGGATGGTAAAGAAAGTCAAGTGACTGTATAGCATGGACGGGATTGGCATTTAACAAATCTGCACTTGCCAGAGGAAAAGAAATAACCATTCACTTTAAAACTGAAACCCCACAAAGTTTCTTTCTCTGTAACTGCAATTTTGGATAAAACCTGTCTTATTTCACTCAGCTGAATGCTGCTTTTCAATTTTAATTTCTGTAATATGTGAAATTATTTCTTAAAACCTATTTTCTTAGTAATATTTAACAAACATATTAAATGTGAGAGCAGAGGCTGTGGTGAGGATTAAAGCTCTTGCTGAGCAAAACCTAACAGAATAAATTCCTGAAATGTGAAATAATTTCTCTTTTTATTAGTGATCCTTAAATGGAAAAATATTAAATATGAGAGCAGAGGTAGTCAGGAGGATTACATTTCTTGCTAAGCAAAACCGAATCAGAATAAACTGACAAGGATGATTTGTTCAAATCTGAAATGACAAGAAATTCATCTCATGAGCTCATGTCCATATCAACGTGTTCTTATCAGTTGTCAAAATAGATCAAATTTCAGCATCACGCTGTCATTGTATACATAAGAAAGGAATTAGTCAAATACTTTAGGATCAGTGATGCTAAATTATGTAAGTATGGAAAACTTTTCAAATCCCATCATTCATAGAAATAGTATCTATGATCAGGAATTAACTAATTTGCTTCATCTTCTTCTTTGAGGTGAAAACCAAACTTCACAGACTTATTTAATGTAATAGCCAGAGCAAGGCTCAGCATTTCGGAAACAGGTAGTCACTTATTCCGCTGCCCAGATGGGTTTTTTTTTGTTTGTTTGTTTGTTTGTTTGTTTTTCCAAACTCCAGTCAGAGTCACAGAACAAAGGATATAATCTCTCACACTTGCAGACAGCAAGAGAGGGTGACCCAGGGGCGTCACCAAGGGGGTGCTGGGGGGGCACTGGCCACATCCCAAAATTTGCTGCCCGCCCCCCTTGTTCTTAAAGTTAACTCCAAGTTGAAGTTGTCTTTGAAGAAATTATTTTTATTCTAAGAGGAAATCATAATGTTTGCAATCCAACATCTGCTGCACTAAAACGATTGCTGGAAAGGTGAAGGTGAGGCAGAAATGGGCTGTTATTAAAGTGATTTTTCCTCTAAAAACATTTTCCCAGAAAGCATTTAGTTCTTCCTTAAAACCAGCTGTGTTTTCAGGTTAAGAAAAAGAAAAAAAACATCAGACAAACAAACAAGTTTCCTGCATTAACTTATTCTGTTCATTTGACAACAGGATGTAACCAATCCTCATGGTTACATCGTTTGTCCTTTTTCACATAAACCTGAAAGTCACAGCTTTATGCTCATTTTTCAGTTCAGTTCAAATAGAAATAGAAAATGTATTCATCAGAGTTTATTCTGTCAAATACTTTACAATATGATCTTTAAGAGCACATGATGGAAATGTCCCGTATTTTTACAGTACAATCAGTTGGTTTCATGTTATTGGTCCTCAGTGTATGATATATGTAAGTTTTTTCCTCTTCTCTGTCTGTTACTGAAATAAATGAAGACACGATGTTGACCTCAGTGTTTTGTTTTTGTTTAGGTTTTCTTTTCTTTTCTTTATTTTTTAACCAGTAGTTCGTGATTGGAATTTTCAGCATTGCTGTCCATTATAAGACTCCTATGTTGTGAACTTGTAACCTGGAGTTAAGAAGTTAGTTGTGACATTTTGGGTCAAAGACTGAAACTTTTAAAATAGTGGGAGTGCATGTGTATCACACATAGTTGTGCGACAGTGAAGCATTTTCTTTGTTTTTTTGATGTTTTAGCATCATTTGGAATTTGGAAAGTGGTTGCAGCAAATGCCATTTAAAAGAAGCAGAAATCATTCAAGCAAAGTAACTACTGTGTGTATTTGTCATGGTCCTTGGGTTTTGTGTTGGCTCGAGGATTTTAAATCTTAAGCTCTTCCCACACAGGAAGCGATTCACTCGTCACGCCTTTCTTTGTCAACGATGGTTGGGCACTACCAGATTTTCAAGGCTCTGTTTGCCTAGGTAACCCTCTAATGTATTTCCTTTTTATTTAATGCCACATGTTTATCAACAGTATGCTGTGCTAAGTTTTAGAGAAATCTCTCAAACAGCGATGGCATTTGCAGTTGTATGCGTTTGCTGCAGACTGAGCAACTTGTTTAGATGTTCCTATTTTGCCAGTTAGAACTGCTAAATCCTGGCGTTTCCTTTCTTGATCCTCATGATCAGAGTCGAGCCTACAAAAGAATCTGTAGCTTTTCTTCATAAGGCTTTATAACTTTAACTCTTGCTATCCAACCCACAACCTTTTACAAAAGCTGTTTTGGTTCATTCTCAGACACGGCATTGATTTGTTTTTGGCTGCAACAGGGAGCTCTTTACAGCAAAAAAGAAAAAAAAATTGAAAATGCACTACATTTGCTCAACACTGAACCACAAACAGACATAGCTAGCTGGCTAGCTGGTAAATACAGTGGAGCATTTAGCATCTAAAGAGGCAGAAATTTCACTCAGGAGTTGGAAGAGAGGGATCAAGTACAGTCACTACAAGGTACAAGTAGGCAAACAGAAACCTAGCTTGAAAATTGTTATTTTCAAAAGAATTTCAAAAGTTACAAACCAAGGGTGTATTTTGCTTTATTTACCCCAAAGTTACCAAAAAAAGAAGAAGAATATGCTGTTAACTTGTGTTTGTTTACAAGCTCTGGGAATAGGCCTGAAAAGCCTTACCTGAGTAAATTGGGCTGATCTCAGTTCCTTCCCTGAAGGTCCATTTTCACTTGCACCACGGATCTGATCTGAACTTACAGGAAACAAACAGCATGTGTTTGAAAACACAAAATCCATAAGAAGTCATATTATCTCCATCGCTGAAGCTTTTTACACATCTAATAAATTATTCTGGTTCAAATCAACTGTGTTTTAAAATTAGTACCTATTAGGTTTGGTTTATTTTCACACAGGTGAATCAAACCATCTGAGCAGACCTGTCTGGGATGAGACACACAAGTAAATACAGGAAAACAACACTCTGCTCTGCATTTACATTCATTTTAAACTCACTGCAATTTGTGTTTTTTGCATATATATGTTTCTATGTTTGCTGCATGCCGGACTAAGGGAAGGTGCACAGCTCAAACTTGCAGCATAGTCCTGGTAGTCTGATCGAAGTTAGATCAGATACCACAAACAAACCGCTCTGGAGTTCACTCTAAACCAAACCAGACCTCATCCTGAGATTACTGTGTTTACGTCTGAAAAAACAAACCCAATCAAGCAGGAAAAAGCACCAGAACTTACTAGACAGTGCCGAGTGGGGAACAAAACCAGGACTGTGTTTATTAACTTTTTTTTTCACAGGGCTATTGAGCAGCCATTCACTCAGAACAAATCATCCCTTTTATTAGTAGCAGAAGTAGCTGTTGTTGTTGGGTTTGTAATATTTTTATGTTTTGTCTGAGTTATCTTGGAAAAATGTGCACATCACCTACTGCAAACCGAATCTACCTACAGCTACAAATAAGGTAACATCAAGGTAAACCTGATGCACCATGGGTTGGCTGCCCAGCTTTCTACTGTAACAGCCTGAGGCTACTGAGGAAAAATGAGATAAACACAGTGAGGTTTTATGGCCATGCAAACGTTCGTTCACCACCTTGATCCTTTACCAGATTTGCCTCACTCTAACTTCATCCACTTTGCGAAAATCAAAACCGAAAAATCAGTATTTTGACATTTTGGAGAAGAACCATCACATACTGGAGAGGGTAAACATGGTATAAAGGCACTTCTTCAGAGCGATCTTTAAGAAAAAGTTCTTTAAAAGTTCATTCTTGATTTTTATGATCCCTTTATGAGAATTTTTTGATCACATTTTGCAAGATGAAAGATTTCCTGAACAAAAGTTGGAGTCTCCTTTTCTTCCTCTTCTGCTTCCAGATGCTTCCTTTTAGTAGGGACTAAAGTGAATCATCCGTCTGATCAGCACATTTGATTTGGCAAAAAATTTACACCACATGCTCTTTTTGATGCAACCTGTCCGTCTATCTGGGCTTGGGACCAGCTCCAGGAGCCACTTGTGACCCCCAGCGGCTGGTTCTAAACAGACGATGAAGTAAAGAGATAATATCTGTAGCTTGTTTTATTTATGACATTAACATCCATGAAATGTTCATCAGTGGCATGATGAAAAAAAGTGTAGCAGCTGAATAAGTAAAAGGATCACGAAGTCAGCAAACTGACACTTTGCATTACATTGCTTAAGTTAGACAGAGTTAGCCCTGATAAATCACCGGCTATAGCAGTAATATGGAGGGAAATTTACTAAAAGATTTTGGGGACTCAACTAGGCATGTTTCAATATACACACAAAGACAATCAATCTGAACACACGTAAAACTATTTAAGAAATACATATGTCCAAACATGATTACCGCAATCACAAAGTCAACATTTATGCACAGTTGTTGAAGTTCAGCTTCACAAATCTGATCACTTTTGCTTTCAAAACGTTTCTGTGCAAATGTCTAAAAACATTTGTGACATTGTTACTGCCCACTTTCCGAACCTTAAATGAATGTGCACGAAACATCTCATCACATAGATTTACCTTCATGGCTTAAACAAGCTGCTGCTACATCCTATTCTTCTGCTGGGAAGTCAATCAATGCTAAGCTGGAGATGCAAGAAAACCATAGCTGCACATCTCTGTGGCTTATCCTCTGAAGTGAGTATGTTGTTAACTAACCTTTGTATATGTTGAATATTGATATAGTCCAGGTAATATGGAGTAACACTTTGACGTTAATCTTACCATTCTATGATAATAGCAGGCTAGCATTGATGTTAGCTAAATGGCTAATCCTGAATATTTTCTTGTTCAACTAGCATAATGGGATTTATGTTAAAAGCTCCATAACCTACTTTAAATGGTGTAATTTTGCATGAAAGGTTTGGGAGTTCTCTTTTGTGATCCCTTCCTGTTCCTTCAGGCGCGTCTCCATGGTTGTCTTATCTTCTTTCTGTGGCTGTATCCCAATTCAGGGTCTACAGCCTTAAAGTAGCAGCCTCAACGATCCTCAAGGGCCGCGTACTTAAAGACCGCTAAGGCCGGAAGTGCGAGGCTTCTGAAATGGGACGGTCTAGCCTCTGTTGCGCTGCCCAGGTTGCCTAGCAACCATAATACTAAGAGCTGGAAACGTTTCATACAGCATTGTTTGACAGAAATGAAGGAGAAAATCTTTTGTTCATTTGTTTGTTTGTTTCTACATGAGCTTTGATCATTCTCTGTAAGATTAAGGTCAGCTATTGAACGGCGTATATTTTAAAGTAAAGGCTTTAAAACCAAGTTAGTACAAACGTCACTAATGTCACATAACTTTGCCGACATGTGGCCAACAGTAATGTTTTCATGTTCTTCATTATTAAACATTTGCACATAAATAAGTGACATAATATTCAGTACTTAGTTTACTAAGTTACTCTTCGGGCGCCCCTCATCCGCCGTTTTTTTTTTTCAGCAAAATTATCCACACCCACCCCCGCGCTATGCATTCTGGGATATGTTGGGCCACGAAGTCTACACCGCCACGTCCTTAAAATTCAGGGAAATGAAGGACGCATTTGGGGGCCACATTTCGAGCAGCCTTCGAATCGGGACAGCCTTTGTCGCGTCGCTGTGACGTAATCGGCCTTAAAATGCGGCCTTTAAGGCTGCAGACCCTGAATTGCAGCCCGTGTCAAGTCCGGATGTCAGCGTATCTCTGTCTTCATCGTTTCCTGTTTTATTTTGACATGTTATTTGTGTCATATGTTTAGTTTTACACCGTGGCGGACCGATCCCCAGTTATCGAGGCTGGCGATTGGAATTGAGCTTTTCTTCTTAAAGAGCAGAATTGCGATATGTCTGGGAAGCCTAAAAAAGAGGAAATTTAGACATCCTATTACGGTTAGACTTAGTGTACCCTAAATATATAACCACACCAAACATGATGAATAACATGAACTGCACATGTGTAACTCACTCTCTAACACAATGGCAGGAAGGTCCACTGACATCATTATATTAAGTAAAAACATCAGCATGTTTGTCTCAATGAACTCTGCGTGTATAGTCCCTTTAACATAGGTGAAAGATTTAGTCATGGCCAGTTTCCTCCTCATTTCTGTACTCTAACAATATCTACTCTCTCAACATCTGATTACCTATTTCTGTAGAAGTGTTGGTGCTTTTTTTGCACCTTGCACAAGCCTCTTTCATCTTTCGCCTCCTCATTTTGAGTGTCATGAACAGGCTAGTCATGAGTACCTTGCATATGAGGCTCTCTGTAGGTAAGAGGGCTTAAGAGGCTACGTCCTCTCAGAGGCCTGTTGAGTTGTATACGAGTTGGTCTGGACCTCTCATAACATTAGCAGTGGGTGTCCTAGACTGCTAATACTGTCACACTGAGAGAGAAAGTCAAACAGAGAGAGTGGTTACTGTGTGTGCTGCACTTAAATTACAGGTAATATACCTCATTGGTTGATAGTAACATGCAGAGAAACATTGTGAGAAGCGTTGGCGTGAGCGTGTTCAGTATGACCATAGTTTGGGAGTTTGTGGCCAATATTCTTCATTTGCTTTTTATATAAACAACCACAGCAGGTATTTCTTCCAGAACCTGTGTGTGTGAGACAGAGTTTGTGTGTTCCTTAATATAATCACTCTGCAGTAGCCGCGCACACACAGAGAGCACATGCAGAGAAATACACAGAGGGGTCTGTGGGATGAATTAGACAGCAGTGTGTGTAAGTTACACATTCTGCAGGTCAATATTTTACTATTTTGTGTTTTTACAAGCCACTGAAAAATTTCATATATTTATTTTATGCAAATACATTTTGTTTGTACGTTTTTTTTTTTCTTGATTTATGTGTATGCCCTCTTGCTATACTGATGTCGAGGAATTGAAAAGGAATATTTATTTTGTCTTGTTTGCCTTCTTGCTGTAAAGACATCTCTGGAGTTTATCGTTACAGGTGACTGGTTTTCTCGTTGTTTACAGTAAGCTTTGTTTACCACCTGGCTCCCAGTACACAGCAATGAAGTTCAAAAGGGCATAAATGGGAAGTAAAACACTGCAGGCCGTCTTTAGTTTGAGTGTATTTTCCATCATACATATTAACTCTTTCTGCCACTTTGCAACAGACATATATAATGGACTGCAATAATTGTCCAATTTTAGTCTGATGCTGCTTTTAAGGGAGAGGGGTTTTTGGTTTTACTGATCACATCAATGATTCATCCATCTAGAGACGATAGCATCTGACACTAGACGAGAGGAAGGGTACACTCAGGACAGAGTCCCAATCCATCGTAGGGCTAACAAAGGCAGACAACCATTCACGCGCACATTCACACCTACATCCATCAATCAACCTTACAAGGATAAATCTAAATATCAGTCAACTAAAGACGAAAGCTGGTGGCACAGTGGTGTTGTGTCACACGTTGTGTGGCATTTCCATGTTCTCCCTGAGCCTGTGTGCGTCCTGTCCAGGCACTCTGGCTTCCACTTATATCCAAACACGTGCAGGTGCACAACTGGTGTTCTAAGTGTGAACGTGAGCATGAATGGCTGTCTCTCTGTGTTATCCCTGTGACAGATTGGTGGCCTGTCCAAGGTGTATGAGGTGTATCCTGGCATGACAGCTGGGATAGAGTTCAGCCCAGCTACAACCCTGAAATGGATAAGTGGAAGAAAATGGATGAATGGATAAGGAAGAAACACAAAGGTTTAAGTTACAATTCTAAAATTCAAGGCAAAAGCAAACCATTTTGCATCTCTGCCCACTAAAAATCAAAAGACAATATCTGACTTCAGTTTTACCTGATCTACCTGACTAGGTTTTCTCCTTGTGCATCTCTGGACAGTTTTCTGCACTGCTGCTGTTTTTATATAGTTCTGTGGAGGTCCTGTTTTTACCTTTGCCATGTGTCCTTCTGCAGTTTGACATTGGTTAAAGTTACACTCAAAGCAAACACCAACTTTGTGTCACACTGACCCTTCAAAGATTATCATTTGTGGTCAGTGGTGAATATTTTACTGCAAGCCAAAGACCTGTAAAGGTTTCTAGTAAATGAGCAAATCACATTTTTTCAGCATTTACAGAAGTTGACACTATGAACGTTGACACTGGCTGTCACAGCAGAGATTCTCCTGAAGCAAGGTGGAAATGACCTGAACTGTGGTGGTTGCCGTAATGTGAAAACAAAGTACTGAAAAGTAAGGAGTAATCTAAAAATTGCAGCCCTGCCTGAGACGACCTCTGGCAGTCTCTACCTTAAGGGGGAAGCTGGGCTAGTTTAAATTGCACATGGTTTTTGTTTTTATGGGTGAAGTCATGGAACTTTACAATCATATCTCATACATGTTGGCATGCTAACAGTTAGTATTTAGCACAAAATGCAGCTACAGCTGAGAGTGATGGGCATGTCATGTTTGCTTTTTAGCCATATACCTATGGATGAAAGGTAACATGTCAAAAAATTTAATTCAACCTAAAAGTTAGGCATATTCTTTCTGTCACGGAAGTAGAAAAGAAAATCACGTCCTGTAGAGTTTAACATACCAAAGAACTGATCTGTTACTGGTGCCACATAAAAAAAAATAAAGGGATCAGTGGAGACAATATGTTTCAGCTTCTAGGATCCATGAATTTTTACCAGATTTAATGGCAATTCATTTTTAAAGGAAGACATTTGTTGATTTTATTGATTTATTTAAAAAAACATAAACCAAAGAGTACAACAACAAAAGGAAACATGAATAAATCGAATGACATGAAAGCTGTCGGTTGGCCTGATTGGTGTTCTTGTATGGCTTTTGCAGTCAGAGGACAGTCAGCCCTTTTCATGTTTACTCCGTCAGTTCTGTGCCATAGTCCCCTCAGCAGTTTTTAATGCTTCTCAGGTGTCCTGTGCCCCATATTGATTTTGTCTTGGTCAGTGTCCTGCACAGCTACACAAAACCTGGCTCAGTCCCAGTCCTGAGTCACCAAGCTTCAACCCTCAAGGTAACACTTTAAAAGGTCACTGGTTCAATTACTGGCTGCTCTAGTTCACCAAAAAGGCCTCTTCAGAGAAACCATCTCCTTTCCTTTGCTCGTTAAGTTACATTTACATACATATGCTGCCAATTAGTCTCAAGAGTCACAGGATTATTAACCTGTGTGGTAGCTGGTTTGCATGCTTGATTGGTTACCATGGAAACCTTCAAATAGAGGGTCAGTTATCGGAAGCAATAGGAAAAGAGGACACGATAGAGTGGAATTTAATGATGATTTCTAATCAGCTGATTTTGCCTTATCAGCTTTGATGTTAGCTGATATTGTTTTGTCTCCTTAGCAATTTTAGCCAACTTAAAATTCCTACTAAATCTTTTCATATCGGACCTATTGTGCTCATTTTCAGACTTATATTTTCATTCTTGGACTCTAGTAGAGTAACAATGTAAATCACAATCCAAAAATGTGTTTTTATCTTAAACTGGGCCTTGGTGCAGCCCCTTAGTTCTTGCTTTGTCTGAAACAAGTCATTTAAGTTCCTCTCCTTTGAGGCTACCTTCCCTTTTAAGCCAACTTTCATTTGATTGAGTGCCCCGCCCTAACAGAAGGTTTGAACAGCGGGTGCTTGTGGCTGCTGTGCTCATGGTCTCATCTGTGTGCTTGAGATCGCCATGTTAAGAATATCCACTCACGATCATGCAGAGCAAAACTGTCTGAAACTGACTTTAAAACATGAGCGTCCTCAGTTGTGACAATATATGTGACAGAAAACGAGGAACACTGCAATGCTTAGCAATTAAAGCACATTCAATAAATAGTAATCAAGTTAAACAATTGCATTTTGCAAATCATATACAGTCATCCACATCTAATAGTTCAACATGGTTTAATATAAAGTTACTTAACAGCGCAACATGGGCAATACTTATACAGGGATACGACGCTACTTCATTTCATGTGTAAATTAGGCAATCTAAATGCAGTAAGGACAAAATGAGACGCTGCCTCTGTTGTACTTTTGGTAGCTGATTTTATACAAAAGGGCTCATCACTTTTTATCCAACCATCCTTTTCCAACCAGCATCAGCTTCTCTCATTCTTTTTTCTATCCATGCTTTTCACAAAGCAATGACAAACACACACAAGAAACTGTCTTTCCACACACACACACACACACACACACACACACACACACACACACACACACACATACTGGCCATTCATGTCAAAGACTGATATATTAAAAGAGGAGTCAGACTTTAGTGGGCTCATTGAGGCCCCTTTTTAACAATCACATTTGAAAATGATTTGAAAATGAAAGTGCCACATGAAGGGCCTCATTTCAAAATACCATGATTTCATTTTACAATATATGATGCTGGCTGAAATTAATCAGAAATCTTTTGAGGAGATAGAAAAGGCAACATGACATAGAGAAGAAAAAAAACAATATAATGTATTACAGTAAAAATAAATAAATTATGTGAAGTCCATCCCATTTGTTAATTTGTGAGGCCCTCAGACTGTGATTTTGGTCTTCCAGTGCTATGTCTTGCTAAGGTAATGGATGTTACTTCAGTCTTCAGACTCAAGTCGTTTACATCCCATTACTCTGTGCTACAGAGTGAAGTGAATCACTGCAGGAAGGAAGAAGAATTAAAGCAGGTTGTTGAGTTATACTGTGCTGTGAAAAAAAAAATTGTCCCCTTCCTGATTTCTAATCTGTTTTCACACCTACCTGTTTTGGATTATCAAATGAATTTGAATTTTAGAGATAATAATATGATAATATTAAAATAATTGATACGCTTAATAAGATACCCTGCGTAATTACAAAATGGAAACTTAAAATAATGATTTCGTTTGGTAAAGGAAAAAAATCTGCCACTATGTGAAAAGGTCATTGCCCTCAAACCTAAAAAAATGGTTGTGCCACCGTTGGCAGAAAGAAATATTTCACATCGCTGTGGAGGAATTTTGGCCCAGTTTTTTTTTTTTTGCATAATTATTCTATTTTAGCCACACTCGAGCATTCTGAGCTTAAACAGTCTCTTTAAGGTAATACAAAAGCATCTCAATCAGATCCAGGACACAAACTTTTTTTAGGGATCATCAAGGTGTTTTTTTGGAAATTGTGAGAGCTTGGTGTGTGTGTTGAGCTCTGTTATAGAAGCCATTTTCCCCAGTCTCTTTCTTATTGGTGAATCAGGAACACTGATCTAAACTGAGGCGACTGAGGCCTGCAGTTTTGTGATCTCCTGGATAAGCTATCGATGCACTCTTGAAGTAATTTTGGTTTGCCTGTCACTCCTGTGAAGGTTCAACACTGTTCCAGGGTTTTTCCATTTGTGGATTTTGGAGTCTTACTGTGGTTCACTAGAGTCCCAAAGCCTTAGAAATGAATTTATTTCAGACTGTTTTAGACTTTTTAGACTGATAGATGTCAATGATTATGATTCTCTTTAGATGGTAGCATCATGTGTTGCTTTTTGAGATCCTTTAGCTTTCTTGACTTTGTCAAATCAGTTCTGTTTAAGTGATTTCTTGATTCAGCAGGTCTAACAGTAATCAGGTCTGGGTGTGGCTAATGAAACTGAAGTTAGCGTTCCAAAAATACTTTTCCAGAAATGCTCAGGTAGCTTTGAACAGCTCTTTCCCTTACAGCATTTTGTATTTACTCACTATCTTAGTCTAATATTACAGTTTGTGTGATGTGAAACGTGTAAATTGAACAAATACCAAAGAAAAAAGAAATCAGGAAAGTGGTAAAAAACAAGACTGGTAATGTGATGACCTTTTTTGGTTTGGATCTTGTTTCTTTGTAATCTTGGTAGCATTTGTTTGGCAATTACAGGAATGAAATAATCTCATATAAGCCTTAATTTAAACAAGGCAATTGCCACTCAGTTGCTGTGCCTCTGCCAAGCTGCCAGCGTAATTGCGAGACACAGCAGGGAATGTAATTTCACTTTCAAGCACAGTTTAGACAAATCTGCATTTGAGTAAAATGGAGATACCTCAAGTGTTTGCGGAAATTGTCATTAAGTGTGTATCTAAATAGATCCAAGGTTTTCACTGTGCGCCTGTCTGGGAAATGGAACTTGGAAAGGCTGGGAAGTGAGTGCTAGAGCGGCATTGCAAAGCAAAGGAGAAAAAGGGAAAATATTTTTAAGTGAATTCTGCACGTCAGAGAGAAATGTGATGAGGGCTGATAAAAAGTGACAACACAGGAAGTCGGGAATGGAATGAAAAAATATAACGAAAGGAAAATGATAATCACTAAATATCTTTTCTGCACCTTCAGACTCTGGAGAAATGAGGTGACTGGGGCTTTGGGTTCTTGTTGAGTCAGACATTGAGTATTTTCTTAATTAAGTTCCTACACACACCTAGATACAAATTATTTATGCACACGTGTGTATAAATAAAGTGAAATATACAGCCGGAGAGAGGATCTAGAGTATATGAACCTGTTAATCGCCACAATGCTGCCTGCAGCATTATGCATGCAACAGTCAGGCTGATGGCAGGCAATTAATGCTATATTAATGTGCAACAGAGCACAAAGTTCAGCTCTGTGATATCACTAGCTACAGATTTTTGTTTGTCGTGCTTTGTAAATGAGCACATTACAATATAAAAAAATTAATCAATTAACTGGCAGGTTTTAGTTTAATGTGAGTTCTGGCTTCCATCAATATTTGGAGAACTGCATGCTCTTTTAATACATGATTTGTGGAAGTTCAAAAGTATTTGCAAATATATAAAATCCTACACAATCACTTTATTTATTTATTTTCATCAGGTGACTGACTTGTTGAGGTTATTTTGCCTACTGACCCTGAAAAAGCTCTTTGGCCATATGTTTAAGCTAGCTAGACCTCTCCCTTCATGCTGTAGCTTTTATCAGTGAAATCATAAATAACTGTGCCAGGTCTGCAGGCAGGCATACATACCCAAGCCATAAAAGAACAACCATGTTTAACAGATGAAGTGAGGATGTATGCTTTGGGTCATAAGCTTTTTTTTTTTTCAGACATTCCCCTTTAAATCATTTTGATTGAATATTGCTTCCCTGGTCCACAGAACTTTGTTCTACAAGTCTGTTGGTGTGTTTTTCTTTATTTTGACGTGCTACAGTCATTTAATTTGCGATTGTAACATGTGACAAAAATTTATCCATCCATCTATTTTGTTCTGCTGGGCTGCAGCTCAGCCGGTTTAGAATCACCAACCTAACCAGCATACTTTTGGTCTGTGGGAGGAAGCTGCAGAGGAGAAGGGCCACAGGGGCAGCATGCAAACGCCTTGCTGTGTGGTAACAGTGCTAAACACGGCACCCCACATTGTGCTGTATATCCATTTGAGTTGACAGAAAGATCAAAAACTGTACCTGATTAAAATTTGGTTAATTTCCATCTGCTTTTCTTCTGATTTCATGTCTGAATTCACTGTGGAAGTTGCACAGGACAGCAAGACAGCATTTTCTCTTTAGTTTCCCACATAGGGTCAAAAGTTCAACCAACTGTGTGCTCATCTTTTTCTCTTTCCCGACATTCACAGGATTGTGCGCAGTGAATCTGTCCACCAAGGTCACACTGACAACGAGGTGTTTTACTGTAATGCAGTCGGGCATCAGGGTGAACGTTTTCTGCAAAACTAACCTTGAATGAAGCCGGATGGCATTATGCTATTGTTTCTTTTGGATGTTTTCTGTACAGTGTTACAGTGTTAATACAGTGTTTGCTCATCCTTCATTACTCATCACCTTTGGCTTTTCAAAATGAAATTCAAGTTATGGGTAAGTGTGCAACAAACAGAACTTGCACAGAGCTCTTAGTTTTGAACAGTACTGTAAAAATACTGTAAAAATGTAGCTGGTTCCAACCTCATCTTCCTGTCCCTGGACTGCTTTTCACAAATACAGCCAGACTGAAAGCAGTTAAGGGATGCACAGGAAGATGAGATTGAAGTTTAAAAAAAAAACAAAAAGTAAACAAACAAAACAAAAACAAAAAACAGCCAAATTCTACACTATATAGTATTTTGACAGTACTGTTCAAAAATAAGAATTCTTGTTCCCAGGATTGATTCAACATGCCAATCTAAACAGTAAGTCAGTAAGTAAAAGATTATTTATTAAGCAATTTTCACAAACAGTCACAAAGTGCTGCACACAAAAAGAGCAATACGAACATCAAGTGCCATAATAGCCGATAAAAAGTTATAATAAGACAAGTAAAATAAACAGGCAGTTTGAAATTAATGAATATTAATTCAATATCATTCTCATTTTATGGCTTATATCACGCATGATAAAGTTTTTAATATCTGCATAGATTATTTTACTAGCAGAATTTAACTAGGCATTTTAGTTGCAGTTCACTGAGATACGCAAGTGGGGAGCACAAAAATGCACCCAGACTGGGTTATAAATGAAAGGTGTCTCTGGCACAACAGGACTTGATTGTTCATACAATGTAGCATTTAAATTAACTATCTCTGGATCCTGTTATTAGCGCTGCCCTTTTGAATTCTACTCTGTTCTTTTACTGCTGGTGACCAGTTTAAACACACACTGAGATAAAAATGGTTTTTATCTTCCAAATTTTGCATTATTGCTCTGCGACAACAAGGTTAGTTTAGCGCTAACAGACGAACTATTTTATAGCGGGGGGGGGGGGGGGGGGGGGGGGTACTAGATAGATACAGATACATAGTTAAATAAAAGCGTAAGGACATGGAAAGAAATGATGAGCTCAGTAAGTAGAAAGGTGAAAATGAGGCACAAGTTGAGAAAGTTTGCATAATAACAGTATTTTTTCATCCTTCACCCATCGCTCTGGGAGAGCGGCAGATACAAATTTTGTTTTGTTGGTTCTTATGTGCCTGCATATGTGTGGGCGTGTGTGTGTTTCAGATATTGCGGGCAGTCCTGGGGCGTCCATCTTGGTTATGGGGCTTCCAAAGCATTTCAATCTGTCCTGTCTCTATGACGGGTGTCTCATCGACAATCTCACACACACACAAACACAAACTCCAATCTAAACTTTGTTCATGTTAACAGTATATGAAGGCAGTTGACAGTATCTTTTATAAGAATAAAGTGACATGACTGTAGATAGATAGATAGATAGACAAATGTTTAAAATTACATTAAAATGAAAGTGAAAAGCTATAAGATGAAAATTTAACACCTTGAATCAATTTTATGTATTATCTGTGCTTTATTTCTCATCAAATAACAATGGGATAGCCCTCGCCTGAACCTCGGTATAATGTCGGTATAATTAAAACACTTCAGTCAGTTGTCAGTTGTTTCACTTGCAATCTATTGTGGTGGCATACAGAAACAAAAAATGTGTCTTTGTCCCAAACATTATGAAGGGGTCTAGAGACAGATAGTAAATAAGATGCTACATTTTTATTCAAACGAGGAGGAAAGCAAAAGTAAAAAAATCTGAGTTTTGACTTCAGCTTTTATTTAGACATGCATGTAACTTTGACATCATGACTGATTGGGAACAAGCCTTCCAGCTCAGCCACTGACCCAAACAGACACTCTCAAAACATGCCATCAGACTTTTTTGCACTCACAACAGCATACTTTTGTGTTTCCAGCTGAAATGTGATTCCAGCTATTGCGGTGTGACTGAGGGGAGTTTGAAAGACTCATGCATTTTGATAGCATTTTAGTTTCTCTCGCTTCCTGCTCTCCCTTCTTCTTTTACAGCCCCATGTACTGCATGTATTAATACATATGCTGACCATCTGCTGCATTTATCATCTTTGAGCTTTATGGCTTCATGATATATCAAATTTGTTTAAAGCTTGTATTATATTTACTTATTCAGCAGTTATCAGGAATGATGTATAATTTATACATTGAACAAGTAAAACGGTTTATTGTGACAGCTTGGACTTATAAAATTTTATCTAAATACATCTGTGCATTTATTTTAGGAGTGTAGCAATTTCTTGTGAATGACTGTAGCTCGTCAGCTGGCAGGTTAAGCAGCAGGAACTTGCTAATAACAATGGATGGATTTAATTATAACTAAATAAAACTGCTGAATTACCTGCCTTACACTCATATCCATTTTGAGTCCCCCTCCCCCTGCCACTTCTTGCACTTGGAAATTCGTATACAGTAGGATGGCAGTGTACCACTTGAATCAACAGGAAGACACTAAAAAATCCCAACAAACAAACTGCCAGCTGTGGTTCTGAAGGCCCAAATTTTAAACTAAACAATGTAAACAATGCCGGAGACACTTGAGCTCATTTTGACAGTGGCAAGAAAGATATAAGGAAGAAGCATGCGAGACAGAAAGAGAAATTACATCATAAAAGAGAGCTGCGTGCAAATGAGCGTGACTGAGATTTGCTTCTTTGATGGCATTCAGTCTAGAGAAGAAAAGTTAGTGCTTACATGTCTGCTTTGTTACGTGTCTGCGTTCTTTTAGAAACTAAAAGAGAGAAATTTAAGTAACAGATATTTAGTTTCATAATGAATCGTGAAATTGATATATTTTACACTACTCAGTGTTCGGTGTTATCCGGATCAGAAAAAAAAATTGCATTCATTATTTTTTGAATCATTACTTGAAGCCCATAACTTACTTGCAATCCTCAGAATATCTCTCTCAGAATATTACATCTAAAATATTAAAAATGTCACTACCTTTGATTTGTTTTGTTTTTAAATAAGCTTGTCACTGTTGCATTGTAAATATATATCGCTTAGGTTTTTTCTTTTTTGTGTGTGTGTAAATTAACATCTATAATCAAAATGTAAAGTTTTCATTGTGCATTACAGAAAATGCACAATGCCACACTTTTGTTGCACATTTCAAAAGTACAAAGTTCCAAATTACTCTGTTGGAGATTGATTGCAAGAGATAAGACAAGATTCATATTTACACATTTACTGTTTGTGGTGTAATTTGTTTACAGAGCTTGTCACTACAATAGAGCATAGCTCAAAGGATAAAATACATAAGAACAGTTGTCTGCAGAGGCTGGAGAAAACATAATAAAAGATTCTTTCTGTATTACCTCTGGAGAGGAGATATCCATTGTGATATGAATGTGAACCCGTGGCCCCTAGAAACAGGCGCACAGCGAGGTATATGACTGCACTGTAATTTCCATTGTAACAGTGGTTCTGCCTTACATATATTCCCATGTTTGTGTCTGTAGTTTTGGATTCCTTTGTGCTTTCCACGTCTGTAAAATAGTCTTATCATGTTTGTTGCATTCCAATAGCGCGGTCACAATATTTGGAAAAAAAAGGGAAACATATACAAAATATAACTTAACAGACAGTTGAACCAATTTTGAATCCAAGTGTTTGACTTATGCTTGTCATGCATTTTATACCAGCAAGACAAAAGTGACGGTGTTGGAAAAGAGCAGCTAATTGTACATCATCATTTGAATGAATGTGCCGACACGTTTGTAATCTGTTCAAACAAAAGAGAAATTGTTCTAATGTTGTGTGCAGGTGATTCAATTAAAATCCTGTTGTACAAAATCAAATCTGTGAACTTGTGGTTTTAATTCAGAACACTACGATTAAACGTGTTTTAATTTCCTGCTGAAGAGATTCCCTTAGGTGGAATTAGAGACTAAAATGAAAGTGATCATAAACTTGCCCACCTCTCAAGACTGGTGTATCTTAAACTAATTTAACTAATTTAAGTTTTGCTCAGAATTTATCCTGCGGCACTCAATCCCATGCAACCCAAAAAATTCAATCATTTTCTTTCTTATGCCATTACCGAGATGTCTGGTTATATGCCAGGATGTGAAGTATACGCCTCTTGTATATAATCATTAATTCATTTTGCACAACACTATCACTGGACTGCCAGGCAGTCCAATGAAGACTCAGACTTGGACTTCAACTTATGTTAATGTGACTGGATCACACATTTGGGATGCAATGTGTAATTGAACTCAGGATGAGAAATGACAGTAGTGCTAGTTTAATGATAAACTGTTTATCAGCTGTGGTCTCTGAAGCTCAGACTAGACTCGTAGTGCGGGTTATGGGTTTGTGAGTGTGTCTAAGTATGAGCATCTCTTTCCTACCTGTCAGCATAGTGTCGCAGCTCACTAACTGACTGATTGTGGGCTCTGATTGGATCCCACTCGCCACGATGGGGGTCATTAGCTTCATGACTGGTACACAAAAATGATATTTTTTTTCCTTTTTTTTCTCACAAATCACAGTTTTTAACTTGGCGTAAGAAAAAAATAATAATTGTAACAGATTCAGAAATTATGCAGAATTATTATCTAGCCCACAAAAAAGTTTTACAGTTTAACTAATAACTAAAGTTAACTAATAAATAGCTAGTAATGCATATAAATTAGGGAGTAAAATCTGAACAATAACATGTTAAAGCAACTAACCTTATACATGCACAAGGTACTAGTAACTAAAGATGATTTTAGAATTTTAAAATTTTGAATAGTCGCATTTGTGTAAAGCAGCAATGAATATCCTGAGAAACAGATGAGACCCTACCAGAGGCGTTACTTCCTAACAGGCAAAGCAGGAAATTCTTAGGGGCTTTCTATAGCAGTGGCAAAGTGACCTGAACTCCCAAAGGGGGCCCTACCAAACTCCACTCGCTCCCATTGACTGACATGCATGATTCTGGTTAAACAAACCTAATGACAAAAATCAGTCATGAAAAAAGTCAGTCAATGAAAATGATATTGAGGTCTGACTGCTGGGCTTCACAAATAGAAACTCTGTGTACTAACACTTTGCACAGCATATGTGACTTATCTTAAATGTAAGTAAAAACAAAATGAAATAATTTAATTTGAAAATCTAATAAAAATTAAAAATTATTATATTTTATTCAAAATAGAAAATATATATTACTTGCACATCTGGAAAGACAACATCAGAGCTGAAATGTGTGCTCCAATCAGGACATCTTTGTCTGGGAAATCCTTCCATTTATCAGCAAGATGATGTTAAACCACAAACAGCATCTAGTTGCACCCATTTTGAATGATACTGTTGACTTCTGGTAACATTTTAAAAGTGCAGACAATTGTACATTACAGTTTGAGAGACTGTATCACTGCATTTGTATGCATCTATAATAACTACACAGTAAAAATTAGACTGACTTGCCTGCAGTCCAGACTTTTCACCAGTTGACAATATCAGATGCATCATTAGATAAAAAAATATATATATTACAAAGAAAACCCAGCAATGCTGAGCAGCTAGAATCCTGTATTAGAAGAATGGGACAACATCCCTCTGCCAATAGTCCAGGAACTGGTCTCCTGAGTTCCCAGACATTTACACACTGTTGTCAAAAGAAGAGTGGATGCTACACATTGGGAAACATTGAGAACATTTTTTTAGATAATTTGCCGCTGTTAAATTCAAAATAAGTGGATATTTTCCTTATTTTTTTTAATCTTTGGTTGAAATGTTTGATATGTTTTGCAAATCATTGCATTGACTTTTTATTTACTTTTTAAACTTTTAATTGTAATTTTTTAACCACATTGCACATACACATGAAACACATAAACACATATGTGTCAGCAAGCTGTTAATGCGTTAAATATATTGAATATTATAGTGTTAAAGTGGAGCTTGCGTACCTTGGGTTCCAGGGTAGTGAGACAGCAGAGGGAAATGACTTGTTTAGAAATAATTCATATAATAATTTTTACTGTGTGACAGTTATTTTATTATTTTTTATTTATTATCTTTATGGATTGGTTGTGGTCATCTAACCATGCAGCTGCTAGTTCAGATGTTTCCTGGTTTTATTTTTTTAAGTTGTTTTTTTTTTTTTTAGCCAACTTCTGCACAATATAAGGAGATATTAAATCAGTTAACCATGGCTGTTTTCCAGCCTCTGGCTTGTATAAAGCTATAAAAGTAGAATTTGACAAGTATTACAAAAGAACATCATCACCTTAAATTTAAATTGATGACTCCTTCTAGAAGCAATTCCTGTTACTCAGCAGCAACAGTGAAATGCATCTGGGTACATTTTTGGGCAGTTATTTTTGAAGCATCTAAATTTATTTTCATTTTGGTTGTCAAAAACTGCATGAAAAGGATATCCAGCCATTTTGTAAATATCCATATTATCAATTGGCACTTTCTGGGCAATCCTACCCCCTCTGCTTTCCTCTCTTTTCTACATTTTTCTTGAGAAGGTTTTTTTGGTCAAGGTTTATATTTTTATTATGTATTTTAGTGTATAATCATTGATGATTCAGAGATTGTTAATTATGTATATTTTATATTGTGTGTGCAGCACTTTGGAAGCTGGGATTTTAAAAACTGTGTTACAGAGATAAATGTTGTTACAGAGCCTAACATCACCTAGCATAATGGAAAGTGTCGGATGCAGAGGTGTAAAGCGCACTGCCATTGGACTCATATGTGTTCTCTATACAGACGAACTACATTCCTGGCAATGGACAAGTCAGGATTTGGCAGTACTTGTCTGACTGGTTTGTGCCATGTGTAAAGTTTCGTGGAGGGGGAATTATGGTGTAGGATTGTTTTCAGGAGTTCGGCTCAACCTCTTCGTCCCAATGAAAGGAACTTCAGCAATTTCTGGACAATTTCATGATCCCAGCTTTGTGGGAGCAGTTTGGGGATGGTCAATTTCTCCTCACCAATGCAGAAAGCAAGGTGCATAAAGGTCTGGATGAATGAGTTGGAAGAACTTGATTGACCTTCTCAGAGTCCTGACCACATCCCTACACCTTTGGGATGAATTAGAGCATAGACTGTGAGCCAGGCCTCCAATATCAGTGCCTGACCTCATGAGTGCACTTTTGGAATAGACATATAGAATAAGCATATACTGTAGATTTTGCTCCAATCTATTCATAAACAATTTATGTTCTTGCTGGCATTTGTTGGAGAAAATATCAGCAAACACACATTTGAAATTATCAGCTGTTCCAGATAATTCCTCCTACTTAAACTATTGATAACAATACCTAATCGTTCATATACCAAACTGTTACGTCCTTCTGCAAATCCTATTCTCTTTGCAGTGGAAGTGTAGGAGTCTTCGAGTGTTGTCTGGAATTGCTAATTGACCACACCTGATGAGGTATTGAAAAATGCCTGAGGCACACACCAGTTTTGTCTTTATAGTACCAATGTTTTAGCTGACTTCAAATATCATTTAAAATAAAACCTAATCCTTTTAAACTCTGGTGTCAGTCTCCATATTTATGTTGTTACGTTTGAGCTGGGTTATAACCAGCATTGGTTAAATTACTTGAAAAAAGTAATCGGATTACGCGTTACTAACCATCTCTCATCATAACACATACTCGTGTGTATTTAGCGTTTGATGAAAATTCATTTGTTCTGTTTGAAGCATACACAAACATAAACTAAAACCAAAAAGTATAAAAAGTTTTGTATATTAAACTTTGTTAATTTTTTTTATCTCATGTTGTCTGGGCAACTGTTCTCAGACTGCTTCCCCCAAAGATAGACGTATGTATTATTGTATGGATGTATTGATGATTGGATGGAAGTGTACATAAATACCGGAAATGTAAAATGGATTGATCAAAGTGTTCACATACTGGGGAGTGATTTACTTGAAATATCTTGTTTATTTCATTTAATTATTTTGTTTAATAGTAATTTAAACTGAGTTGTTGTCTCTCTTGTGTTAGGTCAGTTTTGGTTAGCATCTGTTAGTTTGTAACATTGTAAGTTTATGTTTTGGGATTATATAAAACTTATAAGTGCTGCTTGACACATTTCAACATCTTATTAAACTGATGCATTTGTCATTATTAAATGTATGCTTGAAAAAATATTACGCTTTTTTTCTGCAGTGCAAAAAGTCTTCTCTCGTGAATTGGATTAGATTAGATTAGACTAGATTAGACTAGATTAGATTAAGTAGACTTTGCTTTTAAGAAATAAAAGCCATTAATAAGCAGCTAATTTAGTAATTAATACACAATATATATAAATATAGAGATATACAATAACAAATAATTTGGACACAATATGAAAATATATATCAAAAAAGTAATGGACCCTGACTACAAGGTGAGAATAGTGAAGTTAGTGCACTGTTGTGTTTAAACCTTTTTAAGCACCTTGGTAGAGGGGCTAAGCAGAGGTCTCCACATACAGAGACCTACAGACTCGGGGGGTGGAGATGATGAATTTTCACTGGGCTCAGACCTGATGTGTGTGAATGTAATGTTAAATGACAACATTATGAATTTCATGGTGTGATATTTCCTCCAACAAGTGGTCTGACTGTAACTGGGAAAACAACTGTTGCAGAACTATGCCTTGTGGGTGCTGATGCTCACTGGCCAGTGAGGTCTTAGGTTGCACTTTCCTCTGACTGAACAGGAAATGATGCTGTGTGATGGTGGTCTCTGAGAATATTTTGTGCCTTCCTCCCACAGAGGGTGTAAAGAGTGTCCACAGACGGGAGATCCGAGCCAATGTTTTCTCTGCCGTTGTTATGACTCATTGAAGAGATTTCCTTTCTGTGAGGGTGGTATCGTCTTGAAATCTATTAGCAGGTCTTTAGTTTTCTCTATGTTGAGAACAAGGTCGTTATCCTCTCCATAGCAGGTAAGGTTGTTTACTACTCCTCTATATGATGACTTGTCCCCTCCTTTAATGCAGATGAGAATGACAGTGTTCTCTGCATACTTAATGATGGTGTTTGGGGGGAAGAGAGTTTTAAAATCTGCTAGCTTTGCAGTTAGCTTTATTGGCTGTATGGTGTTAAACGCAGAGCTATAATCCAGAAAGAGCACACACGCATATGTGTTATTAGTGTCCAAGTACTCCAATACACAGTAAAGCATCAGAGCCACTGCCCTGTATGGGCAGTAGGCAAAGTGTAGGTTTGCCAGTTTGCTGTATCTGAATTGGATATGTTTATAGATTTGAGTACCATCTATTATGAGTGCTACAGGCCTTACAGGAAGTCATTAATAGTAATACATTGTACAATACGTTATTGTTGAACCAGGGCTTTTCTTTATTGAAACACAAACAGGAGATGATGGAGATGGAGGTCCACCGATTAAAGTCATTACTAAAAGTTTCTGTCTAATCATGGATTTAATCTGTAGCCTCAAAAACATCTATGTCTGCATCTTGTTTCTCCCTGAGGTTTTACCGTACGCCATAGCATTACAGTCAGCTCCGAAGAGCATGCATTTGCTGGTGCTATAGACTCATTTGGTGTGCTCTATCCAAGCCAAGTTGCACCAAACCCACACCTCTGTGTAGCTAGTCTACTGAGTAGTTTGTTCATTTCACTTTCCAAGGACTTGATGTTGGTTAGGAATATGATTTAGAGAGTTAGCCTTCTTTGCTGACTAGGCACTGGAGTCTCCACACACTGCTTTCCTCACCTATCATGCTTCTATGGCAGACAGTCCTGTCTGTAGATGTCATTCCGGCGAGGAGTCAAGAGCTCTAAGATTAAAAATGTCCTTTGTGACACAAGTGATGGTGTAAGGGTTTCACTATATCACTTAACATGAACCTTTATGTACCAAACTTGGCAGAAATTGAGGGACAGCAGAAATACAAATGATACTCCTTGATCTTTTTCCTGGGTTCTTTTCAAAGAGACTCTTCTTGACTCTTTTATCAATCTAGTACTGATTGCATTCAGTGTGTTCACCACCCACAACATTAACTGTCATCAGTAAAACAGACTTTTACTTGGCTGGATTTTGGATTCAAGAACATATACCTGGCTTAAAACAGGGACTGTGGATAAAATTCCTTTTCTACACAGCAACTTCAAGACCTGCTAACTATCAGCATGATGAATGAAGGTGTATGGTAATTTATTTGTTGGGTTGAGGGCTTGAGTGCAATGGGGCTCAGGATTTAGCTTGGAGGTAACAGTCTGGTTCTGGATTTATAAAACTAGACTCACGTAGGATAACAGGTGCCTCTGTGGATGGTTTGATCCTACATACTGGTTAGACAAAGTTAATTATCTCTGTAGATTCATATTAATAGATTAGTAGTAACAAGAATGAGCCTTTATTTATTTACATCGCCCAGTGGTTTAATGATTAGATCCAAAACCAATAAAAAGAGACAAGCAAATGATCGCCTCTTCAGAGGTCTTAGTCATCAAAAGCAACTTAATGTCCAAAGTTGAGCAGCAATTGACCACATCCTGGCATCCAGTGACACGCAAATAACATGACATCACTCACAATACTCCTAATGACCCCATTCGCGAAAGAGATTAGTTGCAAATGAACTAATCACTCGTGAGTTGCACATTGCTACAGGGAGAGGGGGAAAAAAATTGGGTGAATTAGTAAGCAGTTATGATGATGGAGGGCAACTGACAGTTAGTTATACAGCGAGAGAGATTCAAAGTTGTGTTTACCCGACTGTTTTATGTCTTCTCCGCGTGTCTTTCTGCTTCAATAAAAAAAACTTCCAAAGGGCTTAATGAGTTTGGAGCTTCTGGCATTTCAGATTGATGTCATCTCAGCTGAGAAGGTAAGTTTTAAATCGACTCTGTCACATTAGTTTAATCCTTCTAGTTACTGTCAAGTAAAATCTTATTTTTATTTTCAAAATATGGGCATCCCTGAGCACACCCTTTTTAGCCGCACCTGTGTCGTGTTACTTGTTTCCCATTTTATTTTGAAATCTTATCTGACGCTTTAAATTTTGTATTTCCGGCCTTTGTTCTGTTTCCTGTCCGTTTTGTGCCAGACCTTTTGGACTTTTACGCTGTCTCAGGATCTCCAGCGGGTGTCACTGCACATATTTTCATCTTTATGTGTTTTTTACACATAACTGAGGATTTATTTATTATTGGATGTATACTGCAGTGATTTTCAAACTTTTTGTGCCAAGTCACACCAAAGGGAGGGCCAAAATTTCAAAGCACATTTGTATTCTCATCTGCACAGAATAGCTTCTATGCCATCTGAGATGTCATCAGTTATTTTGATTGTATTGTCAGTAAAGGGAATTTAGCCATCCCGCTTAAGGGACCTGGACCTGCACCTCTATTGCCTTATCAAACACTTTCTGTGAAAGTGTTTGATGCTGCCTTCAGTTCAGATCTCTCAGAAGGCATGTTTGGTACCTGAGGACCTCTTTAGCTTGCTTGGCACCATGTTAAGATTAGGTACCTTCTTTCAACCGATGATGCACTCTGCCTTAGGGCTGTCTTTCTTAGCTCTAAGTTAGTGGGTGTGACAAATCAGTCTTTCTTGATCAAAAGGCAAAAAACAACTTTTCTTTGATTAGAAAACCATCTCACATAAGCCCTCCACACAGCACAGCAAAGTAAGGTTACATTTACTCAGCGACAGCTTAAAATATATGAAAATGAATCATATAATTCATTTTCAAGTCCTAGTTTGGCATCAACCTAGAAGTTTTCTGGAGGTTCCAGTATTGATCTCGTGATCATCATTTTTGATTTAAAATGTGAGTTTTCTCCCTTTTTTAAAGTGCTTACAGTAGACAAAAAACTGTTTAATGAAGTCAATGTGATATTAAAACAAAGTTCCTTGTGTTGAGATTGTGGAATGTTTTGCAAAGTCACCAAGAAATGTTTAACTTCAGTTGCAATTAGTCCACATCATTAATCTATTAAAATGTTTTAAATCCTTTATGAAGAATAGTGCAGTCCTATTATTTCCTCATTTCTTGGATTTTTTCTTTACAAATTTGGAGAAACCTTCCAGGTCAAGGACTTTTCTCAACCAAGTCTTTTTTTTACCGAGATGTCTGGAGGCTAGGTGACAGCTTGAGTAACACGCACACGCTCTCTGTCACCAGCATGCGGTTTCATTCACACAAACACACACACACACACACATACAGAGCAGCATGGTGATAAGTGTGGCTAGCACTATCAGACCATGTGGTATGGTGTTAATCACACCTATGTCCATTAGCACTTCAGCACAAGGCTCCCTTAGCATGTGCATACACTCACCCCTTTGAGAGCGACAGACCTGTTAAACTTCAGTAATGACTGACAGAAGATGAGTTTTATTTTACAGATAATTTTCATTGTTTTTACACTGACATATTTGCATAAATGTGAAGAAATTTTACCCCCACTGTGAACAGTTGATTTGACATTTCCTAAAAAAGAGATGCTATTTTGAGCCTTTTCAGGATTAACGGAACAGCTGGGACTTGAAAGGGGTGTTGAAATGTCAGAAAATCTGACATTAAGGTGGAAGTCAAAGCTGCAAACTGAATGCTACACCGAAGGATAGTGGGGCTTTTTTTTTTTTATCCTTTTGCACATTTTATGTGTATATTGTCAGTATATTGTTGCAGTTACATGCTTACATATTTAGCAGATATGGAGCATTATTACAAAGATTCCAAGTCACAGTGTTGGCCAGCTGTACATTCTGTTTATACTTAAAACGGAGATTATGTTAGTGCAGACCTTCCAAAGTGTGGGGCCCCTTGCAATGGCTGGGGGGGGGGGGGGGGGGGGGGGGGGGGGGGGGGGGGGGAGAGAGCATGGTATGAAAAGGGGAAAAAAACCAAAACAAAACAAAGCTTGGACACTGCTAGCACGGGGCGCCCACACAAATGCAAAGCAGGAGTTGAAGCATCTCTGAATATGTTTCCAAACCAACTTCATTCTAAGCCAAAGACTAGAAAATATTGTGAAGCATATCTGCCCTTTGGTTTCACCTGCACAAGTGCCAAGGTAGGTCTCCCCTGCAGAATTGGTTTTCCCTTCGTCGGGAGCAGCGCTGGGCTCTTCAAATCACGGACAAACAGTATCCCACATTCTTGAGTTTTAGTTCACAAACACTTCTTGTAATTACTAACTATTCCTGACATTTTGGAGATGTTAGCTCTTTATACAGTAAAGTTACAGTGGGATACAAATAACATCAGGCCGTTCCTGCCACGATTTGTTCCCTCTGTCCAAATCATAGACAAACAGCATCCCACAGCTGTTGTTTTTAAACCCATTTTGCACAGAGAGGCATTTTTTGAAAAATTTATTGATAGCAATGTTGAATATTATTACACAGGAAAAAAACAACTACATGTAAAATAATCACACCGTGATGCCTCTGCCTTTCTAAATAGAGGGACAGTAACTGCGTGTGTGTATGTAAGCGTGTAAAACCTGAAGATAGAAACAAAATACTGTTAATCTGAATATCTGCCATTCTGCAATTCATCTCATGTAAACAATAACTTGGCGCACAGCGTGACGTGAAAAAAGGCACAGACCTTTGACTTTGTGTGACAAACCCTGTATTCGTTTTAAAAATTCTTGTTTTTGGTGATTCCAAACGCCGTTTTACGTGTGGACGAAACAGCTGGTGTAAAAGAGTTAGTAGTTTATTTTCTTATTACCAGTCATTTATTGCAGATTACTTGTATTTGCTTAATTGTTTACTAAATGTTTGAGGTGTGAAATAAACCGCAATGGAGCAAAATATGGGTATGTGTGGTTGGAGGATGTGTTTGTGCATGCGTGTGCGTGCGCGTGCGTGCGCGCGCGTGCGGGGGGGCCGGGGGGCGAACATTTTGTTGTAAAACAAAGGGGGCCTAGCAAAAAAAGTTTGGGAACCACCATGTTAGTAGTGATGGGTCGTTCGCGAACGAAATGGCTCTTAGAGCCGAACCTTTGAAGTGAACGACGCGAGCCGACTCCTTATTGGGAGCCGTGAGGGTTTTTTTTTTCTTTCTCTCACCCTCTCTCTCGCCCTTTTTTCCGCTAAACTCCGCATGCGCGCCTGTACTTTGCGCTGGGCAGAGGGGGGAGGGGCGTTAGTTACACTTGCAGTAGCTCAGGAACAGAGCCAGAGAGAAAGAGCGCAAGGGACAACAACATCACATTAGAAAGGTATAGTAATCATCCACTATTTTCAGTTGCAGATTATAAAGGATTCAGAAATCATGCAGGCCCATATGACAGAGAATGTGCATCTTCTTTTTGTTTTAATATTTTAATTTATATTTAATTGTGTTGTGGTTTGCAGTGTTTTGTGTTGTTTCACGTTAAATTTGTTTAAAAGGAAAAAGCTGAAAATTTAAATAGTTAAAAGTTCAAAATGTAAATAGTTGTTTTTTGTATTATATGATTTATTTATTACATTTTATGTGGAGTGAATAAATAAAGTATATTTATGGTGGCCCTTAGAGACGAAGCACGTACAAACTCCAAAACACGTAAAAACTCAGAATCACGTACAAACTCAGAATCACGTACAAAAGACAACAGAAGTGCTCCAGGATGCTAGGGCGCAGTGTTGAGCTTTTGTTACCTAGTGGCTACACAAGCCAGGAAGTATCAACAACCGGATTTGGTGTGTGGTAGTAACAGGTAAATGAACTTTTTTTAAAAATTATTTGAATAAATATGAGTGCTTGTCTATAAATACACAAACAATACACACATGCTTTCAATTGTGTAATTTAAGTGATCTGCGTTCAGTAAACGCTAGAAATGTGTTTTGGAGTTTGTACGTGCTTTGTCTCTAGGGGCCATATATAAACATATATAAATAAAACCACTTTTTTTACATTAGTAATTCCTTTTCTGCATTATTTTATATTATTGTTAATGATTAAATAATTAAAGCAACAAAACAACCTGAAGAGCCGGTTCGGAGCCGAAAGAGCCGGCTCTTTTTAGTGAGCCGAGCCGGAAGAGCCGGATCTCTAAAAAGAGCCGGAAATCCCATCACTACATGTTAGTGCATGTCTTCAAATAAAAACACTGAGAAAAAAATCTAAAAAGAAAAGGTCACTGGATATAATTGGAACTGCAGAGTAATGTGATAATTATCTGTAGGCTTTTCACTGTGAGTGATGCTTTTCGTATTACACAGTGTCACACAGTGTAACAGTTTGTAAATGGTTTAAGTTGAGCTTAAATTATTTATTTTCCAATCGTTTGCTGGCTTTGCCTTCTCCAATGTGAGGACCTGCTGCTTATATTTGTTCAATTACTAAATCGCATACACGCTCTGGGTAAATGTAACAGGGAATCATACACTGAAAAAATTGTCTATTGCTCTATTGCAAAGCCCCAGGAAATCTATTAATATCATTCTGGTACTTGCTGGAATAAATAATCAGTGCAAGGACGTGCTCTTGGAAACTTTAACATTATGTTTTTTTGACCTTCTGAAGACAGAATTTTTCTAATTAATTGCCACTTCACAACTTGCAAATTAAACATAGTATACCAAGGTATCTGACACCTATTATCTGCACAAAGTCGTAAAAGAAATGCAGAGTAAAAGCTGTATTAAACATGAGAGCTTGTTTTGAAGAATCCACTTACTGGTTCCATATCCAATAAACTTTATTTAAAATGTTCTTTAACGGAAAAAACAAATCTCAGCAGAATCACATGTTGTGTCTGTTACCGTAGCTTCATTACAATTTCTCATTTCGTCTTCGTGGCTGCTCCCTGTTGGCCTGCTGAAATTTACATTGATTCTGTATGCAGCATCGCCGTGCTTGTTTTATTGTCCACGCCAGGCAATTATTAAAACAGGAACGACTCTGATGTGTTTTCTGATTGGATCTTAAAGATTACACCATGATGAATAATAAAATCAAATCTGCTAAAGTGTGGCCTTCTTTTTTTCCCCTACAATTGGAATGCAGCAAAGAGAAGAAATTAGTGAAGGCCAAGGGAAAAGTAAGATTTACGCTAGAAATGCGTCATTTCTGTGTCGCATGCTTTCTGCTCCTGTGCCTTTAGAATAATCCCGGCTGGATCAGCTACGAAAACAGGTTTATATCTGGATGGGCACCTTTTTCTCTCAAAAGCCAAAATTTCGTTGTCTGTGTTAACAATGTCACTTCAACTTCAAATGTTCGAACAAGTTCAGGGGCACTCGATTTACTTCAGCAGACTGAAACAGAAAGCGAGACACATTACTGGTGAGATTAAAGAAAATCAAGCACTCCAGTTTCTGCTGTGTTTGCTGGAGGATCAAGCAGCAGGGGAGGATTGGAGCTCTCTGTCTTGATCAGGTTTTAAAAGGCTGTGCGCGTTTGTGTGTGCCAGTGTGTATGCATGTCACCTTGTGCATGGAGTACACTTTTAGAGTCACAAGGTTGGGACCAGCACTCACCACCTCCTCCATGTACCCGGCCATTCTCATTCCTGTCACCCTATCCTGTACGCTGTTGAAAAGTAAACCCCACAACCGTGAAATAATCTTTAAAAAATTGACCTGTTTTGGTTATGGAAGGCCTCTGTAAAGCACAGCCTCGCCACACCCGCAGTTGAAAAAGAGTCTGCTGAACAAAATAAAAAAATCTGCATCCCTTCAATTCACATCATGTTTTGACTCAGAGACTAAATTTCACACCGAAACAATGCCAGGGACCTTCATATACATTTACAGTAGCCTGAGCGTATAAAAAGCTTGTGATTTGTCACACAATGAGTGAGCGCCACTGCTCCGGGACTCGACTGTATAATACTGTCACCTTCCTGTATCCCTCCAGTGTGGGTGTGTTCACATACGTTTATGTGTGTTTTGTATGGTGTGGTACAATATATCGCTAAGCTAAAGCCCTCTACTTCCCTCAAGTGGTAAGAACACAGAACTGCCAGGACTTACCTGCTAGGTATGGGGAACTGTTTGTGCTATTGCACAGTCTAGATGTGTTTATGAATGTTTGTACTTGCATGTCTATGCTTATTTGCATTTGGATGTTACGGGTTTCATCATTACTGCTTGTTTACAGTGTTCTTATATGTGTGAAGCAGTGCGTGTGCATGTGTGGGTCTGCACTTTGCATGCCCGTGTGTCTTATTTAACCTAGAGACTAGCAGAGACAGAGAGGGCAGCAGACCAAAGCGAACAAATAACAAATAAACAGTGTGGCGCAGAGGTGGATGTGGTGGTAGAGGTGTGGAACAGCGGAATGAGTGGATGAGGCGTAAATGAAAAAAGCATTAGAGGTAATAGGCGATCAGAGTTAAAACGGGCAGTGGGGGCATGTTGTTTCAGACACCACTGAGACAATGACATAAATGCAGACAGCCTTAAAATGTGCAAGAACTATGGGCTACTCTGTCTTCATTTTTCTGCACTTGATGTGTTCATCCTTAGTTTTGATGATTGATTGTAGTCCAGAAGTTACAGTTGCAGGCTGCATACTGGTGTGTAAGGTGAGGATGATGTTTGGGGTTTTTTTTTTTTTTTGCTCTTCTACATGAACAACATAAACATAAACCCAGACAAGATCTCTCAGAATGTTTATTTATCACTGTGCTGTTTTGTTTTGGGGGTGTTTTTTCAAATCAATGTAAACTAAATTCATTTCATTCAAATGAACATTGATTGTCCAGTATAAAGCCAAACTTCTTGTTCCCTAGCCTCTCTTGCTATGTAGACCTTTGCGCATACCTGGTCAGCGATGGTCCATAGACTTTACATTTGAGGTCAAGCTCATGTTGATTTAAAACCTCAATGCTTTTAAGTTCCTAATACAAATTTGAATTTTACTGGTAGAGCAGGTCATCTACCAATCGGAAAGTCAGTGGATCGATCCCTGGCTCCTTCAGTCTGCATGCTGAAGCATCCTCAAGTATCTGCCAGAGTGTGAGAAAGCACATTTGAATGCGTAAATGTTGTGTGAATGGGACTTATAGTAAAAAACTGCTATATACTGGTACTTATAGTTAAGTACAGTATATATGCAAAGACATAGTAGGGTAGGGGGGTCCTGAAGGTTGTAGGGACCATGACAGGGACCCCTGCTCTACATTACACAGATATTCTGTGATCTATCTTGTGAACCAAACTTAACTTTTTTTATGCAGTCTACATTTTCCTGATGAATTGAATTTTAGCTCTGCAAATATTTACTCAGTCATTTTACACTCCACTGCCTAAAGTAGGCACATTTTCTGAAAAGTTCTGAGGGTAGAGGGGCGTGGAGGGAAATATATTACTTGTACTTCCTAACCTTGCTCCGTGTCATTTGTGCAAAATAACTCCAAAGCTGTTGACATCAACTATGCAACAATTTGTTTTTCGACAGGCCTTATTGGGTAGTTAGCCGGTGCGGCGGCATTTTAAAGTTTTTTTTTTTTTGGGGGGGGGGGGTTTAGCAAGCAAAGCAAATAAAAAAGTGGTGCTTAAAAGATAAACGAGAGAAGAGAGCAGAGCGTACTTCCAGGACTTTGGATTTTAACAGTGATGCCAATGACTTTGTTGAGCCCGAGAGCAAAAGATGACCGTTTGATGACTAAGTACTTTATGTATTTAAAGAAGGATTGAAGCATGGTTGCCACATGTTGGTAATATGCACACATACTTTAATATGTGTGAGAGAGAGATCTAGATGTGGAAGCTGGTTCATTGGAAACAACTGGTGCATGATGAATTCTATAAATGGTTGTACTTGTTGTACAGTGACCCATCCAGTCAGTGTGAGGACCTTTGGTTAACAGGCTTCTCTTATTACTTCCATGTTTATAGCCCTTACATTTTTCTTTATGTTACTTTAGCAGGGTTAAATCTGTTTTGGGCTTCTGATAGATGGTTTGAGTTTATAGCATAAGCTTAGATATGGTGGTCGCTGTTCATGATGACTCAAAAAAAAAAAACCTGACAAGGGTATCACGCCTGGAGTACCAACCCATTTAATTGTTGTTTTTTTGAGGGTGATCGTGGCTCAAGAGTTGGGAGTTCGCCTTGTAATCGGAAGGTTGCTGGTTCGAGCCCCGGCTCGGACAGTCTCGGTCGTTGTGTCCTTGGGCAAGACACTTCACCTACCGCCTACTGGTGTTGGCCAGAAGGGCCGATGGCGCGATATGGCAGCCTCGCTTCTGTCAGTCTGCCCCAGGGCAGCTGTGGCTACAACTGTAGCTTGCCTCCACCAGTGTGTGAATGTGAGAGTGAATGGGTGGATGACTGGGCGTGTAAAAGCGCTTTGGGGTCCCTAGGCGGGACTAGTAAAAGCGCTATACAAATACAGGCCATTTACCATTTTTAAATTGCAGTCTATTAGAAATAATATTCATTAGAATTGACCACTTGGGCAAAGAATTCAAAATAACTCTTTGACTACGTGTGCTAATGTCATAGAGGGATGATGCAGGACTGACCACCAGTAGTATATTTTTGATTCCCAATGTTAAAATCCACTTTTCCACAAAAACTAGGAAAATAGAAACGAGGTGGAGTAAATGAATAAAAGCATGTTAAGATGAAAAGGGAAGAAAACTTTGAGCAAAGTTCAAATTTTGAAGGACAGAGGAGCTGAGAGATAGAAAGAAAACGATGAAGGAAATAAAAGGTTAAGTGGGCAGAGGGAATGAAAGGATGGGTAGGATATGGACCAAAAATTTCAACAGAGTCAAAGTCGACGCGGTGGAGAAAAACGGCAAAACTGAGCAAGAGATGTAGAGAGTGAGAACAGAGGAAGAGAGAGAAAACGGATGGATGGAGTGAGAAAAGAGAGACAGGGGCAGCCGAGGTGGTGAACCGTTCATGTGGAACTCATCTCTTTCCATTGTTGATACTCTGTGACCTGTATCATACACACAGACACACACACTCAAACACAAACTCAGGCACAATGTGCTCAGTGAACACATTGGAACCTCCACACAAATATGCAGCCAAAAACCAGAGACAGAAAATAACTACAGCGACATTTAGTCCAACTGTCAAAACAAAAGCGACACAGATTTCTGGTTCGATTCGTTTATGGCGATCAGTCTGTTAATCGGAAAACGCGCTGGCCCGAGACATCGTGGTTTACATCGTTTGGTTTTCTATATTAAAGCGCATTAAAAGTTAGCGCTTGATTCATCTGTCGAGACACCGCAGAGGATGTTGTAACAGGAACAGGAATACTGCTTTCAAATACAGATGTGCCTCGACAACAAGTAATTACGACAACCCCAAACATTAACGTGGCTCTGTATAGCATTGATCTGTTTATATTATTGATCTGTTTGCACTGGAAAGATAAATCATGGTCTTCGAGATGTGTTTGTGATGTCTGAAGCTATTTTTACTGAGACTCTTTGCAATCGTTTTCATGAGGATTCAAATGGCTACTTTCAAATATGCACTTTATTGTCCAAGAGAAATATTCTCCTTCACCAAGTCTCCTATAAATTGTGATACGCAACAAAATTGCAAAAGGCAAACAAGTTTCAGCAAGATACTTTCTTCTATACAAATAAAACAACAATAAAATGAATTGACATATTTGACCAAAGCAAAAACATTTTAAGTAAACTTTACACTGCAAAGTTAATTGAATTACTTTTTAACTGCAAAAAAGATCTCATATTGTATGTACACATAGTGACGTCATTCATTTGTATGGTCATAACAAGGCATTTCAGACACTTGTTTAAGGTTAAGGGAAGACTGTGTTTGGGTTCGATACGAACCACATCCACTCTGACTTACACATACATCTATAAGCAAAACATGACCTCTTCAAAAATGTGGTACGTTGTTGCTGAAACCACAAACAGGTCTGTGGATTTGAACCCCGTCCTTTGTGTAAAACGATTTGCTTTGTTTTATATAGACTGTTTATGCGAATCATATGGAAGCTAGTCTAAGGAGCTTGCAAAGAAAAGCGTCTGGACTTCTTTGAGTTGCTTGAAGACGTTTCACCTCTCATCCGAGAAGCTTCTTCAGTTCTAAGTCAAATGGTGGAGAGTCCCAGATTCCCCCTAATCACATGAGCCAAGGTGTGAAAGCGGGTGTGGGTCACAATCAGCCAGGGTTTCGGGTGAGCTCATTGTGAAACCTGGCCCCACCCTATCATGTGATTAGGTAGAGGATCATCAGGGGGTCCTTTGTCCCTCTTTGGGGGGAAACTCCCACTGGGTTTAAATCTGGGACTCTCCACCATTTGACCCTTAGAACTGAAGAAGCTTCTCGGATGAGAGGTGAAACGTCTTCAAGCAACTCAAAGAAGTCCAGACGCTTTTCTTTCCAAGCTCCTTAAACTACAATGACCTGGATGACCGAGAACCTTCACAGACATATGTAAGCTACTCAAATCTGTAATCGTTCTAATGATACTACTAGTTGCAACAAGGATTGTATATAGAAGATAGAAATTACACATTAATTAGAAAAAGTCCCATTGTGAAGCTTCAAGCTAAGCCTTTTTTCCATTCCCATCCCTAGTTTTTGAAGCCAGGTGTCACAAGCAGGGGTAGATCAGACTGTGAAACTATGAAAACTCGGATATACGGATCATAATTTAAAAAATAAACTTTGTTGTATCCATTATCACTTTAAATAATGCTAGTAACAGTAAAGCAGAGGAGACTCCCCACTTAATAGTGAGGCAGATGGCTGCCCTATGCTGAGCCTGGTTCTGCGAGAGGTTTGTTCTGGTCAAAAGGGAGTTTTTCTTTCCCACTCTCGCCAAGTGCTTGCTCATAGGGGGTCGTGTGATTGTTGGGGTTTTCTTTGTATTATTGTAGAGTCTTTACCTTTCAATATAAACCACCTTGAGGTTCAAATGAAAATGAATTTAATTGAATTGCCCTGCAGAGCTATCATGTGGCCATAATTTGGGATTTAGTTCTCTATCATACCGCAACTACCAGCTCTGGGTGGAGTCCCATATATCCTTTATGTGTTTCCCAGGATCCTTTTGAATTTTCCTTTAGCCTATTTTTAACACTATTGCACTGATCTCAGACTAAAGTGAAAGTTTCGCTAACGTCAGCTAACAGCAGTTGGTAAGTGCTGCTGTTTTTGTTGTCGCTGTTGACTACGAAAACAGCAGCACTTACTGACAGAAAAGGTCACTCACCACATACTACATCCACTCACATGCACACCTCTCCTAAAACAAAAAAACAAAGTTTGATTTTTGAAAATAAAGCACAAAAACAAACAATATAATTTAAATCTATAAATCGAGTCAACAAACTCCATGGGACAGAATTCACTGAGGTCTAAAAACTGTGAAGTCTAGGATCGTTTTCTTTTTGTAGCCACAGCAGTCGCCACCAGCGGGCCATTAAAAAGAAGGCAGATTTAAGGTACTTATACATTGACTTGACTTTTGGACCTGGAAGCTATGTCCTTCTTTATGTACAGTCTATAGGTTGTAAGAATAAGATGTCTGTAAAAAATAAATAAATAAATAACCCTACTTCTCATTTGATTTAATACCTCAGTAATGACTTTTTGGTTTCAATCAATGACCTAATGAAAAACTAAAGGATTCAAGTGAAAAGCGATTCATGTTATGTATGGTTTCCACCATTTGATCTCAAGACGTTCTCTTGCTTCCAGCTTCTTTCAGGTGTTGGCCTTCTTTTTCAACACTATTAATGTCATTTGTGCTTGTGTGGGAGTGTTTTTCTTGTCTTTATATTTAGTTGCTGTAAACCCTGTTTAAAATGACCTCCCAGTGGTGTTGAAGGCAGCCTCACTCATTCAGAAGCGCATGCAGTACACACAGACACACACAGACACACTTAGGTAAATCTCACACAAGACAAGTCTTTTTAAGGTTTAGTAGTGTAGCAGCACTTATACAGATTACCCCTATCGCTTCACTTTAAAGGCTCTCACACACATGCTGACGCACACACATATACAGTCTCTCTAACATTCAATTACCTCTATCCATTCACTATACAAGTGCGCACACACTCACGCACGCGCACACACACTCATTCAATTACACTAAACTTGCTCTATCGATTTTCATTCACTGGCAAGCACATTGTATTCAGCTCAGTGTGTGTGTGTGTGTGTGTGTGTGCACGTCCGAGTGCACTATGCAGAGGATGAATAGGCAGGTGATGTGCGCCTTCCCTGCATTTCTACCTTTGTGAAGACCAGTTTAAGTTTAACGTCCTGTGAGTGAGGACATTTTCAAAAAGTTTCTTCTTCAGAGTGTTTCAGGCGTGACGAACTGGGGTGTTTGTTTGTTTGTTTGTTTGTTTGTTTTGTTTTGTTTTTTTGACGAATTTGGTTAAATAAGGTTAAATAAGGCTCAGTACCCCAAACCATAGACTGTATATACGAGGGAGCCTGTACGATTCATCTTTGTTTCTTTGGGCCCGAATCGACCATATTTGGTCGTAACATGGTCGTAGTGATCAGCTAAGCTATCGAACTTGATTTGCTCAGTTTATCCATGTGGTTTTCACAGTTTTCACATAATGTCAGAGCTGCTGGGACACACCCACCAGAAGGACAAAGGATTACTGCTGTCGTTTGTCCTCCAGCCATCCTTTGAAAATCTTTAAGTTTAACATAGCCAGATAGTTGCTGTGGTATCGTAAACCTGTATTTACAGCTGCCAGAACGGCATAGAGTGTCATGGTTCTGGGTCCTTTGACCCACCGTTTTGAGTTTCTAGTATTCTAGTAATATTTTGTATTATGGTTTCTGTTCAGGTTCATTTATAGTCTTAGTTATTCTATTATGAGTTTCTGTTATTCCCTGTTTAGATTATGGATTAGTAGATTCCCTCTTGCTTCTTTGCCCTCTGTGGCTGTCTGCGGGGGCAGACCGTGTGTGAGGGAGTGAGGACCCAGGCACAGACACAGGCGAGGAGACAAAGCTGAGTTTAAACGAAAGCGAACCTTTATTATGGCTGACGTCATTGAGTCCAAACAAGGCAAAAAGCACAATGACGAAACAGAACTAGAACTAAACTGGGAAACTAATACTGTGATTCAGCTATGAAAACTCAGAAGACTATGACGAAGAAAACTATGACTATGAATACAAAGACTAAAACTGTGAAAACTATGGCTATGAAGACACTGGGGGTAACACAGACGACGCAACAGGGAACAACTGGAAACACAGACTAAATACACAAAGGATGATCATGGGAAGTGGAAACACATGAGGAAACAGCTGACACAAATGCACATAATGACACAATGGGGGAAGTGTACACTAAGCACAGAACATGAAACAAAACCCTTCAAAATAAGGGGCTTTTTGGACAGCCAAGTGAATGGCGTAATATTCATTTGTAGTTTTATTTTCTTTTTTCGTGTCTGTCCTGGTCACTTCCAGTAAAACAGCTAATATCTTCAATTGTGCCACCTCTAGCTCCACCTCCAGGTGTCTTTTTATCAGTGCCACCATCTTCAAACCATACATAAAAGCAGGTTTCACTACTTTCTTATAAACTTCACCTGTCTTGACTTTACCTGTCACGTCACTGCTTCCTCCAAACACGCCTTCCTCGTTTGCTTCTCCTTTATCTTTGCCCAACAGCACCACAGTTTTTCCCAGCATCCTGCTGGTCAACAGCACCAGTGGTGGTTGTTGTGAACCCAGGCCTCAATGAATCCACTATGGAAATCTCAATATTTAATTTGTAAGATATGATACACCAGTTGCCTTTCTTGACTTAAGCCTCCTCATTTTTCTGTGCTTTGAACCAGCACTAGGAGTACACTGGCTCCTGGCCCTCCTGTGGCTGAGTTAATTAAGGTCCATGCATGAAGTATAATTCAAGTATTGTAGTTGTTTAAAGTGTACAGTGCAAAATGCTAGTTTATGGGATATTTCCTATTGTCATTGTCTTATTTGTGCTGCTTGTACTGATGAATTTGAACTAATTCTTCAGCATCTGATGCTGCCTAAACAAAACAGTAAACACAGTCTTATTCTTGCATAAAGATGAAGAAGTGCAGTACCTTTCACTACAAGCATAAGCACATAAGTACATAGGAAATGGTTCCATTATCCAAGTTGTACAACAAAAATTGAAAAGCTGCAAACATAGACTGTTTTAAAGTAAAGTTGTGCCTTTTCGAGCATCTTGGATACAGTAGCAACATTTAAGAAGAGCTAAACTAAGCAAATACACAAATTGCTCGTCCCACTGTCAGTAGACTATAAGGTGGAAACAGCTGGGTCTTCAGTGCCCTGAACTATATTTCCCTTTTCAACAACAAGAGCAAGGTTGCATACACTAATATATATTTGCATTTGTGCAAAAACAAAATACAAATCAAGCAACTTCGTGCACAGACTCATGATTCTGCAAAATATTTTCTTAACACAACCTAGAACAGCACCAATGCATGAAAGATGAATGTCAGATATTTACACAAATCTTTAAACTTAATAATCATCAACATCATTCTGACTTAATTTAATTTAATTCTAATTTAGTTTACAGTTTTCCAAGATGTTGTTCACTTAAAATAACTAAAATTATTCTTTTGCTTAACTTATCCTTTTAAAGTAACAAATAATAAATAGACAACTAGAACCAAGCTAAAGATAATGTAAAAATACTTTTAAATCCTTTTTCCTAGTTCTCGTCAGCAGCACATATTAACTGCAGTGAGTTTTTCATTTTGCTTTAACAGATCAAATGTTTCATCAAATGTTCATTTTTTCATTTTCAAAATTCTCCCACCTCTGTAGTTTTAGCTGTCAGGCTATTGCAGATAGAAAATAATAATAATAATAATAATAATAATAATAATAATAATAATAATAATAATAATAATAATAATAATAAACTTTATTTATAAACCACACTTAAAAACCAAGGGTATGCCAAGGTGCTTAACAAGTAAGATAGAGAATAGGAGGAGGATAATAGAAATAGGACCAAAGCAAGTACTAAGTATGCAAGCAGGTAGCTGTCACTGATACATAGGAAAGCAACAGGTACAGAGCAAACAAGAATTTAAATGAGCATAAAAGTGCATGATATAAAATCAGAAAAGAAATATTAACTAGAGGGAAAGGCAAGATTGAATAAGTGGGTTTTTAGTCGTGATTTGAACAGTGCAATGGAATCAGATGCGCGGAGGTTGAGAGGAAGGGTATTCCACAGTACCGGGGCAGCCAGAGCAAATGCATGGTCACCCCGGGACTTCAGCCGAGATCTGGGTTGGGTCAGAAGTAGTTGAGTGGCAGATCTGAGTGTTCTAGCAGGAGTATGTGATTTGAGAAGTTCACTAAGATAACTTGGCGCTAATTTATTAATAGTTTTGAATGTAAGGAGTAATATTTTAAATTGAATATGGTACTTTATGGGCAGCCAATGCAAGCTAGCTAGAACAGGAGTAATATGGCAAAATTTCCTGGTACCAGTCAGGAGGCGGGCTGCTGCATTTTGGACTGTTTGCAGTCTAAGAAGAAGAGAAGAGGGAAGACCGTAGTACAAGGAGTTACAATAATCCAACCTGGAGGTCACAAAAGCGTGAATAAGCTTCTCCAGGTCCTCATGCGGAACATAATGCCTAGCCTTAGAGATAAGGCGCAGTTGGTGGAAGCTAGATCTCACTACAGCAGACACTTGCTTATCGAGTTTGAGCGAGCTATCCAGCAGTACACCCACATTACTGACATAGTCACAAGAAAAGCTAGCAAAGGAACCCAGGGCAGCACAGAGTTGGGCACGAGGGATTTTACTGTTGAACACCACAATCTCAGTGTGAAAAAAGTCAGAAAATGTTTCTGATTCATTAAAACAGGCACAGTGGTGAGGACAAAATTTCCCATGTTTCATGAATCCCATAGTAACTATACATGCAACATGTTAGTGAATGATTCAACGAGTGCCTGAATCTAACTAGGGAACTTTGTTTCATGTCATTCCTCATGTTCTCACCAAGCACTTTTAATATATGGCTAACATTTACTTAATTGCCAAATGAAGGCAAATTCTAAGTTAAAGCAAACTACAGTTGCATAAGTTATAAAGTATAGAACATTTCGATTAAACATGCAAGTAAAGTAAAATTCTGCTTTTGCTTCATGACAGAAACAATCTGCCTCTTGATAACTTAGCAGGCTATTGTCATCACTAGAAAGAAAAATACTGGACATTTTCAGGTAAAAGCACAATAAGCCAAAGCTAACCACATTTCTTGTACCCACAGTGGCATCTGCAGAGTTCCACATTGTGGTGGAAGTGCATGTTATCTCCGGTACTGCTATTACACAAACTAGAAAATTGAGCAATTTAAATCTTAAAGTGTTTTTCCGGGTTATTTGGCCCAAACAGCCAATAGACCAACTGTATAAAGCTTTTTATAAAGAACAATTCAACAGCAGGGAGGCTGAAGACACAGACTGGCAATCAAAGGAGATTTTGCTTTAGACATAAATAACATTGTTGTGTGTGTGTGTGTGTGTGTGTTTATTATCTGTTTCTCCTACAGAATTTTCAACCTGTCTTCTTATTTTTGTGTACATATGAGTTGAAGTCAAAAGCCTTATTAAAACCTTATTAGCACAAACCTTTTGTTTATAGGCTTTGTGCTGTATCTGTGTTGGCATGTCTTTGTGTATATCTATGAGACCTTGAAGTAACAATGTAATTGAAAGGAATACAGAATGAATACGAGAATGCTCTTGGTTTGAGCGTCTGCCTCTTATTGTCTCAGCTCTATTTACATGCAGACACAGAGAAGCTTGAAGTTAATCACACCTATAGAGAAATGTAGCGACACAAAGACTGCAAATATAAAAAACAAAAAAAACCTTTAGGTAACACCAACTAATTAGAAAATTATTCATTTCCATACATTTGCAAGGCCTTATATTAAACAGTTCATTTCAGCCACACACACACATATGCACACACGCTGCCATGTACCGTTCTTTCCATTAGGCACTACTGTCACACTGTCATCAAAAGGTGTTGCGGTGTATCCAAGCTGGTAAGAGTCCAATGTGTCTTGGAAGGCTATTACAATCAGGCATGTGTTGGACAATGTGTGTGTGCATGCGTGCATTTGCGCACATGTGTGTGCAGGTCACTGCTTTCACATCAGGCCCTCCTCAGCATCATTTTGATTTCCCCGCTGAAATCACCAGCTGTACCTGCTCGACATGAGCACACACACACGCACATTGTGTTTAATTGTAATGGGGCTTTTTGTGAGTCACATAGCGCAAGCTGCCTGTTCCTCCATCACAGCTGAAACGAAGGGGAAAATATCAGTTGTCAGTGTGTGAGAAAAAAAATAACCATAATAGATTTTTTTTGTCTATTTTCTCAGCCCTTTTCATTTCTTTCTGTCCCCACTCAACTTCCCTTCTTTCTTTTCCCACCTTTTGTATATTGTGTTTTTCTCACCGCTGAAATAAAATGCATAATAAAACCTGTCAAAAACCGATACCACTCTGTTACCATAGGAACACTACATGACAAAGAATACTATTAAACTAAACTGAGACTTTTATTAATAGTTTTTGTTGTTTTTAACTGTAGGAAAGTCCATTTTCATTTCTCGTTAAATATCAAACTGGAAGAAAATGTGAAGCACTTATTCCTGTGGAGCTATGAAATATATACAAAACCTGGCAAAATTAATTTTTCCCTCAGTAGTTTGGAGCTGCTACTCCTTTCCACCAACAGGACCGAGCTAAGATGCAGCTGACATTCCTCCTTTGGCACATCCTAGTTGAGGTTTTTCAGGAATGTTCTACCGGGAAGAGACCCCATGATAGAGTCACGATACACTGGGGAGACTGCATCACGAAGCTGGTTTGGAGGACCTCAGTGCCCCTGTGGAAGACCCAGAGAGGGTGGAAAGGAAGAAGGGGGTGTCTTTGGATATCTCTGCTGCTCTTACCGCCTCGAACCAAAAAATGTGTGGATGTACATTTGGTTGGATACTGTTGATTATGCATAGTTAGTATGCATGGTTTGAAGGCTCCCTTTCGGAAATCTTGACTTGAACTTGGACATTTTTGTCCCATTACTATTACTTCTACTTTGTTTTGTCACCAAGGATTTTGGAGACAGGGATGGGTGTGACAAGGACATGCTCTGTGGCCATGCCCAATGCATGCAATAATGACTTATTAGAGGGGGCTGGTTTAGCTCACTGGAATGAACAGGCGACCATATTCCGTATACGGCTGAGAACGGCCAGCCTGGGAACTGCAGCACTTTGCCACATGTTTTCCCCTTCTTTCTTTCCTCCACTTTCGTGTCAGTCTTCACTGTCCGTATCAAAAATAAAGCCATAAAAGGCCAAAAAAATTGTTTTAAAATGTCAAGTGAGCAGACTTTCTCATAAACTACTGTATAGTTTGACTGTTTTGCAACTAGAGGAATTGCCTCCTGGTGTCCAATCAAAGTAATGCAGTTTAAAGGCAAATCTGCAGTGGCTTCACATTCAGATTTTGAAGCTACAGTCATCCTTTAAGTACAGCCTGTCATTCATCCTGTTCGTTTTTGTAGGAATAACTCTTAATTAAGTTTTTGGCCTGTTTGATAAAATGCTTTCCTTGTTATATTTGAATGTGTTTGCATTTTTACATATCTACATTTTCTACATTTTGTCAAGATATTCACTTTCTTTAATCAGCTGGTTATATTCTTTTTATCCCCAAAAGCTAATCCAGCCCACTGCTGAGCTGAATTTAATCTCATTGCCGAGATAAACTATAGTTTGATTTACAGTTTTTATATCTCTGAATAAATACTTTATTCTCACACGATTTACGAGGGTTAGAGAGGATGAAGGTACAGAAGGAGTGGTGAACAGAAGGGGCTTCTTCAAATCTAGGAGTGATTTGAGTGATTAAAGTTAATGTAAGCTTCGTCATAACTTTCACTGACTGTGGTTGCACAGGGAAGCTGCATGATATGATGTCATTTTGGTTTTTACTGTGATTTGATAACATGAATTCATACAATGTATCAATCAAAGGTCAGTCTGACTGACAGGATCATTTAGTCAAACTTGTTAGCAAACCGGTCCAGAAACCTCAGGATGCAGGGCCTGTAAAAGCAGTAATTTTTCTACTAAAATAGGTCAAACATTCCAATTATTTCCTGAAGTTGAAGCAAAATTGATTTTTAAGCCATTGAGAAAACAAGGCCATTGCTCCCAGATATCCTGCTGTATTACCAGACAAGGGAGGAGTTGTAACCTGATTAGAAACTATACATTGACACTGCTGACAGTGAACGTGCACTGACTTTCAGAATGACTCAAGGTGTAAAACTACTTCTTGTGGCCTTCTTTAAAAACTTCCACGCATCTCATCACAGAAAACTAGGACAGACAAATATTAACAGCAGCCACAAAGCAAGAAAAAGAAAAAAACTGTTGTGCCAGTTGTGTTATTTGCTCACTTAATGTCAATTTCTATCTTCCCCATAAGAGGGGAAAAGGCCAAAGAGCTCCTCTGTTTATTTGTTTGAATGTTTATTATCATTAGGTTTAAAGCAACCTGAAGGTAAGGCATTTGGGCAGTACACCTGGATCCAATTTGAGCCCTGCAGAGTTTATGCCCGAGTCATGGTGTCATTATTGAGGTTTGCCTTGATTACTTACGAACAGATGGATGCAAAATGCAAAAGGAGTGACAGGGGAAAGAGGGGCAGGAGAGGAGGAATAGAAACAAGAGCACAAAGGATTAAAGAAGGTAAAGCTTAGGAGACAGAGAAAGAGGGAAGGGGACAGCAGAACCCCCCGGAGGAGACAGAAGCAAAAAGGCAAGACAAGGGCTCAGCTTTGTTTATAACACCCTTCAACTATTGTTAGTGGGGAGCTTTATGTGCCTCAGGTTTGATTTAGCATGCTTTGGTGAGTCACAGTGCAACCTGAGGCTGGTGTGCATGTGTATGTGAGTGTGTGTGTGTGTGTGCTTATGTACATGTAAGACTCCAGGCTAAAAAAGGTTAAAAGACCTTATGGGTATTGCGCAATTACTGTGTAAGCACAACATTCCCAAGAGGTCCATTCTCAGCATGTGTTCATGCGTAGTGTATATTTTTTAAGTCTTTATTTCTATGTATTTTTGCAAGTTGCGGAGGCAAATAGATTGGTAAATTGAAAAAACCTTATTAAAAAATGTAATCTATGCTGGGGGCTGCTTCTTTGTATGCTGGTTGTATGAGAGAGGTCGGACAGTGAAATACAATGAAGGAAGTTTATTTTGGGAGACAGATTGATGAGTTTATATTCTGATCAAATACCAAACAACAGCAAGATGGATATCACTGCAGCTTTTTTATTATTTATTGCAATCCAAATACTTTGGTTACAGTTACAGCAAGGGGGGTGGGGCATGTGATGCTAATGCAGCACTTCTATGTGAATGTTATCCACACATTTATCAAGCACGGTGGTGCAGGAAGTGATGATTTGGGTTTGTTTTGTAGCCATAGGACCTGGGAACCTTTCCAGTCATTGAGTTTCCCATGAACTCCTCTAGAGTGTTCTAGAGAGTATTCTAGAGTCAGCTGTGAGCCCATCTATTGAACAGTTAAAACTTGACTGGAATTGAGTGATGCAACGGAACAATGATCCCAAGCATGCCACCAAATATGTAACAGATGTGTTACATGTATTAGATGCAAATGTGTAACAGAAGGACTGAAGAAGAAAAGGATCAAGGTGCCGCAATGGCATCTTACAAGAGCTGCACAGATATAATTAGCTACAAAACTCAATGAACTAAACCCATATGGAAAAGATATATATAAATCTTATAAGGTTTGTATCTGTCTTGTGTGAAACTTGTATAAAAAGCATACAAGAGTGAAAACAGATATAAGATCCCTTGAAAAATTATATAAATGGAACTTGTATGTTTTGGATACTTCCTAAAACAATATATGAAAGTAATGAGAAAGTGGCCACTTTCATGAGTAAATCATATAAACCTTACATGATTCACAATATTCAGATTCAGAAGACTTTATTTATCCCCAAGGGGCAGTTAAGAGACTGACCTTGCTATATGAAGTAAGCTAAATCTGATGCAAGTCTATTATAAGTTTTTCCTATTTCTTTTCCATATGGGAAGCAACGTCAAGTGGGCTAAAATTCCTCCACAACAATATGAAAGTCTTATGAAGTCATAAGTTATTGCTGCTAAAGGTGATTCTACAAGCTAGAATCACCTGGCAGGAGAGTCTTCTCCAAGCATGACATCATAGGGTACTACAGACCCAGCCACACACTCAATAATAATAATAATAATGGATTGCATTTATATAGCGCTTTTTAGGGCCCTCAAAGCGCTTTACAATTCCACTATTCATTCCCTTTACATCCACACACTGGTGGAGGAAATCTACAGTTGTAGCCACAGCTGCCCGTGGGGCAGACTGACAGACAAAAACTGGTTCATCCCATCAACAGAACTCCTAAACACAAACTTAACAATGTAGTGTATGATGTACATTGTACACCAATGTTCACATTCTGGACAGAGAAGACAGGTCATTTGAAAGAGGAGTGAAAGAAGCCACCTATGTCCATTGGGAAGGACCATCTTTGAACAGCGGCAGTGGTTTGCGACACCAACTGTCTGCCATCTATAATCCAGTTTTGAGATCCCTTCCCAGACGCCTTAACGCCCACTCACATCCTCGGCCTTCTGACCTCAGGAATTCACATGAGAGGGTGGGGCTATTTTTCACAATGAGTTCACCCAAAACCTTGGCTGATTGTGGTTTTAGGTTTTTACAAGAGTCCTTTGAAAACTTTTTCACGTGACGATATAAATAAAGTGACTGCTGCATATGTAGTACAAATGCTTGTCAGTTCACTTAGTGTTATCTGTGGAGATTACAGTGGGATAGCACCGCGACTGAAAGTTAAGCATCAACTCACGGGCACACGGTGTAACAGTTAAAACAAAACAGCAGATAGTTAACAGGCTGAAGATATTATTGTCACCAAAATACTGATCCAAACATGCATTAATATGAAGGAAAAAGTAAGCATGGTACCTCGCACAGTTGCGAGCTTTTACACATAGATCATTTTATAAAATTGTAACTTCACATTACAAGGTCGCAGTCAGTAACTGTTATATAATAATCAGATGTGACAGATAAACATTTATTGATTAGTTAATAAAACAGCACAGCCTTTCTGCTGGGGGTCTTCACAGGATATTTGTAATAAAGTTTTTAATTTTCCTCTTGGACTTAGTGTACCCAAGAAGGTGCTGTTTTTATTTCCTCTTGGTGGACGTCTTGTTTAGCTATGAAACCCTGTATTTCTAAAGTAGTACACATGTAGTACATTGTGATAATGAGTCTTAGCGAGCTCACTGAGCAGCTGTTGAGAGTAATTAGTATTTAATCTTGGAGAGAAGAGTGCTGTGCATATTCGCACTTTGATCAGCGCTACCAACCCATCTTCTCCTGTCCTCCCATTTCATTTTCCCCCTCTTCATTTATTCTTCTCCTCCTTCTTCTTCTCCTCTCTTTGCCTCTCCCACTTATTTGTCCTCCCAAAGGAGCAGGAGCAGTTTGCATCTTAATAGAGGAGCAATTCCCTTCTTTTCCCTGTCTCTCTCCATCTCTGTTTATTTCTTGCTCTCTTAGGGATGATAACGGCTTTATTACATTATTGCATTATGTCAGCTGTCACACAAAGGCAAACAGCTGGACAAAACAGAGAAGACAACATATGCGTTATAACTATTGATGCAGTTTATTTTAAATAAATTCACATGGATATTTGTCTATTATCTGAAAACAAAATTCAACAAAGGTGGAAACCGGAGGAGAGAGAAGGACTGACTGACTGTTACCCATAGACAAGATAAAAAAGATAGTCATAGCAACCCTGATATCACCCACTGGTTATTGAAGCCCTGTTGTAAAACCTTGAACTGAACACTTTCTTTTGACAAAGAGAGGAACACTTCATGCTCATATGCTTGTGACTTGTCAGTCACAAAAAAGAAGAGCCTAAAGCATACCCTGCTTGATCCTCTGGTTTAACTCTATTAAACATAGTGCTGTATTCAATAGGATGTCAAACTAGCAATTGAAACCATGGATAGGAAAACTTCCTGGGATCACTGATTGAGGAAACCAAGGGCTGTTTTTCCACAGACTTCCATACAATCAGACTTCAAATCTTGCTGGAACTTCCAATGCTTTTATTTTTCAGGCCGAATCCTAAATTTCTATGACAGCCACATGCTGCCTATCAGACTGCTGCATGGACATGCCTGCCCAGAGCATTGTCACAGCCCCCAAATGAAACGGTTTTTCATCTACAAACTCTGCTACTGAAAATGGAACGTTAAGTTGCAATAATAAAAAAATAAATGAAAAAATCCACACTCATCCCTGACATATACAGGGTGGGTGTGTTTAATGCATTTTTATTACACCCTTTGCATGGCTTCAAATCACACTGGGAGCATTTCAGAAGTGGAGCATTTGGTCTGCATGGGGTCTTTTGTTTTGAAAAATCGGTCAGATTATTTATTCTGCTCTTGTCTGACGCCGCGCACTTCTGAACCGTGCGCTGCATCATGACACAGTTTCTGTATAAAAACTGTAACATGCATCAATAAAACCAAAGGGTTGCTCATACCAGACATGCTGGAGACTCCTTAAACTCCTCAGTTAGCTGTGTTTTATGATGCTCGTGTAGTTTTACCTTCTTCTGTGCCATCTAAAGAGGAAAGTGCAGTAAACTGTACTATGAGAGCCAGCCACCAACCATAATGAGATAAACTCTAGTAACTAAACACCTCAAAGCCAAATGTACAATTTCAAGAACACACACAAGCAATACAGCCTCAAACAGAAAAAAATATACCCTCTCAGCTGCCAGCACCATTAAATCTTCAAGCCAAAGGCCGCACAGATGTAAAGATGTAGCTGGTGCCCTATAGAAGCTTTGTATCTAAAAAACAAAAGCAGAAAAAGTTGTTTTTCTCCAAAGCACACCTTTGACGTGTATTTTTTGTTTTTGCACTGATTTATCAACAGTTTGTGGTGATCTTGGGGTTAGGAAGCCCTTTGAATCCACTACAGAGGATCTGTGGCAGCATTCCCTCACAGTGGAAAATCACAGCCACGACAAGAACAACAGCAAAAACAACTAAATTATTTCTAGAAATCTTAAGGAGACAAGCTGCAAAGCAGATGCAAGACTTTTTTTCAAACGAAGAATTAACAAATCTCGTGAAGAGATGTTACATCAAGGTTGAGACAGGGCTGTCAGATAAAAATAAAATTATGCCTGATACGTTTGTGTTTTGATACTTGCTGATTTGTGAAACAAAGGAACCAACAGCTATTTGTGCCACAATGCTAATCAGTGGAGGGACGGGCAGGTATCCAGATGCAATCACTGACAATCATAGCCTGTGCCATGTGTGTTATTCTATGTATGAGTCTGTGCATGTGTGTGTTTGATTAGCCAGTATCGTGCTGATTAGTGTGAAAGTGACTGTCTGTCAGAAAACACGGAGAAAGCAACAACCACATTCTTCATCAGTGTGTTTGCAAGCTTGTGTATGTACATCCATGCTAATTTGGTGCAGAAGTCTTTACTGGCTTTGTGCTTCTAATGTTGTGCTGCAGTTGCTCAAGTTTGCTGCTTGTGATTAATAAGTGTGCACAAACTGCATTTTTGTATTTTTAAAAAATATTACATAGATATGATTTAATTTTTACCATTTCTTTACCATTCTTCATGTTATACATGTTTGATTTGGCCGATGTCTTGCACTAGTTGCTCTTCCTGATGCAGCCCTCCCCATTTATCTAGGCTTGGGAACAAGCACTACTGGCTTGTAGACCCAGCTTCAAGGTGAACCTGTTTAAGACTGTACACCTATACCATGTTTTCCAAGACTATATTTTAAGTAGTATTACGGTGGCCCTGAGAGGCCAAACAGACTGCAACTTAAGAAAACACCAGCAATAAGAAAAACCCTGCAAAAGCACACAAAACGCAGCAGAAATAGGAAAAAACAAAACTCAAACAGGAAAAACGACAACGGTAATAGGGAAAAAGAAAACAGAAATAGGGAAAAAGAAAACAGAAATAGGAAAAACAAAAACAGAAATAGGAAAAAACACAAGGTAAGTGTTTCTGGAGAGACAATAACCCGACGGACCAGTTGCAGGAACCCAAAACATGGTAGGCGTGTTTTATTATGATTCATATGATTCTGATGGCGGATTTTTAGGCTAATAGTTAGGCTAACACACTTACCTCTCGTCTTTTCTTTCCTCACAAAACCGATAGATCCTCCACTTCTTTTAAGTGTCTCCCAGCGCAATTCAATTTGCATATTTTGGTTCCTGCAACTGGTCCATCGGGTTATTGTCTCCCCAGAAACACTTCCCTTGTGCTTTTAGAAATCAGTTTTTTCCTATTTCTATTTTCTTTTTCTATTTCCATTGTTGTTTTTCCTATTTGTGTTTTGTTTTTTCTATTTCCGTTGTTGTTTTTCCTATTTCTGTTGTGTTTTGTGTGCTTTTTCTTATAGCTGGTGTTTTCTTAAGTTGCAGTCCGTTTGGCCTCTCAGGGCCACCGTATAGTATTGTATATAAAAAGTCTAAAAGTAGGATGCTAACCTCCATGCAAACAGGTTCGCTCCTTTATACCTTTTGGACATGCCCCAATCTTCATAACTATTGGGTGTCTATATTTAACACTCTGTCAGAGATGTATAACGTTAAATATGATCCCTCTGCTCTAATGGCTATCTTTGGGGTGATACCTCAAGACATCACTTTGCCAAAATACTATTCGAATTCTATTGCCTTTGCTTCACTTATCGCAAGGCGCCTTATACTTTTAAGATGGAAGCAGGAAGCTCCTCCCACACATGAACAGTGGCTTGCAGAGCTCATGAGGTTTTTACATTTAGAAAAGATAAGATATACACTGGCAGGTTCAACCACCAAATTTCTTAAGGCATGGCAGCCATTCCTGATGTACATGGAAACGTTTAAAATGACCACCTTATCATGACCAGATGCCATATCTCTATATCACTATCATAGTTAACTGTACACTGAATGTCCGTTATACATTTTATTTTTATATTTGTTTGTTGTTGTTTGTTTGTTTTTTGTTGTTTTGTAGGGGTTTCTTTGGTTTGTTTGTTTGTTTTCCTTTTCTATTTCTGTTATCTTTTGGGGTATTGTAAATACTGAACAGCAAACTACTTTATGTTCAATGTTTTGTTATTAACATGCTGCTGTGACTGAAAATAAAATTTATAAAAAAAAAAAAAGTCTAAAAGTAGGATGCTAACCTCCATGCAATTAGGAAAAATATGTAATTGCCTGGTGATTGTATAGAATTTGGTTAATGTGTGTAACACCCTGTGCAACATCTTTCAAATTGCAAGGTAAGGATCAACAAGACGTCTTCTGAGAGACAACCTGTGTCCAAAGAATCTGACTGTAATCACTCTCAATCAAATTGGTGAAAGTTTTCAAAAAATTGTTGGCTAATTTATAAATGCAGACATATTGCCAGCACATTGCAATCAATGAGTAGGTCCACACCAGTGAAATCCACTCATTTGTGATTCATATCTTGACAATCGGGGACTCAACTCAACTGGTTGCCAGCTGGTTGAATTCTGGTAGTTTTCCTATATAAAGGCAAGGTTGCTGAGCACCTGTGATTTTCCAGCAATATCACCATTCTGTAGCAACCACATCAATATTTTTAGAGGAATTTCTGTTTCAGATCTATGAATGTAAGCAGTTAATATGAATTTCTGTTTGATATACATTTCTGTATTTGTAGAGAGCAGACAGAAAAAGATTTTGGAATTTCACCAATTTATCACAATTCATCACAAACAGATCGCATGTAATCTGGCTGTAGTCATAGCATACTGACTCGATCTTATTCCCCTTGTGTTGCTCTCTTGATGCAGCAAAGTTGCTCTGAAGATGGCAAATGACTGCGAGTGGTCTTTGAAGGAACCATCTCAATGGCGATAAGATCACAAAGTCACTGCACACATTAGTTCATTCATAGAGGGTTATTTGTGTTTCTTTTCCCCACACACACTCACACATTTATGGGGCAATTTTTAGAGATGAATATCTTGCCCAAGGACATGTAGACCAGAGCATGTGGACAATTAGCGGATGACCTGCTTTACTTCTTGAGCCACATCCGCCACTTAGACACTGTAGAATACTTAGAGCAAGCCACAGTGTTGCTACTGTATTATAATGTGACATTGAAGCACTGATGTCACGTGAAACCAAAAATTCTCTGACTTGGAGGCATTTACGTCATCACTCAGTCTGTCACTGTTATTCGCATTGTTATTAATGAAAAGTGTAATTTTCACACTGAGTGAATAATTGCACATCGTGGAGCTGTGGTTACACTAATGACTGCATTTCATCAGACTATAATTTGAAAAGTCAACAATGAACATTCAGCAACAATATTTAGTTGCGTGAAACCTATCTTTAAAATTCATCTTTGTTTCACTTAAGACACAAATCTGTAGTTTACTACAAAGATGATTGCTCAAGTGTCAGCAAACACTTTACGATTGCCTCGTGGTTGGTTTTTTCTACTTCCTTCTTTGTTTCGCTGCAGATTCTGCCTGTTGCCTCACTCTTTTTGTTGTGTGACAGTTCAGAAGCCAATTGTGACAATGCTGAATCTTTAATTGTCATGGGAGGTGACCCAGTGATTTCATTGCTGTCAGCTCTGGCTCCTGTAATGTCTGCAATTGCATGGGATCAAGCACAAGCAGGTTAGCAAGAAATCAGTCAGACGGTAGGCTGAGATGCAGGAAGACTGGCAAACAATCAGGCTGACAACTAATAACAGTGAGGGGGAAAGCAGACCAGTAAATAAATCTACTGAAAAGATGCCACTGAACATATACCCAAGCCTTCTTATTTTCCTCTAGTGATCAAAGTTCTGTTTATGCTGCTGCTGAACAACGTGGCAAATTAAAGCAACAGGGAAATAGGGCAAAAAATAAAGTAGAAATAAGAGCTTCTCTGTCAGAGAAGAGCAAGGAAAAGAAAATGATGGGGAACAGAAATAATGTTATTCACTGGCGCTGTTCATTAGTTTAAATTTGAGACATGTGTATGCAATGGAATGAGCAGAAGTGATGTAGCCTTATAATTATCCAAATGGCTTTTGAAAAGCAGAAACATGAGGTGACATGAACTGTGATCCATGCTGCTCACATATGTGACACAAAGCAGCGCTTTGCTTGCTGATTTCAAAGTATAATTTTTTGTTGTTTTTTTTTTTCTTCTGGCCTTCGAGCAGTTAATAAGCTGCTTTAAAAAGACTTCTGCTGTTTTTTGGAAGTGATCTTTGCGCCTGGTGGTATAAAGAAATATAGAGTGTAACAGGAGGAAATGCTGAATGTATGTAGAAATTCTAACAAGTAACAATCTAAAGCTCAATATTTACTGTTGCTTACAGAGGACTAATCGACCTCTCGTTTTCTAGATATGTATGGCATGTTGTGTCAGGTCTTAGGGGTTAAGGACTCTCGCCTTTGCTGACTGCCAATGAAGATGATTCGTGACAGCACATATCTCTTAGCTTTCAGAAGCAACATCAGCTGCTTCCATAGGTTTAAAATAGGTTAGACTGCACAGAAATGAGATGTAGACTTTTAATCAAATGTAAGCACGGTCAACTAAGTCTAATACTTTGCTATGTCATTTACAGTCACGTGGAGTTCTTCCTCAAAAGCCTTTTTTGATATCATGTTTGAGTGTACTTTAAATTTTATGATCCCTGTTATTATAATAATTCACATCTGGTTTTGTCTACGCTTAGAGATTAGGCTACAAAAGCTGTACAAGATAATATTGTTGTTTAGTAAAGCAACATGGTTAGTTGTTGATAAAAGCTGCAAATGCTGCTACACAAACATTTACAATTAACATATTAAGAACAATGATTTCACGTCAGTCAAGGTTGCCACGATTTCTCGCTGCACCTATAAATTAATGCAAAATGGTAGATTGTGTTGGTCATTTGATATGTGTCTAGGTGTTATCGTACAGAGCCAGGAATCATTTGAGCAGCCATCATTAGAACAGTATATGCACTCACCGGCCAATTTGTTAGGTACATCTGTTGATCTGCTCATTAAGAAATATATAATCAGCCAATCACATGGCAGCAACCCAATGGAATGGCATTTCAGCATGACTGTCAGTGACAGACGGGCTGGTCTGAATATTCTGGAAACTGCTGATCTGCTGGGATTTTCCCACACACAACCATCTCTAGAGTTTGCAGGGAATGGTTCAAAAAAAGACAAAATAAAAAGTGAACGGAAGTTCTTTAAGACAAAATACCTAGTTGATGTTAGAGAAAATCAGAATCAGCATATTTTATTAATACGTGGGGAAATTATGTGGTTTACAGACTAAACTATTTAACAATACAATATGTTAAGCAATAGCACAATATATACAAATCAACAAATAATAAATATCCAGAGTTGGCAGATGTGATTATAAATAAATATCACAAAAATTGACAGCAACATTACCGAGTAAGGCAGAGTGTGTGCAAAAAGGGTGTGACTATTGTCGTTTTTACAGTGTATTAGATGGAGGAGTTGTACAGGGAGATGGCCACAGGCAGGAGTGATATCCTGTGTCGTTCAGTGGTGCTTTTTGGTCATCTCAGTCTCTCACTGAACGTGCTCCTGTGGCTAGCCAGCACGTTATGGAGTGGGTGGGAGGTGTTATCCAACATTGTCTTTATCTTGGACAACATTTGCCTTCTCGACTCCACCTTAAGAAAGTCCAGCTCCATCCCCACAACATTACTGACCTTGCGGATCAGTTTATTGAATCTGTTGGCATCAGCAACCCTCAACCTGCTGCCCCAGCATGCAAGAGCATAGAGGATAGCACTGGCCACAACAGACTCAAAGAAGATCCTGAGCATTGTCCGACAGTGTCCGATGTTGAAGGACCTCAGCCGCCTCAGAAAATAGAGACGACTGTGGCCCTTCCTGTAAAGTGCAGTAGTGTTTTTAACCCAGTCCAGTTTATTGTCTGTGTGTACTCCAATGTATTTATAGTCCTCCACAATGTCCATGTTGACCCCTTGGATTGAAACAGGGGTCAAGGGTTTCCTGGTCTCCCTAAAATCGACAATCAATTCCTTGGTCTTTGCAACGTTGAGCTGCAGATGATTCTGCTCACACCACCACCACCACCAAAGGAGTCAACCAAAAATGGCCAAATTCACACATGCTCTCCAATAAAACATTTCAAAAACATTGGCTGGTCTGGTGAGTGTCGATTTCTGCGTTGACATTAGGATGGCAGGGTCAGAACCTTAGTTAAACAACAAGAAGGCATGGATCCATACATCCTTGTATCAAAAGCACAGGCTCGAGGTGGTGGTATAATTTTGTGAGGGATATTTTCTTGGCACACTTTTAGCCCCTTAGTTCCTTAAACAATAAGATTGTTTAAATATTTTTGATGACCATGTTCATCTCTTTATGACCACAGTGTATCCATTTTCAAATGGCTGGTTTCTTAAACCATCATATCGATATACCAAAATCTCTGAGGAATGTTTCCAGCAGGTTGTTGACGAAGTATTAAGGTAGTTTTGAAGGCTAAACACGGTCCAAACCCACTATTAGCAAATTGCACCTGATGTCAAGTGAGTGTATTTGACAGAAAACAAGAAAAAGAATAACAAATCTACTTGAATAGGTTCAAGAGGTTGTACCTTTAGACATTTGTCTGCACCATTTTATGAGTTGTTGAGTATCAGTGTGCGTGCGTGTGTGTGTGTGTTTGAGTGTGTGTGTGTGTGTGTGTGTGTGTGTGTGTGTGTATACGTGTTGTGGGGAAGGGAGTGCTTTCAAAATGCCATTGGTAAAGAGTTTTCGTTGTAAAACTCTGCAAAGTGGGAAGTGTCTTGTGAAATCCAAAAATTGCAACATGTACTCAGTGGTGGTGGTAATGATCAACAAACTCCCACAGATGTACAGTATTTCAGTATGGTCATTTTGTGCTGTGTGTCAGCACAAATCTTACTTATTGCTTTCCTGAGAACACAAACCATCTCACCAACTGCAGCAGTTCCTCACCAGAACTGTACACAGAATAGTATCCTGATGTAGCAGAAGCACCATAATATCATATAAATAACACTAAAAGAGTGTGGCAGATGGTGGGTGAGCTTGTCGCACAACTGGGTCAGCACATTGGAGAATGGACCAGGCTGCACAGTTTTTCCACAAGCAGAATGAGACACGGTGCGGCTGAAATAGATGACTGCAGCTGAACTTGCACAATAAAGGCTGAAGGAGTCTAAAACAAAACCGAGCAAAGTAGCACAACAGTAAAAAGGCTCAGAAAGTTTGACAGAATTATTGTCCTTATTCAGCACTGGAAAGGTGTTTTATAATGTGTCCCCCTGGTCTTTCAGTTATTTTACTCAACAGAATTAGCCACAGTTTATCCTGCTGTTGTGGCCATGACTGTGACAAGTATCCTGAGTGCATAATGGGTAGAGAGCAAATTATATGCGTCTGTGTGTATCTTCGGGAGTCAGGGAGTGTTGCTTTTTGTTTGTTGTCTGTGTGACTGGCAGTCAGGCAGCATGAGAGTTGACAGTTAATCAGTGCGTCACTTCCTAATGGGCTTAAATGTGCACACAAATGCACACATACATGCACACACAAACACAGCAAGGAGCATAATTGCCTGTGATTGCATTTGGATATCCATCCACACTCATGCTGATTAGCGACGTGACGTTAACAGAGAAAGAACTGCAGAGCAAACAAGGGAGGTAGAGACAGAAAGAGTGAGCGAAGAAGACTTATTAGCTCGCACAGTTGTCTGCATATTGCTATTAATGAGAAATTTTAAGCAATTAAAGTGAGCCTGAATTCTATTTGCTCATGGTAAATTAACACAGTTGCCATCAGTTTTACAGCCTCAAGCTACTTCAGCACTCTATTTATAGCATCTTTCTTTTATAGAAAGACAGGGAGACAACAGAAGGAAGGATTAGGTGTTTCCAGAAGCATATATTGACATGATGAAATGCACAAAGGTAAAAACAATACCAGCTACTTTTTTCAGTCTGGTAAATATAATATGGTGATGCATTAGGTAAAGATAATTTATATGGAGAGTTGTGAACAGTCTATACTGAAATAGTAAAAAATAATAATAATAAAATACGTAGGACAGGAATATAAAGTGATCTGTTGACCCTCTTACTGCTGGCACTTAGAACCGAGCTACACACCTCTAACAACAAGTAGCATATCAACGCTGCTTCTGGGTCTAAACTCCTACTGTGTTCATTAGGGCTGTTGTCTTTTTAACAGGTTGGAATGCTTCATATCTTGTTTGATTTAATATAAAAAAGCCCCTAAAAATAATCAGTGGTCGATGTTTTGTCAAAGCTTCAGATCAGGTATTTTTCATAGCGAGTCATCCAAACTATGTAGCGAGACGAACCCCGTGCTGTAGATGAAACATGTCAGGTATTCTCTTAACTGTTTGGTCTGTTTTCAGAATCTATTTCATGCAGTGTGATTGCATTTGTCTCCATCCATCAGGGATGTTGAGATTAACAGTACAAAAAAGTTAGCACTCATCCTACGTCTTTACTGTGTTAACGTGTTCATAGTTTGGTAGCTAGCCACCAGGTAGCACGCCATTATATCCCAGCTAGCCTAACTTCAATAACCCTACAAAGATTGCTGCTGATTAGTTTTTCTGTTTTCATGTTTATCCACAGTGATAGCAAACCTGTACAGTTAGTTTTTTAGAAATCCCTCAGCCAGAACATGGCATATCATCTTTAGATGGAAACTAGCAAGCTAATTTACAGCTAACATCAAACTCTGTTAAACTGTTTGTTTCTGTAGCCAACAGGTAAGTATATTTAAAATAAATATTATACTATGTGTTCCTCTTTTGTTTTTATTGGTAAACTATTTCTCTTTTTTAGGGCGCCTAGATAATAAACTATTCTTCCTGCACAGTCTTTATGATTTTCAGTTTTCTCAAAGGTCAGCATGTCACAGCTTTCTAGCTTTGTCACTAGCTTTGCTACTGTAGCTGGCATTGTTTTCACTTTGTCTGTCTCTGCCTACCGTGTGTGTGTGTGGTCTTGCAGTCACCTATGTAGCTACAACAGCACACTAAAGCAATATCGAGTTGCTGTCAGCTTTCTGAACCCTGTACAAAAAAAATACTAAGGAAACTATTGATTGGCTAGCCATAGCCTGTTTGTGACTGGCTAGTGTGCTAACAGTTAACTTCCCAAACATTATTTGTCCTCAATTGCAGCCCTCACTACAAGGCTTAAATCTGGGAAGCAACTTCAACACAAGAACTATTCACCTGAAGTTCAGTGACACAGCTACGTGCAAGCATTGTGTGCAATTTTCCCAGTATTGGCAGAATTGTGATTTGTCTTTTTTAAGGCAGCATTTCACTATGTCAGTCGTCAAAATACTGTTGACGGGTACATCAACAATTACTCTTGCAGGCAATCAAGCTCCCATATTCACCCAAATTAAAATGGCAAGCAGGTCCTTGTCGGTTTTACTTGAATGTGAGAGGCATACATCGGAATGTATCATCATGGCTGATTTACAGCAAATTATTATTAATAAGCAGATCCTGCACATGGCATCTTTATCAAAAGATAAACAGTTTTCAACACAGTCCCTCTCAGTCGATAACATGAAAAGACTGAAGATGTCGCGTTCTTTTTGCATGCAGATGGGAAGAGAGGAGGAGACTGAATGGCTGAGACGGAGGGAGGGTAGAAAGGAAATAGGAGAAAATGGAAGCGGGAGACAGATGAGAGCGGGGTGGAGAGTAGGAAGGGAAACAGCAAAGATGAGGAGATGATGGCGAGAGAGCAGAGAGGGAATGACAGGCTTAATGCGTCTGCATGAGTGACAGCCATGCATGGGTATTGACAGTGTGATTAGGGAGCAGAGAAGATGGGACTTAAATGGCTTGTTAACTGGGGCCCTAAATACTGCCAGCACAATGGAAACGAAGAGGGAAATGGAAATGGAGAAAGAGAGGGAGGCAATGCTGCAGTGCAAGTTAACACTTTGGAAAGACTGGCTCAGAGCTCAGATCAAACAGATTAAAAGAAACTAGCTTATAGTTCAAAATGTGCTGTTTGGAGGTCTGAGTCCCAGAAAAGAGTTCACATTAACTTATATCTGTTTTACTACAGCGCTGCTTTGTTTTCTACCAGTACTATACCCAATCACTGCCAAAACTCAATTGATTTCTTGGTTTCTAAAGCTTAAAAACAACCAAGGCAAACCAATACCAGATTAAGTCAATAAACCTTATCACGTTAGTATGATACAGTGGTGTCCTGGGAAACCTTAGATTCTAGTACTCGATATTTATTTTTACTACAACCAAAACAGTGTGTTAGATTGAGCGCTCACCCACTGCACCAGCACATCCTGGCAACACAATGCAGTCTCACCCCAAAAACTGCTCAGGAAGAGGTAAATATATTGAGACGTCCAATAATCTTCCAAGATCTCATTCAGATCTAGATCTAGCACAGGTCTGTACCCAAAACTAAGGAGACTCAAAGGATCCATTGCCAGGTGACACTACAGCAGCGGTCCCCAACCCCTGGGCCTCGGACCGGTACCGGTCCGTGAGTCGTTTGGTCGTTTGGTACCGAGTTGAGGCTCAGGTGTGAAATGTATGGTTTTCAGGGTTTTCAGCGTTATTTTGTTATCGTTTTTATCGTTAACTCGGTTTTCCTGGGTCTTTTCACGTGTGTTATGAATAAATCTTCTTTTTTTCGGTACCGGTACTAGTTTTATTTTGTTGTATTTATCCGCGACACCTTAAAGGCCGGTCCGTGAAAATATTGTCGGGCATAAACCGGTCCGTGGCGCAAAAAAGGTTGGAGACCGCTGCACTACAGGACATCCATAAAGTTCCTGTGTCCAAGCGCCAGGGAATCAGTCCTGTCGTTTTGATGGTACAACATAGACCTAAGAAATATTAGGCAAGCAGACCATAGCGAGTGGAGACTACTCCACTTGGCCCTTCCCAAATGTACCAACAACTGTCAGCAGCCAAGTCTAAACTCTCAGATATGAAAACTTCTACCAACAGTAAGCAGTAAGCCTACTGCACCACAATAAAGGATTACAGAAAATGCTGACTGGCCTAAAACAAGAAGCACAAATGTGGAAAAATCCAAATATTTCTGGACTAAACACATCAAAACCACTAGCGTGTTCTTCTAATCGTTTGTTGACAGTAGAAGCATGAGGATAATTCTGCTTTGGCCAAGACATTGTGTTCCTTAATTTTTTTACTAATTTTCAGTAATTGTTGGCCAACAGTGAACAAAAAACACACAAGACTGGCAAATTTTCGTTTTCTTCGCTTACATTTTTCGTATTGATCAGAGGATTAATGTGATTATGGATTAATAAAGTTTTTGGCAGTTTGGGGGGATTTTTTTTAGCTGCATCTCAAACTTGTTTCTGGCAATATGGAGATTTTCTCAGCACTCCCGACCAGTCTTTGGCATTGCTGTGGCTGTGCTCCATGCTAATAGGAAGTGGCTCCATGCCTGTTTTGGCACCATGTCACATATAGACAGAGCAGTGGACACTTTCTCAACTCCAAATTCTTGCTGCAGGACATTTTCTGGCAGAGAGAATTAACCGTCCAAGCCAGACATACACACGCATGGGCACACAGACCGACAACCACATACACACAGAGTTACATGGGTACATAAAATGTGTGAGCAGAAAGGACAAATGAGACACAGACTTAGTGGTGGGTGGGTGGTTTAGGTGTGAACATGGAAATGACTGGCGTATGGGCAAGAATAACCAGCCAGCATGTCCCTCTGTTTTCTTTCTCTCATTTCTATGAATAAAAGATGGACAAGACGACTTTATGCCCATGCAGATTGATTCAGTGAAATTACATATGAGAGATGATGTTCCTAATTTAGACCTTTTAGTTCCTTCAGTGAGTCTGAGTCATATAGTGATAAACTTTAACCATCCCCTTCCATCACAGCCTCTCATCCATTTTCTGCATACGCTCTCAGTCTCACTGATGCCTTCATTTTATTCGTCTTCTTGCTAAGGCTGTTAATTCATTTTGTTACTTTATAGATGTGACCCTTTCACTGTTACACTTACAGTAATATATTTGCTGTCTTTCAGTTCACCATTGATCTGTATTTTCTGCTCTAAATGTCAAAGCTATTTTTAGCTCAAACACTCTCTCGTGGCCAGTGGTTCAAATAAAGGGATATTTTAACTAAACCAAGTGTGAGGAAAAGGCACTCCAGGCTGGAGCTCACCTTTTAAAGTTTACGTAAGCTCCCATCATTATCGTAAAAGATAAATGGACATGTTGTAGCAGGTTAAATCTAAATAACAGGAGAATTATACTGTAGGGAAGCTTCTATAGTTTCCTGTCTTTACACATTAAAGTGAGCCAGAATCTGTAAGACTTGCTAATGTCATTATGAACACTGTGCCAAGGCAATTTATTACAGGGGCAACAATCAGTCACTGGGTTTACAACACTTTCATTTGGGCTTTGTTGATGTTCATCAACTCAAATCAAAATGACATAGCCTTTTAATTGAAACATCCCTTATCTTCAGCAGTTTACCACTTTGTGACTGCAACTTGACGTTTATTTCTGGTTGTTCATTAATGTTCATTTTAATTAAGTGCAGAGAGCCATACAAGCCTCACTCACATGTTGTTTTAGTTTCAAAGGCCAGTCAAGTACTGGCATAACACTTTACCCCAGACATACCCACAGAAATACATCAAAGCTTGTTCTTTTCCACTAATGTGGCAAATGTATACAATTAAGTACATTGATTTTTGTTTTTAACTCCCTCTGATAGCGTGTGTACTGCATTGGTTCCTGCAAAATTGATGTTCTTTACATACAACTACAATACACAAGACAATAAATATAAAATAAAAGTAGTATCCGGATAGATATTGCAGTCATGCACTGGCAAATTTCTAATTATTTGTTCATCCTGAGTAGTGAAACAAACCCCAGCAAAAGTTTACCCTAAAATTAATAATGGTTTAAGTTGCAGAGGTGTAACTTTGTTGCCCAAATGGGATGTGAATGCACATCAAGTGAGCGTGGTGTGTTTGTTCTGCAAGTAGTAACCCTTAAACCACCCATGAGATTTGTGTCCCAAAATGGCAGTATAAGTTCATAAAATGTGACTGGAAACAGAGTTTTGTCCCAACACACAAGCAAACACACACACACACACACACAAAAGTCCTCCTCCTGCCAGAAATCACATCTTTTGTACAGACTAGTCCGTTGTGTGCTGGCTCTTCCAAACCATTTTTGCATTTTTGCTTCATTGAAAGCTAATGAAGTGGTTTAAACATGATCTTTCACGCTTAGATGGCTCCTCTTAGATGCACAGGCCAGACAAAATATGAAGCTCATTACACACGACAAATACCTTTTACCATATTCATATGTCGTCAAAGGATGCACTATTTTTGTGGGGGAGACTTCAATCAGTTCTGTTGTGAGAAAATTATGCACGTGAGGAGTTTCTGCATGCAGTGAACACAACATGCTTTTTACATAGATTACACTCAGTGACTGCACTTTGATCTATATTTCGTTTGGCAAGTGAATGTTAAAAAATTCGTGTTAGTCTCAGTTACACTGAGCTCACAGAACAGTGTGAAATTAGGAAGATTCTGCTCAACAGATATCAACCAAAGATCCTCTGTGTGTAACACAAAGGCTCGCTTTAATCACAATCTGTGTATGTTCTTGTCTATGATGCTTGACCAAACAGTTAGCTCAACAGATGGTAGAAGCTACCGCTTCAACACTTTTGGACAAATCGTCATCATTTTCAGAATTTTATGGGATCATCTGAAATTAAGCATCTGGTCTAACTGGATTTCTGAGTTCAGGGCTATAGTATGAGCTGTTAAAAAAATAAGGCCTCTGCACTTATAAACTATCCTGACCAGCTGTGGAAAAACAACATAAATAAAACCATGTTTTAATCACAAGTTGTTTATAGTGTTAAAAAAAACTGGTTTTACTCCTCTAATAATTAAGGAGATACTGTAGAATTTTAAGGTGTGATCAAATTTAAAAGATACTTTAACTTAAACAAAAAAAGCTGGGGATAAACACAGACAGCTTTAAAATACTTATTGTCATCTCCCAAAACAATGCACAAAAAATGCACCCTTTAAAATTTTACATTTTTTACATGTTCACTTTGTCACTTATATTTTTTCTGTGAAGAAATTTACTGTCATAACAACTGAAACACTTGTTTTTATCCCTCTCTAAACTATTCAGCTTTTATATTTGTTCTATATAAAGTTAATAATAATTTGTTACAGTTAATTGTTTCTGGTGTCTTCTTCACAATAAAATTCAAACCAGTTCAGCCATTTTATTAAGCACGATCTGATATCGTCGTGTTGGTGTTGTTCCCAGATCATCATACGAATGTTGTGACGTCATACTGTTGTGACTTCGGGAAAAACCGCCGTAACACCAAAAACTGTACTTAAGCTGCGAGAAACCGCCTCTGTCCGCCAATCAACGGACCCTGACCCTAAACCTAACCCTAACCCTTTAATAAACAGTAAGCAGAATTGATATTGTCCTTGCAACATTGGAATTTCATAAATGCACGAATGGCTTGGCACACAAAAGAATAACGTCACAACAATGTGATTGGTCACTTGCGATGTTGAACGTGGAACAACATTTTCATGATGATCTGGGAACAACACAACGATATCAGATCATCCTTTTATTAAACAGATATTAAAGCAGGGACTATTCAATTTTCATTAGCAGTGACTTAATAGAGCTCTCACATAGAAGGAGATGGATAGACATTATTAGGCTAATGAGGCTAGATTGCACTGAACTACATTTATACACAAATCCCTGCTTGGGCAGACAATCTGCACTCCAATCAGCATTGGAGTCATGGACTCTATCACTATGAATCTACTAATATATAATGACTGAATGTAATTATATTTAATGGCAATCCATTTATCCATCTATTCGATGGAGTCAATGCCACGTGTCACGGAGCAAAAGGCAGGGTACAGGGAAAAGGCAAGGCACTCGGACAGGTCGCCATTCTAGCACAGGCCCAACACAGAGAGACAACCATTCCTGCCTTTAATGCATTCAAACCCAAGACCCTCTGCAGCTCCAGCCTCCACACAACCCTTAAATGGATAAGTAGAACAAGACGGATGGATGGATGGACATTAAATATAATTACATTCAGTCATAATATATAGAACTGTGAGGCAACAGTGCAGACCTCGGCTACCATGCTGCCTATTCATTTAATTGCAGTTTTGGGGGGGGGGGGGGGGGGGGGGGGAATGTATTTGAGTTCAAGAAAAAATTCTAGAGGGTTTAAACTTTAAACATATTTTGTGCATAAAAAATGTAAATGAATTCAAAGTTGAGAGCACACCTGAAGGCTAAGGCTCCTATATTCTCAATTTGTTACTACAACAGTGAAACACTGAAGGTATACATAATACATATTTCAGCATTACTCAGTTATGTATCACATAACTTTTCTGCACACCATTAAAAAATGCGCCTCTTGCAGTGCAGGACTGTGATGGATAAGATCAGTTATGATATGACATTTTTAACGCAGACGTTTGGGAGCCCTTTTCCAAAGTGGAAGGAAAGAGCAAGTGAGAAGGTAGAAGAGATATAACAGGAGATGAGGGAAAATTTGTGTGTGTGTGTGTGTGTGTGTGTGTGTGTGTGTGTGTGTGTGTGTGTGTGTGTGTGTGTGTGTGTGTGTGTGTGTGTGTGAGAGAGAGAGAGAGAGAGAGAGATTCAGGTAAAGCGCTGAAAGAAAGATACTGGAGAAGGGAAATGAAAAAGACAAACAGTCAGAGGGAAAAAGAAAAAGTTATATAAAAGTGCTTTAAAGAGCTTATCGCTCATATGATAATCATCATTCAATTTGATTGGTTGGCAGATAGAAGGTCAAGAAGGCAGCTCCTCATAATTGTGCCTCCCAGCTCGGCTTGGCTGAGTCGTTTCAGGTAGTGGGTATCGTGCGCATCTATGTGTGTTTGTGTCGTCACATACTTCTGTCTTTGTGAGGACTGATTTAAATTTTAGACCTTGAGAATAAGAACGTTGTTAGAAACTAAGAACATTTGGGCTTTTTTCAGATTTCAGCATTACGCTTTAATTTTAAGGTTAAGGTAAGAATTCGGTTGAGGTTAAGGTAAGGTCAACGTTAGACAAAGGCTTCATGGAGAAAGAGACAGTTTTGTGTGTACGGTAGACAGAAAGATGGACATTGCAAGGCAATTAGAGAGATCCGATTATGGCCAGGTCCATATTATGTTGTAGTTGACCTTACCCTGGATCAAATAAACTATGTTTGTATATAAAGGAAAATACATTCTCTTATTGTTTAAACATGTTCAGAACAAAATGATATTTTGTATATGATTGTTGAGATTATGAAGAAAACATCGAGGGAACAGTTTACCCTGCCTGGGATAGGGTTACGTGGGCCCCGCCCCGGAGCCAGGCCCCTAGGCGCAGCCAAGTGGCGGAGGGCTTTCGCTTCGGTGGCCTCAGAATCTCATCTCTGCTTTTCGCAGATGATGTGGTTCTGTTGGCTTCATCGGGTGGGGCCCTCCAGCTCGCACTGGAACGGTTTGCAGCCGAGTGTGAAGCAGCGGGAATGAGGATCAGCACCTCCAAATCTGGGGCCATGGTTCTCAGCCGGAAAAGGGTGGATTGCCCACTCCGGGTCAGGGATGAGTTCCTGCTCCAAGTGGAGGAGTTCAAGTTTCTCGGGGTCTTGTTTGCGAGTGATGGGAGAAGGGAGCCGGAGATCGACAGACAGATTGCACCAATGCGGACGCTGCACCGGTCCATTGTGGTGAAGAGGGAGCTGAGTGTAAAAGCGAAGCTCTCAATTTACCGGTCGATCTACATCCCTACCCTCACCTATGGCCACGAGCTGTGGGTAGTGACCGAAAGAACGAGATCGCGGATACAAGCGGCGGAAATGAGCTTCCTCCAAAGGGTGGCTGGCCTCTCCCTTAGAGATAGGGTGAGAAGTTCAGTCATCCAGGAGGGGCTCAGAGTAGAGCCGCTGCTCCTCCACATCGAAAGGAGCCAGCTGAGGTGGTTCGGGCATCTGACAAGGATGCCTCCTGGGTGCCTCCTGGGGTTGGTGTTCCGGGCATGTCCCACCGGGAGGAGGCCCCCGGGCAGATTATATCTCTCGGCTGGCCTGGGAGCGCCTTGGTGTTCCCCCGGATAAGCTGGAGGAGGTGGCTGGGGAGAGGGAGGTCTGGGCTTCTCTGCTTAGGCTGCTGCCCCGCGACCCGGCCCCGGATAAAGTGGATGAAGATGGATGGATGGATGGATGGTTGAGATCTATTTTTAGGTAAATCTCTTCATCAGTTTGGACTAAAAAGGTAAAAGTGCATGTTTCTTTTTTGGAAAGAAGACAGAAAAGGTAGAAGCAAGACGAGCAGAAAATGACCGCAGGCCTCTGCATTACCCTTATGCAGAGGCTCACTCAACCCAGTGAGTTAAACCAGCACCCTAAGTACATGTATTTTAAGCTCCTCGCTATTAATAAAGTACAATGAATGAATGACATAGGCAAGGCACAGTTACTATAAGAAAACAAGTTAACTGCAAACGTTGTCCAGAAATACATGTAGCTTTATGTCTGTACTGAATTTTGTCCTTCTGTGGGTCAGTTTCCTGAATAAGATGTCTGTTTTTTTCATTCTTTAAAGGTCAAATTAGTATGCAGAGAAAAGGTACCATGTGTTACTGACAACATTAAGGTCAGTTTCTCCAACTTTTTGTCGTCTTTGAAATCCAACTGTCCCTTTCTCTTACAGTGATTTCTAATTTGCCTAAAAAAAAAGCTGAAAAGATATTAGTTGGTACTGAAGAAACATGTAGTTCCCTTACCTTATTTGCTGAATTGAGTGATGAATTGCAGTTAATAAGCTTTCCAATTGTAGCTGTGACTGTATGACAGGACAGATTTCTAGCAAAAACAACTGTTGCTTATCTCTTGGCAGAATTAGACTTCTCGAAGTGTCAGTTTTCATCTTTAGTTTAACAGATGTTTGGGGGGAGCTTTTGCACGCTAGAGCTGAAAATGCTTGAAACTGCAAAGTTCAATCTGTTCAATAAACAACAGACAAAATGGAAATGTAAGTACTACTTTGAGTAATTAGAAACTAAGAAGCTGACAGAATGTAGGAACAGGACCAGTTTATTTTTATGTGGGAAAGCGTCTGACTGTCTGGCTTGATGCTGTTCTCAAGTCTCCAACAACTCAATTTATTTTAGAGGACTTGGAAAAGAAAATGGCACTGTGTGTGTGTGTGTGTGTGTGTGTGTGTGTGTGTGTGTGTGTGTGTGTGTGTGTGTGTGTGTGTGTGTGTGTGTGTGTGTGTGTGTGTGTGTGTGTTTGGCTTAGGGAAAAAGAGACGCAGGTGGTGGGTTACAGGCATGGGAGGCCTTTGGAGGCTCTGTGAAAACCACCGGGGACTGAGAGAAGAACATTTTTACCTCTGTTCTTTCAATTTTTCTATCTTGTCATTGGGCTTCTCTGCTTTTTTTTCAGTTTCATATTCACTCTTTTGTATGTGTGTGAGTGTGTGTGCGTGTGTGTGTGTGTGTGTGTGTGTGTGTGTGTGTGTGTGTGTGTGTGTGTAGGTGTGTGCATTCCTCAGTCTCCCACTCCATACAAGTTGTGTGTATTTATCCCCATCTAGTGGTAAGGCCTATGAAAAGCACCTTTCAATCATCTTGATGTCTGCAAAACAAATGTCCTCAAATCATTTAATTAATGTGACACATAGTCAGTTTTGACCTTATGTGGAAAAAAAACTGCAAGATTTTTTTTTAAACTGAAACAATCAAGAAGCACACATCTAAGCTACTTGATACACCATCCAATAACACAAGGGTGTCCAACTCCAGTCCTCTAGAGCTACTGTCCTGCAGCTTTTAGATGCATCCCTACTCCAACACAGCTGAATTGAATGATTAGATTACCTCTTCAGCATGCCATTAAGTTTGGCAAAGGCCTGGTAACAAGCCATTCATTTGATTAACGTGTGTCTGAACAAGGATGCATCTAAATGCTGTAGGACAGTAGCGCTCGAGGGCTGGAGTTGAACACCCCTGCACTAACAGATGTTGAGCAACCTGACAGTGAAGAAATGCTATTGTATCATGGCTCTGCTGTCATTGCAGACTGGCACACTACTGACATCTCAGAGAAATGCGTCAACACATACCACACCCTGTCAGTATAACATGGAAAACATTGGGTAATGTCTTTGACATTAAGAAAGCTGTAAATCTGATGATTCAGATCTCTGGCTTGAATGAAATGAAAAGGTCAGAGATCCACTTTCATTGTCTGATTAGCTTTTTCTAACTTAGTCCAGCCCCAAAATGCTAAAGTCAAAATTTTATGCCCTCTTTTATTTTATCCTTTTTTCACTTTAAAGGTTTTAAACTGATATTTTTGTTATTACTTCAGATGAGAAAACATATTGATAACATTAAGGAAAATTGCATTTGCACTGACTGTGCGTCTAAAGTAAGAGGTCATTTGGCAGCCTCTACCATTATATATTTGTGTGGATTAATCATTTTTATGCCAAGGTAGAGCTACGCCATTTGCTTTCTCACTGGGAGTAAAATTACAACGAAAATACAACTAATGCTTATTGAGAGACTGAAAATGAGAATTCTATTAGTACTTTTTTATTCCTGATTGCACAAATGCACACAGTTTTTTATTGTTATTATTTTATACAAATGATATTGAATATTCTAAATACAGCTGAATAATTTGTGATTATCATTTTTATTTTGTTTTGTTTTGTTTTTAACCACATTTTTTTAAAAGAAAAATCCGACAAAAACAAAGAAAAGGGTGGTCAGGGGAAAACTAGTGCTTTAACATGGTAACCTGGTGGAGGTAGTACCAGCAGGAATTCAAGAAAGGAATGATTCAAGTCAGCTGATTTGGTTCTGTTCATGTCAGCCGAAAATTCCAAGCAGCTTGAGGTGTAGGCTTCCAGCAAATTGCTAGTGAAACACGAAGGAAACGGTGCAAAAGTTGTCCTGTAGGTATATTTAGTACCTGAAGCTAACTTCGCATGTGATAATCATTACAATAACATTACAATGTGTGTTTTTACACTTAACACATAGTATAATAATATAGTGCTTAAGTTATTAGGGTGATAGGACATAACTGTGTCTTTAAACAACTTTATCCACGTGTTTATTTCAGAGGAACACCAAAATTATGATATTTCCAACATGGTCAAGTAGTTATCTTTGGATCATGATTGCCCATTCATCGTTCAACACAGCTACTGTGTTATATATTATGTTTTTAAGCAGAAATTGTGTTATAATCTATTGTAAGAACTAAAAATGTATGATTGAGAATAAATATCAGAATTTCTATGAAGAAATTTTATTATTGGAGTGTAAATTAAATTGGAAGTATTTTTTTAAACTTCAAATGGCTGAGTATAGTGACTCTATAGTGTATTGGTTTACACAAGCAAAAGATCACTGGTTTATTTCTGGGAGGAGACACACTTCCCTCAGGTGTTGCGTCAGGAATGGCATCTGGTGTAAAACCTGCCAAACATGAGGAGCTACCAACATTGTGTAGATGTATCTATCAGGTGTGCTGTGCTGTTGTCCTGTATCATTTTACCTTTTATATCCCAACTCTTTTTCTGTACATTAAGCTTTAACTAAAAACCAGGACTACAAAGCCGAAAGAGTAAAACTACAATGGGTAAAACTGGTTAGTATTTTGACCCCGCTTTCAGTATCTATTTCACTATTGCTTGCATGGTCACCTTCCCCCTGTCTCCCATTCACACATATGTATTCTGTCTTCCTCTTCTCTCCAGAGTATACCTCCACCTCTCCAGGCTCTCTTCCAACTGCTCCCCAATCTCACTACACATGACAATATAGTTACGATCGATCGGCTTTGGATGGTTGACCTCAGTATTGATGGTATAAGCGGGGCTGTTTAGTGATAGTAAGCTGATGATTTATCAGTCTTGTTATTGGAAAAATAATTTAGTAGGTTATCTGGATATAATATAGACAGCTTTTTTTTTTTTAAAGATCTAATGCACTGCAAAAAAAAGAACAATGATACTGAAGCCTTTGCTGCTTTCATTAAATCTTCCTCCCTTTCCTCTCTTCCAAACTTCCCTTTCTTCCACTACTCCACCCTTGTTTTCTCTTGTCTTTCTCTCAGTTCCTCCACTTTGTCAACCTTCCTCTTTATGCCTCTGGTGTTCTCATTTCCCCATGTCTCCTGCTCTCCCATTCTCTCATTTGTTTCCTCCCTCCACCTCGTCTCTCTCTGCCGAGGGCAAACCGGCTGTGATGCTGTTTTAGATCCACTGGTGTGTTGGAGCAAAACACACTCCTTTGTTCCGTGTGTGTGTATGTGTGTATGTGCGTGAATATGTGTTTACCCAAACACCTGATATTTTTGTGTGTGTGTGTGTCAACTGATTGCCCCGGGACTGTCTTAATCCTTTCAATTCACTCAAGTGTGTATGGGTGTGTGTGTGTCAGGTGCAAGCCTATGGGTTTTTATTAAGGGACATAAATGTCTGCCTCCCATAGATGTACGTATGTATATATGTCTGTCTGTCTCTCTGTCCTTATTTTAACTGTAAAACTACAAACCTGTTTCCGTACCTCTTTATCTAGCTGTCCCTTAGAATCACACAATAGGCCTATCCACTTTTTTACAAGCCTTCTCAACTCCATTAGTTTCACCATTCCAGCTGCATGGACAGCAAAGCTGTTTGTTAGGAAGTCCAGACTGAAATGTCTGCTTGCCCGTAATTTTGTGCAGACCTTTGTGGTGCCCAGAGGACAAAGATTAGTGCCATGACTTGATGAAGTGAGATGTTATTTTTGTACAGACATTTTGCAGATGAATCATAAAGTTTATGATTCACTGGCATGTCTTCCATAAAAAATCTTAAATAGAATGTTGTCATGCCATTTTAAGATTAAGATTTGTCACTGTAGAAAGACACAACAAACTTTTGTGTGGTGACTCAAACAAACATCAGTCAACGGCAAGGGATACAAGCAGCTTTTTAAAAAAGACACAACAATAGTAATCATTTATAGATAATATATCTCCTTCGAGCCTGACAGAGTAAGTTTCGAACAAGAAAATCAATGATAATGATTTCTGTAAACCTTTAGACCTTTAGTTTACAGTGAAATAATTTGAAAGTTAATTACATTTTTCAGCCTCAATGATACGATGCTTGGTTCTCATTAGCACATGTTTGCACATTAATTATTACAGCATAGTAAATTTGTCAACAATTCTTAAGAAAAAAGCCTTTCTGCAGATTGCTTCTGCAACCCCCTTTTATGGTCTTGAACAGTAGATCGTTAACCACACTTTTAGACAATGGTCTATTTACAACTTTGTGCCAGCAGTTTTTGGGAAGGGCCATTTTCCTGTCCCAGCAAAACAATGCACTTGTGCTGTAAATACGGAGTTTCCCTGCTGGGTGTGGATAATGTGGCTGGCTTGCAAGGAGCTCTGACCTGCAACACCTTTGAGATCCAGTGAACTCACCAACCTTGCTAAAGTGACTGAACTACCAAGTGAGTACAGGTCCCATTTACATGTGGAACGTATCTTTTATGATTCTACTTTTTCACTACACAGTAATAGCACTACTGCTATCATCATTATTATTAGTAGTAGTATCTTAACTAAGTTACAAAGTGTTTGACAGAAAGAAATGTATAATAAGGCTTAATACAAAACTTGTTACAGGTTAGTCTGCTTCATTGTTGTTAATCACACATGTGTACATGGAACGGCACATCCTATAGGTAGCCTAGATAAGCTTATTTCAGTTAATTGGCATTTGTTCAAAAGCTATTGATTCATACATTTTATATAATGCAATCAGTGCAGCTACAGGTCCATTCTACTTCTGGTGTGTGGGTTATGTCGTTTTTCACCATGAGGGCTCATTCAGTTTGAAGATGCTGCCTTTCTGGGCTTCTGGAAATCTTGATGTTCACATTTCATCCAATAGAAACTGTCGAAACTGTGTGATGCCAATTAAATCAATCATAGATGTATATAAATACCTTTAGAACATCAACAATTAGGGCTTCATTTTGCTTTAAAAAAAATAATTTCACTGATATTCACTTCATGAAAGATTTTAAGCCCCATTTTTCTTACTGGTCTCAACTAAACAATATTACATGTGCATGAAATCTTTTTTTCTTATTCCAATGAGTATTACAACCTGAAAAACAATAGTACATTCGTAATAACATTCAATAAAACAATGGTATTAATGATTGTATCAACATTCAGCATTTCAGAATAAACATAGTCAGTTAGCAATATGATTACTGGATTAACTCCAGCAATCTCTCCCAGATCAGTATACTGGACAATTAGCAAAAGCGCTCCATAAGGATTTGGTTTTGTGGTTTATATTCAGCCTTAAATGGCACCAGCAATTTGTATGACACTCATGTGAGCAGCTTCTTCCGCAGATAGAAAGTACTAGGTCTAGACAGTTTCCCCCTGCTGTCTTAAAGGGTGTGCTGACCAGCTGGCTCCTATCTTCACTTAGATCTTCAATACATCCCTCGAGCTGTGCCAGCTACCATCCTGCTTTAAATATTTCACCATCATTCCAGTCCCCTTAATAAGTCCCCATCACAGGACTGAATGGCTACAGGCGTGTTGCTCTGATGTATGTGGTCATGAAGACCTTTGAACATCTGATGTTGAGATTATTGAAGACCATTACAGGATAACTGCTGGTTACCCTGTTATTTACTTACTGGGCAAATAGGTCTGTGTTGGTGTGATGATGCAATCATTATGGGAAGATAATACATCCTAGAACACCTTTAAGGACTTGTGCAAGGATCCTGTTTATAGATTTCAGCTTGGCATTCAAAATGATGATGAAAATTATCCACCAAATGATTCAAACTCTCCCAGTTCAGTGCATCCCCTCTCATCTGCCAGTGAGGCAACAGCTTCCTGTCCAACAGGAAAGAGCAGGTGAAGATGAAGAAAGTCACCTTTGCAGTTTGGACAGTTAGAGCACATGCTCTTTTTCCTCTACACTAATGACTGCCCTTTCAAGAACCAGCCACTAAGGTCCCAAATTCCAGTCACTGAACTCATCAAAGATGTCGACTAGTCTACCTCATCTACTTCGTCTGTGTCTCACTGTTCTCAAGACATCGAGAATGTTCTTCACCACCCTAACATAATTTTCTGGAACTCCTGACTTTCTCGGGCAGTACCACAATTCTTCTCTTGACACTCTATTATTTAGAGATATTTAAATCTACAAAGACAAAGTCAAACTCTTTCTGATCTTTTCTATATTACTCCAGCATCAACACTTTCTAAGCAGAGTTTGCATCTGTAGTGCTCTTACTCAGAATAATCCTGCTGCTTGCTGATTGTCATCTGTCTTCTCAGTCTACCTTCAAATACTCTGTCCTATAGTTTCATAGTGTGGCTCATCAAATTCATTCCTCTGTAGTCACTGCAGTGCTGGAGATCACCCTTGTTCTTGAAAATCAATACCATACTCAGAATTCCTCTCACTCTTCAAGATTGTGTTATACAATATGGTTAAAAAGTCTGCTGCCCTCTCATAGAGGTCTGGATACTTCCACAGGTATGTCATCATCAGCACCAGCTGTCTTTCTACTCTTTTCTACTGAATTGTCGACTGCCTGTCCTGTTCATAGATGCCGTTACTTTCTTATTCCTAATCCTCTGCATTCCCGGATTAACAATCATTTCTCCATTCATCCTCCTCCCTCTTACATTTTCTTTATTCATTAGCTCCTCTAATTACTCCTTCCATCTTCCCAGCACACTCTCATCACTTGTGACTATATTTCCATCTCTTTCCTTCAATCATCTTGAACTACTGAAAATCCTTTCCAGCTTGATCTTGATGCAAGTCATTGTCTCATTCTTTAGTCTCCAGCCTCATATACAATTTACTACCAGCCTTTTCTTTGGCCACCTCTCTTTTTGCTGTACACCAATCCTCCCATTACTTGTGTCTACATTCCTCATCTTCTCCTTTCCTGTTGTGCACATTTGGGTGAGTGTTGAATATGCCACACTAGTAGCGTTCAGAAATTGCTGCAGTATTATGTAATACTTATGAAAATCTGGGGAATTTGGGAGTCTCGAGGAAACAATTACCCCAGAGCTGCACATCCTTTCCAACTCGAGCTTTACCTAACATATAAATACAAGTCATTTTCTACTTCCTTAGTGTCCAGCCTCAGTAACAACTGACTACAAGCCTTTTCCATTGCCACCTCTCTCTCTTTGCTGTACACCAATCTTCCCAGTACTCCTGTTACATACTCATCTCCTCCTTTCATGTCGTGCAGATGTTTAGTAAGTATGGTAAATAAGTTAATGTTAAGCATAGCAAAGAGTTGTACATTTTAATTTTCAAGCCACTGCTTAATAAGTTTCGAATGTTACGCTGATGGTTCTCGTGTATGTTGTTACGTGTGACATTTTGAATTATGAATAACCACATACAAGTGGTAATTCGTTTCCGACAGTCCCTAAATGCACCATTGGTATGATGGGAAAGGCTGGCTTGTTGACTCGCCCTGAGCTTTGGTTTCGCTGTAGCTACGGCTGGGAAAGTGGCTAGCAACCTTGTCAGTCGTTCACTGGTTAATGTCAATAATGTAGCCCTCGTCAAATGTTCTCGTACAAAGAGATGACGGTCTTTAAATGAATTTCGTGCTGTCGGGCAAGTCGTACGCACGCGCGACGTTGTTTGAGTTAGCACTGGCTGAAGTTAGAAGATTGTGAAGATAACGACTGAAGTTCCTCCGGAGTGATATGAGTAGCGCTGGGCTGACCAGTGGTAGCCTAGCTTATGTGGCGAGTTAGCCAGCCGAGTGGGACATGGAAAACACAATATTTCCAAGTGGCTTTAGGCCATAAATGAATTAATATTTATTCGGACAGCTATCAAGAACCGGTCTTACAAAAACTGAAGCAGAAGTGTCTGGCAGTAGCTTTCCCATCCTGGCTGCACTGCTGGCCTAGGTAACTAGGAGAAAGCTACCTAGCTGCACGTCTGGCCCCTCAACCAAAGTAAGTGTTTACACTCGTAAATTGTTCATTGACATGGTTCTACGGTTCACTTTAAATACTGGAGTTGCTAAATGCATTTATATACTTTATTTACATGATATCTAAGCTAATATGGGTGCGTGTCTTGGCTGTTAGCGCCAGCTTAATTAAACTAATGAAGCTATAGCTAACGGTAGCACGCAAGATCATGGCCTTGGTGACTTTGTTCTGAAGCCAAGTTTATAAAATATCACTGGATATGCCCAGTCGCACTATCGATTTGTGACTTTGCTACCTGTCACATTTGGGTTAATGTACTACACGTCCAGAAATTCTGTAGTATCATGTAATCCTAATAAAAGTTAGAGACATTTAGGAGTCTTGAGGAAACAATTATTGCAGAACCTTGTCTTAAATTATAGGAGATGGTATATGTAGCCAAACCCCCCTTTTGCTCAGTGTATTTGCACATCAGAATTTATTAAAGCTAATGTCATGGGTTTCCTCTTTCTCTCTGGGAAGTATCAAACTGCATTCAAAGTATTTTTCTTTTGCTTACAAACCAGTGTAGTTTTAAATTAAACATGTGAGTGGGGAAAAAATAAATTTATGCAGAAAAATGCTGCGCTTTCACTTTTTCTAGTTCCTTTTAATTTGAGCTTTTGTTTTCGGTTAGCTGTTGCGGTTTCTGTAAATGAAACTTTAACAAGCATGTATTGCTTTTTCTTCTTGATGTTTTCTGAAATAAATCCATTCAGTGATGTCAAAAAGTGACGACAAAGGAAAGGGAGTTGTTTATACTCCAGCATAGTTCCACTTATTTTGTTATAGCACTAGTCACTTGAGCAGAGCTAATTTCTGTCATTTCTTTGCTGTTAGACGTTTAGTAACAAATTTTATTTTAAATTGAAGATGTTTAGTGTTTTCGTTGTCCAATAAAATAAGGACAGGACTGTGTTAATGGCATATTTATATATCCTAATTAAACCACAATCAGAAGCTATTTATAGTAGGTTTTAATTTTGTAAGAAGTACCATAACACTCATAATTCAGCTCTCAATTTGATTAGGGCAAGAGCAGTAGGGGTTTGCGGATTAGCAGCTGTTTGAAAGACGATTTCCTTATGCTGCTTTGTTGTGGCAAAGTGCAAATTGTACTCATTTTAGAGCTTTAATATCTATAGTCTTTACTATTTAAGTGTAAGTAATTGACCAAAAGATGACTTTACGTGTAAAGGCAGCCATTTGTTGAATTAGATATACAGCTTTTATAATCGTTCTGCCCTGACAATGGTTCCTCTGTACTTCAGCTTTATGCAACACGTTTGATAACAGTTTATGTAAAAGTTCATTCCATGTACCCTAATCAGAATATTGAATTTATCACAGAGTGCTTTAAAAAAAGGAGACGAAAAAGAAGAACTCTGTATCATTCTGTATGCTGACATGTCACATTAAACTGATTCTGATTCTGTCTGATATCTTTTTTCCAAGCGAAGAGCCAAAAGAGGTCGTGTCAGTATGCTGACACGAGGTTTAATGAGAAAACAGGACAAAAATTTTCATCAGTGCTTCCAGCCACCATTGGTATTCCTCCCGATTCCCTACTTTGACCTCCTTTGTGTGACTGTCTTTTTAAGCCTTTAAGTTTTAGTAAGATTACCATGTTTAGTGAAAAATGTTGTTTAGTGATTAAAATTAATGACATAAAATCCAAAAATAGTATCTCCTGATTCTTATAATGATGTCCCCTACATCAACCATAACATTTTATCATAGTTTATGCCAGTCACTGTGAATAAGCTTTAAGTTCTCACAATTGAAGCACTTCTCAAGCTCTGTTGATATAATTCACCTTCACTGTAATTTGGTTGCTTTCAGTAATTAACAGTAGTCTTTTTTTTTCCTGACCTGTGTGCAACCACTTATTTAAAAAAAAAAAAATCTTGACTCAATCCTTCGGTCTTTAATTGTTGTAGTCAAATCTCAAGGTTACCTTTTTATAGCAAAATTGTTGAAGACTGTTTACACCGTGAAACATTATTTCAGAATATCTTTGAAATTTTTCAGGTTTTAGTCAACGTCACAGATGTCGCAATACTGTCTTTATTAGATTATCAAGTAATATTTTAAAAACTGCTGATACTGGTCAGTGTTCTCCTTTTGTGCTACTTGTGTGCATCATTTGTTACAGTAGACTATAAAATTTTCCTGCGCCACTGGGTTGATATGTCTGGGAAAGCTCAGTTGTTGGTTTACGTCATATCTGACCAATTTAAAAACAACAACAACATTGGTTTCATTGGTAGTTCTCCTTTCTTAAATATGAAGTCCCTCAGAGGTCTGTACTGGGTTTGTTTTTTTGTTGTGCTACCTGTAGGTCACATTAGTCAAATAGCATTTAGTTTTGCTACCATGCTGATGACAGACAGCTCTTTCTCCCAGTAAAATCCACTGATCCAACTATCCTCTCTAACCTTATTTTCTGTCAAATGTTAACAGACTTTTTTTTTTTCATTTTATTCTTTTAATGTCTAGATTTTTATGTCAATTTTAAGTTATTTATTACAATGGAATCACACTATCCTAATCATTCTTGTACGTACACTTGTGTTTGCTTGGTCAGTTTTAATTTATGGTTAAATGGTTTTTATATGCATCTTTTATACATATATCTTTTTTATGTTTCTGGGAAACATTTTGTAATGCTGGTTTTGATGGGTTCTATACTAATCAACTTTACTACTATTATTATTTTTATTATTACTGAAGGTTGTATGCTGTTGATGGCCTCCCTGCCAGCCATGGACACTGTGACAGACACATGTCCAGTGGCGCACCAAAATGGGACTGCCCATCGGGAATCTGCAGACACAAGACCAGCTGCTGTTGTTCTAAGGCTTCATTTATATCACACCAACCAGGGAGTGGCCGACGGCAGCTTTCTAAGCTACCCACCTGGGGACTATGTAGCTGAAGAGCTGTGCATAGATGCGGCAAAGGCATGCAGTGAGTACTCACGCTGTGCAAGTCTCCATAAAAAACCCCCATTCATGTTTTTTTCTGTAACTTGGAGCATAGATCCCAAGATAAGGTTATCAAGAGGCCACAGTAAAACCTAATAACAGAAAAATTGGTAGTTTGTTTGCTCATCTCCATGCTGTGTTTAAACTTTGCCTTTACTGTCTTTAATGATAAGAAAAAATAAAGTTGCTTAGCTTTGTACTGTGTTCTTTTTCTTTTTAAGAGGTAAAATTCATCAACAGTATGGCTTTGCAGAGTGGGACTACACTCACCTGCGCATTGTGCATCTGATGATAAAACAAACACAAATGACATTTTAGACAATCTTATTGACCTTTTTCACTTTCTACTCTATGTATCCTGAGGCATAGTCCTCAGAGCTCCCTCTAAATAAAGCATTCATTTGTTGTTAGTTACCTAATTGAATATAATCCAAGTTTACAGAACATAATGTGCCCTCTCATTCTTTCGTCACTGTAGGTATATCACCACTTTATTGCAGCCTTTTTGGTCTTTTCCGAGAGCAGGATCACTTGTGGTTTTCACCCAACCACATCTTCCAGCTTGATGAGACTGCATCTGAAGATGTGTTTTTCAGAATACGGTAGCATACCTTATTTTGCCTCTGCAATTTTTCTTGTGTCTTTTTGAGATTTAAAATGAAAACGTCTTAATGACTCTCTACATTTTCTTTCTAACCTGTTTCCACAGGTACTACTTCCCTGGTTGGTATAGTGGTGGGGCATCCAGGGCTTATCGATACGGAGTCACAAAAGGGTCAGAAAGCCCCGTCATTGATGACTTTGTAATGTCGTACCTCTTCTTTCAGGTAAATGCTCTCACCTAAACCCCAAATAGGTTAGAAGTTGATTGTTTTTATGCAAGTTAATTTAACAAAAATATTCAAGAGCAGCATTTAATACCAGAAATGTAGAGAAAGTGTTAAAAAATAGCAGCTTTTATCCTTGAAGTGCAGAACTATGAGTTAGGTCACATGTTTAATTTTTTTTTTTTCCTCATTACTCAGGGATACATATAAAGATATGAATAAGAAACTAAGATACTGGTATATTTTATTCTATTCTCTCTGATCTGCCAACTTCAGTGTATCTCGTTATCTCCCTCACATGAAAGAGAGAGATGTGACTGTAGTGTTAGCATTTGTATACAGCAATTTACATCTCTGCATCTATGAAACCAGACGTGAAAGCAAGTTCCTTACTTGCATTTCACAGATATTTCTCTTCTGTCACTGTCCAGAAATGTAACTGGCATCTAAGGCCTATTAATTAAGTCAGTAATACAAAGAAAAATCCTCCTATTGAAAGGTACAGTTAGGGTACCAGTAAGGATCAATAACAAAACCAGTACCTGCTACTGTATGTTTTTGCTGGAAATTCACAGGTTTATTGTGTTAACTGCTGTGGTGTTGGCTGATGTTTAATTGGACAAATATTTAAATATTACTCTGCATTGGATACTTGCATTTGTTTTGCTTGTTTAGAATGAAATTGTGTTATATACAGTTCTTTTTTTTTTAACATTACACCAATGAAAAATATCTATTTAGGAAAGAAAGTGACAAGTGCAGTAAACTTTATCAGAAGAGTCCTCAAAATTGTACAGCCAGTTAAAACAATTAAAAAATATATTTTAATGTATAGTGACCACAATGTAATAGAAATATTTCCAGGGTAGGTGAATGTTTACAGTTTAAGCCTACAATTTGGCTGAAGTTAAACTCTGCATGAATTTAGGATTATGTGGAATTATGGTGGCAGAAGTCTGTCGTGGTGGCCCGGCAAAACCCTAAGAGGGAGAGATGAAGCACCACCCAAGAGGTCATTTAAATATGTTAGTGTGTTTGCAGCCATTAAAGCTATTCTATATGCTTGCGTTCATTTATAGGATATGTTAAACTCTTTGTGGTCTAGTCAGCTTACATTCTGTGTTTCTGACATGAAAGTTGATAATTTGTAAAAGGGCAAAACCAAAATGAGGGGGCATTGTTGAATTTTAGAATTTGCTGTCATTTTAATAAACCCTTTTTTCAGTGTTGGGTGTAATAACAAAAACATTTTTCCAGTTTTATTGAAGACACAATAACAATAGCTTGTAATTGGTGCCCAATGCCATATGTTTTTAAAAAAGGGTTGAACGTTATCTTGTAGTTTTTCTCTTGTTTAGTGTTCACACTGGCTTCTTATTACAGTCAAAACAAGAGCTGCAAATATGACGCCAGAGGGCCTCACGGGAAGCTCATTCATTGGTCAGATGTGGTAAAGAGCCACCCTGCATAATCAGTGTTTGATCCAGTCACTGCAAGCAACCTATGTTGTACCTAACTTTTCTCTAAACTGTTAGGGTCAGAAGGTGACAGAGAAATATTTGTACATAGGAAAAAAAACAAGGCAAAGAGAATGGGAGGAAGAACCTTGACATGAGGCTGTGATCAATAAAAATATAAATTTGAATTAATTTTAAATTTATTGTTGCACATTACTGAACACTGATAGCACTGCCTGCTTTGGATTAACACCATAACTGAGCTTACAAAAAATGAGGCAATTGTTTGTAAGCCTGGTTGTGATTGTATGGTCCATACCCATTTTAAATATCAGTCTTTTGTGTGCTTTGATAGGAGCATATCCTGAGATTGTTGGTTTAATTAAAAACTGTCACACTTGCTTAAGGCTGTGCGATATGACCAAAATCTCATATCCCGATATAAGACATCTAGCGTCCGATAACGATATAAATCACAAAAATGTAACATTTTCTGTAAATTCTGTGAATCTCGGGCAGCTCGACTTGCATGAATTGTTTCCAGCTGGGTGTCGTGTACCTGGAGTCAAGTGTTTTAACATGCATGAAACGATACATTTTTAGACATAAGTTGTAACGGCCGCCGTTTTCTTTGTGAGTATTTATTACACGGCGTGCTGCGGGGAAAAGCCTGTTCTAACATTTGAGTCTAAGCTTTATTTTTTAGCACCTGATGGCTCTTTTTTGCTTTTCATCTGTAAATAATCTGCATACTCTTTCACGTGATTCAGTTTATTTTGAAAAGTCTCAACAGGATCTTGAGCTTTATTGTGAAAGGTTTATGTAGAAAATAAACGAGCAGACACGCGATGGTTTTACCGTCGTTAAGAAAACAGGCGCTTGTCTGTTCATAGTGTGGTTATATTAAATATAAGAGAGAGAGAGAACTTTAAGAAATTAATATAGCCACTACAGGGACCATCAAAACGATGAAAAAATATTGCTGTAAACAGTTTATTTTGCGACACCACGAAACAAACGATAGCGTAAAATGAAACAATAGACGTTTTTATGTCGAACAGCCCTACACTTGGTATACAGAAATGACTTAAGTAAAGTTACGGTAGACTTGAAAATATGGACAGACAGCAGTACACTCACCTGAACGTTAGCTCGATCAGATACAACTAACAATGATTGGTATTTTTCTCTCATCGCAGTGGAGGAATGACTATCTGAATGGCTTGGTGAAGTTTTCCAACTCCCATGAGACACAAGAAGAGTGCCTTGGTTTGGCTGTACTTGACATGACAAGATCAGCCAAAGAAAAGCAGCTGTCGCCTCTTGATATATATCACTCTATAAGGTACTTAGAGTTGCTTTTATGGGTTTTATCTGTTTCACTGCTACTAATTGACTAATAATGCTGACTTGCCTTAACAAAAACAGCTGTGAAAGAAATTTGGCAAATTTGCACCAGGTGAACATAATTACTGAGGCACCTATAGACTTAAACATACAGGAGCTACTCAGCTATGAAAGTCCATACCATAAACCTCCTGGTGCAGAGTTTTTGCTGAGGTTTGGAACTCTGCATTTATGAAGTCAGCAGAGCATCTGTGACTTTTACAGCACCTCAGCACTCACTGACCTCACTCTATAGCTTTATGTTGTCTGCCACATTGTGACTGAGTTGTTGTGATTTCTGATTGAGAAAGCTTGACAAGGGCTAAATTGTGATAGTTATACGACTGGGTCAGAGTATCTCCACAACTGCAGCTACTGTGGGGTGTTCCCAGTCTGCAGTGGTCAGTATCTTATCAAAAAAAAAATGGTCCAAGGAAGAAACAGTGATGAACCAGCGACAGGCCAAGACTCATTAATGAGCGTGGGGAGCGAGTCCAATCCAACACAAGGCTCGCAAAATCGCTAGCCCGACGTCCCGGGGCTAGCGATTTTTCCAGTCGGGCTACCAAACTCTATCTCTGCCCTGCCCGTCGGGCTATCGTAGGAAGGAAAAATATATGTCAATGCTTTTGCATTCTTTCGGAAATGTAGCTGGGTAATTATGTCATTGGCATCGGTGAGCCACTGTCAATATGTGACATATTGAAATCGCATTTGAATTTGCGCTTGTTTTTTGCTTTCACTTTGCAATCACGCAAACTGTGTATAGAGAGCAACAGTATTGATTGGTGAGTGATGATAATTTGCGCACCAATTCCTCTGACATCGTCTTATCAGTCGTTAGCTTACTATGCAAACATGACAAGTGAAATCTCCCGCAGCAAGCTTAAACATGTGAGAGGTTGATCGCGCAGAGAATCGCTGAGTGTTATGTGAGTGCGTGTGTAAAAGCAGCAGGGTATATATTTTAGTTCTGCTGAGCCAATAAGACAGGTCAGGGTGAAGAAGTGACAGCCAAAGAAAAGCTTACCACAAAACGGAAAAGTTATGACAAATCAGACTATAAGGCAAAAAGAAAGTGCAGCTTTATGGTTTCATGGACAAAAGAATTTCTGTGGCTGCAATATGACAAGCTAAATAACCAGGGCTGCACATAAGTGGTCCGCAGGTGCGCATTCGCTGTCAATATAAAAAACGCGCACAAGATAAGAAGTTGCAACGCGTGTTTGCGTACATACAGACATTTGTTTAGAACTCTTAAAGATGTCGAAGAAGCTCCTTTAAGCAATTACTTTGGTGTTCCTCCACCTCCAAAGAAATGTCAGAAGGAGTCCGAACTGCAAAAGAAGCACGTATTCTCGGAAAAGTGTTTGCAGGAGGTGAGCTGGCTTCAAACAAATGATGAACGCACAGAGATGTGGTGCAGAATGCGCTGTGAAAATCCCACTCTAGCGGACAAAAACAGTGCCCATTATATGGACGCAAACGCGCGTTGCAACTTCTTATCTGGTGCGCGTCTTTTATTTTGACAGCGAATGCGCACCACTTATGTGCACCCGTGTAAATAACATAATGTTCTGCCGGGTGTGTTGTTGGTTTTCCCTCGATTTCTGAGTCGACAAGCGCCTTTGTTACTGGGACCAGTCATTTTAAGAAAGGCCCCCATTAGAACCCATGAGAAATGCAAGAAATGCATTATTGCTCAGTCTGCAATATCTTTCCCAGAACAAACACCAATTGCAAATAACATACTAAAAATAAACCTGAAAAATCTGTTTAGAACAGCGTACTATGTTGCAAAGAGTGAACTACCACTGGCACAATTTAGCAGTCTTTGCAAACTTCAAAAAGCAAATGTCCTAGATCTTGGTTCCACTTGCCTCTTACTCGTGACTTCAGTGGAAATTTCAAATTCAGGATCTGACACAGACTGATTCATGTCCTACACAGTTCTTACTTGGTTCTAATTGAACAGAAATTTCTATGAACTTGTATTTGAGTTGATGATTGTAATTTTTATACAATGTTGTAATTTGTGTTTCAACAATTTTTTGATTGTTTTGTTTTCTTTACAATATTATACTTTAATGTATAATATCATAAAGGAAACAAAACAGGAAACAAAACATCAATCAAAAAATTGCTCTCTTTTTTTTATTCGGGCTTACTTAAATATATTTTGGGCTACCAAAAACTGAAGAGTCCCTGCCCGAAGGGCTACCAGGGATTTTGAAATTTTGCAAGCCCTGCAACAAAAGTTACCACTCAGTAGCTTCAGACCAGTCAGGGTGTCCATGCTGACTCCTTTCCGCTGCCAGAAGCTTCAAAAATGAGCATGTGCGCAAGTCCATACCTCAAAGAGTCAGGGCTATTTTGCCAGGAAAAGGGGGGCCAGCACAATATTAGGCAGGTGGTCATAATATTATGTGGTGTTGGCCAAAACCTTTGTCCATTTAGTGTATTTGAACTTGAAACATCAAAGAACAACTCTTTAAGTTTCATATGTTGTTTGTTTTAATTTAAGAAAATTTATGAATGAGAGGTAAAACTTGAGGGGGTAGGGACAAATAAGTAAATACTTCTACCTACTCCTTTTCAAACAAATAATGGAATAATATATTGTAATGATTGTGAAGGCTCATGTTTGAAATGTTTGAAATAAAAATGAACTGAACTGAACTGAACTGAACTAAATTTGTGTTGCTATCTTTTATTTTATAATTTTGTACAAAATATGTGGAAGTGCAGAGCTTTTTTTTGTGAGACATTTAAAGGATTCATGATACTTGGCATATCACGCTGACATAAGAATTTACTGAATCTCTTTTAGCTACAAGTCCTTCTTGTCAAAGGACATGCGAGCTCAGATCCAGGACTGCAACTTCTTGACACGGAAACGCATCCGCTTCCGCTTCAAGCGCTTCATCCAGCAGTTCAGCCAGTGTCGGACTACAGTTCGTGACCTTAAGCTTAAGTACCTCATCAGCATGGAGTCTCTGGAGAAGTCCTTCTATACAGAGACCTTCCAGGTCAAGGAGCCATCAGGCGTCCAGCGCATCATCCTGGTGGCAGCAGATACTGGCATACAGTGGTGTCGGGAGTTGAGTAAGGACTCGGAACAGGTTGGTACAATGAGTACTGTGTTAGTGTGTATTTTGGAAGATAAAGAAACTGACGTTTCACTGGAACACCTTCTGATAGTCCTTGTCATAACAAACAAGTGTTTAGATCCATTAAACTATCAACCCCCCCACCACCACCACCTTTTGCGCGACTGATAGAAACGAAGCCTATAGCTGTGCTAATTTTGACCACACAATAAACCAAAACTTGAGTTCAACAAGCTTTATGACACAACTACGTGCATAAGGACCTCGGGAGGAGAGGAGTATTGTGGTAGGTATAGTGCGAAAGCTTTCTTTTGTATAAGAAAGGCATGTTTTGAAATCACAGGAACCATGTGCATCTATTCCGTGTAGAGTGGGTATACATTCAGACTGCAGCAATTTTTGGACCTTTCTCTCCACCTAGGTATCAGTCAGTGCAGCACATGCTGCTTTCTTTGTAAAAGGGCCTTAATGCATTATTGAATTGTTATTGTAGTAATTGTTTCTTTTAAGTTCCTATGTTACACTGTTTTGCCAGGAGCTACAGACCTTGTGTGATTTCCCTGATGTCACCAACATCAGCATCAAACAGGCCAACAAAGACGGCACTGCAGAGAGTCGGGTGGTTACCATTAACAAGCAAGATGGCAAGAATTTGGTAATTTCATCTTATAAATCTATTTATTTGTAGACTCTCACCACAGCCATCACCTAAGTGTCTACTGATGCCTTTTAATATACAGATAAATTCACATTTCTTTGTTGGTTTGTGTGACACAAATCAACGGATGTGGCTGTTACATTTTTCTTGATATTTTAGGAACTGGAATTCCCCAGCCTGCTTGAAGCCCTCTCTTTTGTGTCCCTCGTTGATGGCTACTATCGACTGACCACAGATGCACATCATTACCTTTGTAAAGAAGTGTCTCCCCCTAGGCTGGTTGAGGCCATATCTTCTCATTGCTACGGTCCAATCACGTATGTAAAATATTATATTGTAACATCGACATGTGTAAGAACTTCCACCTTAAAAAAAATCCAGCTTGAATGATGTAACCCATGATGTATTTGACGTTTTATTCATTTATATAGGTGAATAAAATTTCCCACTCGCCTTGTGGGCGGTCTTTATCCTTCAAGCTTGGGTCCTGTACTAGAAGCCTTGGAGCTTGAAGGTCCTGTGCAGTGTCTTTGTTGTTCCTAGGATCGCGCTCTTCTGGACAGAGATCTAGTGCCTTTTATGTAGTCTTTCAGTCAGCTTTGTCCATCCATTAGTAGATATCAGCTTCCACTTCCATCTGGCGGTGATACATGCTGTGTAGGGTTCTCGCCTTCCATGATGTTTTCTGTTCTTGCTTGGGTTTCTGCTGCCTGAGGTATTCACTAAGCATGTGAGCAGTTGTAGCCATCTTCTAGTTGCTTTTTCATGCTTGATTGTGGTTCTGACACTCACTGGTCCTCGGCCACTTTCCCTCCATGCATGAAACCTTCCATGAATAGTAACAAGCTTTCTTGTCTTGATGTCAGTGGCTTCCATCTCAAGGCTACAAATACACACAGCCGCTCTATCATTTGAGCACACTGCTCCGACGTGCTACGGTTATGAGCCGAGTTACGTCATGTCGCAAGTTTTGTGAGGTGCTTTTTTGATATTTAATGGATCGGATTACATTTTTTTTTTCTCTCCGATATTCGATCCAGTAATTTACATCAGTATCTGACCGATACGTAATATCGGATCAGTCCATCTCTAGCTGTAAGACCTCAAAATTCTTGAAAGCAAAGTTTTGAAGTTCTTCAAAAGTTTTAATGATACACTTCACACCACAGGCTGCTCAAAAGAAAGTGCCTAATGATTCAATTAAAAAGTGGTTATTTTCTGAGTTGTCCTCTGTGTGAGCAGAATAGTGGTTTACCCCTTGTGTTACTGGCCTTTATGTTTGAGTGATTCATAGGTCAGTGTTAAGTGGCCTAACAAACAAAAAAACATTCCTCTGAAATTGTTAGATACAAAGACAACACTGTCAATGAGTGAAAAACCAGCCAATGTTCAAAGAAATCTTTGAAACACTTTCAGAATCTTGGAGACCACTTTCAAAATCTACAAGAAAGTCTGGCTCCTTAGAAACACAATATTCAGAAATAAGGGGTGGCTGCAAGATTTTTGCACAGTACTGTATTTTGTAGATATGGGTGATCAAAGAAGTAAAACCACTTAATATCATCTTATGGGGAACTGTCCTTGTCAGTTTATTTTTTAAATCAGACTGACAGAACAGCCAGACTCTAAAACAAAAAGACAAACCTATATATTATTCTTTGTTTCTACCAAAACTGCTCCTCTCAGCTCAACAAGTGTGTTTTCAGTTAATTCTTTACATGTATAATCTTTAAACATTACCACTTTCACCAGACTACAATGTTTCAGAGTCGGTCATTAAACTCAGAGCATATGCAACACTGAGCATGTGTAAGTTAAACACTTGCACATTAGCAAAGCTGTTTCCCAGTCTAGATTTACATTATGCTGTTAGTGAGAAAGACAGAGGCAAACAAGTGTGTGTGTGAATGTGTGTTTGACTATAACAGATGGATGGATAATTTCATGAATATTGATATTTTTGTCATCTTTTTTTAAATTTTCTGACACCGCAGGTTTTTGGCTGATGCTAAATTGTCAGTTTAAGAGCAAATGGTAATAGCTGTATATTTGCGCGTGTAAAAGAGAGTGTGAGATAATGCCTAGATGTTTAAATATGATTATTTCTGCAATTTGAGCCTGCATTATGCTTTTATTCGAAGTGTGTTTGTTTTAGGTTAAACTAAACTAAAACAAACACTTTGGTGTTTTAGACTCATAAATAAATATGGGTATTTAAAATGTTTATACTATTGTGTTCCTATTTAATGTTTAGTAATGTGGCCAAAATGTAGACAGATTCCTTTGGCAGTTGGTGTTTATATATATCCCCCTTGTATTGTGTTCAAGTTAAAGGAAGTTTGTTCCAGTGTTGCCGCTGAGTATCCCAAATATGATGTCAATAAAGGCTTTCTAACTGGTAATACTGCATTTTCCTCCATCAATTTTATTTTATTGTTTTTCTTGTAGAATGGAGTTTGCAGTTAACTGGCTTCAGAAGTCTGGAAACAAACGGGGACTGTACATTTTGAGATGTAGCCCGAAAGATTTCAACAAATACTTTTTGACTTTCCCCGTTGAGGTAGGTGACACTCAGTTGTGGTCTTTCATTTCATTTTTTTGTTTTTGTTTGTGTGTATTGCCCAAATGTGACATAAGAGTCCATGAGTGGGTTTGGTCTGGCAAGTTGGCTGGCTAGATTTTTAGTTTCTAGGTAAGTAACTTTCATACATTCTATATTTATCTTTTAGATTAACTTTTGTCATGTTATCACATTTGTTGTTGAAATGCACCAGTATGTGTTTATTAATACCTACTAATTCTTTCTGGTATTGTATTGTATTGTTGTGATGTCTTTCATGATTAAAGGATTCTCAGTTTACATTAAATTCATCATTAAAATAGTTAATTTGGTGTCCTCTTTGCGTTTGCCAGGTGTATGATGCTATAGAACACAAGCACTGCCAGATCACCAGGTCTGCAAGTGGAGAGTTCAACCTCAGTGGAACCAAAAGAAACTTCAGCAGTCTGCAAGAACTGCTCAGCTGCTACCAGAAGGAAACAGTGCGCTCAGACAGCATCATTTTCCAGTTCAGCAAGTGCTGCCCTCCTAAATCCAAAGGTAAAACTAACAGAATCTGGATTTGTCCAATTCAGGTGCATGTTAGCAGAGCACAGATGGTAGATATTGCATCAGAAGGATTTTGTGCAGTCTGTAAATTTGTATTTAAATAAATTTAACAAATGTATCGGGCAGGGATGGTCAGGCTGGTGCCTGTGGTCATTGATGACATTTGTTTTGTTTTTTTCAATTCAGTACACAACTAGCCTTGGTAGTGTGTGTGAAACTGTATAGTTTGTCATTAGTAGATTCTATTTTGTGACTTGGTGGAGTGTTTCTCCCACTTAAGATGCAACTTTCAGATGAGCAGAATCAACGTTCTGGGATTTATTTAGCTGGCCGGTTGAGCATGAATCAAGACATTATATTGGCTTGTTACAAGTTAGTTAAGACAAAGGATTCAAAAGAAACATTCAAGTGTTATACTAATTTTAAGTATGTATACTTAAAATGTATACATAAAAAAAGTATGTAAAGAAAACAATCTTTGGCTCGTCTGTGTTACACGTCAGTAGCGTACACTATATTGTGTATTCGTACTAAATTAGATTTTCTAGCAATCTTATGATTGGCTAATCTTATAGATTAGTCAATCACTAATACTACAGAAGAAAAATGCACGAAACACAAACTACCAGGCAGGATGACTCAAACGTGCCTCGGTCTTTGTCTGCTTTCATAATTCTACCACAAGTCTTTTTCCCAGAAACTGATGAAGAAACACATAACCTGGAACTTCTCGAGTCTTTGTCATCAGTTCCCGTGCTTCTCTCTGTTGGATTGTTACATTTTATTGCAGGATACTTAGTAAAAAGTTTCTTAATAATATGATGCACCCTCAAATACATTTTATTTGAGGGTGCCTTTCTAAAACCCAAGGTCACCTTACAAAGAGAAAAAGACGTCAATAAAACAGTAGATTAAAATAGATTCTAATAAATTAAAATACAAAAAAAAAAGCAAAATACAACCACAAACAAAATATTAAAAAAACAAACAAACACGATTTGACAGCAAGTAAAATCTGTATTAAAGCGAGTAAACCAGTTTAAACAAGTAGGTTTTGAGTTGTGACTTGAATAAGGGAAGGGAATCTATATTTCTTAAGGCTGATTAAGATATTATTATTAGATAATATTAATGGAGAAACTGTGAGATTTGGTTAACCACTTAAGCCCCACGCCCCCGGTACCGAGGGCAAAAAGGAGGAGATCACGTTTAATCGGTTATAGCGTGGGTTGAGAAATATAGGTCCAGACATGTGTGGTATCCACAGAAACCTCTGAATCTCAGCTAAAATGTCATATAAACCATTTCTACAACCACCAAACACACCGAAAACAAGCCGTGATTAAACGAGCAGTTATGTAAATGCGCAGAAGTCCGCTAAACAAACAAAACCAAACCAGAAATTCTTCAGACTTCGTGTAACAGGCTAAAGATGGGCTGGTTAGCTTCCAGGGCTATCACTGACTCCACACACCAAGTTTCACCACGATCAGACCAAAATTCACTGAATGAGCCGCAAAAGAAGACCACAATAACACACAGCGGCGCAAATGCGCTAAGACAGAAATTGGCTTACCGTCCCGATTTCCTCCGGTATTTTCGCCGGTAGCCGGTAGCCACGTGACTAACAGTAGTTACCATGCCTACCTAGCCGCATCAGAGCAGTTTTCCGTCAACAACCTCCATTTTAGACCCACCTACAGACACGTGACTGGACAGACGCCACATGCAGTAAATTTGGGCCCACGTGGGTTTTGGCATCACAACGTCTGATTGGTTGAAGTGACGTGAACGTGGCATCGTTACTATGAATCTATTGGCTCAAACGATTAAAAAGACGTGTCAATCATGCAAATTGACCAAAAGAAACCAAAGTTACAGCCCCTCGGAGTTTAAAGGGCCAGAGGCCAATCAAACGCTCTATGCGCGCTGCAGAAAAGGGCCATTACCATGTAAATGTGTGGTTAATTCTTCAAAAATATCTTTTAAAAAAAGGATTTTAGGCCTGTTAATAAAATTTATTAATTTCTGCTCTTTAATACCTAAAAAAAATCAACTGGCATGGTGTCCAATTGTGTGCCAAAATTGGACATTTTTGTACAACGTCTGGATATTCATGTATTGACAGGGCTGTAATTTTTCACTGTTTCACTTTAGAAACATGAGTCTTTGCACAGGTGATGTCTATATGTTGATTACTGAATTTCTGGAACCAAATGTGATCTGAGGCATATTTTTCAAAGGGTTATATGCTAAAAATAATTATTAAAAAAAATAATTAGGCAAGGATAAAGTCTACTTACTTTTTCTGTGTTCCAGTCTCAGTAACTTTGACACAGTAATATCTGCTTCAGTATTTACACCTCTGATGAAATTTCCCAAGTGTTAGCTTTATTTTGATACCAAGATTGTAAGGACAGAGTTTGTAATTGCAGAGAAATAATCAATTAAATTTGGGCATTATATTTTCGAGCAGGAAGCTCAGAAACCCCCTTGGGGCTTAAGAGGTTAAGGTAGAGGCTGTGCAAACGAGTAAAACTTGAAAGTAAGATTGTTTTCTTTTCTTTTCAATAACAGAAAAGTCGTGCCTCCTCGTGTGCAGGAGCAACAAAGGTTCAGAAGTGCCACTGTCCCCATCACTACATCGACACAACATCAGTCAAATGGTGTTTCACAAGATCAGGAAAGAAGATCTGGAATTTGTAAGCTTAGTTTACATGTTCAGAGCTTTAATATGTCTGTATGCCCTCATTTATCCAGTCATTCTTTACATGAATGTTTCTAATGTTCAGCATTATTATGTTATAGTATTGAATTGCTATACCTTTATAGGATACCCTCCATATTTTCACCGATAAGTTAAATGTGCTGGTGTTATGAGTTTTTATACAATGATGATCTTTCTCTTAGATGGAGAGTCTCGGTCAAGGGACTTTTACGAAGATCTTTAAAGGGGTTCGAAAGGAGCTGAGAGACTATGGAGAGCACCAAACGGAAGTAGTCATGAAAGTGCTGGACCAGGCCCACAGGAACTTCTCTGAGGTCTGTGGCTTTTGTGCATGTTTTGCTTACAGAGGCGTTGATTTTTTTTTAATTTGTGTGATTGCCCAGATTTTCTATTATATTTACGTCGGGGGGCATAACAAAGGCTTTGACTAGTACTGGTAGTTAGTTGAATTCATTTTGTGGTGTGCTTTAGATCATCAGCCAAAACACTGGAACTTTACACCACCGCTCTTGAGTCCCTTTACTGGCATATTTGAATGAATTCTTTAACAGTGGAAATTTCAAGCGGGAGCCATGTGACTTCTTTTCATAAGCTTTTCCTGCCTTATAAAAGCATCATTTGGCTCTATTTTTAATTTTTTTATTTTGTTGCCTTGAGTCACTTGGGTTGTTTTTTTTTTGTTTGTTTGTTTTCTGGTTTTGGGTTTGTTTTTTAGAAAGGGGCAGAAGTGCATCATTGTAAAGGAAAGACAAAAAAACAAGATAAAACAAGATCACCATTGCATAACAGGATCCGCAAAAATGAATTTTATCTCAATCATCAAGTATACATCATCAGGTTTCATAATCATTGGAAGCCCTAAATTTAATTTGATTATTCATTGCACAGCCTTAGAATAGGAGGTAATATTGGAGCTGATCTTAGGTTTTGTCAGACAAATATAGCTAAAACACTGACGTAATATAGTTTTGTTTGGTGGTATTTTTTCCGTCAGCAAACAAATATATATTTTCTTTTTTCTCTTGTCCTGCAGTCGTTCTTTGAAGCCGCCAGCATGATGAGCCAGTTGTCTCACGTACACCTTATTCTAAACTACGGCGTTTGTGTCTGTGGAGAAGAGAGTAAGTTGTCTCAGTACCTATTTATTTGGCAAACAATTTGAGCCATGTCATTAAGCCTAATGTGCCAACTATGCACCATGCTTTACCACAATCTTAACCGGCTGAACTTGGCTGTTCATACATCCTTGAGAAAGGTAGTCCCAGAAATCCATATGCAACGGGGTGAGTCGCCAAAATTCCCACATCTTACACATGATCTTGTCGCTCGACTTTAACGTCAATACTAATTAGTACTTACAACCAAGTACTGATTAGTAGTACTAGTAATACTAATACAGAACTTTTTAACGCCAAAACCCAGTAATTGCTGAGCTAAAAAAATCAGTAAATATTTCAATGTAAACTAAGGTTTTGTTTGTTGTGTAAATCTTCAAGAGTCAACATGTTTATTTAACAGCCAGAAGTCCACTGTGGAGGTTTTAAGTGAAAGTGGTTGTGGAGGTGGGGAGTACATTTGGACCTGGTTGGCCTAAAGGAAAGCTACCCTCATGGCTTTCATAAGCTATGACGTCAATAAACACTTGACCAGTGGCTTTATGGTGTCAATCGCCAGCTGTTTCTGAGTACAGCATGATGGTCATTTTCTAAATGATGGTTGTTTAGAAAATGTTAACAAGCCGCTGCCGTATGACTGCAATGTCGCTGAGTTTTTAAACCAGATCTGTTTACTTGTTATGTTAAGATGACGACTAGAAAAAAGATTGAGGCTTTAAGACGAGGACACACTGACTGATAAGTGACAGCCACTCTTTATATATACTCAGTGGGTATATATTAAAAACATGTATCTAAACTGATTGTAATGTAAAACCGAGCTGTAGCCCATCTGAGATTCTGTTAGAAACATTCAGTTCCTGAATTTGGTTTTTGTAATAAATCTATAAATCGCTATACTGTACAAACCATAATTTCCACAACTTTAAGTCATTGTATTTTTTTTTTTTTTAAACTTCTTTCCAGACATCATGGTTCAGGAGTATGTGAAATTCGGCTCACTGGACACCTACTTGAAGAAAAACAAGAACTCGATTAACCTTCTGTGGAAGCTTGAAGTGGCGAAGCAGCTGGCCTGGGCCATGAACTTCCTGGTATGAAAATATGTGCCGCTTCATTTTAGGTCATGTCATTGCTAAAATATTGATAATTATAGATTTCTTTGTTGCTTACAGCTGTTTAGTACTGAAAACATTTTTTTAAAAAGAAGTGAAACTTTAAAACTAAAGTACATTATAAAAATAAATGTAAGAACATAGGAAGTGTTTTGTTAATAAGAAAGTGTGATATCTTCTCTTTTCTGTTCCTGTAGGAAGAAAAACATCTTGTTCATGGGAATGTGTGTGCAAAAAATGTTCTCCTGATCAGAGAAGAGGATCGGAGGGCTGGGAACCCACCTTTCATCAAACTAAGTGATCCTGGTATCAGCATCACTGTCCTGCCCAAAGAAAGTGAGTTTGTCCGTTGTGCCGAAGGTCAGCACGGGGCAGTAGAGAGCTAATTAATATATTAATGTAACTGCAGTGAGCTTTATTACTTTTTTGTTACAAAAACAGAGCTAAAATGAGTTATTTGCTGTCTTGTTCTGCAAGCATTTGGTAAGTGAAGAGCTAAAAGTGGAAGGTCAATTGTTTTTGTCTGTAATCAGTTCTCATTGAGAGGATCCCTTGGGTGCCCCCTGAATGTATTGAGGACCCTGCCAAACTGTGTCTGGCTGCTGACAAGTGGAGTTTTGGCACTACACTGTGGGAAATCTGCAGTGGTGGCGATAAACCTTTAGCAACACTAGACAACTCCAAGGTAAAGCTGAGTGGCAACATATAAAACATATATTCATATATATATATTGTTTCCATATAAATGCATGCTAATTGAAGAGTTGCTTTAAGTCACTGCATCTGCACACCGGCATTAATCCCCAATTTTTTGTCCCAGAAAACCCTGTTTTACATGGATCACCACCAACTTCCTGCACCAAAGTGGACTGAACTGGCTAATCTGATTTCTAGCTGCATGGACTATGAGCCCACATTCAGGCCTACGTTTCGTGCCGTTATCCGTGACCTCCACAGCCTCTTCACACCAGGTTGGTAGACGCCTCAAAAACTAAACTGAAGTTGTAAAAACATAACCAGAAACATGAATGTAGTATCTTCTGGGTCACAACATTAAAAAAAATAAATAATGTGGAAGTGCCTTAAATCTGGATTCTAGCTGAAGGCCACCAGATGGATATAGCTGTGGATGCAAAAAATAAAACAAACTTCCGGTTTCATAGAAGTGGGTCATGTTGAATGAAAAATTAAGTCTCTTTTTAAATCTTGGTCATCCGTAGTATTTACCCTGGGGTCGGTCTGCTGCAGTTTCACTGTCAGACTCACCCCTCCACTTCACAGCTGGTTTTTACATGATCCTGATGACAAAAAAAGAGATTTCACAAACCAAAGGTGACGTCACAGTAGGTTAGGTATTTTCGCAAACAGCTTAAATCCATTCGTGTAAGCAACCAAGTGTCCGTTATCCCTCAACTATGATTCATGCCTGGGGAGGCCAGACAAGTCCAACGTCATTTCCATACAGACACAAGAGGTTTCTCCTTTCTTTCTTCCCAGACTATGAGTTGATCGTGGACAGTGACATCCTGCCAAATAGGACAGTGGGGTCTGCGTGGGCATCTAGTGGGTTTGACAATCAGGATCCAGCTCAGTTTGAAGAGAGACACCTCATATTCTTACAGCAACTGGGCAAGGTATGATAAATGTGGAGGTTGAGGTATTTTTGAACAAAATGTGCATTCAAAAAGGATACAGTACAATTAAAAATCAAACTATGAATAAACAACGACGGCTCAATTATTTGTTCTTCGGTTCAAGGGAAACTTTGGCAGTGTGGAGATGTGTCGATATGACCCACTGCAGGACAACACCGGAGAGGTCGTGGCCGTGAAGAAACTTCAGCACAGCACCGCAGAGCACATGCGAGACTTTGAGCGGGAGATCGAGATCCTAAAATCTCTTCAGCATGAGAACATTGTCAAGTACAAGGGCGTTTGCTACAGTGCAGGTACTTTTGATCAACGTCTCTGTAGCTTTGTTTTTCTCTTACAGAAACAAAGTAAGCAGGTAGTTTTACATTTTCATTAACTAAATGCATAGTACAAACATTTTCTACTTTTTTTATCTTATGTGGGAATGGAAAAAATAATTCTACATACATATTTCTTAGTATCCTTCCCCCCAGTGTGGCTTCATTATGTCCTCCTACAATTCGGTTACAGATGAGCATTTCATATTTTGGAAATTTTCCTTCCTTCAGGTCGACGAAACCTCCGTCTCATCATGGAATATCTTCCCTTTGGAAGTCTGCGAGATTACCTCATAAAAAACCGAGAGCGAATCGAGCATCAGAAGCTCATCCATTACACTTCTCAGATCTGCAAGGTACTGCAGACATGGCCAGTTTGTCCCTTGTTTGTGCGTTTTTCTGACCACTTAAACTAGTTATTAAAATATAATTGTTTGTTTTTGTTACATCTTTGCATAGGGTATGGAGTACCTATCAAGTAAGCGGTATATCCATAGAGACTTGGCAACACGAAATATCCTAGTGGAGAGCGAACTCAGAGTAAAAATCGGGGATTTCGGCCTCACCAAAGTTCTGCCTCAGGACAAAGACTACTACATGGTGAAAGATCCTGGAGAGAGCCCCATATTCTGGTCAGAATATGTTTGTTTTTTAGAATTTACCTGTGATCCTCTTCTCTATTTTTAGTTTAGTGTAGCCTTATAAATTAACTTCAGAGAAATGGAGTGACCTGGTGTGCTGCTTCACAGGTATGCCCCCGAGTCTTTGACTGAAAGCAAGTTCTCTGTGGCGTCGGATGTCTGGAGCTTTGGAGTTGTACTTTATGAGCTATTCACCCACAGTGACAAGAACTGCAGTCCTCCTGCAGTAAGTAATACATCATACATACAGTGCATTTCAAGTTTTTATGTGTGTATAGAAAGAAAAAAGAAAGTAACTTTAGAGTTTTAAGAGCACATCTCTGTGTGTATTACCAAAATGCACTCATTGCACCTTGACATCTAACAAACAGATCAACATTCCATTTTTAGCAGGCAGTATTGCCTCTTGTCTTTTGGGCATTGCACCATAGTGGTTTTTGTATTCTAGTTAATAGTGGAGTAGTGTTGTGACCTGACTCACACCTGGATAATCCTTGAGTCACACCCTTCAGATTAACTTCATAGCTTGTAGGAACATCGGTTAAAACAGGTTCTCATGTTGAAAAAGGAGTGTGTGGAAATCGCCTCAAAATCTTTGTGAATTCAGATTTTCTTTCAGACCTAACAGAAATGAGCTAGTCTGCTGTTTTGAAGTAACAAGTACAACACAATACATAAGATGGTGTTCAGAACGCACACATATCAAATATGTATTTTATTTTTTTTAATTTTACACCTGACCAAACTAAACATTAGTTTTCAAGGAGTTTTCATACGCCTGGAAAAATAGAGCAGTCATGTTTAATCCCCTTCATAAATGCATAGGCCAGAGTTTCAGGTTTATATCTGTGTTTAAATAAAGTTTTAGTTTAAAAGTCATTTATAATCATTCATGGAGGTTTGTTTTCTTTTATGCCAATATATTCCAAGTGAAGCCCTAGTAAGCTATATAAGAGGTACTACTAGTAGGTGTCCAAGGGGGAAAGAGTATGCTGATAGTAGCCCTGTCAACAATCTGAAACAGATTGGAAGACATTTTGTTTAAAAAATGCAAAAATTAACCCCATCAAGAGGTCTTTTTCTCTCCACCTATACAGCAAAAAAACCCAAACAAAATAAAACAAACTGGAACACATGCTGTTAGTTTTAATTCATCAGTTATTGAGTTAACTAGTTAGCTTGTTTATGATAGCGACTAGTGAGTGAGTATATTACTGTCTAAACTTGGTTATTTTGATATCCAGCTTGAGTGAAATAAAGTGAACTCAGTTAATTCCTTTAATCTATTAAGACAGAGCATGTTTACAATAGCATTTAGTCATCGCCAAAGGCTCATTGTGAGCCAGGAAATCCCTTCAAACACAAAAATGCTAAATAAATTTGAAGGAACCCCCCCACCCCCCCAACCCCCCCCAACTGTACAAATACGTCTTCACAGACCTGTCAGCATGTGTCTTTTGGAGAATGCATGCCTTTAACATCATGCAGTGATTCATACTCTGTAAAAAAACAAATAAATCATAACATTTGAACCCTCACAACAACTGAAAGGTTATCTGACTGCTCCAGGAAAAAAAGAGGCTCTTTTTCAAATCAAATCAATTTATTTATATAGCACCTTTCACAGTGTAGTGTTGGACCCAAGAAACATACGCTGGGGCGAATATGTTGACAGCAGAACCTTTATTTAATACTGTGGTTTCTTGACTGGGACACAGACACTCCCGCTCTCTCTCTGCTGTCACGTCCGCTCCCCCTCCGACTGTCACTGCCAACATATAAAGAGACACAATCACTGTCAGATCCCAGCACACCTGTTCACCCCGCCCCTGCGCCGCCCCGGGAGCTCACTGCGTCACCCCTCCTCTGCAGCTGGCCAAAGACCACACCCACGCCACACACAGGATAAAAACCACAAAGTGCTTCACAGTAATATAAAAACAGAAATGCATAAAATACATCAATAATCAAACATACAGCACAAATCTAATTAAAAGCCAATCTAAATAAATGAGTCTTAAGCTGCTTTTTAAAAGAATAAATACAATCAAGGCAACGTAATAATGGAGGGAGAGCATTCCACAACCTGGGGGCCACCGCTCTAAAAGATCTACCACCTCTGGTCTTAAAACGAGTTTGTGGGACTACCAACAGCCTTTGATTAGATGATCTCAGGCTGCGAGAGGGAGTGTGGGGTTCTAAAAGATCAGAAATGTAGGCAGGGGCATCACAATTCAAAGCTTTAAAAGTCAGCACCAAGATTTTAAAATGAATTCTAAAATGTACTGGGAGCCAGTGTAATGAACTGGTGTAATGTGCTCTCTTTTTCGTGTCTTAGTTTAAAGCCTTGCAGCAGCATTCTTTTTGTTTCTCCCTCCCTTACCTGAAGCATCGCTGAGTCGAGGTGTGCACATGCCTTGTCTTAGATTAGATTTCAGTTTGCTTTATCTGTAAGGATATTCTTGCGCTTTCTCAAGAGCTTAAGTTTTATTTAGCTTAAGTCATATGGTGAAAGTCAAGCTATTTGAAACATTTTTTCCTCTCCTCCTGCTCAGGTTTTCATGGCCATGATGGGGAATGACAAGCAAGGACAGCTGATTGTCTATCACCTCATTGAGCTCCTCAAATCAGGCAGCAGGCTGCCTCAACCCCTGGGATGTCCTACAGAGGTACCATCGTGCTCTGCTGTTTGTTCTTTTGTTTTGGGGTTGTTTGTTTTTCTTGTCAAGTTATCAGCCCTAACAAATTTTGACCACAACATAGACAAACTGATTGGACGGCTTTATTCCCAAGTAGTTGCTTAGTTACACATCAAGCAATTGTATCTTTGAATTGAAGTCATGCTTTTCTCTGCCACTCTATTAGGTGCTCCCTGCCTAGTACTGGGTTGTATGCCCTTTTGCCTTCATGATTGGCCTAATTCTTCCTAATTCTTACAGTAAACTCACAGTCATGTTAGGGGAATGAGTTTGACATTGTTAGAACTCTGTAACGTGGTCTTATCATGCTCTGAGCTACTATTACAAAATGGGTACACTGTGGTTGTGGCTTTGAATGTTATAACTTGAGTACAAAGCAGCATAGGAGTTTGAAATTGATCCCATAGATGTGCCTACTAGGAGGCTGAGGGAAGCACTGATGACTACCAGTGGTTTCTGCAGGTGTGTGACAATCCCAGCCTGTCTGGCATCAACAGCTGTGCCACATTCACAGTCCCTTAAATCATCTTTTTCCCCATTCTAAGTTCAGTTTGAGCTTCAACAAGTTGCCCATTGAGAATAGTTTAGACATTCAAGAGTTTTGTTGTTAGTCATCAGGAAAATCAACAGAAATCCTTCTGAGGATTGTTATGACTCCGTTTCCATATCAGGAATCAAATCACTACCAGTAGTTTTTTTTGGTTTGTTTGTTTATTTGTTAATTATTCGTGTCCTACTCTCTCTCAGATACATGAAATCATGGAGGAGTGCTGGGACAAAGACCCTGGTTTGCGCCCTTCTTTCAAGGAGCTGGCCCTGCGCATCGACCTGTTCAGGGACAGTAAAGCGTTTTAAATTCACCCAAAGTGCCCTGCTCCTCTTAACCCGAGATGCTCTTAATGTTATTGCCCTACTTGTGGCAAAGGGACAAAGCCCAAAGTGAGGTCCTTCCCCTGATGGATCCCAGCATGTGGCAGAGCAGCTTGCAAATGGAAGAGTTGAGGTTCGGAACGAGAGCCTGCTTATAAACTAGTGCCTTTTAAGCAAGGTGCCCCATGTTGGCCCACAGCACAGTGGAAATGGAGGAGGAGCTTGGACAGTTTGAAAGTGGAAGGTGATGTTCCTGAATTCTGAATCTGTTTGGTCAAATTTGTACCAGAAAAGTTTTGAGGTGTTAGACTGTGAGTAGACTGTTGCCAGGCCTAAAGCTACAGATGCTTGTGGCGAACAAGTTCTTTGTGTGCAAGCGTGTGTTTGTGTGAGAGTGAGTGCCTGTTGTGTCTATACAAACAGCTAGCGGGGCTAGCTCTTGCCATTTCTTGTCCTTGTCCAACCAGAGAAATAGACAAAAGCTGTTTTTCTATCTATGTTTGTATATACCTACAGTATATTTGTGTATATATGTCCAGTAAAATTTTATAATTTTGTAAAATTAAACTAAATACTATATTTGAACTGCCATGTTATTGTAAATGAAGTATGTGCAAAAATTATTTTATGAATTGTTTTGTTTGCAATGTAAGAGGTTGTGTGAAAATTAAACGGTATAATTCAACTGTGTATATGTTACGCAGATTTTTTTTTTGTGTTCAGTTCCTTTTAACGCCATTTTTCAGCATAAAGTATTGTGCTGTTAATAGGGCCAGTTATTAGATGGGGACAAATGAGAACCTTCCAAGCAACAGCAAAAAATAAATGACTGAAGATTCACAAACATTTACACCAGTGTTTGTCTTGATGCACACTCAATAGCCCAGGTAAGAAAGTCACATAAAGCTGATTCTGGGAAGAAGTCGCTTGGAAATGTTGCTCTCACTGAAAATGCTGCCTTGAGATGAGGGGATCATCTGGGATTGGTGTCAAGGTGATTAGTGGATGTGTTCCCCAAAGTCTTTGATTCCCTCTGTGCTGTTACAGATTTTTCTCTTAAGATGTGCTTCACATGGCTCTCTAGATTAGACTATGCTGCTACTCATACAGTACTTTGTTCTGATTTTGTGACACCAGCAAAAAGAGAGAATAGGTCAAAAATCCAGAAATATCAACTTCTTTGGAGTCAAATAGTGATTTTTTTTTTTTTTTTTTTTTTTTATAAAAAGATCACATTCTTTATTTTACTGCCGTTTTCGTTTTTTCCTCCTCCTGGTGTAAGTTGACGTCCATTGGCTGCTGATTCAAACGGCTAAAAGCTATAAATAGACTTTGTGGAAAAGGTCACACCGATCTCTTTACAAAGGAACCTTGCATGTAACTTTTCACGGTAAATATGAATCGCTCTTTACATGTCTAATTGCTTTTTACTTGCTAATTCAAAAGCAACAGATGATACAACGTATATGGAAATTGATATTTTATTTTGAAATCCGGATGACGTTTGAGCTGTGACTTCATACTCGCTAATGATGGTAGGCGGACTTATGTGCTTAAAGCGGACATTAAAGGTTGTGAGCTGTCGTGGTTTTGATAACTGCGAAGAAATCTTTAAAGTTAAATGGCACACATCCCTACTGTAACCTCTTTCTGTCCTCTCAGTCACCACAAACGTCCAAATAAGAGCGCACTTTAATTCCGAGGAGAGCTGGATTTCACAGCGCACATGCGACTTCACCACAGTACATAAGCCGGTATGTTAGCAGCAGATATTCCGAGAAGACCCGGGGAAGGACGTTAGCTTGGCAGGTGATTTTCCACTTTTTTCTGTTTATGTCAATACCTTTAACGTGAAGGAGATGCAGTGAGTGTACCAGCCTTGTAAACAATAAGACAAATGATGCTGATCGAACATTATTTTAAATGTCCTCAGATAAAGATGATGCAATTAAATGTAACAAAAGTTTTAATACGCAAGACTTAAATACCCTCCTCCACATACCATTAATATTTAATATAAAATGAGCTCAAATTTCAACAGCACAAAGTGCTATCAGTTTGAAAAATATAAGTTTAAATAAATATCATATCAAACTCAGAAAAACCTCTGCTTTGAAGATGGACTTTTTTGTTTTCTGTGAAGCATAATCAGCATCGAGTCACCCTTTCTTACCCACATCTCCGCATCAGCATACAGGGAATGAGGTTCATTTACGTCAGCAGCAGACTCTCCAGTTTGAAGGTTGTCCTGTTTGTTTGCTTTAACAAGCAGATTCCTCATCTGAATATGCCACTGTGCCAAACACATTTGATTTGCCCAGAGGATCTTGATAAACTGGAAAAATCACAAGTGAAGCACACAACAGGTCACCAACTGCTGTTTCTCTAACAAAATACATTTAAAAAAAACAAGCAGAAAAGTCCTTCACAGCAACAGTTTCTGCATGATACCTGCTTTTTAGCTTAAAATGTAGGAATTCTTTTTCTTAAGTAAAAGTCATAATCCAACTTAATACATAGTAGCCTACAGCAAGAAGAGACAAGAGCTTTCAGAGAGGATTGTGCCACCCCATACACTCCCTTTAGACACACCCCTGTGTAGTCACTCATACAGTTGTATAGTTTTTCACTTCTGAGAAGTTTCTGATCGCTGCCGTAACTGGAGAATTTTTCATCCGCAGGACAAAAGCCTGCAGAAAATTTTTAAAAGATGAAGTCCAGAAAAGTTGAACCCCCCGACGGCGGGTATGGCTGGGTGGTGGTCATGTCAGCCTTCTTCACCATGGGCCTTACTGCTGCTGTTCTCAAAAACTTTGGACACTTCTTCATTGAAATCCAGAATCACTTCGGAGTACAGGCCAGCACCACCTCTTGGGTGACCTCCACAACAATTGCTATGCTTCATCTAGGAGGTAAATAAATGGTTTTCAATCTGTTGTTTTTAAACCAAAGGCGTTTTCGTAGAGCCATTGTTATTCTCTCTGCAGCTCCAGCAGCCAGTGCGATGACCTTACAGTTTTCTCAGAGAGTAGTCATCATGCTTGGAGGCTTGCTGGCTACCTTGGGAATGGTGCTGGCTTCACTGGACCTCAGTTTGCCCTGGCTCTACCTCACCATGGGCATCCTGCAAGGTAGCACACCCGGGACATACTCTAAATCCTACAAAGCAAATTGAACCATTTTGAGGGTTTGAATGAAAAAACTAACCTCGTAAACTGATTTTTAGGGCAGAAAAGAAAAGTATCACTGCTACTAAAAGTTCAATATTTTGTGATTTTTGGGGATAATCGTCACGTTCCATTTCATGTTAAGAAACATGTTTTTCCACCAGCAGCACTACTACTACAATTGCAATGGATTCTTTTAATGTTTGCATTTTGAAACAGACAAAACAGCATGAAATGGTATAAAAGACTTACAGTGACACACACATGTCCTTAAAAGTGACACGCTACAATTAAAACAAATCTGGGACATGTAAGTAATGCTAATGTTGGCAGACCTGAGTCTTATAAAAAAATAGTGGGTGGTTAATAATTTTCATCATCTCTATTTCCAGGCACAGGTCTTTCCTTCTCCTGGATCTCTGCCAACAGCATGGTGAGCCACTACTTTGTACGATGGCGTCCCATTGCCTTTGCCATCGCCAGTTCAGGTGAATGCGTCTTCGCTGTTATATTCAGTCCGTTCTTCAAGTGGCTCATTGACACCTACAGCTGGCGGGGTGCTTTGCTCATCATTGGAGGCCTTCAGCTGAACCTGTGTGTGTGCGGTGCACTCATGAGACCCCTGAAGAAGACCACGAGACCTGCACAGGACACCAAAGACAGTCTAGAGGGAGATGCAACCACACTCCTAGCAAAGAGAAGGACCTTCTTCCAGTGCTTCCTCATGAGAAAACCTGGATTTTTTCTGTACATCCTGTTTGCAATATTTTCAGCTGCAGGGTTTTTCATCCCACCTGTTTTTCTGGTCCCCTTTGCTAGCAGCTTGGGCATGGATAAGTACTGGCCTGCTATGATTCTTTCTGTTCTGGCTTCAGCTGACCTGGCAGGGAGGCTGATTTGTGGGTGGATCGCCAACATGAGGCTGGTAAGAAACCTGCAACTGCTCACCATGGTGGCCACTCTCCTTGGCGTGGTGCTCCTGCTGCTGCCCATCAGCCAAAACTACTGGGCCATTCTGGTGTTCGCATCACTCTACGGCTTCCTGTTTGGCTGTGTGGTGGCCATTCACGTCACAGCTATTGTGGACATCGTAACCCTGGAGTGTTTCGACAGTGGACTCGGACTCTTTATGCTTTTAAGAAGCATTGGAGGCTTCACTGGTCCACCTGCTGCAGGTAATGCGGATTATCAATTGTGTTTTTTGTTACTTGTTATGGAACTACAAATCTCGCAAAACAATTCACTGAATGAGGATCATTTAGTGCTTTTTTTATTTTACGTTTTGACTTTGATGAATTTTACTGCAGTTTATTAAAACCATCTTTGAGATCATGTGCACCAGGCCAGTGAAACTGCCCTTTCTATCAGGGTACAGACATTTAACTCATTTAATCCCTAAAATAGCTTAATATAAAAAAAAGAAATGCAATCTCAACAGTATCTCTTAGTTTCTCTTAACAATAAAGACATGCTGCTGTGGTAAATAAATGAAAACATGGCTCTTTGGGCTTAAATTCTGAGACGTATATGTGTAAATAAAAAACTTAGTTACTTTGGTCAAGTATAACTGGCCATAAAGGGGCGGTCTTTATCTATTGGAAAGATGTAAACTGAATGAAAATAGAGTTAAAAGTCCATAATTGATGTCTTAATTCTCATTTTACAAAGCCATCCAGTGGATCAGATTGGAGTTTTCACCAGTCTGATTCAGATTCTGGAAAAGACGACTTTGATATGAAATGTTGATACTTTTTGCTAAAGATAGAAATGCGCTCAAGTTTAAATATAGTAGAAAAGTGCTATATATGAACTAGTTCATATGAAGATAAAGCCTGACACACACAATTTTATTTCAGCTTAGTTTGATGAAATTAAATTTTATTTGTATGGTTATTAAGATAAGATAAGATTAGATAAGATAAGATAAGATGACCTTTATTAGTCCCACAGGTGGGAAATTTGTTTCGTTACAGCAAAAATTATGTAGCAGAAATGATATAAATTCAGGGTGCAGGTTTTGCTGACATAAAAACGGCACTAGCTCCTTTACTTTTGAAGTAAACCTAAACATTTTGACAATTATGATGTGTGACGGAGCTGCTGCTGTGCATAGCTGTGATCTCATGGCTCCAGGTGCACTCAGCAGTTTGTTAGCCACATCTAGCAGATGTGAACTGTTCAGTTAAACATTACAGAGCAGATTAAAAAAAATGTATATTTTTTATGGTATTTAAATATTTAAATCTGACGTGACATGATCTTGTTGGCTTTTATGTCAAATAATAAGACTGCTTGTTAGAAGTCATCAAAGAACAAAACCCCTTTCACAGTAAATGTCTCAAACATTTCTCTGCATGAACGCATACCCGTGTTCATTTATTCATCAGCACTGGTGGTGTGATGTTTCTTCTTGTCCTGGATTACTTGTGCAGGCTGGCTGGTGGATTACACAAACAACTACAGCGTCGCCTTCTACCTCTCGGGCGTCTGCCTGATTGTGTCCGCAGCGTTTGTCGTCCTGGTCGACCGCCTGGTTCATAAGAGGAGAGAAGCAGCAGAGCCTCAAGTTTATTGTGCCATCGACCAGCAGGAGGATTGGGAAACGGCAAAAGCCGAGTCAGACACTGTTACATGAAGGGAGAACCCAGCAGAGTTGTGGGGTGCATACTGTTTTTTAGGGGCACATACTGATATCAGCGGATATTTTTTCATGTATTTTTATAAATAATCTATATTCACATATAGTGATGTAGGAAGGTAAGTGCATCACTTGGAAATTTCATTTCACTAGAATAACCAAGCATGGAATCCTCTATTATAGGATCCTAACATATAAGTGTGGCATACTTGAACACAAATACAAAGAAAATTAGCTTTTTTAATTATTTATTCAAAATAGAAAATTAGTACTTATGTGTAGAGAAAGCACCATCAGAAGCAGCACTCTTCTTCTTCCCGTCTGTTGTATCAGCTTTTCTTCTGTGCAGAATTGTTTCAGTTTCAGGATGTTTTAGTGTTGGGGTTTTTGTGTGTTTTGAGATATTCGTTGGTGTTCCTGTTCAGAAATCTGCTTGCAGTTTAACTGATGGCCTCGCATCAGACTACTTGATATGATGGGGTTTTCAACTCAGTCAGCAGAGTCAGTGTGACAACAAAGGATCCGCCAAAAACAACACGTTCACTTCATTTTCATTTGTTTGCTTCTCAGTGAGTATGTGTCGAAGCTCGTCTCCACCACTGACAAAAAGCATTTATTGACAGGCAGATTTTCACTTTAGATATCGCAAAATTCTGACAGACTAACTCAAACTTCTGTGTAAGGCAAACTTTTGAGATAATAATCCCAAACTTTGGGGTGATTTTTCAGTGTTGCTTCTCCTGAGAAGCAGTCTTACAATCCTGCTGTTCACAGCTAAACATGTGTTGCATGTTCACTGGCAGACTAGTTTAACTCTATTTTACTAACACACCTTTTTTGCAGTCTAACAGTTGAAAGAGTTAGAGACTGCAGATACTGTGATCGATTGCAGATAATTTGGCTTACAGTGGAATGACTTCTTAATTTACTTCATTCTTTGGCCTGAAAGCCTTTGTTAGTTATTTAGATGTCACACCCCAAACAGGTTCTGATTGTTGGCACCTCATCTGAAGCTGCTTATTTAAATTTTATGCACTTGAAGAAGTGAGATAAATGTAGAGAAGTCTCTGCATTTTCAATATGATTGATCTGCTATTATAAAAATGAGTACAAAATAACTGCTTTGCCATTTGTAGATCAAATGAGTGGTTACTCTACAGACAAAAAATCCAGCTACAGGGTTTTGTATGCCCTGTGTGAGATGACCTGGTGAATTTATTCCCGTGCTTTTCAGGTCTCATTAGGCTTTATTCTTCTATGTTCAATCAGAGGAATGAACCAGCTTATTACTCGAAACTCTTAACAGATTTTCAGACACATCAGGGAACGGATATCACAAAAAGGAGCTGTATTGGTTCAGCTTGAACTTTTGTGCAGTCACACATTTTGTAATCAGAATTGTATAACCCATCGTTAATGGGCTGCAAACTTGTGACACTATAATTATCCAAAGTTAGCCCGGAGGACCACGTCATCTGAGTAAAAATAAATACTTTGGTCTTTAAAAATAAAACAAGCGGAATTACCAAACTGAAACACTGCAGCTGTACGTCTGTAGCAGATGTGAGGCAGGTCTTCATCTGCAGAAGTGACTGAAAGTAGTTCCAGCAGACTAGAGTTTAAATAACAAGGCTGATGATGTCCTGAGGAACTCATTCCCAAAATTCATCTGTTTCTTGGAGGGGGGGTGGTTGCTGAAGCAAATCTCATATGGTACCAAATTAGCCTTTATAATTACAATAACTACCTCAAGTAGTATATTATTTAGTTAACATTACACAAGCAGGAGTAAACTGTATATATGCTGGATGGGTTAATACCGTAGACTTTAGATTCTTTCTTATAGCAATAAGAATGAATAGTTTTTATGGGGGGAGTGCTACACTAGAGTCCCCATTTTTATCAGGTGACCCAGGAAAGCGGTGTGGCTCAGTGAAATGCTTTTAAGAGGAAGAATCTATTTTAAGAGGAAAAATAATTACATCAGAGTCATAATTGTTGGTTTTTGGACCTTTAATGCAGTTGAAAATATTATAATCATGGCAATCGTGGCTCAAGAGTTGGGAGTTCGCCTTGTAATCGGAAGGTTGCCGGTTCGAGCCCCGGCTTGGACAGTCTCGGTCATTGTGTCCTTGGGCAAGACACTTCACCCGTTGCCTACTGGTGGTGGTCAGAGGGCCAGTGTCTGGCAGCCTCGCCTCTGTCAGTGCGCCCCAGGGTGGCTGTGGCTACAATGTAGTTTGCCATCACCAGTGTGTGAATGTGTGTGTGAATGGGTGAATGACTGGATGTATAAAGCGCTTTGGGGTCCTTAGGGACTAGTAAAGCGCTATGTAAATACAGGCCATTTACCATAATAAAATATATAGAATACCACCAGAGTTGTGTGACTGTGATATAGCAGGTAAATTACTGATAAAAGGACATGAGTTTATATGGTTTGGACAGCCCGTTCTCACTCCCGAGGCGTAACATGCTGACGTTTTGTCACCTCCCGCGGTGTTCCTGAGGAACGCGAAAGGTGACCTTCCGCGTTCTTATGGTACGCGCCGGGTTATGGAATCCAGTGGAATAATAGACGTTCCAGCCCTATGCCTAACCATAACCTTATTCCTGACCTTAACCAGGACTTTAATGACGTTAAATAGCGTGTTTCCAAGCGATTTGAAGAAAAAGAGTGAACATGTGTAGATTGAGTCCAGACGGTTCGCATATTTCCACATTTTTCCGAGGTCGTCATTTAGGAACGTGTTGGGTAGCCGAAAACGTAATATGTTGACGATTTGTCACCTAGCGTAAAATGTTACGCTTTGGGAGTGAGAACGGTTTAGACTTGAATATTTCTGAACCTGACCAATAAGCTTTACACAATTCAGGTATATTTCACCACTTGTGCTTTCTGTGCTGTTGAAAGGCACAACATATGTAGTTTTTAGAACTTTCATGACCCTTTTCTAACCACATGAGCTTTTCCTGTGTAATAAGAGGACTCTTCAATCTTTGTAAACATGCATTATGATTTTTTTAGTGGTTTAAAATCAACTAGCCTCATTTCTGTCAAATCAGAAACATATGGTGTAGTTTTTATGGTATGTAGTGAACTGTAAATGTTCAGACTTGAAAAGATGACACACAGCTACTGCAGCTAATTAGCCGTCACAGTTCAGGTTATTTTTTTTAAGCACACACATTTATCTTTATATATCTCGTGGGTCCTTCTGGCTGCTCTTCTATTTTCCCAGAGGATTTGCCAAAGTAGATGATCCACGTGTTTGATTTGGCACCGACTTTTACATCCAATGCCCTTTCCGACACAACCATCCCATTTATCCAGGCTTGAGATCGTCGCTAGAAGTACACAAGTTTGTGACACCCTGAGGCCGAGTTTGTGTTTCCTCTTTGTCTTAAACTGTTTATCTAATATGTGTGAGTCTAAATGGGGCATTTATGGGACATTTTAAACTGCTACGGAAACTGTTGAGAAATAAATCTGTGTCCTCTTTTGTTATCTAGAGTTTTGGTCAGGCCTGCCTTTCTAAAGCTAAAGACCTATCATGGAGAACCACTGAAACACTCAGGGGGACATTTGCAGTGTGTGGGCGGGAATCTGGTATGTGCTGTGCAAATTACTTATGTTATGCAATTAGCTTCTCAAACCAGTTTCAGCTGGTTTCATATGACAAAACATGTTCTGCTGGAGTTGAACCAGTCACTTAATAAAAGAAAATAAGTTTGAGGTTAGGCAGTTTAAACGTGTCAGTATTTGCTAAGAAACTGATTTTTATCATTTCAAGGACCATTAAAAAACATGTTACAGTCCAGTTTGGGGTCATTCATCTGTTTGATGGCGATTTTGTCACAATTGATATACCAAATAATTTACCGATGATCAAACTGGGAATTTTTTTGTTTATATAATTTAAATGGTAAATAAGTCAAGGTTAAGTTAAGAATGTTTGTTTATCTGGTTATCGTGAAAGCAAATGGAAAGTTGTAAAAGGAAATGAACAGTGACCGAACAGTGATGGAGCGCAGAAATACTCCTGAAAGCCCTTTCATGAAGATGGCATGGGGGGGGTGGATCGAGGAAGTACAGCACAGTAGAGCACTTAAGGGTTCCGTTTGTGATGGATTTTGCCGTAATGTGGGGAAGATAACAGGTGTTTATTATATTTACCTTCTGGCCTGCACAAAGCCCCGGCTTGAATCCCTCTGAAAATCTGGGAAATTAAGTGAAATCTGGAGAGAGATTTGCCAGAGAAGGAACAGCTGGGATTGCTCAGAAGACGTGTGTGAAACTTGTTGAGAAATGCAGGCGGTGTCTAGTAAAACTGACATGACTCATTGTTAGAAAGACTTTGATGTTTGGAAAAGCTCTAAAATTCATCTGTTTGATAGCACTTGTAAAATACTTTAAAACAAGTCTTTACACTTTCGTCATGAATTGAATTTTAGCAGCAAGCATATACTCAAAAAAAACAATTACACTGTATTAATAAGACCGTGTGCCCTTTCTGAAGATTTTTGGTGGTCCGGGCTGATGGGTGGGTTCACGATGGGAAATATCAGCATCTTTCGTTTGTGGAAACTAACATGTTGAGATCAAGTACACAAAAAACAATTATATGCATAGTTTTTTGGCAAAATGTCTTATTGAGTAGGTTACTAAGCGTATCTTGTTAATCTTCATACAAAACATGTACACGCTTTGGAGAGAATGCTTTTAATACATTCATTTTTCCTACAGACAAATACTTTAGATTAGAAAAACTGATTTTAAATGAGGACTACCTACTTGGTCACTACATTAAAAACATTTTCAAATAAAAGAGACATATTCACAAAAAAGTAACACCTTAAAATAACCATCACTTGTGACCTGATAATTGTGTAATGTTTAATTAACTTACCATCAAACAATGTAATGGCTGTTATTTACAAGATTAATTTGGGTGATAAATAAAAGATTCATAAAATACTTCTGTTTAATCAACCCCGCTGGTGCGCGTTTGGTGCTTAAACTGAACCAAACTGCCAGCAAAGCAAAAACCGGGATGTTGGAGATGCTGAAAACAAAACCAAATTGCCAGTGAAGCAGGAAAATGTACGACCTCCATATTTACAGTCTACAGCGTTTACTCCATCGACATCTCACTTGCCTACTTACTCTGTAAAACAACTAGTATAAACATCATTTCAGACTTTACAATTGCCATCCAGATGACTGTTTACATGCCTGTAACTTCACAGCTTAACAGAATCAAATAAAGTTTAATTATCAATTAATCATTCAATTGATGGTTATTATAAAGTGTTACAAAAAAAGGCTTAAGAATTACTCCTATACTGACAGTTAAAAAAAAAAAAGAAAGAAAAAAGTTGAAATGAAAGCAGCTATTTTACACAGAACAGAGGCACCAAGAGCAATTACAGATGTCATATTATCTGCACTTGGCTTAAAGTACAGCATTTCAGAGGTGGGCTATGGAGCGGCCTCTGTGTTGAAGGGTGCGCTTATTTTCGCAAGCTTGGAATAGCAATAAGTCACACCTTTGGTCAATTTGAGTAGTTCAAGTCAGGGCAAAAGCCTACAACCCCACAAAAAGGGTGCAGTCAGAGAGAGGCCAGTCCCAACATCCACCTCGCACTCTTTTCTACCCGTTACATCAGCGGCAGCTCAGATCTGCCTCACTGTTAAAAATCAGATACTCGAGGGTTCTCCTGGAGATTTCAGAGCCCTAGTGCAGGTTTTGAGGAAATTTACCACTATATAGAACTTCTATAAAAAATCACAGATGTTTAAAATTGGAGGTTTTGTGCGCTGGCTGGACAATGGGACTGAGCCACAGAGAGTATCTAGGAGGAGGCTCTCTTCTCCTCATATGGAGACTCATACACCTCCATGGGTGGGCAGGTGCACATGAGGTTCTGGTCGCCATAGATGTCATCGATCCTGGAGATGCTCGGCCAGAATTTGGTCTCAGGTTTTATGAAGGGCTGTGAAGAAGGGAGAAAAGAGGGGTCAAAAAAGTCAAACAATGCATTTATACAAAGCTCATTTCAAGTAGCCGGCTTTGTATTAAATGTAGAATGTGAACAGTCAAACCCCATTACCAATGTTGACTAAATCAGGGCATCTAAAACTTAATTAAAACCAAAAATCTATTGCTAAGTAATCTGAAAAAGTTGTTGGCTACAGGACATGAGACAAATTACACTTCTTATTTTTCACCACTAGAGGGCGATAAATACAAGTTCTTTAAACAGTACAGCTGCTTTCACCGAGTTCGACTTTCCCAAAAGTAACAGGGATTTCATATGCATTTTTCCCTGCAACAAAGGAAGCGGTTGTTTTTTTTTTAATTTAATAAAGGACAAAAAATTACAATATGCATTGCATACTAAGTCAGTTGTAGTCATTTTGCTAATTTCAAGAATGCAGGAATCAAAGACAAATAATTAAAACTTGATCTTTGGCTCTGCAAAAACTAAAGTTGGAGTGTGGGGCATCGAATAAGTCTAATGGGATAAAGGTACTCACCAAGGGGAAGGCAGCACACTCCCTTGAGTAGGGTCTGTCCCAGCTGGATGTTGAGATGCACGCCAAAGAGTGAGGGGCCATCTGCACGCAGGCACAAAGACATACACTTGCATGACGACTTCAGATATCACAGCTTTATATTAACCACTGTATGGTAGGTTTTCAGCACAGAAACCTTAAGTGGGTTGATGCGCGAGTCCATCCTTCCCTCCTCGATTTCTGCGATCTCCTGTCTGATGGCTAGCAGGGCGTCGCAGAAACGGTCCATCTCAGCCTTGTCTTCCGATTCTGTAGGCTCAATCATAAGAGTACCTGCCACTGGCCAAGACATAGTGGGTGCATGGAAACCTAGACACAAATAGTAGAGAAGAAAATGTATAATACTACTAAAATAATAAACAATAGGTATCAATATGCACCGGATAAAAATTATGAAAGGGAAATATATATATATTGATCAGCCTACCATAATCCTGCAGCCTCTTGGCCACGTCAACAGCCTCAATATTAGCTGTCTTCTTGAATGGCCTCACGTCCAGAATGAACTCATGGGCTACAAAACCTGTGCACAAAAATGAGGGGGAAAAAAAACCCCCAAAAAGATAAAGTTAGTTATGCGGTTTTATTTATTTTAAAATGAGACTACATCACTACACGTCCACAGAGACGGCACCATACCTTTCCTGCCTCTGTAAAGGGTTTTATAGTGACCTTCCAGCCTCTTGGCCATGTAGTTGGCATTAAGGATGGCCACTTCTGTAGCGTGCCGCAGTCCCCTGGATCCCATCATCTAAACACCAAAACAGAATTAAAGCATCTGGGCTTCAAAAAGCTGTAATAAAAGAACATTTTATTACAGCTTTAATATAACATTTTTCTTTATTAGCAGTATTAGCACTCTGTCCAACAACTGCCCCTCTTTTTTGCTTTTCTTTTTATATAATGTGTATATATCCTCCACCTCCGGGTAAACAGGGTGGGTTTTGGGTGGTGGGCTGCCTCAAAATGTATCAGCTATGTAGAGTAGCTGTTAAAGTTAATGACTTTCTTTCCCAGGATGTTTATCACAAATTAACACTTTTGTTCATGTTGTCTTAAGTTGAAGTCAGAGCCAGGTGACCAACTACTCATGTGACAAAAACAGAGCCCAGGAAGTTTTCAATGACTTGTGACTGTAGACTTTAAAAATCACACACGGTTAAGTAACACAGTTTCAAACATGCCAACAGATTAGTGGAAACGAGCTTACCAATATGTTTCAATGTGGTCTCAACTCTATTTATCTGTGCTGACCTTAATGTAAGCCCAGGAGATTGGCAGGATGGCACTGGAGCCCCAGGGAGCTGCGCTGATGGTGCCCAGTGAGCTGCTGATGTTCACTGACTGCATGGAAACCACCGGGTGGCTCGGTAAGAAGGGGGCAAGGTGCGCCTTCCTGATAAGAAATAGATGAATATACTGTCGGGTCAGAGAATCATCACAAAATAAGAAGAAAAAAAAAGTTTTGTTTTTTTTAAATAAACAAATTCACATCAAACTATTCACCATTTCTCCCTTTATATCCACTGACTTACACTCCAATTGGACCCATGCCGGGCCCTCCTCCACCGTGAGGGATGCAGAAGGTTTTGTGCAGGTTTAGGTGAGAAACATCCGACCCATAATCTCCAGGACGACACAAGCCCACCTTCAAGGCAGAGCAAGAACAAATTTTTTTTATTTAAATTAAATATTCTACAGAAAAACTTGCAAAAACAAGAAAAAAAAAACTGATATAAGCTCAGTCTTTACCCTTTTACAAAAAACAAATACAGTGGGATGCTAAAGTTTGGGCAACCTTCTTAATAGTCATTATTTTCCTGTATAATCGTTGGTTGTTACAATAAAAAAAAAAAAAAAAGTCAGTTAAATATATCATATAGGAGACACACAGTGATATTTGAGAAGTGAAATGAAGTTTATTGGATTTACAGAAAGTGTGCAATAATTGTTTAAACTGTTTAAACAAAATTTGGGCACTTGTCATTTTATTGATTCCAAAACCTTTAGAACTAATTATTGGAACTCAAATGGGGGGGTCAATTTAAGTATTTAAGGGGGTCAATTGTAAGTTTTCCTCCTCTTTTAATTTTCTCTGAAGAGTAGCCACATGGGGGTCTCAAAACAACTCTCAAATGACCTGGAGACAAAGATTGTTCACCATCATGATTTAGGGGAAGGATACAGAAAGCTGTCTCAGAGATTTAAGCTGTCTGTTTCCACAGTTAGGAACATATTGAGAAAATGGAAGACCACAGGCTCAGTTCAAGTTAAGGCTCAAAGTGGCAGACCAAGAAAAATCTCAGATACACAGAAGCGACGAATGGTGAGAACAGTTAGAGTCAACCCACAGACCAGCACCAAAGACCTACAACATCATCTTGCAGCAGATGGAGTCGCTGTGCATCGTTCAACCATTTGGCGCACTTTACACAAGGAGATGCTGTATGCGAGAGTGATGCAGAGGAAGCCTTTTCTCCACCCACAGCACAAACAGAGCCGCTTGAGGTTTGCTAAAGCACATTTGGACAAGCCAGCTTCATTGTGGAATAAGGTGTGGACTGATGAAACTAAAATTGAGCTATTTGGGCATAACAAGGGGCGTTATGCATGGAGGAAAAAAAAAAACAACCAAAAAACAACAACACAGCAGTCCAAGAAGAACACCCGCTACCTACAGTAAAATATGGTGGTGGTTCCATCATGCTGTGGGGCTGTGTGGCCAGTGCAGGGACTGGGAATCTTGTCAAAGTTGAGGGACACATGGATTCCACTCAGTATCAGCCGATTCTAGAGACCAATGTCCAGGAATCAGTGACAAAGCTGAAGCTGCGCCGGGGCTGGATCTTTCAACAAGACAACGACCCGAAAAACTGCTCAAAATCCACTAAGTCATTCATGCAGAGGAACAAGTACAACGTTCTGGAACGGCCATCTCAGTCCCCAGACCTGAATATTATTGAAAATCTGTGGTGTGAGTTAAAGAGAGCTGTCCATGCTCGGAACCCATTAAACCTGAATGAATTAGAGATGTTTTGTAAAGAGGAATGGTCCAAAATACCTTCAACCACAATCAAGACTCTCAGTGGAACCGACAGGAAGTGTTTAGAGGCTGTAATTTCTGCAAAAGGCGGATCTACTAAATATTTAGTTCATTTCTTTTTTGTGGTGCCCAAATTTATGCACCTGCCTGATTTTGTTTAAACAATTATTGCACACTTTCTGTAAAACCAATAAACTTCAATTTACTTCTCAAATATCACTTTGTGTCTCACATACATACTTATTTATTTAACTAACATTTTTATTGTAACAACCAACGATTTATACAGGAAAATAATGACTATTAACAAGGTTGCCCAAACTTTTGCATCCCACTGTACTTATTGCATTACCTGGGCATTCATGTTGGCGCCATCCAGGTACACTTGGCCACCGTTTTTGTGAATAAGGTCACAAACGTCTCCGATATGCTCTTCAAACACACCAAAGGTGGAGGGGTAGGTGATCATCATGGCTGCCAGGTTTGCCTTGTGTTTGTCCACCTGGAAAGATAAACATGTAAAAAAAAAAAAAAAAAAAAAAAAAAAAAAGCTGTGTCACATCATTTACATGAAGTCAAAGTTCCAGTCTTTCATGAACACACTTGGATTAATGAACACATTTGGAGTGAGGATCAACTTAAGACCAGAGGCACCAAAAGCGCTTGTTTCACAGAGTGAAGGATTGCATTAGTTTACAATAAATGAGGATTATTTTGAGCTGTGAGTCATGCAGAGCAAAAATACTCCAAAAAATAGATTCCCTTCAAATCCACCTATGAAACTGGACATGTCTGTCTTGGATAAACCTGTTAATATTTGCAGACAACACAAATCTTGTACAACAGCGTCCGTTTTCTAACCAGGGCCTTCAGGTGAGACAGATCGATGTTGCCATCCTTATCCACCTCCACCACTTGAACCTTCATTCCTGCCATCTGAGCGCTTGCTGGGTTGGTCCCGTGTGCAGACTTGGGGATTAGACAAACCTGAGGCAATAGGAAAAATAGTCAGCAAAGCAGAACAAGCAAAATGCAGCTTGAGTCATTGTCCTAACCATAATCCAAAGTCACGGCAAAACTGCTGTGACTGCAGGTTATGCAACAAGAGAAACCGAGCCAATTAAAGCCATAGATATTTCAGATCCAAAGTGAAGCTCAATTAAATAAAAACAAAAATAGATATAATTAAATTAGTGAGACTGGTGGCTTAAGCTACTTTTACAATTTAATTTATACAAAAACTTAACTTTTAAGGTCTCAGTGGGAGGAAACTGCAGCTCTCTTTGATCTCTGCTACTAATAAGTAACCTGCCTGCAGGTCATTAACTGATTTTTATTCCTTATTAGGGTGACACGTCTGGCATTTTGCAACCCAGTTTCACAGGCAAACCAGGGCACATGGATCCGTGTGTTAGCCAAAAAAGACATATGACTGACCTGAAAAACAGTGCTGTGCTGTCACTCCAGGAACTCTTACTTGACAAAGTCTTAAAACCTCCAAATATGGAGTCTTAAAAAACAGCTAGCCTATGGGATCACAGCATTTTCAGCTCCTTGTTTGCACAAACAGATGCCAGTTTGGACCTTGACTAGTTCCAGGAATCAGGCTACTAAGATTTACTTATTAGGAAGCAATAAAAATAAATAAATAAAATGACAGAAGAGAAAATACTTCAATACGCTAGTCTTTAATTTTGGGTAGCATCTCATCATCCTTCAACAATCAATAGGAATGTCAGGATACTTTCGGAGCTATTGTTGAGAATGCTTTAACATCACAGATGTTTCAATTTACAACAATAACCCTGTCACTGATAGGGGGTTACTCTGTAGGGCATATGTGCTAATACTCGTTTAGCCTGTCAGTATCAGGAAGGATAATACGGATAGTAAATAGTCTTTACAAGACAGCAAAGTCTTCTCAATGTCACCTGATTAGATACAACATTAAATGCACCAACAGCTAAACATTGATAACTTAGTTGCCATATGAAGTTCTGCTCAGAAACCTTTGGCATTCATGTGAATGTTGCTTTGATGCATACCATCTGCTTATATATTGTTGCAGACCAAGCACACCTCAAAAGGCAATAGCTATCCCAATGGCAGGAGCATAGTTACTAGGACACTGCAAAAACTGCTCAGGAAAAAGGAAAACGTCAGAAGCAGCTGCTCTCAAAAATTCAAGCTCTGCATGCACAGACCAAGCCTGATCCATGGACATGTCACCCTGGACCCCACAGGATCCAAAGAATCTGCCATCCTAGTGCTAGTTGCAAAAGGATTCCTCTGAACTGATAGAAAAACACTTGCCAAGCATTGTGCACTCCGCCCGCCTTTACGTCACCCAAAAAAAGAAGAACTGCACAATGCCAGGGCAGCAACTTTAATGTTGTGGCTAAACAGTGTATATTTTTAAGCACTTGAATTGAAACTTAGAAACTCAAAGTTTGTGTACCTCCAGGTATTTTTTTAAAGTTCAGTGGATCATTTTAACTCTAGACAGTTTTCAGAAGATGAAGCTCCTCAGAGTTACACAAGTTTAAATTAAAAAATGATTCCATTTTCTTGCAGAGACTAGAGACTCTAGCTTAAAATAATTTTGGGTTGGATAAAATAACATAATTAACCATGACTGCAATCCTGTTAGACTTTTGCTCTTTCCAGGACACTTACACTTCTTGAACTCTCCCCCTTTGAGTTCAGGTAGGCTTTTATGGCAGCCAGGCCTGCATATTCTCCCTGAGCACCACTGAAAAATAAGGCAGACACCATAGTCATGCATAGAACACACACAGCCTCATCAAAGTCCAAAGACCAGTCTACAGACATTACCAAAAGAGGAGGGAAAGATGGGATGAAGCTAGGTGCATTCTTGGCCAATGTAGCATGCTCCACCATGAACACACTGATAAGCGGTGACAGAGAGCAGAGGTGGGTGTGTCGCTTATCAGCTGTAATATCCTGCAAGTGTGAAACCAGCTATGCACCGCTTTAATAATGTTGCTGTGGTTCCCCTTTAAAAGTTGACTGTGGAAAATCTAAAAGGGAAGAAATTTCGCAAACTTTTGTGTTGCAAAGGCGCCATGCCCATCCTACGTTCAGCACCACTCTCCAATTCAGTGAGCTCTCTGAAATAACGGTTCTTTCACAAATGTTTGTAAAGGAAAACTGTACTGCTAAGTGGTTGCTTTGAGCATTTCCTTCCTTCTGCAGAGGTTCTTTGATCCAGAAGGAGGGTTCGGGATAATTTGATTGCACTGCACGGAACCATCAAAGTAATCATCCTAAAAAGGAACATGCTCCCGTCTTTACTAAATATCATGCCCACCCAACTGATACGGTCTGTGCACCAACAAGTACACAATTTTGTGCCCTCACCTGTTTGGCTGGAACGAGATCTTGTCATAGCCCGTCACCTCACAGAGGTCTTTCTCCAGCTGTCTGAAGAGTTTCTGGTAGCCCTCTGCCTGATCCAGGGGCACGAAAGGATGGATGTTGGCAAACTCCCTCCATGTGATGGGCTGTCAGAGGATACAGCAGTGAGACATAATTACTCAAAAGCATTTCATGTTACACCTGAAGAAAACTGAAAAACTAGTTCCTGTTTTTACTCACCATGAGCTCTGATGAGCTGTTTAGCTTCATGGTACAGGAGCCCTAAAAATAAAAACTTTTTTTTCACTACTTTATCACACTAGTATAAAGCATGCTATAAATTTCAACTATCTGTGAACCTGAACCTCTGCCTTGACTTATGGTAGCCTCACCAGGGGTATCATGCTGTGGACTAAGGAGAGGTCCTTATTCTCCAGACGCTTCATATATCTCACAATGTTGGTCTCAGAATGGTAACTGAAGGGAAAAACAAAAAGCAGAGACACGAACACTTAACAGAGGGCTCGCATGGCAATAATGCTATGTTTTGGATCTTGGACATGCAGCAGCCGACCAAGACTGCTCCAGAAACACCGCAAATACCCTAAAGCACCGAATCTCCAAATTTCCACGTCCCAAACACATCAATCATACAAGTGACACGTCGGGTTCAGTTCATACCACAACCTCTTTAAAAGGGATAAATTACAAAAGTAAGGTTAAAAATTCTCATGCATTACAGCTTTCATTGATGAGGCAGTAACAGTTCGACATGGGTATCGTCTTTGGAGTTGTTACACCCTTAGAATATGGTCAATCCAAAGTGGCCCCACCCCACTGCTAACAATACCCTAATAGCTCAATATTAGGGAGATGGTCCAAATGTTGTGGCTGATCTGTGCACACACTACCTAAGGTTAACTAAAAGTTTTACCCCCTTTATGTCAAGGATCATGTCAAAGAATAAACGTTGGGCTCAGACACAGGAAGCCTGGATACAAGACTGCATTTATGGAACTACTGGTGTTGTAAGATATGACTGCAACACCATTAAAGTTCTTATTGTGCAGTTAATCAAAGGTTATTACAGCTAAAATGCTGCACAAATTTCTCCCTCTTTCTTGGGAACAGTACAGTACAGTCCTTAAACTGGGAACAGACCTGTTGAAGACCTGGTGTGTAAGGTATTTGCTTGTCCTCTTGAAAGGACTTCCCATGATCCCCTTCACCCGCTCGCCCATCTTTTCAGCTATCAGCTCCTGAAAGGTTCAAATTAAAGCCAAGTCATTCTCTCACCAATCTCCACAACCATAAAACAATAACTGCTTAAATTAAAAACCAGTAACATATTAAGTAATGAATAACTTAGACAGCACAAACAAGCAATGGAAGTAACCATCAACATACAGCAGAAGATTCACAGCCAAAGACCCAGAGCAAGTCATCCAAATCCCTCTCAGTCACCGTTTCATCGAGAGAGACGCCCAACTGTTCAAAGAGAAGACGAAAAGAGGATTTTTTTTTTTTTTTTAAGTGTTCCAGCGACTCAAGTCTTTCACCCTAAACAGTAAAAAACCCTTAAAAAAAACAAAACAAAAAAAAAAACAACACACAACAACTTGAGGCTAGTACTTGTTCTGACAGCTTATCTATAACAAACAGTGGGTTTGTTAATTGGCTTGCTAATTGCAATTCCAGCTCAGTGAAATTCTGAAATTGAAAATTTGTACTGCAGAAAAGTTAATTAGGAAACATTGACACTGATCTCAGGAATGCCAAATGATTTATGTATCGATCCATTCATTATACATTACATGCATCATTTGTAGATTTGTCAACATGTGTAAACCAATGAACCTGCTGTTATGCACTCCTATATTTTGGCTCTTCTTGTATGAGTGAGAAAGTGTGTTACACTAGCTAAGAAGTCACATCCACTCTTACAAAGTTTAAATTGGATTCACTGGTTCTTGATCCTCTCAAGAATTCTCTTTTGCACCCAACATTTTCATCTTATCCAGTTTTAGATCTAATTAATGTGCTAAACTTCCCTTCATCCCTATAAGCCATATTCAGAGTTTTCCAGGAGCAGTGTTGGGGAGTAACGGAATACATGTACCGCCGTTACGTATTTAAAATACAAAATATGAGTAACTGTATTCCGTTACAGTTACCGCTTAAAAAGGTGGTATTTAGAATACAGTTACTTTGTTGAAATAAATGGATTACACGGCGGTACTTCCCTGTTTCATATTGTGGCGGGTCAGGACTGTTTGGGTTTTGTTTGACAGCTACATTGTTGTTCCAGGTGGCAGCGTTACGGTTGCCATTGTTACAGGGTGACGCTCTCTCTCTCTGCGTGTTTTTACTGGGTGAGAGAGGCCTTTTTGTTGTTGTTGTGCTAAGCTAATAGGCAGAATGCTACCGGTATAACTCTAAAGAATGTAACATCATAGGCAGTGTAGTCCGTGCTGCAGGGAGAATGGACTGCCATACACATTATGTGTCTGTGAGCGAGGGAGGGAGAAAAAGGAAAAGTACGAGCTGTCATCGAGCAAAAACGGGAGCTGGAAGCATGTAAATATAATAATAACCACTGCAGCCAAGAAGAGTGCCTGACGAGCCCAGTTGTAAGTAAGTTATTAAGACTCGACTGTACGCTGTGTTCGTGTTTTCCTCCAAAAACAATAAGTTCCGTTGGAGCAGCCTTTCAACGCCTCTCTGTCTCTCGCTAGGAAGGTTGACCCAGACAACAAAGTAAAGCTAATTTTCGGCTACGAGCCCGACACAGACATTAGCCAGAGGTCCCTTTACTACGGTTCAGAGCAGCGGACCTTCAGTAACAGTAATAAATCACAGCAATAGTACATTCACATAGTTGTAAACAGCATGATAATATATTAAGTAATCCAAAGTATTCAGAATACGTTACTCTCATTGAGTAACGTAACGGAATACGTTACAGAATACATTTCGGGGCATGTATTCTGTATTGGAATACATTTTAAAAGTAACCTTCCCAACACTGTCCAGGAGCTACAACAATCAGTTGCTTCTGGGCAAAGATCCCCAATCCCCTCCCATTTCAGCCTGAAAACTACTGCAGGAAAAAAAAAAAAAAAAAGTTTCTGCATATACATGAGGCAGCATTAATTTCCACTCCTTTTTTGCAGTGCACCAATCACAAAGCATTACCCAAAAACTGCAAGGCGCTCCACTTCTGCAGGTTTAGACCACCTTAATCAGTCCAGCGCTTTCCCCAAAACATTTTTTGATCCTCACCACTCCATCGGCGTAGACTCGCAGGTTTATCTTCCTCTGCTCAGCTCTCTCCAGGATATCTTTGGCAGCCACGCTACAGCTGATCTTTAGTGTGTCAAAGAACATTTCGCTCTGCAGCCGGTGTCCCGCTCTCTTCAGACCTGAAAGAAAATGTACAAATTAACTGTGCACGGCATGTTTACGGGGAGAAGTTTGGATAAAGGCAAAGAACAGAAATTTGGTGACATATTTGTCTCTATCCAGTCTTTAATCACTCATTACTGAGAATGTGCACAAAGTAAAATGAGAAATTCGCAGCATATTTTTTTAAATAACAAACAATTTCTCAATTTGAGTGAGGACTGAAGTTTTACTGCAATGTTGCATATATATTTATATACCTTCTGCAAGGATCAAAGCAGCACCATGTGTCCTCTTCGCAATGTGTTTTAGTCCCTGGGGGCCATGATACAGTGCATACATAGCAGCCATATTGGCCAGCAGAGCCTAGGAAAACAGTAATTTTTTTTTGTAATTAATTTAGAGTAATGCATTTCACCAAAATGAAGGACGCATATGAACCTGGATTGTACCTGCGCAGTGCAAATGTTGCTGGTTGCCTTATCTCTGCGGATGTGCTGCTCTCTGGTCTGCAGTGCAAGACGATACACTTCTTTACCAGCTGCATCTCTGCAACAACAGCATAGCATTCAACCATCTTACCACTGTCATCAGTTTACTCAGAAATGAAGATTAGCAATCTTGAACCCTGAAGGTCGCTTCTCACTTGGTGACTCCAACCATTCTGCCAGGCATCATCCGGACCAGGTTTTCTCTAACCGCAAAAAAGGCGGCATGTGGACCGCCGTAGCAAAGAGGAACCCCAAACCGCTGGGAACTGCCCAGTGCGATATCAACACCAAATTCTCCAGGGGGACGTAGCACACACAGTGCCAATAGGTCTGTGGCACAGCAAGCCAGGGCCTGGACAGGAGATAAAAACCAATCTCAGCAGTGGAAATGAACAAAGCTGTTCCCATTTGTTATTAAGATCATTCTTAAGCCTAATTATATGCCCTGCTCCCACGGTTCTTTTGGGGAGCTTTTACATTTCTTTTTGTGGTTAAAGCTTTCTTACCCCACCCTTGTGTGCTCGATCTACAAGCGCAGTGAAGTCTTCCACTCTGCCATCAGTGTCTGGATATTGAAACAGCACACCGCTCACATCTTGTCCACTGAAGTCCATCTCATGAGGCAGCTTTAGAATCGTTTTTACCCCAATATAGCTGCAACACAGCAGTCAAAACTTGAATGATCAAAATACAGACACAGGATGCAATCAAACTTGTGCCCAAATAAAAAAAATACAAATAAATCTATACCCCCAATTTAAATTCCCCTTCAAGGTAGTATTTTTGTGCAGTTCTGGACCACTTCAAGTACCCCTGCAGCTACATTTCAATCTCGCCGTTCAGGTCTGAACACTTGGATGAGCAAACTTTGTGTTGTGTGTCAAAGTCACACAACATTGACGTAGACGATCATCGTTAGCGATGGACAAAGACACAACCCCGAGGAGGACATATGATGGCACAACAGAGAATACACCTCAAGGAATTTAAAAAAAATAAAGTTGCCTAGGACAACACCTTTGCAATATTTTTTACTTCAATCTAATTTTAATATTAAATATATTTAGATTCTTTTTTATGATTTACTGTTACTGGAGACCTCATACATTGACTGTCTATGATGCATACTTAGCTCTGGTCTGCACTACAGCAATAGTCTGGGGATGGCAGCGTGGGTCAACGTAGAAGGTTCTTCTTTTGTTTTGTCTGTGAGAAGCAAATATCAATAACAGACCACTGTAAGGCAGGTTTAATACACACACTACATCTTGAATCTACAACAGGTGGCACAGACTACGATCCATTCTAGTGGCCAAAATAGAATTTCACAAGACTATATTCAAGATCAACTGAGCACGTTTCTCTAAACAGGTCAGCATGTAAATACCTGTGACAGAGCTGCATGGCCTCAGCAGCAGCCGTTCCCTCATCAAGCAGAGAGGCATTAGCCACAGGCATGCCTGTGATGTCACAGATCATGGTCTGGTAGTTGAGAAGAGACTCCAGGCGACCCTGAGCGACCTCGGGCTGGTAAGGGGTGTACTGAGTGACCCTGTGAACAAAACCCAAAAACAATGATTCAACAGAGCGAGACTGGACAGAAGAACAATAGCACAAAGTCGATGGCATTTATGGACCCAAGACTGGTCAGGGGAGGCCATTGTATGTCTTCTCTGACCCTAAGAATTTAGAGAAAATGTGGGTCGGAATAGCTGACTTGGAACTGTGTGAAAGAAAATTTTGTTCAGCAAAACATTGGAGCAATGCAGTTCTCACAAGACCCCAAGTGAAATCAAATCACAAGACTTCTTACTGAGGGCACGTTACTCTGCACCATGACAGTTAAGCTTCAAATTAGTATCCCAAATTTAGGAATAAATATCATTAATTGTCCACAGAAGAAACCAGCTCACACCACTTGTCACATTTCTTCCGATCCAAGGTAGCCTGACGGCACTCACCAGCCTGCATTCTCCAGGAGGTTGCGCTGGATGGGCGGCGGTACGGAGCAGTTGTAGTAACCCATGCCGATGTAGGACCTCCATACTTTGTTTTTTGATGCAATCTTTTGGAGAGTCTCCAGAACTTCATTCTCACCTGCAAAATATTTAAAAGGCAGCTGTTTAAACTTATTCCAAACAACAGTCACTGAGTCATAAGTAAGAAATACAGGATGTTGGTAAGTGTTAAAACAGTTCTACTTAGATTACATCATGTGATACATCTGTCATTACGTCTGCTGCTAAACAACAACAAGACCTGTCTGAAGGTCTGATGAACAGCATTGCAACCCTCACGTGAGCCCCTGATTGTGTAACAAGATGAAGAAAATTATAGTGAGCAGTCAGATTAATTTAAAAATAAAAAATAAAAATAGTCAGTGAAATCCAATCTAATCTGTTTTCTACTGAGAGCCTCAACCATCTTTTTCATATCACTAATAACATAAAATTTTAATACTGAGAGAAATATATCTTATGTTCCCTAAAAACTGGCCCCAAAATCTAGTACATATTGTTACTTCCTCAATTTCATTAAGCTTCATTTCCCAGTCCTGTAAGGGAGCTCTGCCAGGACACAACCAGCCTCTGAGATTCCTCTGGCCTTTCTGGCTGCCTAGCAACTCCAAGGAATGGACAATACCACCCGTTTGAACCAAGAGTCCTGGCTACTCCCGTTTTGGTGAGAGGAGGACACCTCTAGTGGTGGTGGTGTGAGGGACCACAGCCAGTATGCAAGTGAATATTTACAGCTTCTTTGAAAGATGGGGGGGAAGGCAGAAGTATTTGGAAATTCAGGATAAACTATAAATAAAAGTACATTTGGGGATGACGCTCAGGGTGAGTTGATGAGACGTGTGAACCGGAGTTCGTTTCAGTTGGAGGACTGCTTTCCCATGGTCCCAGAGTTCTACAGGGCAGCAAAAAAAGCTGATTCACAACCATCCAGGAGGTCTATTGTTGAAGAGAGAATCCTTTGCTGGCTTTGCAAACTGAAGCCCTTCAAAGCTGAACAAGCAGAAAACCAGCACGGCCTCCAGTTTGTTCCTTCAGCATGGCTTGTTGCATTATGAAAACTGACAGTGTCAGGAGGGGCTGACATACAGGCAGGTCAGAGTCACTCTGGCTAATAGACACATTAGAGTACCTGAGCATTAGAAACCTCTTCTAAAGATCCTTTTATTACTATAAATGTTAAATTTAATAAAACTGTCATGACTTCATGACTTAGCTCTTTTGACTCTGCATAAAGAGCTCAGTCATCATTCATTACAAGTGTAAAGGTTTTAGACATGCCTCATTTCAATAGCCTGGCATTAAGTTGGGTGCGATTCAATTTCACCATTTATTGACCCCAATTAAGACTTTGAGCCAATACACATTGGTCTGTTTTGATTGCCGGATTGCATGCCCCCCCCCCCCCTTTTTTTTTTTTCTTCTCGTAATTGATTGAGCATCAATAATCATTTTTATGCTTATCCAAGTTCATAAGCATACAGTCATGGTAAAAGCAAAGTACTCTCTCTTTCGGTTTTACATATCAGGACATTACAATGTCTTAAAGAAATTAGGATATGTTTTTGCAGCCACATGACCCGGGCACCTTGCAGTCAGATTCGACCTTCAACTTCAACTGGGTCATACAACAGGACAATGATCCCAAGCACATCAGAAAATCTACAACAGAATCTCTAAAGGAAAAAAGAAACAGGTAGGGGGGAATCAAGGTGTTGCAATGGCCTAGTCAAAGTCCAGACCTCAGCCTGATTGATATGCTGAATGGAAGCACCTTCAGAGCTGTGCATAAATGAAACCTCAACAACCTGAAGCAATGCCGTAAAGAAGAGCAGGCCCAAATTCCTCCACAATGAGGCAAGAGATTGAAACGATTACTAAAAAGTTATCGCTGCTAAAGGTAGTTAAATTACACTTTGTTTGTCACTAACTGCTTCTGCATTTTAGTTTTTGCTAAACATCTAAAGACATTGTGTGATATGTCATGTTCATCAGGGGTTGTATCTGTCTAATTTGATGACCTGAGGTCTGTACTGTGAAGCAGGATTTCATGTCATCCAGGTAACTTCCGCATTGACTCTGGATTTTCTGTATTAAGAAGGTCATTCTTAGCAGGGTGAGCCATATCTGTGAAACCATGGTAACTTATGCTGCTTTTTTATTTATATATGTAATGTTTTTAATCTCCTGTCTCTCCAGCCCTATTTTTGCACATTTGATAGTGACAGGCCCACTTCACAAAACAAACTGAGCAAAAATACAGCTCCACATGAAAATACACGTTAATTCACACAGGAAGCCATCAGCTTAGAGCTGAAAAAGCCGCAGCTTAAAAAGCGTTAAAAAGATTGACTGCTGTATAGGATTAAACACAGCAGTCTGTGTCTGCTGCTGAAATGTAGGCTATCCGTGTTGTATAGGAGCAAGAAAAAAAAAACATCCATGCAGCATCATGAAACCACCTTATTAGGATCCCCGGCTGTGATGTAACGTAACGTGAACGCTGTAACCAGATTGAACTGGACTTGGGACCGGAGCTCAAGGCTAAACTTTACACTCCAGTTGCCATCCTATGAGCATCGGCTTCCCAACAGGAGATTGGTGCCGCTCGCCGAGTTTCGCAAAAACAACTCCAAATATGTTCAAAGGAAGACTTAACAGGGGAGAGCGCTCCGCGCCACACAATAGAAGGGCAACCTACATTTCAGCCTCTCACTTGGCTTCAATGAGCGCCCGTTGGGTGTGGGAAAAGCTCGACATGTTTTTAAAAAAAAATAAATTAAAATTTGAAATAAAGCTGCACAATATGAGGTTAACACTCATTCCCCCTCCACACACACACACACATTTATTTGAATTACATTTACAATTTGAAATTGAGATTGGTGGCGCATCGAGAGAGATTTAGGCAGCAGCTTGCAGCGCTATAATAACAGGAAGAGATTCAGCTACTGTTTCACTAACACATACGTGCACATCAGGCCAAACTTACAGACTGGATCATCCATCTTCAAGCTCCTCTGCAGACGGATAGAAGACGGTACTGTGTTTTCAATCAACTGGTCGACTGACTGTGGGAAAAATGGGAAGTTTAATGAACAAAGGCGCGTAAACCGCTATCCAGTGACATAAACACGCCACTCAGTGCAGATGTTTTTGTGCTGAAACTTGTCTTAATAAAAATGAAAGGAGGATTTTTTTTGCGCCCATTTCATAGAGGGAGGGAAACAGCGATGTAAATCTTACCTCGAGTCCCAGAACATCCAGCATGTCTCTCTTCTCCTTCTCACCTGGACCGATGTGGCGCTCAGCAAAATCATCATGTCTGGGTAAAATCCTTTCTATCTGCCTGGAGGAGACGGCTGCAGAGGTCCTCAGAGCCCGGGCTGATGTTGTTAGGGATGCGCAGCTGTTTCGGATCTTGCACTGAAGTTTCCAAACCACGCGGCTCTGATCGCTCAAATGCCTGCGCGGTGCGCCGGGATTCACCGACTTGGCCAAAAAGACCCCCCAGGACTTGGCGCAGCTCTGCATCTCTAAATCACACTGCGAGACAAGCGTGCAGAAACTGGTGAAGCCTTTCCCTCCCTTAACTCAGTAGACTTTCCACCCACTGAGACCGGTGCAGAAGATACAGCCAACTCCTTCAAACTGCTGAGTTTATACGCCTGCACAGTTGCACAAGAGTGGACCAATCAGAGCGGAGACGCTGCGTGACGCGGTGACGAGCCCCGGCTAACCAGCTGCTCAACTTTTCACGTGCCCATAATCTTCAATTGAGCAAGAATAATAAGGTTGGGTATGGATCCAGAATTATTTCATCAGTTGACCTGCCAAGAATGCAGACAGACTAGGAACAGGTCATGCTGACACCTGAACAGAAAACATGCCAATAAATCGTTGTTTAAAGAAAGATAAACATAATCTGTACTAAAACAACTTAATCCACAACAGCTCAATAAATAGAATAAACACAAAAGTAACTAAAATAAATTACACAGAATAAATATATTTCAGGTAAAGAAACACTAAAGGAGCTCAATAAGCTAATTGAGTGAAAAATCTTTATAAAGGGAAATGAAAGCTATGGGAAAAGTGAATACACTGTAATAAAGTGGGTCTATAAGATAGATAGTTTAAAAAAATCAGTAAAGTCAAATAAAATTATTAGAAACTGGCTTATTAAATTAGTTAAAACACACTCACAGCAAATGTCAGATGATATTAAAGTGTCTGCACAGCTGTTTCAGAACTTAAGTTTCCAAACCACACAGGTCTTATCTCAGTGGTGAACGCTGTCGCTCTGTTCTTTGTAGATGACTCTGGGAAATATAATCTGTACACCCTTCGGTGACTGCGCAGGGATGAAATAAACTACATAAGAGAGCAGATTATTCTCTGCTGTGCTGTAAAGAGTTCTTGCATGTGGTTATTATAGATTCCATAACTCCATTGTGACAGCAGACTGAATTTGCTGCCTGTCCAGTCAGTGATGCAGAGAGTCGATAGCTGTTCTTCTCACCACAGCTTCAGTTGAGCTCTGATCGGTTTACTTATTTCTCTCACACGCACTACTTCCTGGTGAGTCATTCAGACTTGTTTTATCTGTTACTGCCATCTCTGATTTGCAAATTTCATATTTAAAAAAAAAGGGTGGAAAATATGTTAATCGTTCAAAAATATAATCCACAAGTCAAAAGCATGGTGGTGCCTCACAGCAAGAAGGCCCAGGGTTCAAGTCCACTGGCCTTCTGGGGCCCTTCTTGCACACTTGGGCATGTTTTCAACTGGTATTAGGGCTTCTTCCCACAGTCCAAATACATGCAATGGTGGACACCCCAGCAAATTAACCCCAACATCAGTCTATGCAGTGCTTTCTCAAGAGCTACATTTCAGACTCTATAGGCCTCAGTTAGCATGTTTAATGTTAATGGAAGAATGTCTGTTGGACACACAAGACCCAAAGTGCAGAGCATGCAAAGAAGAAAAGATTAACTTTAAGTTATTGTTGTTAACTATGGTTCTACAAGCTACTGAATCATGGAGGTTACTTTCTTACAAAACTACATAGAGTTTGGGGAAAAGTTTATCACGTGACTGTATGTGATTTAACTTGTACAATACTGCCTGCACTAAAACAAAGGTGTCATTGAAATGTGTTTTTCTAACAGGTTAAGGACAAATAAGGAGACCTTTGGTTTAATTTTGTTTGCATGTTACAGTGTTACAGCACAAGTAAATGGGTGTTGGAAAGAAGAAAACAAAAGTTAATAGTTAAGACACACTTGACACAGTCACCATGATGCTTACATCATGGTGACTGGTAGATGTGGATGAAAGCATATCTGAGATAAACTAGCTTTCCAGGGTAAACTTTCCAGGTAAAATCTGGATTTTTTTTCCCCCCTTCATTTTCCTTAATCTAAATAATATCTAAATACAAGGTGAAACAATGCCTTCAAGGTTTCTAGTGTTATGCTAATGTGCTGCTAAGCTCCCACTGAATTGAGTTTCACTACAAGACTCAGTGAAAATCTAGTGAAAAAACATTTGGCAGAAACTCAGATTTACAAACATCTGAGTATATACGGCTGCACAGTTGCAAAAGAGCGGACCAATCAGAGCGGAGACGCTGCGTGACGTGGTGACGAGCCCCGGCTAACCAGGTGCTCAACTTTTCACGTGCCCATAATCTTCAATTGAGCAAGAATAATAAGGTTGGGTATGGATCCAGAATTATTTCATCAGTTGACCTGCCAAGAATGCAGACAGACTAGGAACAGGTCATGCTGACACCTGAACAGAAAACATGCCAATAAATCGTTGTTTAAAGAAAGATAAACATAATCTGTACTAAAACAACTTAATCCACAACAGCTCAATAAATAGAATAAACACACAAGTAACTAAAATAAATTACACAGAATAAATATATTTCAGGTAAAGAAACACTAAAGGAGCTCAATAAGCTAATTGAGTGAAAAATCTTTATAAAGGGAAATGAAAGCTATGGGAAAAGTGAATACACTGTAACAAAGTGGGTCTATAAGATAGATAGTTTAAAAAAATCAGTAAAGTCAAATAAAATTATTAGAAACTGGCTTATTAAATTAGTTAAAACACACTCACAGCAAATGTCAGATGATATTAAAGTGTCTGCACAGCTGTTTCAGAACTTAAGTTTCCAAACCACACAGGTCTTATCTCAGTGGTGAACGCTGTCGCTCTGTTCTTTGTAGATGACTCTGGGAAATATAATCTGTACACCCTTCGGTGACTGCGCAGGGATGAAATAAACTACATAAGAGAGAGATTTTTTTCCCCCCCTTCATTTTCCTTAATCTAAATAATATCTAAATACAAGGTGAAACAATGCCTTCAAGGTTTCTAGTGTTATGCTAATGTGCTGCTAAGCTCCCACTGAATTGAGTTTCACTACAAGACTCAGTGAAGATCTAGTGAAAAAACATTTGGCAGAAACTCAGATTTACAAACATCTGATTAAAAATTGATCGAATAATCTTAAAACAATAACAACAGTTATCAGTTGTGCATAATGTATTTTTGCTAAATAACTTTCTAGACCTCTAAAATTCCAAAAGAATTAAACACCACTGTAGTAGCAACTTGATGGTGAATCATAGTTTATTAATGCTGAGCAGTTTATATGTGAGCTTGTGCCAGCCCTTTCTAAGAAAGAGGCAGGTTCATTCTACACAGGTTGGCAGGATATCACAGGGATATCACACGCCATAAAAGCTCCCACCAAATACCAGACAGACACACAGTCTCACACCCACAACTACAGCCAATTCTGAAAGGGAACTTGTTAAATTCCGTTTCAAGCCCTCTTGCCTCGAGGCAACAGTCCCGACAGCTGCACTGCTAAATTCCCCAACACTAATCCTGAACTCTAAATTACTGTTTCTTTTTTGTACCTTAACTAGTAGTATGAATATCATCCCAGGTTAATATGAGTCATAGGCTGAATAAAAGCACCAACTCACAACAGCAGTTACTACCAAACACCAGAAATCTATTATTTATTTTATTTTATTTTTTTTGCCTGCCCCGTTTGGTTCTTTTAGAATTATTGTCTAAAGGCGAAGAAAGATGCCCAACGGATTTACTTTACCAAATGGACCATCCCAGCCTTGCCGTAATGATCTATTTGATTCATCTTTTATTGTTTATTTTATTTTTTATTTTCATTTGTTAGATACGGGACAGACTTGAATGAGGAAAAGAAAAGGGAGAAAGAAAGAGGGAAAGAAAAACAGAAGAGAAGAGAGACGGGGTAAAGGGCAAAAACAAAAACCAACAAAATAAGCAGACAAAAAAAAAATACATATATCAATCACCTGGATCACCTGTTGAGAAAGAAAAAAAGTAAATACTAAATATTAAACATTATTGTGCAGCATGCAAGATCGACAGCACACAGTGTGCTTTGAGATAGGTGTTGTTTGTGTGTGTGAGCACCCGTGTGTACACCTGTGAGCATGAACGCGCTTGTTTTTAAAAGGTTCCTTCATGTAATGATCTGCTAGAGGGTGTGGGGAGCCACAGCCCCGTCCACCAGGGCATGAAGCAGGTATGGAGGAGATCAAAACTCCAGACATCCAGAGGCCCTCAGAACACAAGAGACCAAGGAAGACCAACAGAGAGGCAGCCGCGCTACTATCCCAGAAAGAGCTGAGGAGAGTCCCAGATGAGGGGTCACTCAGCAGCCGCGGAGCAGAAGCCAGGGGGGGTTGCAGTGACATGCCCGTGAGCTCCGCCGGCAGCCAGCTGTGCCAGAGTGACGGAGCCCCAGGCCGAGAGGCCGAGGGCACCCCACCCCCGAAGTGGCCCGAGCGAGCCCCAGGCCCCGACAACCAGAAATCTATTGATGTTGGGCAAAATCTGGTGGACGTCTGCCAGGACAAGTAGCAGTTTAATTAAAAAAATTCTAGATGTCTAAAGGTCACCTCACCTTGAACATTTGAGACATTTGTACCATATGAAATACCACTACAGAGCCAATGATTCAAAAAAACACCAATAGTAACAAACCAATGCTATATTTATTATATCTAAGTCATTGTGATCCACATGACCTGTATTGTGTAATAGTGAGCCTCATAATCATTGAAATGCTTACCGCGGGAGCTCTTTAATGATGCATCATCCTGTTAATAATGCAACCCCTTAGAAACCAAACACCAAACCTCACGAGTGAAAATGCTTTCTGGTCTCCTCTCTCTGATGCTTGTGAGGACAAACACTCAACAATAGTGTCACTGAAGCAATATTTGCATAGTGTGGGTCTTACTCATGGGACTAATTGTTTTTTTGTTTGTTTTGTCTTTATCATCAGATAGACTCACTGAGATGACATTACAGGTCACAGATCTGTCTCTCTGATACCTGAAGCAAAAAGGAATCTGTTCATATACTTAAAATGATGCTCACAGGAGAAGGATGTGCTCTTTGGTGTAACATTACAATTCATGGCATAATTTTCTACTCTTTTCTTTTCCTGACTAGTCTTTGTAATTTTCTCTCTCTCTCTCTCTGTTGCAAAAACGATCAACAGTAAAGTTAAATGATATTAAATGGAACTGCTAATATACTATGGAAGTTATGATAGTTAAGGGAATCCCAGATTAGTTTTGACCCCACTTACACAATGTACATTCCCAAATTTTGAACAGATTGTTTTATTTTATTTAATGTACTTAATGTATATAATTCACTCACTTACTGCCCATAATGGCCTCTTTGTATATATTTACTTACTTACTGTATATAATGTTTTTTCTCTCTATTTTTGCACAGTCGAGGAGCGTATCAGGACACATTTTACTGAGTGTTGTACTTGTGTACTAGTATCCACGTGACAAATAAAAGATCTTGAATGATCAGTTGGTCAGGAAAAATGTGTTCAGTCACCATTGTCAAACTTTAATATGAATTCTCATTGAGCTCATCTCAGATGTTTATCCTTTGGGCTGAAATTGCCAATTTGGCAACACGGTGGGGAGGCAACAGCCTGGATGCTGCTGTCAAAACAGTGGAGATGATTTTGGACTTCAGGAGGAACCCAGCCCCATCATCCTGCCTGCCCAGTGGACATTGACGAGTCTTTCTCCCACGACTTAAAGTGGAAGCTAAATGTCTGTCCAAAAAAACAACAACAAAAAAACCCACACATCAGAGGATCCATGTCCTGTAGCTACTGGAGAAATTCAACCTGCATACATCAGAAGTGGTGTACTTTTACTCCTCTATAACTGAATCCATCCTCACTCATTTACCCCATAGAAATTTCCACATCTCTACAGCACTCCATATATGTTTTATGTTTTATATAATATATTCTTATTTTTCTGAAACAAACTGGTTCTGACTGTAACAACAATAACCCTGAAGCCACAGAAACATTAAAAAAGTATTAAAAGTCAAATTTTTTTTGGTTATAACCGAAGCTTAGCTTAGAAATGATTAGAAACTAATACAAAAATAATATTGTCAATTGAGGAAATCTCATAATGACACAGACACTATACAAATGGCCTGCATTTGTATAGCGCTTTACTCAGTCCCTAAGGACCCCAAAGCGCTTTACACTACATTCAGCCATTCACACACTGGTAATGGCAAGCCACAGCTGCCCTGGGACGCACTGACAGAGGCGAGGCTGCCGGACACTGGCGCCACCGGGCCCTCTGACCACCAGTAGGCAAACATGGGGTTAGTATCTTGCCCAAGGATATTTGGCATGCAGCCAGGAGGCAGCCTGGGATCGAACCACTGACCTTCTGATTAGTGGCTGACCTGCTCTGCCACCTGAGCTACAGCCACCCAATCTCTTGACCTTCAGAGTTTCTTCTTCACTGGATGTTTATTTTAGAGTAAATTCCAAAAGTTTGCTGTTGACTGCTGGGATACAAATGTCACACGCCCACGTGACCGTGTTTGACCGCTCATTTTATCTTTAACCTTTTAGCCTCTTGCTTTGTTTACACTCATTCTTGTTTTCTACACCGTCACACAAATACGCCACCACACCTCATTTTTATCTTTCATATACAGGAGTATATGAGTTTATATAAAAAGTATATTTGATTCAAGCCTATAAAAACTGCTGAAGGTCAAGGTAGAGCAGAAACCTTATCCAAACAAAGTAAGGATGAACAGTCAGTGTTTAATTTGCAAAATAAAAAGATATTTCTTTTTTCTTTTGGTTGCTACAGTTGCAGAAATATGTAAGGACAAGCTTTCTCAGACAAACAGTTACAAAACCATACAAATGTCAGTACTGTTTGTACAGACAATCAGCACTGATAAGGCCAGATAAAAGAAATGACCACTATAAAAACTGCAATAGGAACCACAGATAAAACAAATATTTTACCTACGCTTGATAGCAGCAGCATCAAATCTCTACTGTGCTTGCCTGAGTTCAACTGTGGTATTCAGCCTGAAATGCAGACATGGGCTCGATCGGCTGGTCGTGGGAGCAACATCGTTTTTTAATGTATCAGTGTCTTTCACTTCCATTTGCTTTCTTATTTTATTTTCTTGCAAAACGGGGGCATCTATCCTTGACATACAGGTATGTACAGTATAATTATGGCCTATGAGTCAACTGATTGATTGCATCATACAATGAGCTGTACTACATATACAAACACTGTAACATCTGGATTGTAAATACTATCAAATGGATCACATATTTGAGTAAACATATCATTTGGTGTTTTTTTGTAACTATATGAATCAGTGTGTGTGTGTGTGTGTGTGTGTGTGTGTGTGTGTGTGTGTGTATATAGATATAGATATAGATATATACACTCATACACACAAATCTTACTCTTTAGCTATTTTATTTGTTATGTTTTTGGTTTAAGGTGAGAAAATGTTACAAAAGGACATCAAATTTTTGACATCATCAACTGAAAGAAATTTAGCTTATAGTGATACATTGTATGTCAAAAAAACTGTATTATCAAACTAGAGAAGCTGCCACCTGAAATAAATTATTTGGTATTTACTAAACAAAAAAAACAACAACCACTGATTAACTGGACAATCATTGTAGTTTTAGTATTCAGCATGGTCTAAGGAACTTGGAAAGAAAAGTGTCTGAACTTCGTTAAGTTGCTTGAGGATGTTTCATCCGAGAAGCTTCTTCAGTTCTCGGTTCAAATGGTGGAGAGTACCATATTTAAGCCCTGTGGGAGTGTCCCCCCCAAGAGGGACAATGGACCCCTTATGATCCTTTACACAATCAGCCAAGGTTTCAGGTGAGCTCATTGTGAAACGTAGCCCCACCCTTTCCTGAGGTCAAAAACCTTGGCTGATTGTGACCCACACCCATTTTCACAACTTGGCTTCATGTGATTAGGCAGATTAGGGCTTAAATCTGGGAAGCTCCACCATTTGACTCTAAAAATTAAGAAGTTTCTCAGATGAGAGGTGAAACGTATTCAAGCAACTTAAAGCTCCTTCAGCATGATTTCCTATCTATAGGTACCTGTTTGTTTCTGCTGGAGGTAGTGTCCTGGCAGTCATCACGATGGGCATCTACAGCACCCTCCTGTTCACCTCCACACTTGCCTTTGTTCTACTCGTGTGCTGTGTGGATCACAGCTGTATCCACACCTGGGCATTTGTTATGCAGATGTTGTGGCAAACCTTCTGGCACCTTCTTATACAGTACAGGGAATACTACCTGCACGAACCAGTCAACATCAGGTATTAATCTTGATTTCACTCTGCTGTTACAAATTATATAAACATATGGGACAGTTTTCATGCTATATCCTCCTAACCTTTCGTAAGTGAATATTCTCTAGGGTGTACAGATGTATGAATCAAGCCTGTTCAGAGTTAGGATGTTGTATAAAATATAAATAAAGCAGCATGCAGTGATTTGTATGGTATTTTTATGGTATTTATTTAAAAAAATGTATTTAAAACCTCTCTCTTCTATAACAAGTTACAGAAAGTTGGCACCTTTAAAAAGAATGAGGACCTGTGATCAGAGCAGTACATTTTTGGATACTTTAAGAAGGTGTAGTTCATGCTTAGCACATATTTAAAAATCAAGTATCCGTAAATATGTTCTTTTTTACATAAGAAAGAACATATTTGCATCATGAAATTAGAAATATAACAATGTAGAACATAAAATCGTCATTTGAATTTAGTACCAAATCACAAAAGTGAGATCTTTAAGTTGTAAGGCAATGACCCTACAGTATTAGAGAGAAAACCACAACAATCAGATGATACCCTATGGGCAAAGCACTTGGTGATGGTGGGAAGGAAAGCCTCCCTTTTAACAGGAAGAAGCCTCCAGGGAGGGACAGACATGTGCCACAACGGTTGGAAAATGAGGTGAAACTCCTGAGCAATTTATCTTGCTCTTTCAATTATATAAGCTATGTTCTGATCTTTGATAGGATTAGAATACAGCACAGTCCCTTCAGTTTTCAAATGCGTACAGGGTTGTAAACACAGTGGCAAAAATGTTCCTAATCACACTTTTGTGAAATATGTCAAACTCAAAACAGCCATGTGTTTTTCAATAAAACAATCTCTGTTGCTTGAGGCATTCAACCACATCACGTGGTTTTAGCAGCCTGTTGACGTTGTTTCGTTTCCAAGAATTGTTATGTTGTTGCCTAACCTCTCAGATGCCGTTTCCAAGAATCAACTTTGTGTGATCACAGCTCTAGAACAGCTAATGTACTAAACAGACTCTGATATGAATGTCAGAGGCCATTTCTTCACCATTATAGATGAACTCTTAGCCTAAGTTAGACATAATGTTTTTACATCTAAAGTAAAAACATTATATGTATACAGATATCCTATTTAATCACAGCAATATCTCTTTCACTTTCAGACTGTTCTTGGCAGTGTCCACTTTGATGCTGCTCACCCAGAGAATCACCTCTGTGTCTTTGGACCTTCAGGAGAAACGAGTCGTACTGACAACATCCAAAAGGCAGACTTGTGTCACGCTTCTCCCTCTTATCAGCTACATCCTCAATTTTACCACACTGCTTGGTGGTCCTTTGGGTTCCTATGGACAATTCATTACTCTAATGGAGGGGATCAACCTCACCTCGCCACCCAGTCCACTAGGTGTAGTTTTCCTAAAGCTGATGCAAGTGTTAATGCTAGAGTGGGTTAGATTTTATCTTGTCTTTTTTCTGAAACACCTTATCCATGATTTCAACCCTGGCATCCTCTATGGCATCCTGTCGACCTGGTGTCTTGGACTGGTTTTAAGAATACAGTATTACTCTCACTGGAAGATCAGCGAATGCCTCAATAACGCAGCAGGGTTTGGCTTTTGGGAAGATTCATCTGGGGACTATTTCTCCAAATGGAGCGGACTATCCGATGGGGACTTCTGGACCACTGAGGCATCGATATGCATGTCACAGTTTGCTCGTCGCTGGAACGCCACAACAGCTTCATGGCTCCGTAGACTAGTTTATGCAAGGCACAAACACTTCCCACTGCTCATGTGCTTTGGTTTTTCACTGTGGTGGCACGGTTTACACTTAGGACACTTTGTGGGGTTTTTCACCTGGGCAGCAACAGTGAAAGCAGACCATCATATTCACAGGAACCTTTTCCCAAATATTACACCGACACAGAGAAAAATCTACACTTTTGTAAACTGGATAAACACTCAAATGATTGTTACCTGCATTGTTATAGTGGTAGAATTTAGAAATTCATCTGGTTTGAGACTTTTATCCAAAACATACATAGGTCTTTTTCCACTTGTTAATATAATCCTGCACTTTATCGTTTTAAGCCTTAATTCACTAGAACAGTAGTCAAACAAAGCTATATTAAAAAGAATGTTGACTTTGGCTTCAGGAACATAACATATAACTGGGCTTAGATTATAATGGATTGGATTTAATGTTAATGGATTGGATTTATATAGCGCTTTTCAAGGCACCCAAAGCGCTTTACAATGCCATTATTCATTCACTCTCACATTCACACACTGGTGGAGGCAAGCTACAGTTGTAGCCACAGCTGCCCTGGGGCAGACTGACAGAAGCGAGGCTGCCATATCGCGCCATCGGCCCCTCTGGCCAACACCAGTAGGCGGTAGGGTAAAGTGTCATGCCCAAGGACACAACGACCAGGACAGAGAACCCGGGGATCGAACCGGCAACCTTCCGGTTACAGATTCGCTTCCAAACCCCCTGAGCCACGGTCGCCCCCACTATAACACTATTTCTACGTTTCAGATGCAATTATAAAACACTAATTACACCCCTACCTCTTCTATATGAATTAAGAGGGTAAGTAGCAGCCACATGCTGTTAATCCAAAAGCAAAAGGGAATGTGATCACCTCTATGAAAGCAGTTGTTGCAGCGGTTTCTGGGTCGGAGCATGCAGATGTAATATGGGCTACATCTCAGACTCTCATGGCAGTACAGTTTGACTGAACAGTTGTGGCTTGTTTGCCAGAAGAAAAATCTCTTCTTTCTAAAAAGAAAGTTTAGGTTTGCCAAGTTTCAACTGAATGACAACCAAGAAAAAAAACAAAAAAAACAAACCCAACATGGCCATAATGCACAGAACTACGTTTGGCAAAAACCAAAACACAGGATGCCGAGGACCTGGACACCTTACATTCACTGAGTCGACCTTCAACTCTTCTGTATACTGAAGTACTTTAGAGTCAAATGTGAGGCCATCTGTGTGACAGCTAAAGTTTTGCCAAAAGTGGGTCGTACAACAGGACAATGATCCAAAGCACACCTGCAAATCTACAACAGAATGGCTAAAAAAAGAAACACATCAAAGTGTTGCAATTGACCGGTTAAAGTCCAGTCCTCAACCTGATTGAATTGTTGTGGTGGGCATAAACAAATGCCTGCAAATATCGAGCTGAAACAACACTGTAAAGAAGAGTGGGCCAAAACAATGTAAGGAACTGATAAACTCAGAGAAAATGATAAAGTTATTGCAACTAAACATACCTTCTATATTGGAAGATGTACTTAGTTTTTCACTGGACTGGATGTAAATGAATTCTCTTTCAAATTTGTTTAAAAGTTTTAGAGTACTGAAGCGTAGAGTACTGAAACATAAAGTAAAGTCTGCAGATCTACATGCTGACTCTCACCAAAGTCCTATAATTAATAACTGGAAGTGGTTTCTGACACATAAGCACAGGTAAAGAGGGTAAATGCTGCCTGCCCAGCATAAAAACAAAGAGCACCAATGTCAACCAGTGACTTATGAAGGATGTCGTGCAAAGACCCAGATATTTTTGTGTTTTAATGATAAATGGCCTGTATTTGTATAGCGCTTTTACTAGTCCCGCCTAGGGACCCCAAAGCGCTTTATACACCCAGTCATCCACCCATTCACACACACATTCACACACTGGTGGAGGCAAGCTACAGTTGTAGGGACAGCTGCCCTGGGGCAGACTGACAGAAGCGAGGCTGCCATATTGCGCCATCGGCACTTATGGACCAAAACAAAGTAATGAGGCCACTGGCGTACAGTACATTCATCAGGTAGGAAATTAATCATACTGCAAACTTCAAATCATCAAATCAAACTTACTGCAGCAATTTCAATTTATATTTACTGGCATTTTTGAAAATACACAAGTTGTTAAAATAGTGCTTCTCATAAAAAAACAAAACACACAAATGTAATAAAACATTGTCTCTAATTATATGAAGGCTTGTTCATTTCTTCAGAGTCTGTCTTTATTCTTTCCACAAATTGCCGGCAACAATACCTAAAAACAACAACAGTCCAAGGTTTCTGTTTGAAACAAACTTTTTCCAGCAGTCTTCTGGTTTGTTGATGTCTAATGTGTAAATCTACGAGAGAAGAAAATAAATATACTTCAATGGAAAACCTAATCTTAAAACACATGTTCGATTAGAATTTAATCTGTGCATGTTTCTCATTTAAATGTTGTATTAAAGTCGACCATGGTCCTCACCTGGTTTGTCAGGTGCATTGCTACACCGGTGAGTACAGCATAGTAAGGGAGAGTCTGTTCAGCATTGACCCCAGCTAATACCAGTCCAGACATCATGGCCACAACAAAGCCACTCAGCCAGGGTTTGGTTTGCTCCTGGAACCTCAGTGCAGTAGATTTGACTCCTACTTTGATGTCATCCTCCTTATCCTATTTATGAAAGACAAAACAACGCGAGGTCACAGTCAATCAAGGTCCCTACTTTAACATGGGACACATTAATCTCATGTTCACTTCAAAGAAAAACATCAGTAAACACGGTAAACTGCAATCCTTAAACTGCATTTCTTAAATATAAAGGAACAGCTACCTTGTACTCACAGTTTAAACTGTTTTTAAATTAGTTTCAGTTTCTCGGTTCCTTTCTTCTTAAATTTACAGGTTCTCAACAGTCACTTTATTACGTATACCAGTTCACCTGGGCAAAAATCCCTTATTGATGCCTGAGGTTAGAGGAGAATGGACAGAAAGGAAGCTGATAGGAAGGCAAGGTTAACTCAAATAACCACTCAGAAGAACATCTGCTAAAAAGCATCTCTCAACACACAACACGATGGGCTACAGCAGCAGAAAAGCACATTGGGGGCTCCTGTCAGGAAATTGAAGCTATCATTTGCAAGCTAAATTGGACAACAGATGACTGGAAAAACTGCTTTCCTGGTCTGGTGCTGATGACCTTGGTCATGATTTCTGCTGCAACATTTAAATGGCAGTGTCAGAATTTGGCATTTAAAAAAAAGCATGTTGCCAGGTATCATTGGTTCAGGGTAGTGTCGGTGTATGAGAGTGTTCTGTTAAATTTACTGCACTCAGCCTTTGGTTTAAGGAAAGAATTGTGTTTAATAGGAACGAAGTGCCCACTACTTTACCTGATGTGCGTATATTGTGTCATATACCAGCGTCCACATCACTCCTGAGAAGTATAGCGGGAGACACACGGACCAATCACAAGAGCCTTTAATAGCGGACCAGCCGAGCAGAGCGCCCCAGTTGAAAGTGAGTCCTAAAGGGAGAGAAGAGAACAAGAGAACAGCTATAGCTCTGGTAATCTGTAAAATATTAACTCTAGACAAAGAACACTACAAGATAATTTTACACAGCACATACCCAACACAAACTGTGGCCAGTAAGTGAACCTCTTCATCAGCGGGTAGGTGATAACAAGAGATAAAGAAGCAGCACCCAGAGCTATACTGTGAGAGCATTTTGAACAATGTGAGGGAAAGACTGCAAAATAACTGGATAAATAATCACTTTTAGTTACACTATGAAAATTAACACACTGTAGTAATATTGTGATCCAGTTCAACTGCTGCACTGATTTTTTTTTCTCATGACTCGGAGGATTTAATCTAACCTATACACCTGTTCCTTTTCTTCTATTTATATTTTCCTAATAAAATGTAATTAATGTTCATACATAAAATTGATTCTGAGTACCTGTAATAGTTGAGACACAAAAGAACCCCAAGTGCAAGCGAGAGCTGCCCTCCCAGGAAGACCAGCGCCTGCATTCGAGAAATCTCTCCTGATGCGATTGGTCGAGAGGCTGTGCGGGACACCTGCGCAAAAACACGAACACTTTCAATTTATCAGAGCTGAAAAATAAAGAAACACTTTGAGCAGGGGAGTGACAGTGACACAGGTAAGTCTAACGTCTGCTTGGCAATGGAAGTTTTATTTACTTTATTGCAAAAACATGTCCTGTTCTTTGTTTGGAGTCAGCTGTAAGAAAATCTCATTTACTTTTTTGTCGAAGTCTTTGTCCCACATGTCATTGATGGTGCAGCCAGCCCCTCTCATGAGAAGAGCACCTGTACCAAACAGTGTGAGCATGCCCAGATCTGGGAAGCATCCAGGGTTAGCAGCCAGAGCAATGCTCCATGTGCAGGGGAGGTACAGCAGCCATGTCCCTACGATTAAAAGGCAATGAATTTCAAGTGAATTAAACAAGGAAATAAGATAAAAACAGAAACAAAGCCCACAAAGAGATGAATGCGCAGCCAATAGCTACATTAATCTGGTGGCATTTTAAATGTGGTTTGGTTTTAGATGCATCTGTGCAGTGACACTGAAAAAATGCAGGGGCAAGATATTTTAGACTCATTGTCTTGCACAGTAATTACATAAGAGTTTTACAGTTTGGTAGGATTACTTCAAAGAACAATTTTAACCATTATTATCTACATCAGCGGACCCCAACCTTTTTTGCGCCACGGACCAGTTTATGCCCGACAATATTTTCATGGACCGGCCTTTAAGGTGTCGCGGATAAATACAACAAAATAAAACTAGTACCGGTACTGAAAAAAAGAAAATTTATTCATAACACACGTGAAAAGACCAAGGAAAACCGAGTAAACGATAAAAACGATAACAAAATAACGCTGAAAACCGATAAAAACCCTGAAAACTATACATTTCACACCTGAGCCTCAACTCTCGCGGCCCGGTACCAAACGACTCACGGACCGGTACCGGTCCGAGGCCCGGGGGTTGGGGACCGCTGATCTACATCATGAGTTAGGGCTACATGTTTACAAAGATGCTTCCCTGTTAGTGCCAGTTAATAGTTCTACAAGGTCAAAGATGACGTGCTTATTTTAGCCATTTGTTTTCTGAAGACTGTATTAATGTTATATAGCTTCTTGTTTTGTTCTGTTTTGTTAACATGGTAAAAATGCTGCTAAAAATCGTTCTGGGCTTAAAGAGTGCATGTTTGGAATAAAGTCAAAATTCTGAAATATTCTAGATATCAATATTTTTTTTAAAACTGATACAGATAAAAGTCATTGCATAGCAGAAAATGAATGTGTTTAAGCATGTAGACATGGTCATAATGACCTGCTGAAGTTAAACCTGAGTACATGAGATTGCTTTGTCACAGCAGGAAGGAAAAACTCCCTTTTAACAGGGAGGGACGGCTATCTGTCGCAACTGGTTGGGGTGAGCGAATGAAGACACGACAACCCAACAATGTAATGTTCATATAAGTACAAACCTATAGGTTTGTCCAGCCTCATCAGCCGGAGGTACGGTTGGACGTGTACTGGTGCTGAATTTACTATAGTAGCAGCTGATAAACTGAACGGTCTTCTCCCGTTTTGCTGTGTTTCAAGGAGTCTTATTGATGACCAGATTGCAGATTGGTTCTTAGGCTTTCTCTTCCACACACGGGGGTCTGAGGGGGGCCCATCTCCAGCCTGTATCCCTTCCTTCTGGATGAAGCAGGTAGAAAGACATCGATAACAAGCTCCATGGTGGATCCTTTTCAGAGTGCTCAAAGCTAGCTTGGCTGGGAACATGGTGTCTCTCTGCACTCATAAAGATCACCCCTGCACGCACGCACGCGCACGCGCACACACACACACACACACACACACACACACACACACACACACATACAGCAGCAGCAGAAAGACACACGCAAACGAGGGTTTAACAAATGCATTTGCTACAACAGAAACAGAGATGTGTGAAACTTTTGGCTGAAACAACCCGACTGTTTTAGCTGTTTAGGTAAGACACTGCACACACCTACATGAGACAAGCTGGTGTTACAGTAACAAGGCTAAGCTATCACTGAAACTATAATGAATGCTACCAACACGCTTGCTAACTCTTGTGTGATATAACGCCAAAGCAAGCTTACACTGAAGGTTACAGTTGAGAACATACCGATTTTAAAAAGACCAAACACTGGACAGATGACAACCAGATCAATACTTCCCTGCTGGGTCGTCATTGGTCGTCTCTTCTTTGAGGCTGACAGACAAGTTGGAGAACCAGCGCCTCCAACTGGTGTGGAGTGTGAATCACAATTTCCTTACTGGTTAAATAAAAACTCACACTAACTAGTTTTTATTTTTTATTATGGCAGCTCCATATTCAACATTCTTTATCCAGTATGTCCACTTTGCCTCCTCTGCACATGTACAAACAATCAGTAAGTTGGTTTTATTAGTTTTTGTGGTTTCTTTTGCAATCCTCAATGGGAAATAGCTACAGAGGTCACTTTCTGTCAACCATATGTATGCAATAATATAAATAATATTCAGCTTAATGGAAGCTTTTATATGCCAATAGTTTTTTTAATAGCAGTGTTTTGTTAGTTTATCTAACACTGCTTCACCTAAGGCGTTCTTAACAATTGCCTGTTTCTCTCTTTTTTTTTCACTTTTTAAGGAAAAAGCACCCATGCTTTTTTGGTTAAAACCATATGTTGGAAAACCTCTTTGAACAAGCCATGTAAGTCTACTTCACTTATTTTGTTCTTGTTAACATACAAAACAACCATGGAGTAGTAGTCAGTGTAAACTGATTGGATCCTAGAAATTTATTTCTGTTCATCTGGACCCAGCGTTTAGTAGAAACATTTTATCACTTATCTATGTGACTTCTTCAGTTTCAGCCGACTGCAGGCTTCACCAACTTTACAAACAATACGACAATAACGACTAAAATAACACCAATAAGCCACAAGATCTGGAGATCAGCACACTGCATTCCTATGCAGTCCTATGCTAAAGGCTGATCTCAAGAACTCCACACAAGTTACAGTTATAACCTCTGGTCTCCTCCCCCTACAGTAAACACCCCCACAATGGAAATACACTAGTACAGTGGCCAAGGGTGCTGACACCCTGACCCCCACCTCCTTTTAAGGTAGTGTCCGTTTGCCCTTTGTCTGCCCCTCACCCTCAGTAACTCTTGCTTCATGCCCTGGGGGTGGGGGTTGATTGTCCTTCTGCCCTGCACCTCAGTTCTTTGTTCCCATCCCAGGCCTATTTTCTATTTTGTATCCTTACACCCATTACCACAATATTATAATGTTGCAAGCAATCACAACTATATTCTCTTTAACGTTGATGTACATTAAGGAATCTATTCTCAACAATTTCATTTTGTTGTAAAAGCCAGACCCTCTGCAACAGTCTGTCTGCAACATCAGTATAAAATTTATCTGGGAACCAAGGTGATATTGGTAAAACAAAGCTTTTCTTGCTTTCTTTGTGACCTGTGCAGCTCAGCAAGCATCGTCACTGCAAGCACGTGGCCAACTGCCTGCGATAGAAACCGAGCCTGAAAAAAGGGTTTCTGTTATAAATTTTTAATAACAATAGCGCCCGTTTATTTAAATATGCGGTGCTATATAACACTTACAGTATGGAGGATTTGTTAATACCTTTCATTGGACATTATAATACCTATATCGCCGGCCATAGAAACAGAAAACAACACCATCATCACAAAAACAAAAGACTTTTAAAAGGGGGGCTTTGCGTTAAGGCATGAAATCTACGCACTTCTGGTTTCTGTTTCCCCAGATTTCACAATGAAACTAAGCGTGGAAGTAAAAAAACAACAACAAAAAACTCCATACTTTTTCGTGAATATTAACAAATAAAAAACAAACACACTTTTTTTTTTATCAAATTGATACAATTAAAAAAAATAAAATTAAGAAATCTTAGTTCGTATTAAAACAAAATATCCTGTCGTTATATCGAATCTCGTGTAACTGCAGGTAAAAAACATTATAACTGATATTTTAATTACTTACACAGCGGAGGTAGTTTTCAAGTAGTTTTATTTTGAAGGGTTGGTGAATTCTACGGAAGTGAAGATGTTTTGTTGCGGTGGCGGAAGCACAGGCCAGGGAGAGTTACACTCGCGGGAAAAATGGTGGAAACGTGTTCTGTGTTCATGCGACCTCCAGCAGCTGTTCAAAACGGTGCCTCCTAAGCCTTGTCCTGTTTTTGTGTGCATGCGTGAGTAAAAACCTTGCGTGCATCGCGCACTTTAGCGAGTTGCACATCTCGGCATTTTGTTAAAATAGGTAGGATCTGTTTATTCGGTTGACTCGTTTTACGTCTCCTTCCTGTTGAATATGCTACACTGAAAGTTAAATAGAGGTGTTGAGTTCTTTGTGCTGCCATATTTAAAGATAATATTAGCAAAGCGTACAATCTCGCTCTTTTTTTTAAGTATTCACTTGTGCGTTTAACTTAATAACGGGTAACGAAGTAGCGTCGAATTATGTTGTGCTGCTTCTGTGCCTTGAGAAAAATAATAATCTGTTTTTTCAGTTGTCTAGGTGTGTCACTTAATGTGTAAGGCTGTGGGTTAAAAGAGGCGCGCAAGATGGAAAACGGTATGTATCACAGAGCTATGCAATGTCTTTGTGAATTAGTGATGCGCGAATCATGAACGAATCGTTCAATACTCGAGAATCACTTTACTGACTCATGAATCATGATTCATAAGTCCAACTGACTCATCCCTGTTGCTGTTAGCAGCAATGTATCTAGCTTATAATTAAAATTGTGGAGAAAAACACAACATCCAGTATCTTAACAAAAAAAATTCTGCTCTGAACTGGAAGAAAAAACCCTGAGTAGAAGCTCACATCAAGAAAATAGCTCCTCGGTTCACAGTAGCATCGCTCTGCTAACATGCTAACAACACATTTGAGCTACTCACCCCCTCCCTTCCTGTGCTAAATCGTAAGCATAAGCGAATCACTCAGGACTCGCTCGACCCCTCCCTCCTGTGCTGAATCATAATTCATGGGCTGCATCCTCCTGAGGCTGCATTTGTAGACCGATTACGTCACAGTGACGCGCCGAAGGCTGTCCAAATTCGTAGACTCCTCCGAATACAGCCGACAAATGCGTCCTCCTTTTCCCCGAATTTGAAGGATGGGTCGGGTGTGTCCTTTGTGGCCTATCATATCCCAGAATTCATAGCGCGGCCCAGCCAAACTCCAGTTTCCAACAATGGCGGCCGCTACTAAGTTTTAAAATTACTCATACTAATCTTTCTGGGTCACAAAATAAACTTTTAACATATTTTCAGGCGAGAAAGTAGCTGTGTAAACATCAAATATCTACTCGGTTTATCGAGATATCGCAAATTTGCAAAAGTGCTTCGACGTTTTCGGAGATGTCTGCTACCCACCAGCTTGATAGCAAGCCGGGAGCTCGAGGGTTACTGATGCGGCCGAGAACGGCACAACTCCCGGCACATCATTTTCAGATCACCGCGGACTTTCGCTGCTCGGGTTAAACGTAATATATAAGTCACTTAGACAACCTAAAAATGTTATTGTTGGGCTTTTTCAGTGTTTTGTTTGTTCATCAGTAAATCGGTTTGGCTGAGATTAAAGTTATTAGATTAGATTAGATAAAATAAAACTTTATTAATCCCCCGGGTGGGTTCCTCCTTGGTTTTTTACACAGCTGACTAAACATTAAACAGAAGTATGAGACAGTCGAGAATTTACGCCAGTGTCCTGTTATATTTTAGATAGCAAGGAGCAGACGGCCGAGTTTATTAAACTCCACCGAGACAGCGGTGACGCTAATCAGAAGGCTAGACCGTCCAATTTCACGGCCGTTTACTTCCGGCCTACCCGACCTTCTGAGGACCCGGCCCACATAGACCGCGAAGGCCGGGTCCTCGGGAGGATGCAGCCCATGAATTTGGACACGACTATGGAGCGAACGAATCACTCACTCACTCACTCACTAACCCCCTCCCTCCTGTGCTGAATCATAGAGCGAACGAATCACTCAGGACTCACGAACCCCCTCCCTCCTGTGCTGAATCATAGAGCGAACGAATCACTCACTCACCCCCTCCCTCCTGGCTCACAGCTCAGTGGACATTTAGATGAGAAAATATATATTTAACACATTTAAGGAAAATACTAATAAAATAAAAATAAACAAAATAAATGTTTATTAAGCAATTTTGATAGGAAATTGCTTAATTTTAGAAATGTTTTTGCTCTATAAAATATATATATATATTTTTTAGAATCATTCATCTTCTCACATGAAAAGAGAAACAAATTAACTTTGAGTGAAAATGTACATATTTTGCACACTCTGGTCAACTGACTCAGGGAATCAAATGACTCAAAAATCCGATTCACTTTGGTGAGTGACTCATTAAAACTCGATTCAGTAAAAATAATCAAATTTACCATCACTATTGTGAATAGATACTGACCTATGCCGATCTATACTGGTCTGTTGCCTGCCCCCTCAGATACCGTGGAGTGCTCCACCTCTGGCCACATCAAGCAAGTCATCAACCAAGCAGTCACTGAAGAATCCCAAGTCAAGGCTTTCCATTGTAGTCACTGTGTGCTGATCTTCGAATCCAAGGTGTACCTTTTTGAACACCTTAACAAGGTGCATGGCCTCAATACAGAAACTTCTCTCAGAGAGGCTGATTTATGCCCTGGGACTGACAAAGCCAACACAGAGAACAGCAGTTCAGGAGATAATTTTAAATGCCAGAGCTGTGATTTTAAAGCTTGTAGTTGGGATGGTTTAAGTGAACATGAGGAACTGTGTCACAAAACTTCAGAAAATCCTAACGTGTCAGGAGGTGTCATCATTTCAGAAAACCTCGACAGAACTTTAAGTGTCATTTCAGCAAACCAGAACAATGAAGCTGCAAGAACATCGGAAGATCCATCAGTTCTTTCAGATATTTCTACCTCAGAAGCAAAATGCACGTTAAAGGACCTGAAAATTTTGCAGGAATCTCCTTCAAGCTCCTGTCCAGACAGTAGTGGTGTGTTTAAAGTCACAGCAAAGTCTGTGATAGATATCACCGGAAGTAAGTCGAACCCTTTTTTGCACACTGACTTGACTACTGATTTGACACCATCTAAAACTCTGGAACAATTCAGAAAAGAAACTGTTCCTGACAGTGCAGTGAAGAGATCCAGTGGTAAAAGTTCAAAAGGTCATCCTGTCAAAAAAGCCAAGTTGGATAACGAAGAGATGCTCACGGAAAATGAAAATGAAAATAGACAGCAGTCATCCAGCAGCAACGAGTTTTCATGTGAAGTCAGCGAAGATGAAGACGAGGCAGACGCGCCAAAAGTGTATTCTTGTAAACATTGTGACTACAGTGACATGGGCATCAGGCGAATTTCTGCCCATTATCAAAGTGACCACCCTTATATCAGATACAATTCTGTCTACATTCAGGACCCAAGTGATCACAGTGCCACCTTTCGTTGCTTGGAGTGTCCAGTTGAGTTTTTAAGCACAGCTGACCTCAAGAGGCACTACTTGAAAAATCATCCAGATGCCTCAGATGTATTTGCCATGAAATCATGTGGCCTCAGTTTGGTTTTCAAATGCTTTCTTTGTAAATTTACTACCAATCTATTGAAGTCCTTGAAAGAACATTACAAGGCAAAGCATGCAACAAATGAAGTGGAGAATTCCTTATTGTTCTGCAGATATTCAATGTCTGAATGCCAAGAGGAATCGTCTCAGCTGAGTCTAGATGTTCACTACCAAAAAAGCCACCCAGATGAAGTAATCACATTAGATAAAATCAAACAGTCAGCTTGTCCCACATCACATGCAGCATCAGAGATGACATCTGAGAAGTGTTCAGATTCTGTGATTGTAGTAGATCATTCAGAGACCACACCAGAAGCCTGTAAGAATCGTTCAGAATCTTCCCAAACCACAAAAGGGGAATCTTCGAAGTTTCCAACAAAATCCAGTAATGAAATTACTGCTGGACTGGACACTTCCTCATCCAGTTTACCAAATGAAACATTTTACTGCCAGTTCTGCAGTTACACAAGTACCAAGGTTAAGAGTATCCTTGGTCATCACTATGCAAAACATTCTATGGATGCACCAATAGGTACTGATGATGTCCAATGGTACAGTGCTGAGATGCAGAAACGTCAGAGTGAATCTAAGATGTCAAAAAGTCCTTCATCTTCCCAATTTAATACTAGTAAACAAGTGAAGATGTGTACGGAAAAAGAAGATCTGTATAAGGAGGATTGCACAGCAGATGCCTCAGAAACAGGAGAGAGACCGGACAAGTCCTACGCATGTCCAGAAAACTTGTTTTACTGCCACAAATGCAACTTCGGAAATCCATCTATAAGAGGAGTAATTACCCATCAGGCTAAGGTTCATCGAAAGTGTAATTCCAGCACTAAGTGTGTTCTTGAATATACAGCTTTAATCCATGATGAAATCAGGAAAGCAAATGCAAAGGATTCCTCTTCTTCCCATCTACCTCTTCCTATAATAAATGAAGGCGAAGAAAAAGCATTTTTTTGCCACTTTTGTAACTACAGGCATAGTACTTTGGATCAGGTAATGCACCATTACAGCAAAACACATCATGGATTTAAGGCGAAGCCTTCAGAAGTCCTTCTGCATACATCTAAGATCCACGATCAGGCACAGAAATCTCCTCTAACATCCACTCAAAATGAAGAAGCTGCTCAGGAAATCCTCAAGATGAAAATGAATAAGAAAAAGAAAACAAAGACACATTCAAGATCTTTGAGGGCAACACCCTCAGTGACAACCCCACACACAAAGAGGTCCCTGAACTGTTACATATGTGCATACAAAACTGACGCGATATATGCTCTGAAGACACATTTAAGGAAAATTCACAAAATAAAGCGTACATTCACAGATATTTTAAGATATTATTTTAGACAAGGACCATTAGAGCCCGGCTATTATTGTGAATTCTGTGTTTTCAGACATGAAAAAGCTGCAGCAGTTTATGAGCACTACCAGGAACGCCACCTAGGACGTGTCCCCTGCGTTGAGTATGTAAGTTCTCGGTTATATGCCGGTCCTGGAATGGTCCTTCTTAAAAAGAAGAAGCCTGATCTAGAGCAGAGTGGAGGCAATGGCACTGAAAACAGATTGCTATCCCAAAGATCTGGACAAAATAAAGCTGGTTTATCTTGCAAAAGATGCTCTTTTAAAACTAACTCTTTGTCAGATCTGGCACACCATTACCGAATGGTTCATCCTTTGAGTGCAAAACTTTCCAAGGAAACAAGCGCAAGCTGGCGGGTGGAAGACCAAAGTGACAGACCTGGCTCATTTGACTCCTACCAGTTTGGTAAATCACAGGATAAAGCAGAGGCGTCCTCCACAGTGTTCAAGTGCCGTTACTGCTCTGCAAATTTTAATAGGAAACACAGTCTCCACATTCACTGTGGATTGAAACACCCGGAAGCTGTAATCGAAAGATTTGAACAAGAACAAAAACCAAAAAAGCAGCTCCAGAAACGTCTGCATGAGACATTTAAGTCTAGCATAACAGCAGAAAAAAGCCTCTTGATCTACAAGTGTCCAAAGTGTCCATATGTGAATGCTAGCTACCAGGGGACCCTCACTCACTGTCAAATGAAGCATCCAGCAATTGTAGTCCGGGCAGATGAACTTGAGACAGGTGAAGTCTTTGCATCAAACATGGTCAATTGTACTTTAGGAAAAAGTTCTAATGAAAGAGGGTACTTGTGTAAAAAATGTTCACAAATCCATGGATCACTGAGAAAATTCAATGCTCACTGTAAGATGGTTCATCATGACACAGAAGTGTATGAGCACACTGACACTGAAAGCCAGCCGGTTCACACATCTCAGGGCTCAGCACGGGAGGATGCCTCTGTGAAAAACAAAACTTCGAGACAAGTAAGCATTGCGGAAAGTAGACAAGCTCCACAAACGGAAACTCCTGAGGCATCCCCGTCAACTTTGCTGTCCGGCCTCCGCAGCAACAAACAGTTGTACAAGTGCCAGATGTGCACCTATAAAGGACTGTATCAATACCTCCAGTGCCACTACAAAAATACTCACAAATTGGATGCAGTCAGTATTTACAAACTTCTTGAGAAATATAATAAGCGTAAATGGAACTCTCCCAGCAATGTACTTAAATCAGGCAACAGGACAAAGGTTAAATGTTTGAAATGTCCAGAATTAACATTCAAGTCGTCGCAGCTGCTCATTGACCACTATAGTACTTTTCACCGCTCAGAGTGGAAATTGGACTTTACTATGTTGTCACTAGGATTGACGAAAAAGAAAACCACAGGGGTTTACAAATGTGACCACTGCAACACACAATTAAATGGGATTAGAAAGGTGTGTTATCACATGGATCGCCACAGAGCAAGGATGCTAAAAAAGGCCAAGGCTGCGCAGAGAAAGGAGTCGCTTATTAGCACAACACTAGAGCAAGAATCCAGCGAGGTAAGTTGACGCTGTAATTCCTGTCTACACTCTTTGTCTTCTGATCTACTCGTGTTATTTGACCATTATGGTGATTATTTCCAGCCCTGCAGGCAAGACGAAACGACCACATTGGAAACTGTGAACGAGGTTAATTGTTGGAACGGGACACCAGTACAGAGCGCCGCTACATCAGAACTCTCTGATGTAGAGCAGCCAGAACTAGAATCGAATGGAGACATACACACGTGTAAACAGTGCGGCCAGATGTTTATGTCATTGAAAGGCTTGCATTCACATGAGCACAGCCACGCAGCCATCAAGAAACTGGACAATAGCTCCACATCTGGATTAAAACACAAGTAAGAACTTTGGACTTTTTTTATTTTAAAAAACTAAACTTAAAAAAAAGTATTAATAATGGCTAAATTTAGGCTCGTATATTAAAGCAGTCACACCATTTTGCCACGCTTTTTTTTTTTTTTTGTGGGCTCACTTAAAAAGTAACATAGCCAAATGGAAATTTTAGCAGTTGGTCTTGTTTAGTCTGAAAAAGTACAGTGCCTATCTGGGTATTAGAAAAACTTTGCAGAAAAGCTTCTATCGAATCGAACCAATGGCTTTCTGACAAGAGAACCAAAGTAGAGAAATTATACCTCCTTTACAGATTATAGGAGTTACTTCATCTACTCTCTGTTTGACTAATGTATCTTTCGCAGGCTTGTTAAAATTGAATTTTGATTACTTTATTCGTTAAAGCAAGTCCCAAACACCCCAAGCTGTATTTTTTGTGAGAGTTGAATGATTGTAAACCTTTTTTTTTCTTTTTACCTCACCAGCATTAGAAAATATCTCATCCACAAATCTGGAACTCTGAGACCTTTTCTGTGTAGTTGCTGTACCTATCGGACAACAGTCTTTGACCTCTGGAGGAGTCATTTTATGAAAAAGCATAATGGTAAGAACTCATTTGTAACATCACCAGTGGTATCTTATGAACATTAAGTGTCAAATGCATTGACTTTGATCTGCGAACATTGATTTCAAAATCACCAGAATTTTTAAAATTAGTCTTTTGTTGTAGATTATTAGGATACGTTTTCTGTATACTGGATTTGGTCAAGATAATATGAGTTGTCACAGGTGCATTTTATATTAGAAGCTGACTTTAACTGTTCAGACTGGGATGGTTTTGGCTTAGTTTTAAAGACAGCCACAAATTTCACAAGAAGGGGTTTGAGAGATTTCGTGTGGCTTTATGTCTGCGTTTTCTTTCATGTCTTTCATTTTTCATTTGGTTATTCTTTTGCTGAATGCTTAGATCTCATCATGGCTGCAGCTGATACTGAAGACAAGGATGAGAGCGAAGAGAGGTTTGATAATGAGTCCTCTAATTCATCAGAGAAAATGAACAGCTTGCCTGAAATTGATGAGGGACCTGAACTGATTAAAGGCAAGTCATCTCTCATGTTTTTTGTGTGTGTGTGTTTTTTTAAACGTGGTCTTGGTTTTCATAAAACAAACAGTTTTTGGTTTTGTAGCAGTACTAACAGACTGTGGGTCCTTGAAACTTTGACAGGATCTCTGTACTTGGAGCCCCCAGATGTGCGGCGCCAGTTAAACCACTACACCATGATGGCACACAGCAGCATCAAATCTAAAGTGAACGTGCAACTTTCAAAATTACCTGAGAACAGCGTGCTTCACTGTGAGTTCTGCAATTTCAGCACTGGACACCTGTCTAGTATCCGGCGGCACTACCTAAATCGGCATGGAAAGAAAATCCTCAGATGTAAAGACTGCAACTTTTTCACAGGTTTAAGGTAAGGTGCTGCAAGAGTTTGTAGTTTTGTGTGTACAAAAGATTTTTGGCTTTTTTTTCTTTAATAAAATTTAGTGTGTTACTAAAAATCTGCAAATTGTACTACTTAGCTTCAACTATTTAGCTTTTGTTTTCGAAAATGGAAAATGTACACAAATGAATATTTTTATGTAAATATTTGTCTTCACATTTGTTTTAAATGTTGCATTTATTCTCGCATTTGCATATAGGATGAGTAATAATTGATACTTTTAATTCTGCATTATCACAGATGTGCAGGATCTGACTAGTTTCTATAGTCAGGTGACATAATGCATTCCTGGTTTGCCTCAAGGAGGAGACACAAATCCCTTTGCGGTGGCATCGGGAAGAGAACCTGGCATAAAAGTGTGCTAAATCAAATATGCCACGCTATCTGCTGTTTGAACCCTTTTTGAAGAAGAAGCTTCTTTTATTCAGATTTAGACATTGTTGTCAATTATTTTAGATGTATGGAAATAACTTGGATGAGTTTTATGAGGTATTTGACTTGACAGACATCTTGAATTTGTCATTTTTACTCATTACTCAACAGGAGTTGTCACCAAACACCGACAGATTTGCAATGTTATCACTGATTTCTCCTGTTGTCATTAGGAAAACTCTGGAAATGCACATGGAGAGGGGTCACTCTACCTGCCAGTCAAAGCCTACTCATCAGAAGGACCTCTGCTGCCCTTTCTGTCTGTACCAAACTAAGAACAAGAACAACATGATTGATCACATAGTCTTGCATCGTGGTATGTTGGAGCATTTGCAGGATTTGTAGGAACGTGTTCTGCTTTCCGATACCTGACGCTGTCACATAAGCATTCCCTTTTTTCCTTTTTTTTTTCTTTACAGAGGAACGTGTAGTGCCAATAGAGGTTCGTCGCCCCAAACTGTCACGTTGCCATCAAGGCATCATCTTTGGGTCAAAAAAGGTATTCTCTTTAACTGGCGGACGGTGCTTTTGTTCTACACACTGCTGTCATAACCATGAAGACTTAGAAAATCAAGAGAAAATGAAGTTGAATGAAGAATGAAGTTATTTAAGCCTATAAAAAATGTAAGCAGCAATTAGATGTCAGACGTCAACATGTCTGATATTTGAAGGGAGTAGCCAACGAAAGAGAGTGGGAGCATACATCCTAAAAATATGAATAGATATAAAAATGAACATAAAGAATTCATCAGAATGACATTTTTAAATGTCAACCATGCCTCTTGTTTAGTAGCACTGCATCACTTTCACAAGCTACATATAGACAGTGGACTTACTTTTGCAAAAGAATGGTTTTATTCACATATCACATTCGCTACAGAGACATTGGCACTGGGCCATTTGATTCCTTCCTTCCTGAAACTTTGCCACAAATCTGTTTAATATTGATTAAGGTTGCACCTAATGGAGTGATGCAGTGCATATCTTACCCAAATTCCCTGGCTATTAAAAAGTGCTACATTTACAGGGATTAAACCATAGGTAATGTCAAAGATGGACATGGACAACTACTGTGACATCATCCGTTGGTTTCTGAAATTGTGTTTTGATGCCCCAAGATTAGCATTTTCACCACAACCATATTAGTTTCAAAGTAGGGCTGGGCGATATGGCCTAAAATCCATATCACGGTATAATTTGAAGCATGTGTGGTAACGATATATATCACGATATATTCTTTTCTTCTGTATAACGTATTTTACACACTATAAGGCACACTTAAAATCCTTTAATTTTCTCAAAAATCGACAGTGTGCCTTATGTATGAATTCTGGTTGTGCTTACTGACCTCAAACCGATTTTGTGTTACACGGTGCGTAGAAATCAAAAAATGTTTTAGTACGACTTTGGAGAGCTATGAAAGCGCACCGCTTGATGGATTGCCGGAGCATTACGGCTGCTGTAGTCAGGAGCCTTGCGGAGTAATCCAAAACTCCGTCCACTTCAGGTTCCAAAGTCAAACAAACACTGCAGCATCACTGAGAGTTACAAACTGTCTCAATTCTTTCATCTTTAATAAAATGATCAGCGTTTCTGCTCTACCAGGTGTAACAATTAAGTTTAACATCCAGGCATCCATGAAAACAGAATCTATTAAATTGAATGGAGTTAGAAGTTAGCAGGAAATTTGCTCGCTAGCTTCCACCTAAACATGATATAGCATGTTCTGACTGAGAGATTTCTGAAAAAATTAAAATGTACAGCTCTGCTATCACTTCCAACATATAAATGAAGACAGAAAACTAAACAGCAGTGACATTTGTAGGGTTACTGAAGTTGGGCTAGCTGGTATATAATGATGTCCTACGTGATTGCTAGCGACACAGCTACGTTAGCATAACATTAGCACAGTGAAGCTGAAGGATGAACGCCAACTTTTTCCCACTCGATAAAAGTTAACGTGAGGGTTTCTAGTGGTTAGGGACAAATGCAATTGCATGGCAGGATGCTGTAAACGGACCAAACTTCAGTCAAGAGAACAACTGAGATAATCCATCCACAATACGAGGTTAGTCATTAATATACTGCAACAACATGGGAATATAGCAGCTGCAAGAGAATTCAGCATTAATGAATCAATGGGACGGAAGTGGAGGAGTGGAGTTTTTGGCTATCCCCATATTCCAAAAATGCTTTGTCTCTTTGCTATTACTGTCGCTCAGCATAATTTGCAGATGATGTTGTTTTTAGCCGCTGCAATGCTTTCAACCAAAACAGGCGCAGCTTGATGACACCATCAACATACGCTATCGCGGTAGAGCGGTATAGTCAAAATCTCTACCGTTGGCCAAATTTATATCGTTTCTATCGTATACCGTTTATACTGCCCACTTCTATTTCAAAGAATAAGATGTGGTAAGAAGGAGAGGGGCTGACTGTGAAACTGCTATCTCTATGCAGTAAGCAGACAAAAGATAATCCAACATTTTTAAGCAATTTAAACATGATTTGCAAAATAGTTGTAGTAATGTTTTATTCAGTATGCTTCCAAAATCAGTGACTACGCCCATAAACTCACAAGGAAAGTGTTTACTATGTCATGTCTGTCTTCCCATTAACTTCTATAGGACTGGGAGTCTTATCTCAACCCCATTACTCCAAGTGTATTATATTGGATAAATGAGTTTTTGAGGCTTCTACATCATCAGTGCCCCACCCCCACCCCAATATAATGTGTTGGAAAAGTGTATCATAATTTGGACCTTGATTCTGTCTATGCAGGTCATGAGGAATCATGAACTCGTGGGTCAGGTGAGCCTTGATCAGCTGGAGGCAAGCGTTGATAATGTGCCAGTAACAGAAGAGGAACATTTGTCTAACATGGACCAGCTCGATGAGAACAGAGAAGATGTAGAAATGGAGGACTGTGATGAGGTTCCACAAGCTGAGAACCAGGAAGAAAACTATACCACAGAGAAAAGTGCACTCCAGATCAGGGAATGCCAGGAAACCAACGGAGAAAGTCCTGGCGAGACTTCCGAATCAGACATTCAACATGAAAATGCAAAACCAAACTCTACTGTCCAACAAGAGCTGCAAAAACAAGCAGAGATTGTGCTGCTAGAGACTGCAAGAGAACAGGAGACAGGAAATGTGGAACAAAGTGTAACAGAAGTGAAAATTACAGATACCCCATGTGAGGATTACGGCAATCCAGAGGAAGAGAGGCAGACAAATGAAAACCAAGCCCAACCTAAATTCAAAGAATCTGGAGACAAACAACAAACGGAGACAGGAAATGATTTCAAAGTGGATGAAGAAACGCTAGCTCAAAAGCAAGACGTTAAAGCACTTGAGCATAAAACACTGAACATCGAAGCAAAGGTAGAAGATGACATACTGCATCATATCTTACAGTTGGCCAATGATGACAGCAAGATGCATAACAAGGCAGATGAGGGTAAAACGGTTAAGATGGAGAAGGGCACTGAGGCAAGTGATGCAAGTGATATCCCATTAGCTGAAGAGAGCAACTTCCCTTTGTTCCAGAATCCAAAGAGTCAAGTTGGTATAGAGGCAAATTCAGCCTTGAATGTGCACACTCAGCAAAGCAGTGAACAGGAACCTAAACCTTGCACAGAAATACCAGTACTTGAGGAAGAATGTCTGAAGAAGGAAGTGCACTCTCCTGAATGCTTCAAGGAGGAAGAAGAGAAAGGTCCTTTCGAGCAGAAGCAGAACCAAGAATCTGAGATGCTCACAGAAGATGAGGAACGACACCAAGATCAGGCGCCTGGTGACCATGACGGGATGAAGGAGGCAGATGAGGGTAAAACGGTTAAGATGGAGAAGGGCACTGAGGCAAGTGATGCAAGTGATATCCCATTAGCTGAAGAGAGCAACTTCCCTTTGTTCCAGAATCCAAAGAGTCAAGTTGGTATAGAGGCAAATTCAGCCTTGAATGTGCACACTCAGCAAAGCAGTGAACAGGAACCTAAACCTTGCACAGAAATACCAGTACTTGAGGAAGAATGTCTGAAGAAGGAAGTGCACTCTCCTGAATGCTTCAAGGAGGAAGAAGAGAAAGGTCCTTTTGAGCAGAAGCAGAACCAAGAATCTGAGATGCTCACAGAAGATGAGGAACGACACCAAGATCAGGCGCCTGGTGACCATGACGGGATGAAGGAGGCAGATGAGGGTAAAACGGTTAAGATGGAGAAGGGCACTGAGGCAAGTGATGCAAGTGATATCCCATTAGCTGAAGAGAGCAACTTCCCTTTGTTCCAGAATCCAAAGAGTCAAGTTGGTATAGAGGCAAATTCAGCCTTGAATGTGCACACTCAGCAAAGCAGTGAACAGGAACCTAAACCTTGCACAGAAATACCAGTACTTGAGGAAGAATGTCTGAAGAAGGAAGTGCACTCTCCTGAATGCTTCAAGGAGGAAGAAGAGAAAGGTCCTTTCGAGCAGAAGCAGAACCAAGAATCTGAGATGCTCACAGAAGATGAGGAACGACACCAAGATCAGGCGCCTGGTGACCACGACGGGATGAAGGAGGATGATTGTCTGCAAGAGCAAGAAGGTAAAAATAAATATTAGTTTTTGTGCATTTTTGTAAGCAAAATGCAGAAGCAGTGTGGAAAAACTAAATCTTTGCGTCTATAGGATGTAAGAAGGTAAGTAACAGCCAAATGCTACAATCATCAGCAAGTATGGTGACCTCTATAAAAACAAATTGTCTGGCAGTTTATTGATCTGATTCACATGTGTAATAAAACAATGCACAAGGCGAAGATGCTCAGACAAACCAAAGAAATATATGTAGAAGAGCTACATCTGAGACTCTAAAGGCTTCAATAGCGATGTCTAGCATCACGTTTGGAGAAAACCAAACAGGATAACAGCACAAGCTGTTCACCTCCACACTTGCCTTTGTTCTACTCGTGTGCTGTGTGGATCACAGTTGTATCCACACCTGGGCATTTGTTATGCAGATGTTGTGGCAAACCTTCTGGCACCTACTTATACAGTACAGGGAATACTACCTGCACGAACCAGTCAACATCAGGTATTAATCTTGATTTCACTCTGCTGTTACAAATTACATAAACATATGGGACCGTTTTCATGCTATATCCTCCTAACCTTTCGTAAGTGAATATTCTCTAGGGTGTACAGCTGTATGAATCAAGCCTGTTCAGAGTTAGGATGTTGTATAAAATATAAATAAAGCAGCATGCAGTGATTTGTATGGTATTTTTATGGTATTTATTTAAAAAAATGTATTTAAAACCTCTCTCTTCTATAACAAGTTACAGAAAGTTGGCACCTTTAAAAAGAATGAGGACCTGTGATCAGAGCAGTACATTTTTGGATACTTTAAGGTGTAGTTCACGCTTAGCACATATTTCAAAATCAAGTATCCGTGATGTTATCCAGGCATTGATTACCTTCAAAGGTATCACTAATGCTTAATAATATCTACTAGGTTTAGAACAACAGAGACAATGGCTTTTTCAAGAAAGATCATATTTACATAAGAAAGAACACATTTGCATCATGAAATTAGCAATTTATCTTGCTCTTTCAATTATATAAGCTATGTTCTGATCTTTGATAGGATTAGAACACAGCACAGTCCCTTCAGTTTTCAAACGCGTACAGGGTTGTAAACACAGTGGCAAAAATGTTCCTAATCACACTTTTGTGAAATATGTCAAACTCAAAACGACCATGTGTTTTTCAATAAAACAATCTCTGTTGCTTGAGGCATTCTTGAGGCATTCAACCACATCACCTGTTGACTTTGTTTCGTTACCAAGAATTGTTATGTTGTTGCCTAACCGCTCAGATGCCGTTTCCAAGAATCAACTTTGTGTGATCACAGCTCTAGAACAGCTAATGTACTAAACAGACTCTGATATGAATGTCAGAGGCCATTTCTTCACCATTATAGATGAACTCTTAACCTAAGTTAGACATAATGTTTTTACATCTAATGTAAAAACATTATATGTATACAGATATCCAATTTAATCACAGCAATATCTCTTTCACTTTCAGACTGTTCTTGGCAGTGTCCACTTTGATGCTGCTCACCCAGAGAATCACCTCTGTGTCTTTGGACCTTCAGGAGAAACGAGTTGTACTGACACCATCCAAAAGGCAGACTTGTGTCACGCTTCTCCCTCTTATCAACTACATCCTCAATTTTACCACACTGCTTGGTGGTCCTTTGGGTTCCTATGGACAATTCATTACTCTAATGGAGGGGATCAACCTCACCTCGCCACCCAGTCCACTAGGTGTAGTTTTCCTAAAGCTGATGCAAGTGTTAATGCTAGAGTGGGTTAGATTTTATCTTGTCTTTTTTCTGAAACATCTTATCCATGATTTCAACCCTGGCATCCTCTATGGTAGTGGTTCCCAAACTTTTTTTGCTGGGCCCCCCTTTGTTTTATAGAAAAATGTTCTCTCCCCCACACACACACACACACACACACACCCATATTTTGCTCAATTGCAGTTTATTTCACACCTCAAACATTTAGTAGACAATTAAGCAAACACAGGTAATCTGCAGGTAGTAAGCAGGGTTTTAATAGTTTTGCAATTTTCATTAGTTTTTATTTTTATTTAGTTTTGACTTCAGATTTTCAATTTTATATCAGTTTTAATTAGTTTTTACCAATTGTTTGCCAGTTTAGTTTAGTTTTTATTTTTTTTGAAAATCCTTAGTTTCAGTTTAGTTTTGATTAGTTTCAGTTATAGTTTTAGTTGTGTTTGCAATAATTAAGTGTAACAAAATCCCAGTTTCATCATATCAGTCATTCTCTTCTGCTTATCCTTGGGTATGTTGCGATTCCAGCTAACATCGGGATGCATCACGCTGCCTTGCCTGGGGTTAGCTTCTGTTTTCTGGGGATGAGGGTTGAGTGTGCTCCCTTACCTTCTTAAGGTAAGCTAGGTTAGCCTGCTTGTGTGAGCTTTTCAAGTACACTTTAAGGTTTGTGGGATTTTTTTCCCTTTAGAAATGTCCCTCATAATTTGTCTCTTTCCACTACAAGACACTTGCTTTATCCAAAACACAGTCATATTCAAAGTAATCCCAAATTGGACTCTGGCACTTTCTCCGACCTTTCCTGACATGATTCTGCGCGTGGACGGAGCAGCAACACAGACAACTCAACTAACGTACTTGCCACCTGCTGGCATAATTAGACAGCAAGAAAAAAATCTGGAAACTAAACTTCATTTTCACCCTTGACTATTGTATGACACGCACACATCAATGAAAACTAAACACATTTTTGCTATAAATTCAGTTAATTTTAGTTAATTTTGTGAACACTCATTACAGTTTTAGTTAGTTTTCCTTTTTTTGTTTTTATTTTTTATTTCCGTTAACGAAAATGTTTTTTCACTTCTAGTTTTTTATTACGTTATTTCGTTAGTTTTCGTTAACAATAATAACCTTGGTAGTAAGAAAATAAACGACTAACTCTTTTACACTACGTCCACACCTACACGGGTATTTTTGAAAACGCAGCTGCTTTGTCCACACGTAAACGGCGTTTCGAATCACCGAAAACTGAGATTTTTTAAAACTCATTTTTTGCGTTTATGTGTGGACGAGGAATACAGAGTTCGTCATGCAATGTTAAAGGTATGTGCCTTTATTCACGTCAGGTTGTGGGCAACGTTATTGTTTACATGAGAGGAATTGCAGAATGGCAGATATTCAGATTAACAGTATTTTGTCTCTATCTTCAGGTTTTACATGCTTACATATAAACACGCAGTTACTGTCCCTCCATTTAGAAAGACAGAGGCATCACGGTGTAATTATTTTACATGTAGTTGTTTTTTCCTGTGTAATAATATTCAACATTGCCATCAATAAATTTTTCAAAAAAAATGCCTCTCTGTGCAAAATGGGTTTAAAAACATAAACAACTGTGGGATGCTGTTTGTCCGTGATTTAGACAGGGGGAACAAATCGTGGCAGTATCAGCCTGATATTATTTGTATCCCACTGTAACTTTACTGTATAAAGAGCAAACATCTCCAAAATGTCAGGAGTAGTTAGTCATTACAACAAGTGTTTGTGAACTAAAAATCAAGAATGTGGGATACTGTTTGTCCGTGATTTGGAGAGCCCAGCGCGTGCTCCCGACGAAGGGAAAACCAATTCTGCAGGGAGACCTACCTTGGCACTTGTGCAGGTGAAACCAAAGGGCAGATATGCTTCACCGTATTTTCTAGTCTTTGGCTTAGAATGAAGTTGGTTTGGGGCCCCCTGGGGGCGGGCCCCACACTTTGGGAAGGTCTGCTCTATGGCATCCTGTCGACCTGGTGTCTTGGACTGGTTTTAAGAATACAGTATTACTCTCACTGGAAGATCAGCGAATGCCTCAATAACGCAGCAGGGTTTGGCTTTTGGGAAGATTCATCTGGGGACTATTTCTCCAAATGGAGCGGACTATCCGATGGGGACTTCTGGACCACTGAGGCATCGATATGCATGTCACAGTTTGCTTGTCGCTGGAACGCCACAACAGCTTCATGGCTCCGTAGACTAGTTTATGCAAGGCACAAACACTTCCCACTGCTCATGTGCTTTGGTTTTTTTCACTGTGGTGGCATGGTTTACACTTAGGACACTTTGTGGGGTTTTTCACCTGGGCAGCAACAGTGAAAGCAGACCATCATATTCACAGGAACCTTTTCCCAAATATTACACCGACACTTTTGTAAACTGGATAAACACTCAAATGATTGTTACCTGCATTGTTCTAGCGGTAGAATTTAGAAATTCGTCTGGTTTGAGACTTTTATCCAAAACAGACATAGGTCTTTTTCCACTTGTTAATATAATCCTGCACTTTATCGTTTTAAACCTCAATTCACTAGAACAGTAGTCAAACAAAGCTATATTATTAAAGTAAAAAGAATGTTGACTTTGGCTTCAGGAACATAACATATAACTGGGCTTAGATTATAACACTTTCTACGTTTCAGATGCAATTATAAAACACTAATTACACCCCTACCTCTTCTATATGAATTAAGAGGGTAAGTAGCAGCCACATGCTGTTAATCAAAAAGCAAAAGCAAATGTGATCACCTCTATGAAAGCGGTTGTTTCAGCGGTTTCTGGGTCGGAGCATTCAGATGTAATATGGGCTACATCTCAGACTCTCATGGCAGTGCAATTTGACTGAACAGTTGTGGCTTGTTTGGCAGGAGAAAAATCTCTTCTTTCTAAAAAGAAAGCAGCAGTTTAGGTTTGCCAAGTTTCAACTGAATGACAACCAAGAAAAAAAAAAAAACCCAACATGGCCATAATGCACAGAACTACGTTTGGCAAAAACCAAAACACAGGATGCCGAGGACCTGGACACCTTACATTCACTGAGTCGACCTTCAACTTTTCTGTATACTGAAGTACTTTAGAGTCAAATGTGAGGCCATCTGTGTGACAGCTAAACCTGATTGAATTGCTGTGGTGGGACCTTAAGAAACTTTTCAATAAACCAATGCCTGCAAATATCGAGCTGAAGCAACACTGTAAAGAAGAGTGGGCCAAAATTCCTCTACAACAATGTAAGGAACTGATAAACTCATAGGGAAAATGATAAAGTTATTGCAACTAAACATACCTTCTATATTGGAAGATGTACTTTGTTTTTCACTGGACTGGATGTAAATGAATTCTCTTTCAAATTTGTTTAAAAGTTTTAGAGTACTGAAGCGTAGAGTACTGAAACATCATGGGTGAGAGAAGTCTCATGTTGCAAAAGCACCAAAAAGAACCAGTAAAGTCTGCAGATCTACATGCCGACTCTCACCAAAGTCCTATAATTAATAACTGGAAGTGGTTTCTGACACATAAGCACAGGTAAAGTGGGTAAATGCTGCCTGCCCAGCATAAAAACAAAGAGCACCAATGTCAATCAGTGGCTTTTGAAGGATGTCGTGCAAAGACCCAGATATTTTTGTGTTTTATGGACCAAAACAAAGTAATGAGGCCACTGGCGTACAGTACATTCATCAGGTAGGAAGAATCATACTGCTCCCTGGTGGTTAATCACACTTATTGCAGCAATTTCAATTTAGATTTACTGGAATTTTTGAAAATACATAAGTTGTTAAAATAGTGCTTCTCATAAAAAAACAAAACACAAATGTAATAAAACATTGTCTGTAATTATATGAAGGCTTGTTCATTTCTTCAGAGTCTGTCTTTATTCTTTCCACAAATTGCCGGCAACAATACCTAAAACCAACAACAGTCCAAGGTTTCTGTTTGAAACAAACTTTTTCCAGCAGTCTTCTGGTTTGTTGATGTCTAATGTGTAAATCTACGAGAGAAGAAAATAAATATACTTCAATGGAAAAACTAATCTTAAAACACATGTTCGATTAGAATTTAATCTGTGCATGTTTCTCATTTAAATGTTGTATTAAAGTCGACCATGGTCCTCACCTGGTTTGTCAGGTGCATTGCTACACCGGTGAGTACAGCACAGTAAGGGAGAGTCTGTTCAGCATTGACCCCAGCTAATACCAGTCCAGACATCATGGCCACAACGAAGCCACTCAGCCAGGGTTTGGTTTGCTCCTGGAAACTCAGTGCAGTAGATTTGACTCCTACTTTGATGTCATCCTCCTTATCCTATTTATGAAAGACAAAACAACGCGAGGTCACAGTCAATCAAGGTCCCTACTTTAACATGGGACACATTAATCTCATGTTCACCTCAAAGAAAAACATCAGTAAACACAGTAAACTGCAATCCTTAAACTGCATTTCTTAAATATAAAGGAACAGCTACCAGGTACTCACAGTTTAAACTGTTTTTAAATTAGTTTCAGTTTCTCGGTTCCTTTCTTCTTAAATTTACAGGTTCTCAACAGTCACTTTATTACGTATACCAGTTCACCCGGGCAAAAGTCCCTTATTGATGCCTGAGGTTAGAGGAGAATGGACAGAAAGGAAGCTGATAGGAAGGCAAGGTTAACTCAAATAACCACTCAGAAGAACATCTGCTAAAAAGCATCTCTCAACACACAACACGATGGGCTACAGCAGCAGAAAAGCACATTGGGGGCTCCTGTCAGGAAATTGAAGCTATCATTTGCAAGCTAAATTGGACAACAGATGACTGGAAAAACTGCTTTCCTGGTCTGGTGCTGATGACCTTGGTCATGATTTCTGCTGCAACATTTAAATGGCAGTGTCAGAATTTGGCATTTAAAAAAAGCATGTTGCCAGGTATCATTGGTTCAGGGTAGTGTCGGTGTATGAGAGTGTTCTGTTAAATTTACTGCACTCAGCCTTTGGTTTAAGAAAAGAATAGTGTTTAATAGGAACGAAGTGCCCACTACTTTACCTGATGTGCGTATATTGTGTCATATACCAGCGTCCACATCACTCCTGAGAAGTATAGCGGGAGACACACGGACCAATCACAAGAGCCTTTAATAGCGGACCAGCCGAGCAGAGCGCCCCAGTTGAAAGTGAGTCCTAAAGTGAGAGAAGAGAACAAGAGAACAGCTATAGCTCTGGTAATCTGTAAAATATTAACTCTAGACAAAGAACACTACAAGATAATTTTACACAGCACATACCCAACACAAACTGTGGCCAGTAAGTGAACCTCTTCATCAGCGGGTAGGTGATAACAAGAGATAAAGAAGCAGCACCCAGAGCTATACTGTGAGAGCATTTTGAACAATGTGAGGGAAAGACTGCAAAATAACTGGATAAATAATCACTTTTAGTTACACTATGAAAATTAACACACTGTAGTAATATTGTGATCCAGTTCAACTGCTGCACTGATTTTTTTTCTCATGACTCGGAGGATTTAATCTAACCTATACACCTGTTCCTATTCTTCTATTTATATTTTCCTAATAAAATGTAATTAATGTTCATACATAAAATTGATTCTCAGTACCTGTAATAGTTGAGACACAAAAGAACCCCAAGTGCAAGCGAGAGCTGCCCTCCCAGGAAGACCAGCGCCTGCATTCGAGAAATCTCTCCTGATGCGATTGGTCGAGAGGCTGTGCGGGACACCTGCGCAAAAACACGAACACTTTCAATTTATCAGAGCTGAAAAATAAAGAAACACTTTGAGCAGGGGAGTGACAGTGACACAGGTAAGTCTAACGTCTGCTTGGCAATGGAAGTTTTATTTACTTTATTGCAAAAACATGTCCTGTTCTTTGTTTGGAGTCAGCTGTAAGAAAATCTCATTTACTTTTTTGTCAAAGTCTTTGGCTGTGTCCCATTTCAGGGTCTGCACGCTTGAAGTACGCGCACTACGCGTACTACGTACGGTGCGTACTATAAGTACGAGAAGTGCGGAAGTGAGAGGCTTGTGAAATGGGACGGTATATGCTTCGTCGCGCTGTTCAGGTTGCCTAGCAACTATGATACTAACCGCGAGACACGTTACATACAGCTTTGTTTGACAGAAATGAAGGAGAAAATTGTTTTGTTGGTCAATCATTTTTGTCATGACATCACTTTGATTAGTTGAGTATCTGAGGCTGAGACCACAGGACTGTAAAACATGATTCAAGGGCTTCATTTCTGTACTGAACAGTCATTTAAGATTAGCTAGTAAATAATAATTAGTTAATGTTGTTCATGAGACTAAAGTCATCTCACTATGGTAATGTAAATATAATATGGCCAATATTATAGTATTGTCAGATTATTATGATATATATATATATATATATATATATATATATATATATATATATATATATATATATACATATATTCCTTTCCTTTTTGCTAAAGCATATAGTTAGGGCTGGACCAGGTGACCCTGAATCCTCCCTTAGTTATGCTGCAATAGATGTAGGCTGCCGGGGGATTCCCATGATGCATTGAGTTTTTCCTTTCCAGTCACCTTTCTCACTCACTATGTGTTAACAGACCTCTCTGTATTGAATCGTATCTGTTATTAATCTCTGTCTCTCTTCCACAGCATGTCTTTTATCCTGTCTTCCTTCTCTCACCCCAACCGGTCGCAGCAGATGGCCGCCCCTCCCTGAGCCTGGTTCTGCCGGAGGTTTCTTCCTGTTAAAAGGGAGTTTTTCCTTCCCACTGTCGCCAAAGTGCTTGCTCATAGGGGGTCATATGATTGTTGGGCTTTTCTCTGTATCTATGAAGCGCCTTGAGGCGACATTTGTTGTGATTTGGCGCTATATAAATAAAATTGAATTGAATTGAATTGAATTGAATATACATATACACATATATATATATATATATATATATATATATATATGTATAATCTATATCACTGACTTTCAGCTTGTTGTGTTTGTGGATATATGACTGACTTTAATTATCCATAAAATCATCAGATTCTCTGTAAGATTAAGGTCGACTATATGTATATTTAGAAGTAGAGGCTTTAAAACCAAGTTAATGCTGAAAGTACAAACATCACTAGTGTCACATAACTTTGCCGACATGTGGCCAACAGCAATGTTTTAATGTTCTTCATTATTAAACATTCGCACATGAATAAGTGACGTCATATTCAGTACTTACTTTTGACAGTTCACTTTTCGGCCGCTCCCTTCTGCCATATTTTGCGGCAAAATTATCCACACCCACCGCCGTGCTATGAATTGTGGGATATATGGGACCACGAAGCGTGCACTGGACCACGCTTGATATTTGAGGAAATCGACGGCGCATTTGGAGTATGCATTTCAAGTACACTTCGAATTGGGACAGCCGTCGTCGCGTGGCAGTGACGTAACCGCACTTAAAATGCGTACTTCAAGCGTGCAGACCCTGAAATGGGACACAGCGTTTGTCCCACATGTCATTGATGGTGCAGCCGGCCCCTCTCATGAGAAGAGCACCTGTACCAAACAGTGTGAGCATGCCCAGATCTGGGAAGCATCCAGGGTTAGCAGCCAGAGCAATGCTCCATGTGCAGGGGAGGTACAGCAGCCATGTCCCTACGATTAAAAGGCAATGAATTTCAAGTGAATTAAACAAGGAAGTAAGATAAGAACAGAAACAAAGCCCACAAAGAGATGAATGCGCAGCCAATAGCTACATTAATCTGGTGGCAGTGACACTGAAAAAATGCAGGGGCAAGATATTTTAGACTCATTGTCTTGCACAGTAATTACATAAGAGTCTTACAGTTTGGTAGGATTACTTCAAAGAACAATTTTAACCATTATTATCTACATCAGCGGACCCCAACCTTTTTTGCGCCACGGACCAGTTTATGCCCGACAATATTTTCATGGACCGGCCTTTAAGGTGTCGCGGATAAATACAACAAAATAAAACTAGTACCGGTACTGAAAAAAAGAAAATTTATTCATAACACACGTGAAAAGACCAAGGAAAACCGAGTAAACGATAAAAACGATAACAAAATAACGCTGAAAACCGATAAAAACCCTGAAAACTATACATTTCACACCTGAGCCTCAACTCTCGCGGCCCGGTACCAAACGACTCACGGACCGGTACCGGTCCGAGGCCCGGGTGTTGGGGACCGCTGATCTACATCATGAGTTAGGGCTACATGTTTACAAAGATGCTTCCCTGTTAGTGCCAGTTAATAGTTCTACAAGGTCAAAGATGACGTGCTTATTTTAGCCATTTGTTTTCTGAAGACTGTATTAATGTTCTATAGCTTCTTGTTTTGTTCTGTTTTGTTAACATGGTGAAAATGCTGCTAAAAATCGTTCTGGGCTTAAAGAGTGCATGTTTGGAATAAAGTCAAAATTCTGAAATATTCTAGATATCAATATTTTTTTTAAAACTGATACAGATAAAAGTCATTGCATAGCAGAAAATGAATGTGTTTAAGCATGTAGACATGGTCATAATGACCTGCTGAAGTTAAACCTGAGTACATGAGATTGCTTTGTCACAGTAGGAAGGAAAAACTCCCTTTTAACAGGGAGGGACGGCTATCTGTCGCAACTGGTTGGGGTGAGCGAATGAAGACACGACAACCCAACAATGTAATGTTCATATAAGTACAAACCTATAGGTTTGTCCAGCCTCATCAGCCGGAGGTACGGTTGGACGTGTACTGGTGCTGAATTTACTATAGTAGCAGCTGATAAACTGAACGGTCTTCTCCCGTTTTGCTGTGTTTCAAGGAGTCTTATTGATGACCAGATTGCAGATTGGTTCTTAGGCTTTCTCTTCCACACACGGGGGTCTGAGGGGGGCCCATCTCCAGCCTGTATCCCTTCCTTCTGGATGAAGCAGGTAGAAAGACATCGATAACAAGCTCCATGGTGGATCCTTTTCAGAGTGCTCAAAGCTAGCTTGGCTGGGAACATGGTGTCTCTCTGCACTCATAAAGACCACCCCTGCGCGCGCACACACACACACACACACACACACACACAGCAGCAGCAGCAGCAGAAAGACACACGCAAACGAGGGTTAAACCAATACATTTGCTACAACAGAAACAGAGATATGTGAAACTTTTGGCTGAAACAACCTGACTGTTTTAGCTGTTTAGGTAAGACACTGCACACACCTACATGAGACAAGCTGGTGTTACAGTAACAAGGCTAAGCTATCACTGAAAATATAATGAATGCTACCAACACACTTGCTAACTCGCCACTGATATAACGCCAAAGCAAGCTTACACTGAAGGTTACAATAGAGAATATACCGATTTTAAAAAGACCAAACCAGGGGCGATTCTAGGATCAGAGCTTTGGGGGTGCTGAGCACCCAGAAAGCTGCCCAGCCAAGCAAGATAAACCTGTCTCTGTCAGTCCCTGCATCCTTAAATGTTGTCCCGAGTTCTCTCTGACTGTCACTTTGGTGCATTTAAACCCCTGTTCCTCCCTGTCCTCATCATCTGTTGTCTTCGTCTCCATTATCAGTCATCATAATTTTACCATCTCTGTGCAAGTCTGCAAATTTCTTTATTAAATCATAAGATTCTTAAATTCATCAAGTCTCTCTGTGCCTGGGTCCTCGTCACAAAACATGACATCACTGTTTTGTACATTTTAACACAATTTAATCCCACATTTGTGAAAGAAAAGCAAAACACTTTTTGAAAAGTCTGTAACAAAACCATCAAATCTGATTAAGGTTATTTAAATGCTGCCAAAGAAGAATGGATTTGAATAGAAAAAATCCTAACCTTAATTACTGGGCGAGAATAATGAATGATGTTCATAGTGAGTAAAAAGTAAACTGAGTGCATTTTTTGGACAGAGATTCACTTTTAATGTGTATTTATAATATAATACAGATACATAAAAATACACTCCCAGAACAGAATAAATTATTACAAATAAATTATTACAAAATATTAATAAAAACTATAAAAATTTAGGCAACTTTGCCTGTGGTAGAATGTATACAATGTATGAAAAAAAATCTTTATTGCAGATACTAATTTTACTAATTTAATAATACTAATTTTGTGTTGTAAGATTTATGAGTTTCATGCTTTCACAGTGGTACTTAGGAGAGCTTAACATTTTTATCAGGTGGTACACATTGTAAAAGGTTTGAGAAACACTGATAAGTGTATGTGTGCTTTTGGAAAACATTTAAAGATGCTGTACAAAATCTTTGAAACAAGCTTAAAACATTTTTAGAATATAAACAGAGCATTCTGCTTCTCTTTACAGCTCCTCACTCCACCAGGGCTGTTTGGCACTTTCTGATAGTGTGCAAATGTGATGTACGTACTGTGGCAGTCATACAGACAACTGGACGGTCCAAAGGTTGGCCTACCTATTACTGGCTGAGGTTTTAGTAGAGTTGTGGCTGAACCACATAAAAATATATCATTAATTTTAATCTCCCCAATCAATTATAATGTTATGTTGGAATGTTGTTAAAGAGGGTCAAAAATGTTTCAACTAGTGATGTGTCCTGTGTGTCGAAGCGTCGAATCGTGTGTCGGGTAATCTCGGGGGCGTGTCTGTGAAGCGCGTATCGAGGCTTGCTTTGATTACGTATGCAGTGACGTTCGAGGCCTCGCGGGCAGTCCGTACCACGTGACTGATTCAGGGACTGGTTCACCGGTTCGCGCCAGATTCGAAATAAAATGGACAGAAAAACACAGCTGATTTCCCATCACACTGTGTTATGGAATTGGATTACGTACGTGTTACATAGTTACTTGAGCATTTCCTTAATCGATGGAACCAGGAAGGCAGAGATTTTTTATTTATTTTATCTCTCCTAATAAAGTATGCACACAGTAATAAATATCACAAATGATAAGCACCATAATATAAATAAACAACACTACAGATCCTATAATCTGATTTCTGTCTTTTAGTTTATTAAAAAGTGAAGCGCCAAATACTAGTTTGTGTCATTATCCAGATGTACATAAGCATGATTACACAGGTACTAGCGGGTTTTGATTATCGATTAAAATCGATTCTAGCTTGGATAACGTGATATCGATTCATTAAAATTCTGAATCGATTTTTAATATAAATATTACTACATTTCAACCACCACCAAACAGCTAAAACAGTAAATGAGAGCAGGTACACCAATTCTGCACAAAGACGTGCAGACGTGCAAAAACACAATGCGCTGACGCGTCAGAATCAGTGAGATGTCGCCTTTCTCACCAGATAGCACGGACATGATCGGGGCTGAAAGCCGACAGCTCACTGATTCTAATCTAAGGCATCTGCTGTGATGCTTACACATTAGATAAAGTCTCGAAAGTGTCAGCTTTCTTTTTATAGTTATAAAAATATGCAAATGTACTGATCTATGATCTGAATTATACTTTTGACTGACTGTCTGAGGCTAACAGTTACACAAACATACCAAAACTCTGTCCTGATAGTTTCCACTTTCTCTTTTGTATCACACATACTGAGACAATATTCAGGATAAATAACCAAGAAAACAATTTATTTATTCAGTTTAGAGGTTTACACATCATTATAATCACAGAGCCTTCACTTGAATTGTCCACTTGATGGCGCAGTAGAGCAAATGAATCATCACAATGCTTCGAACCATGAGTCGACCAATTGGGTGGAAAGCTTCAGTTCATCATGAGGCTTCATCTCACCATCACTAGTTTCAACCCAGTTTGTTTTGCAGATTCTGTATAACAGCTTTAATATAGGGAGGACACAACTTCCAGATTGTGTGAGTAAAATAAGTTGTGTTTTTTTTTTTTCTTTGCCAGTTTAACAGTTTCTGTTGTGCCTGTCACTGTTCCCTGTCTGTTTTCTTACCTGATTCTTCCTGACCTTGTACTTTCTCCTCATGTTGCCCTCTTTCCTCTCTCCCTCTTTGGACTGACAATCATACACAAATAGATTGTATTCAATTAGATAAAAAATTACATTAATATGAAAAAAATTCTATTAAGATCACTAACAAAAAGTCCTCTCTCAGTGTACTTTCAACCATAAGGCAAATAACCAAACCACATGAACATCTAATAAAAGATATAAACAATGAAACACTGATCCAACATTATTCTTGATTGATGGATCATTTGATTTTACACTTTTACCTGAATGTGGCTCCTTTTTTTTGAAAAAACTTCCTTATATCCATTACGAACCTGGCTGTCTCTATGTACACACACATTCACACAACAGGAGTTATAAGGTTAATGGGCATTCAGTCAGTTAGCTAGTTAGTATCCGTTTCAAACAGGACGGTGGTAACAGCAGTAGGCTGCCGACAATTTAAAGTTTTCGATTTTAAATAGGCTATATACATTTTAATGGGAGCAACAGGACGGTCAAATGTCGCTGAATTTACTACAGAGCACGACGGATTGTAGGGTAGCAAACATTGTCGAAAAAAACACGCTTTCAACACTGCAGGTTACCTGGTGTAATGTTTTTCAGCTAAAAAGAAACATGGTCTGACTCCTACCTAACTATATTAAGAGTAACTGAAGGTTAAATGCAGCTAACATGTCCTGTTTTAAGCCAGGCACTCACAACTCCGCTCTGCTGCGTCTCAGCCACCATCGCTCTGGCAGCGCTAGAGCCAGAGTAGGAGAGAGGCGAGCTGGAACAAACCATTTTGGGAGGGGGGGTTATCTATACTTTTGTTGTTAAAATGTTACGTCTCAAACAAGTACAGTACTGTATACTTTTTATATTTTTAGTAGTGAGTCACACAAACAGCAAATATTGTCAAAAAAAAGTAAGAAATCTTTGGGGGTGCTTTGATTCATTTTCGGGGTGCTAAAGCACCCCCAAAAATGGGCTAAAATCGCCCCTGGACCAAACACTGGACAGATGACAACCAGATCAATACTTCCCTGCTGGGTCGTCATTGGTCGTCTCTTCTTTGAGGCTGACAGACAAGTTGGAGGACCAGCGCCTCCAACTGGTGTGGAGTGTGCATCACAATTTCCTTACTGGTTAAATAAAAACCAGGTCGTATCTCACACTAACTAGTTTTTATTTTTTATTATGGCAGCTCCATATTCAACATTCTTTATCCAGTATATCCACTTTGCCTCCACTGCACATGTACAAACAATCAGTAAGTTGGTTTTATTAGTTTTTGTGGTTTCTTTTGCAATCCTCAATGGGAAATAGCTACAGAGGTGACTTTCTGTCAACCATATGTATGCACTAATATAAATAATATTCAGCTTAATGGAAGTTTTTATATGCCAATAGTTTTTTTTTTTAATAGCAGTGTTTTGTTAGTTTATCTAACACTGCTTCACCTAAGGCGTTCTTAACAATTTCCTGGGTTTTTTTTCTTTTTTTTTCACTTTTTAAGGAAAAAGCACCCATGCTTTTTTGGTTAAAACCATATGTTGGAAAACCTCTTTGAACAAGCCCTGTAAGTCTACTTCACTTATTTTGTTCTTGTTAACATACAAAACAACCATGGAGTAGTAGTCAGTGTAAACTGATCGGATCCTAGAAATTTATTTCTGTTCATCTGGACCCAGCGTTTAGTAGAAACATTTTCTCACTTATCTATGTGACTTCTTCAGTTTCAGCCGACTGCAGGATTCACCAACTTTACAAACAATACGCCTGCATAACGACTAAAATAACACCAATAAGCCAGAAGCTTCGTTTCAATAAAAAAAATTCAAAGTGAGAAAAAAAAAAAAATGTCCTAAACAGATTCTTAAATTTACTTGTCAAGACAGGGTAGGGCTGTGGAATATGCAACATTATTGCATATGCAAAAAACATGTGACAAGTGTAAGCAGCATTACAACTGAAACCTCACTGCTCTTGCTGAACAGTGCTGCACAGGGCCCTGTTCCAAAGGGCTTCGGAGTTGACGTAAAGTGGCGATGTATGTCGGCAACCTTCCGATTACAAGGCGAGCTCCCAACTCTTGAGCCACGATCGCCCCAAAGACTACAATGAGAATAGAAACAGAGCAGTGTGGCTGGTTAAGTGGTGCAGTTGATAATGAAAAACATGCTTTCATTTTGTACTTTTTGGTATGAGTACTATTCATTGTGAGACGAGGAATGGCTGCATTCACCGCATTATAAGATCGTGAAAGATAAACTCTTAAGCCCCTTCTCGTTTGAGAGATGGTCGATCCTTTTTTACACAAACGGCCTCCTGCTTAAAGCAGGGTACCTGCCTCGAAAGGATTTGCGCATCATGAACATATAAAGAGTGAATTTGAAACATATTGAGCAAAAAATTTTGTAAAGACGTGATATATAACACAAATCTAGATCCTTTATTTTTCCCCTAGAATGTTTTAGCTTCCATCTTGTTGTAAAAGCCAGACCCTCTGCAAAAGTCTGCAACATCAGTATAAAATTTCTCTGGGAACCAAGGTGATATTGGTAAAACAAAGCTTTTCTTGCTTTCTTTGTGACCTGTGCAGCTCAGCAAGCACCGTCACTGCAAGCACGTGGCCAATTGCCTGCGATAGAAACCGAGCCTAAAAAAAGGGTTTCTGTTATAAATTTTTAATAACAATAGCGCCCATTTATTTAAATATGCGGTGCTATATAACACTTACAGTATGGAGGATTTGTTAATACCTTTCATTGGACATTATAATACCTATATCGCCGGCCAAAGAAGCAGAAAACAACACCATCACAAAAACAAAAAAAGACTTTTAAAAGGGGGCTTGGCGTTAAGGCATGAAATCTACGCACTTCCGGTTACTGTTTCCCCAGATTTCACGATGAAACTAAGCGTGGAAGTAAAAAAAACAACAACAAACTCCATACTTTTCCGTGAATATTAACAAATAAAAAACAAACACACATTTTTTTAATCAAATTGATACAATTAAAAAAAATAAAATTAAGAAATCCTAGTTCGTATTAAACCAAAATATCCTGTCGTTATATTGAATCTCGTGTAACTGCTGGTAAAAAAAACATTATAACTGATATTTTAATTACTTACACAGCGGAGGTAGGTTCAAGTAGTTTTATTTTGAAGGGTTGGTGACTTCTACGGAAGTGAAGATGTTTTGTTGCGGTGGCGGAAGCACAGGCCAGGGAGAGTCACACTCGCGGGAAAAATGGCGGAAACGTGTTCCGTGTTCATGCGACCTCCAGCAGCGGTTCAAAACGGTGCCTCCTAAGCCTTGTCCTGTTTTTGTGTGCATGCGTGAGTAAAAACCTTGCGTGCATCGCGCACTTTAGCGAGTTGCACATCTCGGCATTTTGTTAAAATAGGTAGGATCTGTTTATTCGGTTGACTCGTTTTACGTCTCCTTCCTGTTGAATATGCTACACTGAAAGTTAAATAGAGGTGTTGAGTTCTTTGTGCTGCTATATTTAAAGATAATATTAGCAAAGCGTACAATCTCGCTCTCTTTTTTAAGTATTCACTTGTGCGTTTAACTTAATAACGGGTAACGAAGTAGCGTCGGATTATGTTGTGCTGCTTCTGTGTCTTGAGAAAAATAATCTGTTTTTTCAGTTGTCTAGGTGTGTCACTTAATGTGTAAGGCTGTGGGTTAAAAGAGGCATGCAAGATGGAAAACGGTATGTATCACAGAGCTATGCAATGTCTTTGTGAATAGATACTGACCTAATCTGATCTATAGTGGTCTGTTGCCTGCCCCCTCAGATACAGTGGAGTGCTCCACCTCTGGCCACATCAAGCAAGTCATCAGCCAAGCAGTCACTGAAGAATCCCAAGTCAAGGCTTTCCATTGTAGTCACTGTGTGCTGATCTTCAAATCCAAGGTGTACCTTTTTGAACACCTCAACAAGGTGCATGGCCTCAATACAGAAACTTCTCTCAGAGAGGCTGGTTTATGCCCTGGGACTGACAAAGCCAACACAGAGAACAGCAGCAGCAGTTCAGGAGATAATTTTAAATGCCAGAGCTGTGATTTTAAAGCTTGTAGTTGGGATGATTTCAGTGAACACGAGGAACTGTGTCACAAAACTTCAGAAAATCCTAACGTGTCAGGAGGTGTCATCATTTCAGAAAACCTCGACAGCACTTTAAGTGTCATTTCAGCAAACCAGAACAATGAAGCTGCAGGAACATTGGAAGATCCATCAGTTCTTTCAGATATTTCTACCTCAGAAGGGAAATGCATGTTAAAGGACCTGAAAACCTACAAGAGACCATTGCAAACCATTACGAAGTACTTCTCAGTGTCATCTGAATCAAATACAATGACTGCTGCAAAATTAGCTGATGGCACCAAAGGAACTATCATTTTGCAGGAATCTCCTTCAAGCTCCTGTCCAAACAGTAGTGGTGTGTTTAAAGTCACAGCAAAGTCTGTGATAGATATCACCGGAAGTAAGTCGTACCATTTTTTGCACACTGACTTGACTACTGATTTGACACCATCTAAAACTCTGGAACAATTCAGAAAAGAAACTGTTCCTGACAGTGCTGTGAAGAGATCCAGTGGTAAAAGTTCAAAAGGTCATCCTGTCAAAAAAGCCAAGTTGGATAACGAAGAGATGCTCACAGAAAAAGAAAATGAAAGTAGACAGCAGTCATCCAGCAGCAATGAGTTTTCATTTGAAGTCAGCGAAGATGAAGACGAGGCAGACGCGCCAAAAGTGTATTCTTGTAAACATTGTGACTACAGTGACGTGGGCATCAGGCGAATTTCTGCCCATTATCAAAGTGACCACCCTTATATCAGATACAATTCTGTCTACATTCAGGACGCAAGTGATCACGGTGCCACCTTTCGTTGCTTGGAGTGTCCAGTTGAGTTTTTAAGCACAGCTGACCTCAAGAGGCACTACTTGGAAAATCATCCAGATGCCCCAGATGTATTTGCCATGAAATCATGTGGCCTCAGTTTGGTTTTCAAATGCTTTCTCTGTAAATTTACTACCAATCTATTGAAGTCCTTGAAAGAACATTACAAGGCAAAGCATGCAACATATGAAGTGGAGAATTCCTTATTGTTCTGCAGATATTCAATGTCTGAATGCCAAGAGGAATCGTCTCAGCTGAGTCTAGAAAAATCAGGTGGAATTTCTCCTGAGCGTGCCCACACATCCCAAAATTCTTCCTCTAAAAGAGCAGACATGGCCTTGTATAAATGCCAGAAATGCATGTTTAGTCACAGGTCAGTTGTTGCTATGCATGTTCACTACCAAAAAAGCCACCCAGATGAAGTAATCACATTAGATAAAATCAAACAGTCAGCTTGTCCCACATCACATGCAGCATCAGAGATGACATCTGAGAAGTGTTCAGATTCTGTGATTGTAGTAGATCATTCAGAGACCACACCAGAACCCTGTAAGAATCGTTCAGAATCTTCCCAAACCACGAAAGGGGAATCTTCGAAGTTTCCAACAAAATCCAGTAATGAAATTACTAATGAAATTACTACTGGACTGGACACTTCCTCATCCAGTTTACCAAATGAAACATTTTACTGCCAGTTCTGCAGTTACACAAGTACCAAGGTTAAGAGTATCCTTGGTCATCACAATGCAAAACATTCTATGGATGCACCAATAGGTACTGATGATGTCCTATGGTACAGTGCTGAGATGCAGAAACGTCAGAGTGAATCTAAGATGTCAAAAAGTCCTTCATCTTCCCAATTTAATACTAGTAAACAAGTGAAGATGTGCAGGGAAAAAGAAGATCTGTATAAGGAGGATTACACAGCAGATGCCTCAGAAACAGGAGCGAGACAGGACAAGTCCTACGCATGTCCAGAAAACTTGTTTTACTGCCACAAATGCAACTTCGGAAATCCATCTATAAAAGGAGTAATTAACCATCAGGCTAAGATTCATCGAAAGTGTAATTCCAGCACTAAGTGTGTTCTTGAATATACAGCTTTAATCCATGATGAAATCAGGAAAGCAAATGCAAAGGATTCCTCTTCTTCCCATCTACCTCTTCCTATAATAAATGAAGGTGAAGAAAAAGCATTTTTTTGCCACTTTTGTAACTACAGGCATAGTACTTTGGATCAGGTAATGCGCCATTACAGCAAAACACATCATGGATTTAAGGCGAAGCCTTCAGAAGTCCTTCTGCATACATCTAAGATCCATGATCAGGCACAGAAATCTCCTCTAACATCCACTCAAAATGAAGAAGCTGCTCAGGAAATCCTCAAGATGAAAATGAATAAGAAAAAGAAAACAAAGAAGCATTCAAAATCGTTGGTCATTTCAGCAACACCCTCGGTGACAACCCCACACACAAAGAGGTCCCTGAACTGTTACAGATGCGCATACAATACTGACGTGATATATGCTCTGAAGACGCATTTAAGGAAAATTCACAAAGTAAAGCGTACAGTCACAGATATTTTAAGATATTATTTTAGACAAGGATCATTAGAGCCCGGCTATTATTGTGAATTCTGTGTTTTCAGACATGAAAAAGCTGCAGCAGTTTATGAGCACTACCAGGAACGCCACCTAGGACGTGTCCCCTGCGTTGAGTATGTAAGTACTCGGTTATATGCCGGTCCTGAAATGGTCCTTCTTAAAAAGAAGAAGCCTGATCTAGAGCAGAGTGGAGGCAATGGCACTGAAAACAGATTGATATCCCAAAGATCTGGACAAAATAAAGCTGGTTTATCTTGCAAAAGATGCTCTTTTAAAACTAACTCTTTGTCAGATCTGGCACACCATTACCGAACGGTTCATCCTTTGAGTGCAAAACTTTCCAAGAAAACAAGCGCAAGCTGGCGGGTGGAAGACCAAAGTGACAGACCTGGCTCATTTGACTCCTACCAGTTTGGTAAATCACAGGATGAAGCAGAGGCGTCCTCCACAGTGTTCAAGTGCCTTTACTGCTCTGCAAATTTTAATAGCAAACACGGTCTCCACATTCACTGTGGAATGAAACACCCGGAAGCTGTAATCGAAAAATTTGAACAAGAACAAAAACCAAAAAGGAAGCTCCAAAAACGTCTGCATGTCTTTAAGTGTCCGTATTGTACCTACGTCAATACCGTTTATCAGGGTGTTCTCACTCACTGCCAGATGAAGCATCCCAACCTCCCATCCAGGGCCGATAGTCTCCATGTGGATATGGTGTATGTTGAAAATTTGGACGAAACCCAGAAAAGCAGTCCTCCTGGTGAGACTTTGAAACTTTGTGGACACATGTGTAAAACCTGTCCGCAAATCTGCGCAACGCTGGATAAATTGAACAAACACTGCGAGCGAGACCACAAGAAGACTGGTGTAAGCACAGCACAAAGCACGGCCAAATCTGCTCCTAAGCCATTAGTTAAAAGTAAAATACTTCTATCTAAAGCCTACAGTACACATGGATCTGTATCAAAGACTTCATTTTTAAGCAAGAAAATCTATGCCGTGATCAACTGCCAGCACTGTTCTTACACATGCACCACCAAACTTGCTCTTGGTCGCCATTTGTTTGCTAACCACAAGCATACTATTTCAAAGGACTGCGTATACAAATGTGTGCTGTGTTCTAAAGTTTACTTCAGGAAAAAGCATCTTGGAGGCCACTATGCAGTGACGCATGGAAAGGAGGCTTATTTAAAATACTACGTGCCCATATACAAACAGCCTCTCAAGAAGACAGCGCCATCGCCGTCTGAAGACCCATCAACTCAGCAACAAGAAAAAGCCTCTGAGACATTTAAGTCTTGCATAACAGCAGAAGAAAGCCTCTTGATCTACAAGTGTCCAAAGTGTCCATATGTGAATGCTAGCTACCACGGGACCCTCACTCACTGTCAAATGAAGCATCCAGGAATTGTAGTCCGGGCAGATGAACTTGAGACAGGTGAAGTCTTTGTATCAAACATGGTCAATTGTACTTTAGGAAAAGGTTCTAATGAAAGAGGGTACTTGTGTAAAAAATGTTCACAAATCCATGGATCACTGACAAAACTCAATGCTCACTGTAAGAGGGTTCATCATGACACAGAAGTGTATGAGCACACTGACACTGAAAGCCAGCCGGTTCACACATCTCAGGGCTCAGCACGGGAGGATGCCTCTGTGAAAAACAAAACTTCGAGAGAAGTAAGCATTGCGGAAAGTAGACAAGCTCCACAAACGGAAACTCCTGAGGCATCCCCGTCAACTTTGCTGTCCGGCCTCCGCAGCAACAAACAGTTGTACAAGTGCCAGATGTGCACCTATAAAGGACTGTATCGAAAATACCTCCAGTGCCACTACAAAAATACTCACAAATTGGATGCAGTCAGTATTTACAAACTTCTTGAGAAATATAATAAGCGTAAATGGAACTTTCCCAGCAACGTACTTAAATCAGGCAACAGCACAAAGGTTAAATGTTTGAAATGTCCAGAATTAACGTTCGAGTCGTCACAGCTGCTCATTGACCACTATAGTACTTTTCACCGCTCAGAGTGGAAATTGGACTTTACTGTGGTGTCACTAGGATCAACGAAAAAGAAAACCACAGGGGTTTACAAATGTGACCACTGCAACACACAATTAAATGGGATTAGAAAGGTGTGTTATCACATGGATCGCCACAGAGCAAGGATGCTAGAGAAGGCCAAGGCTGTGCAGAGAAAGGAGTCGCTTATTAGCACAACACTAGAGCAAGAATCCAGCGAGGTAAGTTGATGCTGTAATTCCTGTCTACACTCTTTGTCTTCTGATCTACTTGTGTTATTTGACCATTACTGTGATTTTTTTTTTCCAGCCCTGCAGGCAAGACGAAACGACCACATTGGAAACTGTGAACGAGGTTAATTGTTGGAACGGAACACCAGTACAGAGCGCTGCTACATCAGAACTCTCTGATGTACAGCAGCCAGAACTAGAATCGAATGGAGACAAACACACGTGTAAACAGTGCGGCCGGATGTTTATGTCATTGAAAGGCTTGCATTCACATGAGCACAGCCACGCAGCCCTGGCAGCCATCAAGAAACTGGACAATAGCTCCACATCTGGATTAAAACACAAGTAAGAACTTTGGGCTTTTTTTTATTGTTAAAAACTAAACTTAAAAAAAAGTATTAATAATACTATTAAAGCAGTCACACCATTTTGCCACGCTTTTTTTTTTTTTTTTGTGGGCTCACTTAAAAAGTAACATAGCCAAATGGAAATTTTAGCAGTTGGTCTTGTTTAGTCTGAAAAAGTACAGTGCCTATCTGGGTATTGGAAAACCTTTGCAGAAAAGCTTCTTTATCTCAAGATTTTCACTTCCTGGTTAAATAAAAAGTTAGACTCCCCTTTCCCGCTTTCCTCAATTCCACCTCTATCCACTCCTGTATAACTTTAAACTGCACAAGAAGACCGTTTCCTCATAAATCGAACCAATGGCTTTCCGACAAGAGAACCAAAGTAGAGAAATTATACCTCCTTTACAGATTATAGGAGTTACTTCATCTACTCTCTGTTTGACTAATGTATCTTTCGCAGGCTTGTTAAAATTGAATTTTGATTACTTTATTCGTTAAAGCAAGTCCCAAACACCCCAAGCTGTATTTTTTGTGAGAGTTGAATGATTGTAAACCTTTTTTTTTCATTTTACCTCACCAGCATTAGCAAATATCTCATCCACAAATCTGGAACTCTGAGACCTTTTCTGTGTAGTTGCTGTACCTATCGGACAACAGTCTTTGGCCTCTGGAGGAGTCATTTTATGAAAAAGCATAATGGTAAGAACTCATTTGTAACATCACCAGTGGTATCTTATGAGCATTAAGTGTCAAATGCATTGACTTTGATCTGCGAACATTGATTTCAAAATCATCAGAATTTTTAAAATTAGTCTTTTGTTGTAGATTATTAGGATACGTTTTCTGTATACTGGATTTGGTCAAGATAATATGAGTTGTCACAGGTGCGTTTTATATTAGAAGCTGACTTTAACTGTTCAGACTGGGATGGTTTTGGCTTAGTTTTAAAGACAGCCACATCTTTCACAAGAAGGGGTTTGAGAGATTTCGTGTGGCTTTATGTCTGCGTTTATGTCTTTCATTTTTCATTTGTTTATTCTTTTGCTGAATGCTTAGATCTCATCATGGCTGCAGCTGAGACTGAAGACAAAGATGAGAGTGAAGAGAGGTTTGATAAGGAGTCCTCTAATTCATCAGAGAAAATGAACAGCTTGCCTGAAATTGATGAGGGACCTGAACTGATTAAAGGCAAGTCATCTCATGTTTTTTTTGTGTGTGTGTTTTTTTTTTTTTTTTTGTAAACGTGGTCTTGGTTTTCATAAAACAAACAGTTTTTGGTTTTGTAGCAGTACTAACAGACTGTGGGTCCTTGAAACTTTGACAGGATCTCTGTACTTGGAGCCCCCAGATGTGCGGCGCCAGTTAAACCACTACACCATGATGGCACACAGCAGCATCAAATCTAAAGTGAACGTGCAACTTTCAAAATTACCTGAGAACAGCGTGCTTCACTGTGAGTTCTGCAATTTCAGCACTGGACACCTGTCTAGTATCCGGCGGCACTACCTAAATCGGCATGGAAAGAAAATCCTCAGATGTAAAGACTGCAACTTTTTCACAGGTTTAAGGTAAGATGCTGCAAGAGTTTGTAGTTTTGTGTGTACAAAAGATTTTTGGCTTTTTTTTCTTTAATAAAATTTAGTGTGTTACTAAAAATCTGCAAATTGTACTACTTAGCTTCAACTATTTAGCTTTTGTTTTCGAAAATGGAAAATGTACATAAATGAATATTTTTATGTAAATATTCGTTTTCACATTTGTTTTAAATGTTGCATTTATTCTCGCATTTTCATTTAGTATGAGTAATAATAATAATTGATACTTTTAATTCTGCATCATCATAGAGGTGCAGGATCTGACTAGTTTCTATAGTCAGGTGACATAATGCATTCCTGGTTTGCCTCAAGGAGGAGACACAAATCCCTTTGGGGTGGCATCGGGAAGAGAACCTGGCATAAAAGTGTGCTAAATCAAATATGCCGCGCTATCTGCTGTTTGAACCCTTTTTGAAGAAGAAGCTTCTTTTATTCAGATTTAGACATTGTTGTCAATTATTTTAGATGTATGGAAATAACTTGGATGAGTTTTATGAGGTATTTGACTTGACAGACATCTTGAATTTGTCATTTTTACTCATTACTCAACAGGAGTTGTCACCAAACACCGACATATTTGCAATGTTATCACTGATTTCTCCTGTTGTCATTAGGAAAACTCTGGAAATGCACATGGAGACGGGTCACTCTACCTGCCAGTCAAAGCCTACTCATCAGAAGGACCTCTGCTGCCCTTTCTGTCTGTACCAAACTAAGAACAAGAACAACATGATTGATCACATAGTCTTGCATCGTGGTATGTTGGAGCATTTGCAGGATTTGTAGGAACGTGTTCTGCTTTCCGATACCTGACGCTGTCACATAAGCATTCCCTTTTTTCCTTTTTTTTTTTCTTTACAGAGGAACGTGTAGTGCCAATAGAGGTTCGTCGCCCCAAACTGTCACGTTACCTTCAAGGCATCATCTTCCGCTGTCACAAATGTACTTTCACCAGTGGCAGCCCAGAAAACCTGCGTTTGCACATGATGAGGCACGATGACATCAAACCCTACAAGTGTCGGCTGTGCTATTTCGACTGCACCCAGCTGAGTGATTTGGAGGCACACCTGAGCGATAAGCATCAGGTCAGGATTTCTCTAAAGCCTTCTTTGCATCCTTGAAATTCCTTTGGGTCAAAAAACGTTGTTTCTTTAACTGATGGGCGGACGGTGCTTCTGTTCTACACACTGCTGTCATAACCATGAAGATTTAGAAAATCAAGCGAAAAGGAAGTTGAATTAAGTTATTTAAGCCTATAAAAAATGTAAGCAGCAATTAGATGTCAGACGTCAACATGTCTGATTTTTGAAGGGAGTAGCCAACGAAAGAGAGTGGGAGCATACATCCTAAAAATATGAATAGATATATAAAAATGAACATAAAGAATTCATCAGAATGACATTTTTAAATGTCAACCATGCATCTTGTTTAGTAGCACTGCATCACTTTCACAAGCTACATATAGACAGTGGACTTACTTTTGCAAAAGAATGGTTTTATTCACATATCACATTCGCTACAGAGACATTGGCACTGGGCCATTTGATTCCTTTAGTCTGAATGTTTTTGTAGTCCAAAAACTTTGCCACAAATCGGTTTAATATTGATTAAGGTTGTGTCTGCGAAGGTTCTCAGTCATCCAGGTCATCGTAGTCTAGAGTAGAGATGGCACGATACCACTTTTTTATGTCCGATACCGATACCGATATCATAAATTTGGATATCTGCCGATACCGATATGAATCCGATACAGTGTGTTTTTTAATCAATAAAACGTTTTTTTAATATCTTGCTGCATTTTGTATAAGTTTATACTCAAGTTTAAATAAATAACAACACTAAAGCTATTCTGTTATACCTGTATGTAAAAAATACACTGCGCCCAAAATATTTCATAGTTCAGCAACACTGATCAATCTAATAAACTTAAACCTACTCCATCCTCCCTATTCTGGTATTTTAAAGAGTACTTAGCAGAAATATCAAGCAACCTAACTAATAGGGTTGCAAACTCCCAGCAAAAAAAAAAAAAATAGGGAACCACCCCCCACCCTCCAGCTCATGATGCTTAATCGATGTAATCAAATTTAATTTGATGCAGGGGGAAAAATGCACAGAAAGAAATTATTTTTCAAGAATAATTAAATAGATTCAACATCTTTCTTCAACAGAATTGCAGAATTCACAGATGGTATCTTCCCAAAGGAAAAAGTAGTATAGCTTACTAGGGTATATTAGACTTAATAGTTACTATATACAGTAATGGACTTCTATATATTTTACATCAGATTAAAACTTTGGGTGTAAGAGTCAGATAATTATTTATTAAAAGCTAGATATTTTAAATGAGAATAAGAAAGAAAAGTATGTCGTTGTGCCCCCTTTTCCCTGTTCATGCCCTATCGGCCCCCCTGGCTAAACTTTGCTAGATCCGCCCCTGCACAGTTACCAGCTGTCAGCTACGTAGAAAACGATCCTGGTCTAGAAAGTAATATTAAATACATTCTAACAACAGCTTATCAAGCTTAAACGTGCTGCTGTTGTTCAGCCGCTGGTTTCCTCTTTCTGGTGAGAAGTGGGCCAAAAACTAAGAAGAGAGATGGACTCGCGACAGAAAAGCCGATCAGCTGATCATTGATCAGTTTCACGATTGAAGTAGCAGCAGGAGAGAGAGAGAGAGGCAGTCGCTCCATATATCTGTTGTAACGTGGGAATGCTTTACAAACATTCAGAGATGAACTTACACACTTGCTTTACTTCTCTCTGGGAAAACTTCCTCGGAGATGAAATGCTGGTTTGCTAGCAAGACTACAAATACACACAGTGGCTCTATCACGTGACGCATACTGCTGCGATGTGCTACGGTTATGAGCAGAGTTACGCCGTGTAGCAAGCTTTGTGAGGTGCTTTTTTGATATTTAATGGATCGGATTACATTTTTTATTTCTCGCCGATATCCGATCCAGTAATTTGGGTCAGTATCGGACCGATACCGATACGTAATATCGGATCGGTCCATCTCTAGACTAGAGATGGACCATTAAATATCAAAAAAGCACCTCACAAAACTTGCTAACTCGGCTCATAACCGTAGCACGTTGCAGCAGTGTGGTCACGTGATAGAGCGGCTGTGTGCTACCAAACCAGCAGTTATCCCAGAGAGAAGTAAAGCAAGTGTGTAAGTTCATCTCTGAATGTTTGTAAAGCATTCCAGCCTTAAGCTTAACAACCAATATATGGAGCGACTGCCTCTCTCTCTCTCTCCTGCTCCCACTTCAATCGTGAAACTGATCAATGATCAGCTGATCGGCATTTCTGTCGTGAGTCCGTCTCTCTTCTTTGTTTTTGGCCCACTTCTCACCAGAAAGAGGAAACCAGCGGCTGAACAACAGCAGCACGTTTAACCTTGATAAGCTGTTGTTAGAATTTATTTAATATTACTTTCTACACCAGGATCTTTTTCTACGCAGCTGACGGCTGGTAACTGTGCAGGGGCCTATCTAGCAAAGTTTAGCCAGGGGGGCCGATAGGGCATGAACAGGGAAAAGGGGGCACAAAGACATACTTTTCTTTCTTATTCTCATTTAAAATGTCAAGCTTTTAATAAATAATTATCTGACTCTTACACCCAAAGTTTTAATCTGATGTAAAATATATATATAAGTCCATTACTGTATATAGTAACTGTTAATTCTAATATACCCTAGTAAGCTATACTACTTTTTCCTTTGGGAAGGAACCATCTGTGCAGTCTGCAAATCTGTTGAAGAAAGATGTTGAATCTATTTAATTATTCTTGAAAAATAATTTATTTCTGTGCATTTTCCCCCTGCATCAAATTAAATTTGATTACATCGATTAAGCATCATGAGGTGGAGGGTGGTTCCCTATTTTTTTTTGCTGGGAGTTTGCAACCCTATTAGTTAGGTTGTTTAATATTTCTGCTAAGTACTCTTTAAAATACCAGAATAGGGAGGATGGAGCAGGTTTAAGTTTATTAGATTGATCAGTGTTGCTGAACTATGAAATATTTTGGGTGTAGTGTATTTTTTACATACAGGTATAACAGAATAGATTTAGTGTTGTTATTTATTTAAACTTGAGTATAAACTTATACAAAATGCAGCAAGATATTAAAAAACGTTTTATTGATTAAAAAAACAGACTATATCAGATTCATATCGGTATCGGCAGATATCCAAATTTATGATATCGGTATCGGTATCGGACATAAAAAAGTGGTATCGTGCCATCTCTATCGTAGTCTAAGGAGCTTGGAAAGAAAAGCGTCTGGACTTCTTTGAGTTGCTTGAAGAGCCAACCTTTACATGGAGGAAGTGGAAAGAAATGCTCTTGGCTCTTTTAAAGGGAGAGTACCCAGCCATTGGTACAGATATGTACACGACACCTGGGTCAAAATCAAAAGACAAGAAGTGGAATCCTTATATCCTAGAAGTGGAATCCTATAAAGTCAGCAAAGATGCACAGAAAAGACGATCAGACACCAGCGAGGGAGGATAAGAAAGACAGACGCAACAACATTGTCATCCCCTATGTAGCCGGTGTATCAGAGAAACTCAAGGTTCTCTCCAAGCACGACATCCCAGTGTACTTCAGACCCAGCAACCCACTCAGACAGAAACTGGTTCATCCGAAAGACAAAACTCCTAAACACAAACTTAACAACGTGGTGTATGCTGTAGAGTGCAGCGAGGAATGCCCAGACCTCTACATCGGAGAGACCAAACAGCCACTTCACAAGCGCATGGCACAACACAGAAGAGCCACCTCCACGGTACAAGACTCAGCAGTTCATCTGCATCTAAAGGACAAAGGACACTCTTTCGAGGATGCCAACGTTCACATTTTGGACAGAGAAGACAGATGGTTTGAAAGAGGAGTGAAAGAAGCCATATACGTCCACTGTGAGCGAGCATCTTTGAACAGAGGCGGTGGTTTATGACACCAACTGTCTGCCATCTATAATCCAGTTTTGAGATCCCTTCCCAGATGCCTTAATGCCCACTCGCATCCTGGGCCATCTGACCTCAGGAAATCACATGATAGGGTGGGGCCAGGTTTTACAATGAGCTCACCCGAAACCCTGGCTGGTTGTGACCCACACCCGCTTTTACACCTTGGCTCATGTGATTAGGTAGAGGATCATCAGGGGGTCCTTTGTCCCTCTTTGGGGGGAAACTCCGACTGGGTTTAAATCTGGGACTCTCCACCATTTGACCCTTAGAACTGAAGAAGCTTCTCGGATGAGAGGTGAAACGTCTTCAAGCAACTCAAAGAAGTCCAGACGCTTTTCTTTGCAAGCTCCTTAGATTGATTAAGGTTGTGCCTAATGGAGTGATGCAGTGCATATCCTAGCCCAATTCCTTGGCTATTGAAAAGTGCTACATTTACAGGGATTAAACCATAGGTAATGTCAAAGATGGACAACTACTGTGACATTATCCGTTGGTTTCTGAAATTGTAATTTGATGCCCCAAGATTAGCATTTTCACCACAACCATCTTAGTTTCAAAGAATAAGATGTGGTGAGAAGGAGAGGGACTGACTGTGAAACTGCTATCTCTATGCAGTAAGCAGACAAAAGATAATCCAACATTTTTAAGCAATTTAAACATGATTTGCAAAATAGTTGTAATAATGTTTTACCACCCTGGGGCGCCTCTGGCTACAATGTAGCTTGCCATCACCAGTGTGTGAATGTGTGTGTGAATGGGTGGATGACTGGATGGATGACTGGATGTGTAAAGCGCTTTGGAGTCCTTAGGGACTAGAAAAGAGCTATACAAATGCAGGCCATTTACCATTTTTTATTCAGTATGCCTCCAAAATCAGGGACTAAGCCCATAAACTCACCACGAAAGTGTTTACCATGTCATGTCTGTCTTCCCATAAACTATAGGACTGGGAGTCTTATCTCAACCCCATAACTCCAAGTGTATTATATTTGATAAATTAGTTTTTCAGGCTTCTACATCATCAGTGCCCCACCCCCACCCCAATATAATGTGTTGGAAAAGTGTATCATAATTTGGACCTTGATTCTGTCTATGCAGGTCGTGAGGAATCATGAACTCGTGGGTCAGGTGAGCCTTGATCAGCTGGAGGCAAGCGTTGATAATGTGCCAGTAACAAAAGAGGAACATTTGTCTAACATGGACCAGCTTGATGAGGACAGAGAAGATGTAGAAATGGAGGACCTTTTTGCAGACTGTGATGAGGTTCCACAAGCTGAGAACCTGGAGGAAAACTATACCACAGAGAAAAGTGCACTCCAGATCAGGGAATGCCAGGAAACCAACGGAGAAAGTCCTGGCGAGACTTCCGAATCAGACATTCAACATGAAAATGCAAAACCAAACTCTACTGTCCAACAAGAGCTGCAAAAACAAGCAGAGATTGTGTTGCTAGAGAATGCAAGAGAACAGGAGACAGGAAATGTGGAACAAAGTGTAACAGAAGTGAAAATTACAGATACCCCATGTGAGGATTACGGCAATCCAGAGGAAGAGAGGCAGACAAATAAAAACCAAGCCCAACCTAAATTCACAGAATCTGGAGACAAACAACAAACGGAGACAGGAAATGATTTCAAAGTGGATGAAGAAACACCAGCTCAAAAGCAAGACGTTAAAGCACTTGAGCGTAAAACACTGAACATCGAGGCAAAGGTAGAAGATGACATACTGCATCATATCTTACAGTTGGCCAATGATGACAGCAAGATGCATAACAAGGCAGATGAGGGTAAAACGGTTAAGATGGAGAAGGGCACTGAGGCAAGTGATGCAAGTGATATCCCATTAGCTGAAGAGAGCAACTTCCCTTTGTTCCAGAATCCAAAGAGTCAAGTTGGTATAGAGGCAAATTCAGCCTTAACAAAGCTAAATATTGCACATGTAAATAACACGAGGACAAAGGAGAGTTTAAAAATTGAAAGACATATGTTAACCCTCCCGCCCACTTGTGCACGACTTAAGATGATCACCGGCGATATTTTAGGTGTCTCGTTTACAAAATTAAAGCGGGAAGAAGTGCACACTCAGCAAAGCAGTGAACAGGAACCTAAACCTTGCACAGAAATACCAGTACTTGAGAAAGAATGTCTGAAGAAGGAAGTGCACTCTCCTGAATGCTTCAAGGAGGAAGAAGAGAAAGGTCCTTTTGAGCAGAAGCAGAAACAAGAATCTGAGATGCTCACAGAAGACAAGGAACGACACCAAGATCAGGCGCCTGGTGACCACGACGGGATAAAGGAGGATGATTGTCTGCAAGAGCATGAAGGTAAAAAGAAATTATGAGAGTGAATTAAAAGATTCGTTTTTGTGCATTTTTGTAAGCAAAACACATATTTTAAGTACACTTAAAAGTACACACTTAAGTACACTTTAACACTTGTTTAAAGTACAGAAAAAGAGACGGTAAATGCAGATATTGGGCAATATCAGTGATAGAGTTATGAAAATAAAAGTGCTCCCTCTTTGAATTGTAAGGTTTTATGTGTCAGGACTTTAGATAAGTACAATTAAAGATGAACTATTATGTCATTAATAATTTAACAAAAAAATGAGCCAAAATGCAGAAGCAGTGTGGAAAAACTAAAAAGGCCATCTTTGCTGCGTCTATAGGATGTAAGAAGGTAAGTAACAGCCAGATGCTACAATCATCAGCAAGTATGGTGACCTCTATGAAAACAAATTGTCTGGCAGTTCATTGGTCTGATTCACGTGTGTGATAAAACAATGCACAAGGCGAAGATGCTCAGACAAACCAAAAAAATATATGTAGAAGAGCTACATCTGGGACTCTAAAGGCTTCAATAGCGATGTCTAGCGATACTGCAAAGCATCACGTTTGGAGAAAACCAAACAGGATAACAGCACAAGCACCTTGCAGCACCTGTCAAGCAGGGTGGTGGAGGGGCGATGATTTAGGCTCGTTTCCAATCCACAGGACTGTGGCTGTGCTTAAATGAATGCCTGAAAACCTCAAACTGAACTGAAGCAATGTTGTAAAGACTGATAAAGTCATACAGACGATGAATGCTGTTAAGAATGGTTCTAGAAGATACTGAATATAAGGTGTACTTACTTTTTCACACACTGCTTCTGCATTTTGGTTGAGTTTCTGTTAAATAAATGTAATATATGTAATACATATAGTGTATTACATACATACAGTGTTGTTATATTTTCTTATTATGTGCTGATATGTAAATCCTTAGAATTGAAAGAGGGTGTACTTTCTTTTTCACATGACTGTATCTTAGTGCATTCCTAATATTAATTTGAAAAATTAAATTAAAAAAAACAGGACTGTGTGTGATTACAGACAAATCTGATGATAAAAAGTGATTCAAAGGAGGTGATCTATCTGTGTGATCATTGTTTATTTAGTCGTTCAAGCAAAAAATATGAGAACTTCTTGGGTTTCAGTTTTTCTTATCTTTCCTTTTTAGTATTTTAGAAGTTCTAATGGTAATTTTTTACTCTTTTTCTGAGCTTTTATCGACTTTTTTGTGATAACTAACTGTAGGTAAGTATTGGGTTGTGAACATAAATAGATTTTGAGGAATCTTCGGTATGGGATAATTACGTTGTTGATTTGTTTTCTTTTGTCCCCTCCCTCAGATACAACAACACAAGAACCTGCTGAAGTCCTGTGCTCCTCGTTTACAGAGCAGAAACGATTTACTTGTGAGTTCTGTGGAAGAAACTTGGTGAACAGCTCTGAACTGAAGCGTCACGTCATGCGGCATGGAATCTAACAGTCTTTTCCACGTTTTTTTTATTTGGGTTTCCATTTTATGGAAAGTTCCTTCCAGTGTTGTGTTGAGTTACGCATTTTAGATTTTGTTATTCTGATATCTTATCTAACTGTACGTTTACATATTTACGTTTCCTTTTTTTTGTGCATTTTTAAACCTTTTCCTATAAAATGATTTTATGGTAAAGCTGTTAAACATAGGTGTGATTCAGTAAATAAAACTTTGAACCAATATGGTGAATGTATTATGTGTGACACACTGTATTTAAAATCTTTAGAATTTCTTTTTGTATTTTTTTTTTAAACACTAATGGATAATGGCCGTGATCAACTGTCATCCAGACTTCATTTTTATTCCTGTAGTTTGTGCAGGGAGGTATTATTTATGAGAAGTTATTACTGTAAAATCTGCAGAAACCTCTACACTGTGAACTAATTTTACATGAAAACGTTTACATAGAGTTAAATACCAGAACTGAACCAACTTCCATAACAGAAAGTTAATTAAATGCTGCCTTCGGGTGTTGTTTGGTATTTCAACACACTTTTATTGTGTATTTTGTACTGAAAAGGAAAATAATTGACAGTAAAATATCAGTATTTAGTTTGGTATTCCATGTTAACGAAATTTTGTTTTGTTTTTTTTATACTTCAATTTGTTTTGAATTTAAAGTGTGTTTGCAGCACCTGATATTTATTTTCCTCCTAGCTTAGAGTGGCGCCTTCTATGAAAGTGGTGAATTTAAACATTTTTAGTTAATTTTGCTATTACAGTAGATGTCACTGGTGTCAGAAAAGGCAGTACATCTGAAGACACAGACTCGTGCACAATAGGTCATAAATGATTAATAAATGGTCCATTTTTTTTTTTTCAATTTCTTGAACAACAGCAAAAAACGGACGCAGGCTGGACCAAGAACTAATCAGGGACATTTACAGAAGACTGAAACAGAGTTAAAGTTTAAAAAGTTAATGTATTATGAGACCACGTGGGTTCATATCCTTGTATTATAAAACATGGATGCTTTGTATTAAAAGTGTTGCCCTGTAGCAAAAATCAAATAGTGCATTAAGAAAATATAATCTGGTTACAACAATAAATGTTTGATTTCAAATGTCTTGATTTAAAGAGCAATGTGCACATTAGCTAAATAATACTGTGCAAATGGCTTACCCACCCCTCTTTTTTTTTTTAATTTTTGATGTGGATATAGGAAATGGGTGTAGCAAATTATAAAAATGTGAAAATAGAAATACAGTATACCGAGAAAAAAGTCTGATTGGACATTTCTGATGAGCCTGAAATTCAATACTTGGTATGGCCACCTTTTTTCATCAACACAAACTAAACTCTCAAGGGAACAAGGCTAGGTGCCTTGTTCCCTTGAGTGCTTCTCTTGTAATTCTTTGGATGTTTGTTGACTTTGGTTTTGTTCTTTGTCAATATAATCCCACACTGCTTCAGTAATATTAAGTTCTGGGCTCTGGGAAGGAAAATCCATGACTTACTGGGTTCAGTTGTGTGTGTGTGTGGTTTTTTTCTATCCCAATATTCTTTCACTGCATGGGAGGTGTGTTTGGGGATCAGTTTCGTGAAAAATTTTCTTATTGCCAATCAGATGCTTTCCTACATGGTTTTCCATGTTTGATCAAAACCTTTATAATAAGATCCCCAACACCACTGGCTGAAATGAAACCCCAAACCATGACAGCACCTCCACCATAACCTCTTCTATACATATTGACAATTTGAACTAAACATTTCACATCTGGATTCATCCCTCTATAAGGACTTCTGTCACTGATTTTCAGCCCAGTTCTTGTGTAATTTGGCATACTGAGCATTTTCTCCCTGTTTTCTACCAATGGCTTCTTGACAGCCACTGAAACCATTTCAGCCAGGCATCAGCGAACAGAAAATGGATCGACTAAAAGGCTGTCTTTTCACTTTTCCAGTTTCCTCCAATTTTTTATGGCACACTCTGCCACCAGTGATGGTGTTAATAGGACAATACAACGTTTGGCCATGCCACTGTTTGATTATATTCCAGTCATCAAAGTGAACTACATGGCATTACAGCCTTACTGTTTCAATAAATTCTCTAAGCACTGCTTTGACGCACTGAATCAAAAGATTTGTTGGACCACCACAGAAAAACCTTAACGAGGGAGAAAGGCGAAAATACGAGCTTACGAGGGTCACGTGAAGGCAGCATTTTCTTGTGTTTGCGTTGGTTACGACACACTCTTGTCATCCAAATGTAAGAGGACGCCGCTTCCTGGTGTGTACTCAATAATGGACTGACTGATGAGCCAGGTCGAGGTGAACTTGTCCTCACTTTGATCTGCTTCTCTGAGTCCACCGCTCTGCGCACACTGGGTAAGTTGAACGTGTTAAAGTGACATTAGAAGAAATACATAGGGAGAAAAATCGAGGGAAAAATGCGATGCTGATAAATATTGGTCATTACCACTGGATCCAAACCATTTACATGTAGAGAAACGTGTTTTGTGCTTTTAGATGAAAATATTTGAAAGCACAACCTAACACATTTGTGTGTTGATGCTTTTTAAGTTCATACAAATTGAGGTGGATTTGCTCGGGGGAGGAAGGCTGCAGGAATTGTTTCCTCCTTCCTTGACCAACACGTTTTTTCTCCCTCTGTTTCCTGATTACTTACTGTAAGTAGATGTGGTTAATCAAGGGTGTCGGTAATTACACGTTTACCGGCATAAACTGGTGTAAACGTTTTGTATTTTAAACCTGTCCAGTCCAGGAAACGCTTCTTTTTACATACTAATAGTGTCCACATCTTTATAACCTTAACGCGAAAATACAGCTACTCGAATATTGTACCGTCTTCAGGTGCTTCTTTGAGTATTTAAGTGTTTTAGTATACTTCTCTGGGACACTGTAGTGATACTTACTGTAATTACCTTTGGGGTAAAAGCGACCTTCTCAGTTTTATTTCGTTTTTTAAGTTGTTGAAACCAAAATATGCAACTTAAACGCTGTTTTGCACTTGATAACAGTATTATCCTGCGCCGTCTTTCACATTGGGTAACCACAGCAGATGGATCCCATATTTGATATGGCTCTGCTTTGATGCTGGATGCCCTCCCCGACCCAGCCCTGGATGCTCCTGCTTATCTGAATGAATGATTATTTCTGTTTTCCACAGTTGGAGTAAAATGTCAGCACACTGAGTAACTGAATAAACATTATTTTACTAAATTTAACTAAATAAAATAGATTTAAAAATACACATGGTACAGGTACTGTACCTACACATTTAAGTGATAAGAGAAATAGAGACCTATTTCAGTTGCAGTAATTCAGTTTATTTAAAAGGAAAAAGTACTTAAATGATGATTTTGTATGATTTGTACAAAGCAAGAAACTCAAGGAAAAGTAAAGAAACTGCTTCAGTTTGATCGGGATAGCCTACAGTAGTAACTCTTTAAGGGTGAATTTCTTTTAAGGATGGCTCTGCTTGTTTGTGTTATTTGAGAAAAGTCACGAGGGGCATTTTAACACACTATATCAAAAGTGCTGCTCTTTGTACAGCAGGAAAATAAACACTATCAGGTGGAAGAATGTCAGCCGTAAACAAATCCAAGGAAGATGAAGGCAACTTCTCCACAAAGGTCATCAAGATTGTGTTTATCATCCTGCTGCTGGACCTGCTGGGATTCACTCTGATTCTACCTCTGCTGCCTTCTATTTTGGATCACTATGCAGAAAGCGGGGTTGGTCTTTCATTTATTTATTTATGTATTTATTTATAGCAGTATAATCATGTAAAGGCACTTTTAAAATCACAGCAGATATTAAGCTGAAAAGCCTGCTATACATGACAAGGAAACAGGTTAAAAGCATTACAACTTTGAAGGTGATTCCAGCAGCCTTATTTCCTGCCAGTGATGATCAAAGGGTAACAGTGTTTACTGAAGACATTTTTTTTTTTGCAGTGTGAAAATTGTTAGATGGGATTTTTTAAATGGAATTCCCTCAACAGACCGTTTCTACATTGTGAAGAAACGAACAAAGATGGTTTTGTTTGAAGAATCTCCTCCATAAAAACTGTAACAAACTCATGAGTGATTAGATTAGTCCATGCCTGAATCCGCCTGCTGAGTCACGGTGAAGCGACCACTTTGCTGGTATTTATACTATAGCTCTGTGATGCTTTGTTTGTGTGTGGGCAGGATGGTGTGTATCAGTCTCTTCAAACTGTTGTGGACTGGTTCCGGGAAGCTGTTGGGATTCCTTTGGAAAAGAAATACAACAGTGTCCTGTTTGGAGGTATATTGGATTAATTTTAAACATCAGATTTATTCAACATTAAGGTCAAATTTATATTTTCAGTGTTGCAGGCTCATTGGTTTAATAATGCTGCTTTTTTCCCCCTACAGGTCTGATTGGCTCACTGTTTTCTCTGCTACAGTTCCTGGCATCACCTGTAACCGGGGCTCTGTCAGACTCCTATGGCCGGCGACCCCTGCTTATGCTCAGCACAGTGAGGAAAACATCACTTTTTAAAGTTTTGCTTATCACTATTCGTGCTGTAAGAAAACACAAAGCCCTTTCTCCAGAGCTGACTCATTCACATCTAATTGGGTGCCTTGTGTTTCAGTTAGGGCTGATGTCCTCCTATGCAGTCTGGGCTGTTTCCCGGAGCTTCAGCATGTTCCTTTTGTTTCGGGTAATTGGGGGCATTTGTAAGGGCAACGTCAGCCTCTGCACTGCCATCATAGCCGACCTGCCGTGCCCGAAAGCACGGAACCGAGGAATGGTAGGCAGAAATATTTGTGGTCATTACAGGAAATGTTTTGTTGAAGTGAAATTAATTAAAATTACTTTGTGTTATATTTATACATGCTTTTTTTTTTTGTTATCAGTACACTTAGCTTAGCATGACCCTCACATGTATTGAGAATAGATGAATAAAGTGTCTTTCTGTTTTCTGTTTCCCTCTGTTGTAATCAGGCCATGATCGGCGTTGCCTTCTCCTTGGGCTTCACTGTGGGGCCTCTGATGGGCGCCTACTTTGCTATCACCTCTAAAGCAACAGGAAATGTCTTCTACCTCACTCCAGCTCTGCTCGCCCTGGCTTTCAGCGCTGCCGATCTGCTCTTTATTTGGCTGATGCTGCCAGAAACATTAACAAAGGACGTCAAGGTTAGTTAGAAACACTCCTGCTAATACAAACAGAACTAAATGCAGTTTTAAACAGTAGACATACATTTTCCAGCCATCAGTTGTGCTGTATGGATTCCCAAAACACCCTGTGGTAGAACAAGTATGAAACTTTTTCACTTAAAGTTGACCTATTATGCTACAATTGTGTAGATTTCCATGACTCACAGTTCAAAACAGTGCTCATTTATCTTACACTGAGCTTTGTCTCAAACAAGAAGTCTTTAGCTCAGTTCTCCTTCCCTATTACCCAACAGCAGATGGGTTAGACCGCTTTAGTAATTGCCAGAGCCGTTTGTCTGAAATGGCCATGTAAGGACATCCACTGTATTTGACAACATACTGATCTAACAGTAGAAAAAACAATGTAACCATATATTTGTATTGTGTTTACAATATGTTTCTCTAAAAATGATTGCTATGATTGAAAAATATATTTAGTGTAGTAAAAAAGTACTTTTTTCCCCCATGAAGAGGAAGTATCACACACCTTAAATACAAAGTACTTCAATAAGGGCCAATATCAGTACCAGTATCAGTGACTATCTGTTTCCCAATGTTTTCAATTTTTCATGCTGAGCTAAGGTAACAGGCTGCTGGGTGCTGGACCATCCTTTGCCCTCCTTTTGAACTACTTTAATTCTTCAAGACATAAATTCAACAAGGTGCTGGAAAAACTTTTCAGTGATTTTGGTCCATACTGACAGGAGAACACACCGTTTCAGGTGGAGATTTTGTCAGCTGCACATACATGGTGGGAATCTCACTACCGCCATTTCACAAAGGTGCTCTGTTAGATTGAGATCAGCTGACTTTGGAGTCCATTTGAGTTCAGTGAACTACTTTAATCAGTCATCAGAGCATGTGCACACTGTAGTAAGACTGGGATGGTCAGCAACAATACTCACTGTGTACAAAAAATTATCCCCCACACATTACACCACCACTACCAGCCTGAATCATGATATACTGCAGGATGAATCCATTCCTTCATGTTGTTTAAATCAAATTGTGACTGCCTTAGCCCACCTGCGTCAAGATTCCACATGTTGTGCATTCTTCTACGTACCTTGGTTGTAAGTGGTCATTTTAGCTACTGTTGTGCTCCTAAAAGCTCGTAGAAGTCTGGCCATTCTTCTCTAGCTTTTGGATTTTAATCCACAGAACTGCCACTCACTGAGTAATTTGTCCTTTTTGAGCCATAGTCTGAAAACCCTAAAGATGGTTGTGTGTGAAAATTAAAGTAGATCATCCATTTCTGAAATAGTCAGACCACCGCCAACAAACACCCATCCATCCATTTTCTTCCGCTTATCCTTATCAGGGTTGTCAGGTGGCTGGAGCCTATTTCAGCTACCATAGGGAGAGAAGGAGGCGGGGTACACCCTGGACAGGTTGCCAATCTGACCAAGGCTTACTCATAGAGACAGACAACCACATTCACCCACCTTTGGGCAGTTCAGAACCCCACTAATTGCACGTCCTTGGACTGTGGGAGGAACCTAGATAGAACCCACTCAAACACACGGAGAACATCCAAACTCCACACAGAAAGGCCTCGTCCAGGTGCTAGTGTCGAACTCAGGACCTTCCCATTGTGAGGCAACACTGCGCCACCGTTGTGCCCACCCCAACAGACATGTCATATTTAAATTACATTTGAACAAGCTTTATATCTTTGTTGCACATTGCTAAACACAGGATATACTGATGTCTGATGTTTAGAGTATTTCGATCCTCTTTATTCCTTCTTCAGCAGAAATTATATGAAAGTTTTTCAAAAACCTTATGAGGTGTACTTTAAGCAATTTTTGTCATTCCACTTAACGCATGTCTGGACAGGTCTATGGCTGCTGATCCACTGTGTACACCACCTTATTAGTAAGGCGATGATTTATATGCATGTCTCTCCAGATTGAGCAACATCCCTGAAACCACCAGGCGAGGAATGTTTCAAAGAGACAGTGATCACTGTTCGGATTGAACATGTCTGATTTTTCTCAGTTTTCACCTACCCACCGCAGAAAAATTAAATAAATTAAATAAAAATGCTGAAGAAACAGCATTGTTTTTGTTTTTTTCAAATCATTATTCACTGAGAGAGAGATGCAGATCATTTTTCTTGTTCCATTTTAGGCTTTGTCTTCAGGCTGTGGGGACTGCAGGGACCTGCTGCATCCATTATCCTTGTTCTATTTTGCAGCTGTTAGTAAGAAAAAAGATCAACTTTCAAGAAACGGTGAGTAGTGTATACACTGCATTCATCTGGGATTGTCCCGTTTATAAAGAGTGAATAAACCTTAACACAGTGCTGCACTATTGGGCTGTGTTTCACAGGAATGCAAAGCCTTCGAGTGCTGGGGCTGGTTTATTTCTGCTACCTCTTCCTGTTCTCTGGTCTGGAGTTCACCTTAAGTTTTCTTACTCACCAGCGTTTCCAGTTTACAAGGTATAAACTCAAAGAGAAGGCTGTGTACTCTGAGTTTCCCTTTTAAGTCTGACAAACAGCAACCTTATATTTTTCTCTCTAACAGCATGGAGCAGGGAAAGATGTTTTTCTTTATTGGTGTCATCATGGCTTTAATCCAGGGTGGTTATGCTCGCAGAATAAAACCTGGGCAGCACATCAGGGCTGTTCGTATGGTAAAGTCACCAACTGCTTGCATGACAAATACTGATCTAATGCCGTTGTTAGTGTTAATGGAACAGGATAAATCACTGCACAAATGTCTACCTTACTGAACCATTTTTCCTTTTTTTAGGCAATCATTGCATTGATCCCAGCCTTTGTAATCATTGGGTTATCGTGGAATGTAACAATGCTGTACATTGGGTTGTCACTGTATTCCTTTGGTGAGTCAAAATTACTGTATTCAAAATATGCAGTAACTCAGTTTCATCTGTCTTGTCTTGACAGCACCCAAGAATGTGTAAATAAATCTAAAAACTATGCGATAAACTACTGCCAAAATACATAACAGGACAGTACACTCTTAAAATAGAAGAACACTGCCAAGAACACTTTCAAGGATGCAGTAATTAAACTATTGCTTAAGAAGACTTTGCCTGATCCAGCTGTCTTAAGTAATTATAGACCAATCCCCATCCCTTCTCTTATTTCAAAAATTCTTAAATGAACAACTATAATATAGTCAAGCAGTCATTAGCAGAGGAGTGGTTTATCTGAAGAGTTTCAGTCAAATTTCAGAATGAATTATACTCATGTGGAGTTCCACAGGGTTCTGTACTGGGACCATTTCTATTTACATTTTACATTCTTCCCTTAGACAATATCATTAGTAAATCCTACTTACATTTTCATTGATATACAGATTATATGCTGCTATATTTATAGCAAATTATGTAGCTAAACCACAGATATGTCTTACAGAACAAAGGCCTGGATGTCTGGATTTATTTTTCATTCATTTTCAAAATTGAGATAAAACTAATGTTATTATATTTGGCCCCCGAAATTTTAGAAACATGGTGTCTAACCTGATACTTAATCTGATGCAAAGTCCAGAAATCTAGGCGTTGTTTTGATCAGAATATGTGTGCATATTAAAGTAGGGATCCTTTTTTTTTTTTTTTAGTCTGCTCCCTAACAGGATATCACTTTAGCTTAAATACTTCGTGTTATTCTTATCAAGTCGTCCTCTAGCTTTTCTAAGAAGCAAAATATCAGATTGTTACTGTATTGTATGATATTGAGCTATATAGCATTTTACTTAAATGTCCCTAAATTATAAAATTGTTCCAACGTACTATGTATCCTATTCTTACAGCGGCTGCCATAGTTGTCCCCTGCTTGTCAACTCTAGTTTCTGACCATGGTGAGCCTTTTATCAAATCAAAGTATCAAAAATATTTTGATCCTGCTATAATGTTGATACTGTTGCTGAAACCCACTGTTGCTGATTCCTCTAGGCTCAGCCAGTCAGAAGGGCACTGTGATGGGGATTCTGCGTAGTTTGGGCGCCCTGGCCAGAGCGTTGGGCCCAGTTGTGTCCTCCTCAGGTGAGGAAACTGAAACTAAAGGATTATTCCATAGTGCTGCTTTTCTCTTGAAATGGTGCTATTTGAATTATTTGTTATATATTCATATTTGTTTTGTTTTAACTGATTTGTTTGCAGTGTATTGGATTGCTGGAGCACAGACCTGCTTTCTTATCACATCGGCCTCCTTCGTCTTGCCCTTAGCTCTTCTGGGCATAGCCAGGAGACTAAAAGAGGAATGAGCAACTTAAAGACTTTAAAACAAACCTTGTGTTTCATTACCTACATTAATGCAATGATGTTTACATCTTCTGGGAAAGCAAGCACTAAATTCACAGTAATAGGATGTTTACTTTTCCATGCCGTTGGCCAAAGATTAAAAAATGAAACAAAATGATATGAGAAGATGGTACAAATGCCAAAACGAATGAATGAACATAATGTTGTTTGTGTGTTCATATAGACCGGTGTGTATTGTAGACTGGGTGGGTTAGAAGGAATTCCATGTGATATTAGTGCTCCTGGTGCACAGATATTTTTGTAATGTTGTATTTTATTAATCACTAAGATTTTCTATTTTGCGAAGGATACTTTAGCATTAACACACATAAAACTTTTTGATGTTCTATTCTTTACTACAGCGAATAAAACATCAGTCCATGGCAATGAACAGTTATCTTTGAACCTTTTGTATATTTTTTCTAATTCATTCTATGTGAACTACACATTAAATACTGTACTCAAGTACAGCTTTGATCAACATCTTTATACTTTAGTATTTGGGTCTACTTAATGCTTTTGCTGCATACATTTTACTTCACAACATGTATCTAAAATACATTTTTAAAGGTAAGATATGTTTTTGATATTTTTTTAGTATATAAAAATAAAGATTACAATCTTTATTCTTGGTAAATGCAAAAAAGGGAAATTCTTCATGAGTTTTGTTTTTTAATCTGAGTTTAACTTGATTTATTCTGAACATAGTATACACAGTTCGATGCTTTCATATCAAGAAAACTAAAATAAATGTAAAGTCCAGTTAAAACAAAGGAAAGTGTAAGCACCATCCATGAAAATCCTTATACTCCATGTACGATATGAAAGAAACTTAAATTTGATATATTATGTGTGACTTTTTAGTCAACGACTTTGTGATTCAATTGGTTTAACAGTTCAGGTTCTTAACCGGTTCTCATCATGGGGCAAATTAACATGTAAGCACAAGACCCAAACAGGTGTGGTTAGTTTTATGGCTGATTTACAAACGTATGGCTTTTGTAGTGTAACAGAAATTAAATCAGGGGTTCCTCAGGGGTCTGTTACTGGTCTATTACTCTTTAACCTTTACATGCTCCTCCTTGGCACTATCATAAAGAATCGCAATATATCCTATCATACTTACACAGATAGTACACAGCTGTACTTATCATTTTCTGATGATCTAACCTCTGTTCACAAACTGATGCACTGATGACATTAACAGTTGGCTGTCTAGAAACGTTTTAAACATGGAAATCCTTGTCCCTGGTCCAAAAAGTCAGAGAGAGAACATTTTTTCATATTTATCATCCCATACAGTCTCACTCTGTTTCTGTCTGGAACTTCTGCAGCATTTTGGACAGTGATCTCAGTTTTAATAATCACATCAATAAGGTCACCAGAACTGCTTTTTACCATAGATATTTATACAGAATTCAAAAAAGTTAGAAAAACCTCAATCACAAACTAACTGAGAAATTGGTCCAAGTGTTCAGCAAGTTGGACTACTGCTCTGTTTGCAGGATTATCCAAATTACTAGTAGGACAACTTCAGCTTGTCTAGAGTGCAGCGGCGAGTCCTGACACGAAAATTGGACCATATTACCCCAGTGCTAAAGTCACTTCACTGGATCCCAGCTGAATACAGAATTACATTTAAAATCCTTCTATTAGCTCATAAAGCTCTCAGTGGTTTGTATAGTACACATCTGACTTCCTCCAGTAAACTTCTGACTAGCTCAGTGTCTATTACTCAGTCGTTCCTCTCAGATTTTCAGTTGCAGATCTTTTAACTGTCTCCAGAGATAAATCTAAGTGTGCTGAGGGTGCTTTCACATATGGTTGTGTTCTGGATTAAGCTGTCTACAGACCTAAATTTAATCTAATCTGTGTTCAAAAACTTTTTGTTCTCACAGGCTTACAGTTAATAACTGTGTGCATGGATGTGCACTTTACTTCGTTTTATGTCTGTGAAGGTTCTCAGTCATCCAGGTCATCGTAGTCAAAGGAGCTTGCAAAGAAAAGCGTCTGGACTTCTTTAAGTTACTTGAAGACGTTTCACCTCTCATCCGAGAGGCTTCTTCAGTTCTAAGGTCAAATGGTGGAGAGTCCCAGATATAACCCTAGTGGGAGTGTCCCCCCACAGAGGGACAAAAGGACCCCCTGATGATCCTCTAATCGCCTGAGCCAAGGTGTGGAACTGGGTGTGGGTCCCAATCAGCCAGAGTTTCGGGTGGGTTCATTGTGAAACCTGGCCCCACCTTATCATGCGAATTCCTGAGGTCAGATGGCCCAGGATGTGAGTGGGCGTTAAGGCGTCTGGGAAGGGATCTCAAAACTGGATTATAGATGGCAGAGAGTTGGTGTCGTAAACCACCGCCTCTGTTCAAAGATGGTCGCTCACAGTGGACATAGATGGCTTCTTTCACTCCTGGTTTGAAAGAGGAGTGAAAGAAGCCATCTATGTCCACTGTGAGCGACCATCTTTGAACAGAGGCGGTGGTTTACGACACCAACTCTCTGCCATCTATAATCCAGTTTTGAGATCCCTTCCCAGACGCCTTAACGCCCACTCACATCCTGGGCCATCTGACCTCAGGAATTCGCATGATAAGGTGGGGCCAGGTTTCACAATGAACCCACCCGAAACTCTGGCTGATTGGGACCCACACCCAGTTCCACACCTTGGCTCAGGCGATTAGAGGATCATCAGGGGGTCCTTTTGTCCCTCTGTGGGGGGACACTCCCACTAGGGTTATATCTGGGACTCTCCACCATTTGACCTTAGAACTGAAGAAGCCTCTCGGATGAGAGGTGAAACGTCTTCAAGTAACTTAAAGAAGTCCAGACGCTTTTCTTTGCAAGCTCCTTTGTTTACTTCGTTTTGTTTTCATCATAAACTTGCATAGGTGTTTTTATCTTCTGTGTAAAACTTATTGAGTTAAAGCAGGCCTATGATCAAATGTGCTATATAATTAAACCAGACATTGACGTTTGGTACTCAGAGTAAAGCTTTTTAGTTTTGTTAATTTAACAAAGTAGAAAAATTTAAAGACGCAATTCTCTTTCATGAAATACTAAATAAATACACAACAATTTATTTTGGATTTTTCAAAGAAGTCAAAGCAAACTACAACAAAATATAACTAATAATGTGTTATCGTTCCAAGCAGATGTGCAAACCACTACACTACGGAGCCAGCGTCAGTAATAATGTGTATGTAGTGCAATTTTAATCAACTTAAATTAAGTAGGGCCAAGCAGCAAAGTTAATCTGGGGTCCTCCTGTATGTTTAGATAATGTTAAGTGTTTTATATTTACACATATATGCACAGAGTATAGAGTTATAGATATGTTTATGCGTCTGCTAGCCTTCGGGGTCTCAATAAAAGATGGATTCATAGAGTTTATTATACTTTTTTAATTAACAGGAATACTCGTTAAACGGTTTACGTTGTTTTATCAGAAGGTGTCGCTGTGGATCTCCTGACTGCACATGTAAACACCAGCTGTTTCACGCAGCTAGCTGCTCAGGCTACATGCTGTCAAACAGGTTGCTTAGCCTGGTTAGCCATGCACACACTTTTGGGGTAGATTATTGTCTGTACACTCGTAGATGGAGCTTGGCGACTTGTATGAGCTTATATGAAGATGCGAAGATGTGACTTCAACTAGAGTGATGGACAAGGTATTTTATGAAAATGAATGCCGCATTTGTTTTCTTTTGCTAGCTAGTTAGCTAGAGAGCTAACGAATGTTAGTTTTTGCAGCTGAGCGTGAGCTAACTCTTAGCAAACTTTAACTGTTAGTTACACGAGCGAGATACTGCTAAGACAATGTGTGGTTTGAACACAATAATGAGCTAATAGTTCAGTTATACTGTAAGACATTTTCAACCCGGCGGTTACTATTGTGCAACATAAGCTGGATGTTCTGTAATCAAGTGGAGATGGATGCGTTTCGTTTTTTGTGCATTGTGAGTCCAAAACATCGATATAGCGGTTAGTCTTAAGCTAAATTTCTTTATGCAAATTCTACTCGAATTTGGAATTAATGGCGTGATTATCAAAGGTCAAACACCAACACGCTGTTTGGAGGCAGAAGAAAAAACTGTCATGTGCTTTGCTTTCCAGAACTTTGACCACAGACACCAGAGGGGGTCCAGGAAACCGCCTGCAGAGCCCCACACATCAGCATCAGCGCAACCTCTGATTCTACCAAACCCTTATACCTCCGATCAGATTTCAAGAGGGTAGGAAGTTATAATTTTCAGGGGTATTTAATCATTTGGCTTTTCATCAGGTGCTCATGTTGTTACAATTTGTTAAGAAGCCAGTCAGGTCTGAGCCCAAAACCAGCAGGCAGAGGAGGAGATGCACCGAGGAGTCATGGCTACAGCAGCAGCCGTCCTGTTAGAGAGGCCAGTGATAACTTCCTACAGAGCAATAGGACCAAACAGGATCCCCAAGCTAAGGTTGGTTTTATTTTTATTTACAGAAACCTACATATAAACAAACTTTATTCATGAAGTAAAGTGTTATTTTCTAATTAATCTTCACAGATGCCTCAAAACAAAAAGGACTCTCAAGGAAAATTCATGGGCAAAACCTCAGTGGACATGCAGAAAAAAGGTAAGTGGCGTACATGGTATTAACTTATTTTGGGAATAATTTCTTGGTTCAGATGCTAGTTTTTGTATTGAATGTACAAACAAAATATTTTTAACATTGGAAATAATTTTGTGGTCAAGTGATTCCCAAATATCCCATGGGATTTGGTATCTGCACGTATTACTGCCATATACAGGAGGGCAAAGAGACACGAATGATCGGCTAACTTGTGAGTTGCCCACACATTAAAGGCTTGGTTATTGCTTTAGTGCCTTGGGCATGTTTGTGCACCAACCTTGTTGCTTTCTCATGTTACTCAAACTCCAAGTAACAACCTATGCCGATGACCCAGCAGATATTATTGTGAAAGCTGCCTGTCTTACAGCTTCACGCGGATTTGGAATGTCTGTGGCCCTTAGCCTAAGTGCATAAACCTCTGGGAGCAGTTTGGCAATGTTAATATGGTGCCAAGAAAGCTAAAGGGGCACAGAGAGATTCTGAAAGAAGCTTGGCCTACTTTAAAGGAGCTCTACAGCTGAAGCTGCAAGACCATTTAATGGTTTGTGTGTAATGATATCTTGCAAGATCTAGATGCTGCAGATAAACTGTAACTGTCTGAAATGCAATTAAAGAATGAATTGACAACATTCATTTGAGATGATGTAGAGCAAAGGTGTCAATACAGTGAGAATTGCAGTCATTCTTGATGAGATTCTTTAGCATATTGTTGTCTTATAGATTTTGTTTGTTTGTTCAGTTTTGGCCAGTGATGAACAGAATTGTAGTATGTTGGGCACAAAATGTTTAAAACCCTCTGCTTTATGTAAATACCTCTCCTTTAATATTTCATAATTCATTCCCAGGTTTTAAAGCTACAAGATCTGCCCCAACCTCTGCAGGGAAGCCAAAACCAGCACAGACAAATTCTGTCCCATTTGAAGTGAAGATGGCTGATTTTCCAGAATTGGGTGGTGTTTCAGTGGCCAAAGCAGCTCCTCCTGTTCAGAAAGAGTGCTGGGGTCCTCCCAAACTCACAAGCTCCCAAACTCCAAAATTGGCATCTTCTTGGATGGTCAGCTCATGGGAATATCAAATGTTAAGCTATGTGACAGCTCTTGCACATTACAGAAAGCTATACTCATGATGTTGGTGCTGCTGTAATTTTTTGTTGCATAGTCTGGCAGCAGAGGATCTCCAACCCTACCTGGTCTTCAGGTGTGTGCCACTAATGCCAAGCCAGAAAGCCAAGTTATCCAAGCAGGTAGGCTCAGATTTACTCTAGTCTGTCTTTCAGCGATTTTAAGGCAGTTTTAAAAATATTTCACACGTTGATTATCTTTATTTGGTGTGTGTGCACAGTCCAACCGGTGGTGACGTCCTGGGCTAACATTGCCTCTCAGCCTCCGAAGAAACTTGATCCCAATGACAAGACAATCAGCTGTAACAGTATGCAGGTATGATGCATGTTTTAGATTCTCAACAATTATACCAGATTCCTAGGCAATTGGCAAATCTTAACAATCTGTAAGTGAATTAATTATTTTCATGAGGTAAGCCTACCATTTATTTTCTGGCTCTTATCTGGGCCCATGTTTTGATTTCAGCTGGAGACACAAGTCCCTTCGGGGATACCGTTTGGAAGGGCATCATGTTTTGCCAAATCGACACGGGATGCTCCTACGTCCCTTGTGACAAGAGAGCAGCCGAAATTAACTTCTATAAATAAAATTTGAGTAAATATATCATAAAAAGATTTAATTGGACACTTAAAAGTTAATTTGAGTATTATAGGTGTGAACACATTTTTTTTTCATTATTCTACAAGAAAGGCGAAATAGCCCTCTCACTACCCCTTCTCTGCGTTACACTTTATATACTTACCACATTATACACTCATACCTACATAAGAGTGTGTGATGGAAAGAAATCTGTAAGGCTGTAACTAAATATTACTACATATATCTGAATATTTGTGAGTTGTGTATGTATTCGTTTTGTTGCATTGGGGCGATTGTGGCTCAAGAGTTGAAAGTTCGCCTTGTAATCGGAAGGTTGCCAGTTCGAGCCCCGGCTCCGACAGTCTCGGTCGTTGTGTCCTTGGGCAAGACACTTCACCCATTACCTACTGGTGGTGGTCAGAGGGCCCAGTGGCGCCAGTGTCCGGCAGCCTCGCCTCTGTCAGTGCGCCCCAGGGTGGCTGTGGCTACAATGTAGCTTGCCATCACCAGTGTGTGAATGTGGATGACTGAATGTGTAAAGCGCTTTGGGGTCCTTAGGGACTAGTAAAGTGCTATACAAATACAGGCCATTTACCATTTGTTGTCGTGTTTTGTTTTGTTTTTAAATAGCTCACTCTTGGCTCTTGATGTCTCTCGCACAGCAGTAACCATCACACTTAATTTCACTTATGCACCATCCATTTAGTAGCTTTTGGCTTTTTTTGTAATTAACCTTTTTATTAGGTTTTCTTAAATGTAGGTCGATTTTTCACACTAATTAAAAATATGTGGATAGTATTACTCTGCAACAGAGCTCTCACTGCTCTCCCGTTACACTCTGTATCCACAGAGGCTGAGCACCATCACAGAAAAAGCAAGAAGCAACAAATGTTCTCTCGAAGCTTTCATTTTATTTATAAATGTAAATGAAATTACAGCATGCCAAATTGCAATAGTTATAAAATCTGACACAGCACACCTGCTGAAGTCCAAGGTAATTACAGTTTTTTAATGCCATATCAGCTTGTCCACCTGACATGCGTCACAGTTATAGTGATAATTATGCCTCGTTTCACTTTCCACATTTGCAGCTCCATTTGCAGGTTTGCAACTTGTACCTCTTTTGCAATCAGCACAGAGGGACTCGTGTTCTAGCTCTGAATGCGGCACACCTCCCTCCATTATGTTCAGGAAGCAGCAGCACCCTGACATAGTTTGTGCACTGTGTGAGACACATATAGCTTATAACCGTCTAAGTCATTCTAGCACAGGCAGATATAGTTGCTTAAAGTATGCATATGATTATGTTGTCTAACCGCCCTCCAAAAATCTTTTTCAACTTTGTTTGAACTTTCATTGTGGATTATCATAAATCTATTGATCTAACAACAACAAACAATGCCATTCACAACAGCCATGGAAATCTCTACCATTATCAGCACAGTCTTTAGAGTGCAGTACTTAAAATTGTGTTCAAACTATGGCAACACTGGAGAGTTTCTGTGAAGAGCTGTTCTTTATTTACAAAGACATTGTAAACCAAACCAAAATAAGCAAGGCAACAGAGTAATGAGGCCAAAGAGACATTATTTGTGAACATCAAGCAAACATGTAATTATAGACACACAGACTATATATCATGGTGTTTACATCCTTGATATAACAGAATTTATCAAATGGGTTGCTCAACATAACAAAAAGCTAAACTTTCACAGTAAGCCTTTATATTTTCATGGGACGTTTGAGCTTTGTCATTTTTATATCTTATCAGATTGAGAGCATGGCTGCACAGGAGGAAGAGATAGCTCCAGGGAGGAAAAAGCGAAAGAAAAAGAAGAAGGCGAAAAGTAGCAGTGAGGGTGCAGGAGGTGACTCGTCAGAGCCGGTGATTTCTCAAGAGCCTCCAAAATTTGAGGTGAAGAAAAAAAAGTTGTGAATTTTTGTTCAACTCGTTCTGTTGCTAGGAGAAGGATTACTTCTGTTGTATGGTTTTCTTTGAAGGATGAAGAGGAGTTCCCAGACTTGACTCTTGCTTTGTCAAAGACTGAAAGGTTAATAACCAGCAGCAATACAAAACTATGCAATGAGGTACTCATCATTTCATCATATATATATTTAATATTAGTCTAAAATTAAATTTATAGTGTTTTTTATGATAGTGATTTTTACATTCTTTTTAAGGAAAACCAAAGAGAAGGAAGTCAGCATCAATCTGCTGACCAGAACCAGGTAAAATCACCCGCAGCAAAGACACAACCCACTGAAACAGGAAAAAAAGGACAGGTTTGTGTCTTGTGTACATTAAAGTTAACCTTTAGAATTGGAAACAGGTTTGACTTTAATGTGCAGTTCTGTTCTTGTTTACTTGATTTCTAGAAAAGCGAGAAAGCCTCTGGGAAAAAGAGCAAGGTTCCTATGCAGCTGGACATCGGAAACATGCTGGCCACCCTGGAAAAGAAGCAGCAGTCTCAGAAAGCCAAGCAGGACGCTAAGCCAGTTATTCTCACAGGTTGGTTTGATAGATATCACTTTATACTTTGTTTTGAAGAATAATGCTAATTTAAGTAGTTTCCTAACCCCGATCTTGGAGTGCATGCTATCATAACCTGATGAAAAATAAGTATTCCTGTATGTGTAGTTGGTGGAGGACTACCTGTTGTTCAGAAGCAAACATCTGCCCAGAAGAAGCCTCTCTGGCAGCAGGATAAAATTGCACACAATCCCCTCGATTCAACTAGTCCTTTGGTAAAGAAAGGCAAGCAAAGAGAGGTGCCCAAAGCAAAGAAACCAACTCCTCTGAAGAAGGCAAAGTTCATTTATTTACTATGCAATAAAGACAAATATAATCAATTCTATGAGAATTAATTTCAGCTGTTAGCTCTGTTTATAGACTTGAACTCATGTTTTGGTTCCTCAGGTCATTTTGAAGGAGAGAGAGGAGAGGAAGCAGAGGCGTTTACTGGAGGAGAGAGGACTGCTGCCTGAGAGCGAGTATAAACTTGCGAGTAACTGTACAGAAAAAGAGCAGTGTGATGCAAACGCCACAGGTCAGAGCATGCAGTGAAATAATTGCTGCCAGTATGCTTTGTTCTAAGCTGTTGGAAACGAATGATTGCAGCTAATATTTTAATTTTGTGATTTTCAAACCATAGATGAGGCTGACTCTCCTGCAGAGGGACTTGATGAATTAAACGACACATGTCAGATCGTGGGAGAAGCTGAAGAGACGGACAAAAATGAGACCGAGACCATACAGCAACAAATCCCCTCACCTCAGTCATACCCAGCACCTAAAATCCACAGCAGAAAATTCAGAGAGTAAGACTGCCAAAGCTGCATGCTTCACTGCATGACCAGTCACAAGTTGATGTTGGTTGCTTGCACCCTGAGTATATCGCGTTTCCATTTTCATTTGCATTTCAGTTATTGCAGCCAGATGCTGAGCAAAGATGTGGACGAGTGCGTGATGTTGCTGCTAAAGGAGCTGGTTCGGTTCCAGGACCGCCTGTACCAGAAGGACCCCATGAAGGCCCGCATGAAGAGGCGGATCGTGATGGGCCTTAGGGAGGTCCACAAGCACCTCAAACTCAGGAAGATCAAGTGTGTCATTATCTCACCTAACTGTGAACGCATCCAGTCCAAAGGTACTATAAGACCTGATAGCTGGCTTTCAGTTTGGAAACTAGGAATTCTGAATGTTTTCTTTAAATTTGGGCCAGTCCAACTTTCATGTTCTTTGCATTGTTACTTTAAAATTCAAGTCTAGGCTATGATCATCAGGAGTTATATGTATACATCCCAATTCTTTATGGTCACTTAATATTTTTAAACATGTCCATTACAGTTTCAGAACTTCATTATCTCCTTTTTTCTAGTTTTATGCTATTGCTTTTAAAAAGCACACTATTCCCAGTTGTCATTTCAGAAAGGTTTTTTGGTCTTAAAAATCACAAATTAGAGAGAAGACAAAATGGAGATTTATCAAGCAACATGGAAAAGCGAGAATTGTCATATAGTCTTTCATAAATGTGATCCTGGGAGAGCTGTGACGTACAAGGAATGCTTACAATTGCATGAAAAGGGCAAAAATATCACCTTTCACAGGCGGCCTGGATGAGGCTCTCCACACAATCATCGATACATGTCGTGAGCAGGGTGTGCCGTTCATATTTGCACTGTCTAGAAAAGCTTTGGGACGCTGTGTCAACAAGGCCGTGCCTGTCACCCTGGTCGGCATCTTCAACTATGATGGTGCACAGGTCAGGGTTATTGTTATGCAAATGTACACACAATTATTGTTTTAAGATGACATTAATAGGTAATTTCAAATGAGCTGAAAACTTTCGTACCTACAGGATTATTATCACAAGATGATCGAGCTGTCTTCTGAGGCCAGGGCAGCCTATGAAGGGATGGTGTCAAGTGTGGAGCAGAGAGACCAGGCAGAGGCAGAGCTTGAAACAAACACTGAGGAACCTGTGCCTGACCCGGATGTAACAGAGCCAGAGGAACCACAATACAGTAAGTAACTGTAACATTGGATAGCGATGATATTGCTCTGTCTAGTAAAAAACAAAGTGTCTCTAACAGTAATCGTGAAACAGTAAAAAATAATTACATATTGTCTCCCTTTGTCAGTAAAAATCTGGAAGAAAATGTTGGAGGAGGAGTATAACCACACATTAATGGACTTTGAGGTGGAGCTGCGGTCTATGCACCTGGACAATGAATGTACTGAAAACACTGATGATGAAGAGAGCTAACAGTTGTGAAGCCTTTTGTGCCTGAAAAATGGATCCCCTTATTTCTCATCGTACTGGCAGAAAAAGAGCCTTCCAAGGCTACAGTGCTGCAGGTGTTTCTCAAACTGCGGCTCGCAGCTTTCCAGGACTTTGCCAGTATCGTGTTAGTGCTTATTCCAATTATTTATGATTTCTTGTGAGGTAAATCACCAACTTAGTAGGGCTGAACTTGAAGAGATCCCACAATCTGAATGATCAGCAGCTTCACGACCGTGTGTAGAGGATGTTAAGGGGATGTATGATGATTTAACACTGCATTTTTTTTCTTTATAATAAACTTCAGTTCAAACGATTTTGACATTATAGTGTCATTTTACATAAAGAAATGACATTTTCACATAGTGACATTCCTTGACTCCAGTAAAATTTGAAGGTTTTGAATAAAGAGTTGTGTATCATTCTTTGTAAACATGTGGAGTAAGTTCAAGATTGCATATTAAAAGAATTAATGGTTTAAATTTACCTTCTTTTATTTTGCCATGACACTGAAGTTAGACATTAATTTAAGAACAATGATAAACCAATGTTTATGTTCTTCTCCAATGTTCTCATTCATGTTATATAGCATATGCTGCATACTGTCTGTACACAAGAAATCAACATAAAGCAGTGTATATTAGAATATATATACAATAAACATACCTGTGATTTGCTTAGAGTGCATATGACACAGTCATTAATTTCTTTTTAATACAGACTTACTTTTGTGACTGTCACACTGCTTAGAATTGGTATTTAGCATTTAGCATATGTAGCACAACCTTCAGTAGGGTTTAAATAAATTTGATTTTATTACAGAAGAATCCACTTGGATGAAAGGTGAAACAAACTGCTTAGACTTTCACTCATGTTAATAAGTTTGTTTGTTTTTTACATTTTCAAAATTTTACCCACAAATACAAATCTTTTCTACACATTTGGTTCAGTTTTTGGCAGGTTCACACAGGGTAATAAACTTAAACCATGCAATATTTCACAGGGGCAAAGAACTAAAATCCATTAAACTGCGCTTTATTTTTTAAAAGTAGAAACCAAGCTTGGATTTTAATATTCGAATGACTGACTGATATTACATGGTTTTACATTTTAGTCATTACATTTAACAGCAACTACTACAAAATATTAGCAGGTAGCTCTTGACTTTTTATTGCAATGAAAAGGAAAATGAGAATCTGATGTGCTAGGTGACAATCGCAGCAAAATTGCAATGGAGGGAGTGCAGATAAATGTGACCTAATTCTGATATGTTTTTCATTTATGGAAAGTAGGCATGAAGTTTTACAAATGTTTTGTGTAGACAAAGCTTCAAAGTGGTCCATCTTATACAAGATTGGAATCAAGTTCATGCAAAGTAGTTCTGAGATCATTATCACTTTTGTGATTCATGCCAGGGAGAAATGCCAAAATAGATTTCATAACAGACATTTTCAAATGTAACAAAATGCATTATGTTGCTCTGGGGCTCATACATTTGAAATTGTTTTGCAAGGAAACAGTGTCATATGACGTGTGTGTTGTGTCAAATTGTCTGTGCATAGTCTTAAGTTTAAGATGAATGTTTAGTCTCATTCATTTAATTTGTGTATTGTTTGTGTAGATTTGTTTAAACCTGAAAAAGTTGTCATAAACTGACAAATGTGATTTCTCACATTTGTTATAATCGAATTATACAGATAATAAATATTTAGTAAGCTCCAAAAGTGCTGATAAGTATGTGTATCCACACTGTCAAGATGCTTTTTTTTTTTTTTTTTTTTTTTAAATGGTATATATTTTTTTGACAAATACTTAACTATAGAAAAGATACTTTCCCAAGAACAATGGAATTACATTATTTTGTGATCAGTTTGAAGTCCATTAATTTTCTTTAAATTTCAATTTTAAGTGTCATTTGTGTAATCACAACTTAATAAGTGAATCTTTAATGCACAAGAGTAGAGGCTTGAGTACATTTGGCTGAGATACCCCCAATATTATAGAGAACAGCAAGTCTGCAACCTTCAGTTGTCTTCTCAAATAAACATAAAAATATTTGTTCAATCAGCATTTATCAATAAATGCTAAACGGAAGTAAGAATCGCTGCCGCTCCTACAGAATTGATCAGGTTGTAATGAAACATGCACACGGTGATCACCTCATGGGTTTTTATCCAAATTGTTCTCAAGGTCACATTTGTCATTTTACAGGCAATAACCTGTGACTGGTGATGGATTGTGAGCTGGATGAGCCGATACATCTTTGACCTTCTGGTTTTGGTATATAAAAATTTATTTAAAAAAATAAATAAATAAATAAAAATCACCTTTTTTGAGGTGAATATAAGCTAGTTCATACATGAACCAGTTATGAAAAATGAAATGTATGGTAGCCAAATGCTCCTTTAGACCATAGAGAGTATTTAAGATTCAGGCAGGGAAGAAAAAATGAACAAACAATGATTTTTCCATATTTTATTATGTCATCTCTGTTAACCCATTTGAACTCTGCTCCCTCTGATCTCGCCCTCTCTCCCCATCTCTCTAATTGAGTGTTTAAAAAAAACAAAAAAAACAAACACACACAACAAAAAGTTTCTTTTAAATTCCACATGTAATTAGCTTTTTTACATGCGTAATGCATAAGTATTACCTATCTGGAAGTCCTTGTATTATGTTACAAGATGCATTTTAAAAATCTAATTATAAATTTACATCAGTAAAACACAAAAATCTATTCTTTAAGTCTGAAGCTTTTTTAATGATACCATATCTTGTAAAATAATCACTTGATTAGACTAGGCACAGGTTCATATGCAGATTTGCTTGTCAGTTACAGCACAGTATGCCACCACTTTAAAAAAATAAATACAAATGTGCCAGTAATATTGTGTTGTAATGACTTTAGAAACCTGGATATGCTCTTTTTTGTGTACATTCTTGATCATGAAACAGACCACAATTTACCTGCCAGAGGCAAACAAAAAAAACAAAAACAAAAAAGGAAAACAGTAACTGTAAAGCCATCAAGCAACCGTCTCTTTGCCAACAAGCCTTAAATGATTAAACGTGGGTTACTTTACTTAGCTATACCACAAATTAAGCATTCTACTAATAATGTTTTGAAAGCTTGACATGGCTAATGTAATATAAGAGTTGACTTAAAAGCAATTCAGTCATGCTGTACTCAGACAGTAAAAGCAGGGATTTGATGTTTAGCTGGTATAGTCTCGATCTAGTTCAGCATAACTTTGGCAATACTAATTACTACTAAACACGAATTACACCTGAGGCTTTTGCAGGTATTAATTGGTAAACCACAGTATAACCAAATAGCCAAATCTGGTTGAAAACTCGGGCATCACCAAAGCATTGGTGTATTTTTAATATCTGCAGAAAATTTCACAAGAATCCATTCACTGGATGTTACTCAAAACAAAAAAAGTCAGCCCCCAGATAACTCGAGATGAAACAGAGCACTATCATTCTCATGGATGTCTGGACAAAATGTGCAAATCCAATGAGCACATGTCAAACTGTTCTGCTGAAAAAGGACAAACTTTTACCTGCTGTTGGTGCGAGTATAATTTATACTCAGTAGCCCAAGGCCTTGAGTGTCTGTGGCACATTTAACAGCAATCCATCCCATAGCTATCAAAAAAATTCTACTCTGGACCAGAGATGGTACATTTTATGGTTTTTACGAATGTCTGTACCAACCGTACATCCAACGAGAACAGCAAAAATATAGACTATTCACAGCTTTGATTCAACAGTAAGTAATGATGAATGTCTGCTGTCACCTTATAATAGCATTTTTATATGATAAAAAGTTTTAGATTACAGCTGGTGGAGGGACAGTATCTACATATTCACAACCAACTAGTTGTGGGCACACTCCCATTTCACTGTGCCCAGTCATATGAAGATTTTTTGGCTTCTGATTGACCCAGTCTATGTAGCCTTTAGCCTTAAAAGAAGCGTTAACTGACTCACTGTGTTTCTCCAGGAAAACCATGTTGTCACTATTCACTTCTTTCACCATGCTGTAGTTGTCAGGCACACTGCCTTCTTGTCCCTGTGTGTCCAGAGTATGGGGAACATTTTCTTTCTTCATGATTAAAATATTGTCACCATTTACCTCGTTCACTCTGCTGTAGTCTGCTTCCTGCATGTGCTCATGTCTCGGAATATCCACGTAACCACTGATTCCAAAGGGTTGGAAGATCTTCTCAGTGACACCTTTTAGCTGATTTGCCTTCTCATCATTTAAAACGTTTGCACTTGAGCATTTAGTAAGAAGCTGTGACGACTCTGTCTTATCTGAACTCTCCTCTGAGGAAGACTCGCTGTCTTTTGGAAAGTGATCCACTTCGCTTGTCTCCTTAGATTGGACTTCTGAGTCTAATGTCATGGCAAGTGGCAGAATGAATATTTTCTTTTTCTCCAACGGCAAATACGAGGTTTCTTTATCAGACACGATCAGGTAATCCTCTTTCTGGTCCTTCCAGGGTATCATAACAGGAAATCTCTGGTTGAGAAGCATGGCATTAATGACATCTTCAGATTGGCCGCTCTGCAAAGGTTAATAGAGTACATTATTATCAGCACCAAAACAATGGGGCTTTTTTTGTGTGTGCATATTCTAGAAGCAGAATGGAGAGGCAATCACCTTGAGAAGTTGAACATCAACTCCTCTTATCTTTGGACTAGGGACAGGGGGCAGAATATACTTCTTCACACTGAGAAAGAAAACAGTCATGAGTCAAGTCTTCACATCTTGTCTTCATGTAAAATAGAGAGATTTAGACTTTATATCAGATACATACGTTTTTCTCTTCAGGATCAAGATAATCATTGCCACAAGCAATGGAATTAGACAGAGGCTGAAAACCATTATCCAAAAGGAATTGTCCTTGCGAGAAACTGAATTTAAAAAAAAAAAAAAAAAAAAAAAAAAGAGGCACTTTTTTATTAATCTTTAACTGTTAGCACTTGCCAATATGTTGTAAAGAAGGAGTAAAGGGCTTTCGGGACTTACAGTTAGGGACTTTGACAAAGGTAGTGTTGCTCCACTCACTCCAGCTATTGTCTATTGCACAGCGCACTTCAACCATGTACACCACCCCAAGATCAATGCTGTAAATGGTGAAATGTGTTTGTGTTTCTGACGCGTAATTCTAGAAAGAAAGAATAAAAGAAATCACAAAACATTTGACTTCTACTACTGTTAAGATCACCTTTGGACTAAACGAGAGTTAAAAATACATTTGTTTACTTTGAAATAAAACAATTTAACCATAAAAATTTATGATTAAACTGCAGTATACTGATTTACTGATTAATTGCGTGTGACAGGTTACACCACAACTTTATTCTTCACATGACAGTAAAAAGGTTGTTTAATGATTTCCTATTTGGGCTGGTGTAGTTCATTCCAGAGCCTGATTTCATGCTTGACTTGCCAACATGGATTCATCATCTGACAGTGGAGATACTAGCCAAGACTGCTAAAAGTTAGACTTTAAAAATGTAAAAAAAAAAAAAAAATGTGATTTTGTGATTGCATTAATTTTCAAAATGTAACATTTTGAGGTTTCAACTCATAATGGGTAACATGTTAAGCTTTCACTGTGTGGCTTTCTGTTTTTTTGGATGGAAAATCTAAATGGTAATAATAATACTTAATTTACTTTATAAGTTGGAGTTTAATTTGATTTCACATTTAATTCTAAAATATTATGTCGGTTTGATTTGTATATTTGTTAAAAGGTTTGCATAAAATTAATGTTGGTCAAACTTAGAAGTGACTTCTAAGAAGAAGTAACTTTTAGACTTGATTGGCATTCAGATCCACAGATTTTTGAAAGTTATTTACAATTTTCACATACAATCAATACAAACAGGAAGCGTGCGCTGTGTCAGTTTGAAGGTTTTATATACAGAGACATTTTTTAAAAAATCTAGTCATTTCCAGGTTTTAAAATTGGGTAAACACAACCTCAGATACAGCAGCAGGTGACATATTACACCATGTCACTATTTATTTAACAAAAACTAAGCCAAAAGGCAGAGGCAGTGTGTGAAAAACCTAAGTACACAAGGTCATGCATAACTTGAAGCAATCATTTTCCGTATGACTTTACCAGGCTCTCACCTCATTGTGGAGGAACTTTGGCCCACTCCTCTTTATTGCATTGCTTAAGTTCATTGAGTTTTGCAGTCAGTCATTTATGCACGGCTCTCTTTTAAGGTACCGCCACGGCATTTCAGTCAGGTTGAGGTCTGAACGTTGACTGGGCCATTGCAATACCTTAATTTTTTTCTTTTGAAGTTATTCTGTAGTAGATTTGCCACTGTGCTTGGGATAACTAGATCTCATCAATTGAGTAAATGAAGTTTCACAGAAAAATACATGCTTTATCAATATTTTTATATCTTTAAAAAAAAAAAAAAAAATAAAGAGTAACATTTAGAAGCCTTCCTGAAAATGCATACAAACAAATCACAGCTTGGCTGCGTTAGGAAAACAAATATAAATCTTTTAAATTAATACTACCACTACTACAACCACCACCACCACCACCACCTCTACTGATAATACCAATAATAACTATTATTGTCTTTCAGTCATTTGGTCATTTCGGAAACTTGTTTCCTTATATATGGTGGGGGAGGGTTAGCATGTAGATAGTATCCAAATAGCACGGAGAGTCTACAAAACTGTTTGTTCCGAACAATTCTAATTTACTAACATACACACGGTGGTGAGAACAAAATAGGTTGGCACACGTTTCATTCATCCAATGGTAATTTTCCATGGGAACTCATTTTTGGCACACGGTAAGAATGTTTCCATGCAATATTAGAGAAGCTCTGTCAGCCACTCACCTTCCATATTTTGCTCTTGTCTGGTTTGACTCTCAGTTGATTCTTCAGAGTGACCCATCCTGACTTTGTGTCTATGTTAGACGGTGTATGCCATTGGATGGTGAGATGTGGACTGTCCTCTATGTTGACCACCACTGTAACATTTTCAGGTGCAAAGGGCTTCACTGTTCATCAATAGAGAGAAACAGAGACTGTGATGCTGTTTATCAGGTACAAACTTAGTTCAGTATATTTGCATGCCAACATTTGGTATTTGGCACTAAAAGCAAAATGAAATTGAGTTTGATGAGAAGAGCATTAACTTTAGTTTGTTTACATATTGAAATTTTGAACTAGGCTGAAAAAAAGAGATTGTATTTTTTTGTCATTTTGCCTTTTTCCAATAACACCAGTGTAGATACAGATGGGCATGTTGGAGTGAGGAGTGACTTTACACAAGGTTCTTGGAGTCCAAAAGTTAACCCACAGTTTGTGCGTTTACTGTCAAGCTATCAGGTAGGGCTGTTAAAGTGAGGCAAAAATCATAATCATAAATATTTTGGTCTCTAGCAAGCTCATTTAACAAAATTGCTTCCTGACTTCATCTCAGCCTATCCATAACATCCTCTTCTGTTCCACCAGTCCTCCCGCATATCTTCATCACTTTTTTTTTTTCTCAATATATCCACTATCCCTCCTCTGAACACGTCCAAACCATCTCAACCTGGCCTCTTTAACTTTGTCTCCAAACTGTTCAACCTGAGCTCTCCCACTGATATACTCATTTCAGATCCTGTCCATCCAGATCACTCCCAATGAAGATATTATCTTCAAACCTTCCATCTCCCGCTTAGCCTCTTGTCTTTTTAATTTTGTTAGTGCTAGCATCTCCAAGGGGGGGGGGGGGGGGGGGGATGCCTTCTTTTTCAGAGTGATGCTGAAAAAAATAGTTAATGCATTTATTGCTTTTTAAGCTGTACTATTATAATTTATTGTTACAATGAACTCTCTGAAAAGCCTTCAACATGGCCAGAATGCAGCAGCCCAGGTTTTAGTCTGACCTGCGACCCGTTGCTGCACCCCCACCCACTCACCCTTTCCTGTCTATCTTCACTACTCCACTATCCAATAATAAAATGGGAGCCAGAGCCTTCAGCTTCCAGGCCCTCTTCTGGAACCAGCTCCCAGTGTGAATCTCTACTTTTAACATTAGGATTTAAACTTTCCTTTTTGATAAAGCATATAGTTAGGGCTGGATCAGGTGACACAGAAGGCTCCCAAAAGGTCTATTCAGCTAGAAGGTTTCCCATGATGCACTGAGTGTTTCTTCTTCACTCACTTCTTTTCACTCACTGTTTTTATACAAAACCCTGCATTTAATCGTTAGTTATTATTAATCTATTGTTCTCTTCCACAGCATGTCTTTTGTCCATTCTCCCTCCCAACCAGTCGCAGCAGATTGCTGCCCCTCACTGTCCCTGGCTCTGCTGGAGGTTTCTTCCTGTTAAAAGTGAGTTTTTTTTTATTCCCACTATCACCACCTGCTTGCTCATAAGAGGTTGTCTGATTGTTGGGGGCTATCTCTGTATTATTATTGGGTCTTTACCTTACAATGTAAAGTGCCTTGAGTTAATTGTTGTTGTGATTTTGAGCCATGTAAATAAAACTGAATTGAACTGAATGAACTGATTTAAAAAACAAACAAACAAACAAACAAACAAACAAACAAAAAAAAAACACTCTAGTGCATAAAATGTAATCGCAATTTAGCAAATGAAGAGTCCAATACTCTAAATTTTCTCGTGATACTCAACAGAAACCCTACACCCATGATTTGTTTGCAGGCAAACATGTGAAACAACCAACCAGCACACTAGCATTGCCTTCCCTATGGCCACACCTCTACTTTGGTTTGCAGCTGCCCTGTTCAGAAACCAGCATGTTGATCTGTGCTTAGTCTCATGCATGGGTGCTTGTAAAGTGTGTTTTCTGAGGCCAAAAACCCTCCACAACTAATGCAGTGAAATTACTGTTTGCTTACAAGACAGGACGCAGATACCACTCTGCCTGTATAACCCCAACAAAAGGTGTGAAATCTGATGCTGGAGTATACAGAAGTTTTGCTGTGCACAAACCAGTTCCACCTCATTCTGTTCAGGTTTTTATTTGCGGCTCATGTATGTCACTCAGTACTTTTCCATTCCTCACCAGCCTCAAGAAGGCAGTCTGGGCAATAAAACTGTGCCAATCATTAGCTCAGTCTGTACAGATTTTTGTGTTACTCCTGTTCTGACACAAATATATTTTGATCTGAGCAGATTATTATTATTAACATTATTTTAAAAGTTTTTAATTCTAAATGAGAAAGTTTGAAGTGACCCTTAATCATTACCAGAAAATCCTAATTATATCAACAAGCTTCAGTGTTGTAAAATAATAACCTGTGTAGCTAAAGAAAGGTCAGCGTGATTTATAGTTTAGTGCACAGTACAGTGATAGGCCAAAAGCCAAAAGAAATCATATTTTAAATGATCATTACAACCCAGAAAATAAAAAGAATTAACTTTGAGGATATTTTTAGTACAAGAATGCTTTACAGAAATGATATATGCTCATATTTCTTTTTTTATTGGTTTCTGTTTATCACAAAACAATCAAAAATCATGTTTGATTTATATATTTCATGTAAATTATTTAAAACTAGAAAAACTTACCAATGTTCATCAAGTCAAAAGTAAGGGGGTCTGAAGAAGTATTCCCCAGGGCATTGGAGGCCTCCACAATCACAGTGTACTCAACCCAGATAGAGGTCTTGCTAAAGAAACAGGAGTTACTTCCAGCTTTGTGGTAGTCCGGACACTGACGCATATTCTCCTGACTGCACATGAACAAAATACATGTCATCACCGATCACTGCAATGTGACTTCAGTTGCATTTCCTAAGAAATGAATAATTGGATTTTCCAATGAGTCTGTAAGCATGTACAGTCATTTCTATTGCACCTTACTATCATATTCTATGGGCTTAAGCATTAAGTGTATCTCACATACTCAAGTTCGCCCAGTTTGGAATCAATCAATTAACCCAATATGCGTGTTAAGTGATTGATGATTCAAAACTAGCAAAGAAAAAAGAAAAAAAAACACTTAAAAATATCATATAATATTCTTATTATTTATAGTAAAGACAATTACTGGAAATCTAAATGATAATATGAGCTGGTTAGCATGTAAATACATTATATTCTTCGCTGGGATGACTAATGATTTGGAATGTCAGCAAGTCAGGGCTTCACAAACACACGAACATCTTCGGGATCCATCCTCTCAGGACCATGACTCAGTTTTGTGGCATTTCATCTGTGAAGATTCTCGAAATGCTAGTGCTAGGATTTAGCTAGAGAAATGTGGGTCATTTGGGTGAGCCACGTCCACGTTGGTGTACTTGCACATCCACAAAGATTTGTGCTCAGCTCACAAGGGTGTGAAAAGAGACCCAGTAGTTTTCCACATTTGCTTATCTAAGACCACGTACAACTAAACAACACCTTTACTATTTCTCAACGCGGGTGATAAAGAATTTGAAACTTCATGGAGTATCTGGTAGCGTGGGGTGAAGACAAATACAATATGCCGTACTTAAAACTCCAGTTTGATTCCAGCTGAGGACCCACAATCTCTATTGTGTAAAATAACAAGAAAACAGACTTGGTAGGTTAAACTAACCCTTCTGTCTTATAGTAGAGGTGATGCACAGTGGGCAGCCCTCCATCAGAGCCTGGGGTCCACCAGCAGAAAAAAGTCTCCTTGTCAGGGGACCTGCAGCCAAGTTTGCCTGGTTTTTCTGGTGGAGACATGCCTGGCAACACACGTGACAAAGAGACATCAGCTTCCAATAAACAATATGATAAAAAACTTGGCAGAGTCATTTAAAGGACAGCATTCACTTATCTTAAGTGAACGTTGTCTCTTATCTTTGATAACTTATCTTAGTTTCACTCATCCACCCAGAGTTTATTCATTTAAGCTGTTCTCACAGCAACTCAACCTGTGACCATTTGAAATGGCATTTTCTATAATGTTTATTTAGACATAAAACTCCACAGTGATTGGTGGGAAAATTTGTCAAAAATAGTTTAATAGGTTTATTGATACTTAAGTGACAAAGCTAGAGAGGCAAGGTGGGGACAGTCCGTATATAGGACAAAGGTATTGAATGTGAAGGTTCCAGAGAGGAGGAAAAGAAGAAGACCACAGAGAAGATTAATGGATATAGTCATTGACATGCATGTGGTTGGTGTGACAGAGGAGGATGTTAGGGAACGGGTGAAATGGAGGCAGACCCATAAAAGGAGCAACTAAAAGAATAATATTAAGAAAAAACAATAATAAAATGTGTATATGACTGGGTCATTCTCATGTTCAAGCACAGAGCATAGCGGTCTCGAATCTCAGTAAACTCTGTCATCATTAGACTGAAAAAGCACAAGATTGTTTCTATAAATGTAGGACAGATTGATAGATATGGGTTGAGACTGAGAAAATGAAAGAGAAGACAAGTAAAATCAGAGCTGTTAGCCAACAGGAGCACAGTAGGTGGACATCCTGGGAGGCTGTTATGAGAACACGTATGGTGGATGCCCCAAGCAAGGCTGTGCATCATTATCAAGGCTATGTAGGAGGCCTAGAGGAGAGCTACCACCTTGCAGCATGTTTTCTAGAAGGAAGCAGTAACATAGGCCTGCTATGAGGGTCCTGTATAACCTAGCTGAAAGCAATAAGGCTGGAAGCAAACAGAGAGCATGATAACATCAGAGTGCCTGATCCTGTTTGTCAGGCAAAGAGGTGGGGCTCAGATTTGCAGTTGGAGGTGTTGGCAACTACTGTCGCTTGAAAGGAAATAGAGCACGAGCTCAATACAAAATCAAAATTCCCACAACAGAAAACCACAACCTCACTATGGTAACATATCTACCACTATCATGCCTGCTCTGTGGGAAGAGGGAAAATTACTGAGGACTGTCAGATGTGCGCTCATGAACAGAGTGTGGGGTGTTGGAATTGCAATGACAGACTCCATGCTGATAAATGCTCTCAAATATCTGGTGGATGAGGCACAACAAGGGAGCTTCTGGCTCAAAAGAAAGGATAAAGTGAGGGTAAAACTCCTACTGCTCGAGAGCAGGAGCCCAGAAATGTCCAGCTGCTAGACGTAACATGGCTACGGAAAGTAGGCAGAATTGAAAACACTAATATCAAACATAACTTCATTTCATTTCATTTGTGGACTTTAATATTTGCAAAGATTCACAGTTAATCTTCAGACTGATTTAATGTAGAGACACAGTTATTAGTCTGTACATTAAATCTTGCTCAGATTCAGTGTTTTCAAACTGAGATTTTAACCATTGCTGCTTTTTGTTAGATTCCAAATAACAGAATAACACCAGAGAAAACTTATTTTAGTAAAAAAAAAAAAAAAAAAAGGTGTTTTGTTTTAAATTTTAAATGTAATTATTCAGGATAATGAGCAAAAAAATTCCAAAACTATCTGCATTTTATAGTCTGTAGGCCACTAGCACTAAAGGCCCAGTTTTGGACCATGATGTAGTTGTTTACTCTGTACACCAGCACAGTGGATTTTAGTCAAGCTGTGATTGAAGTGCAGACTTTTAGCTTTAATTCAAAGGGTTTAACAAAAGAATCACATTGAGGTTTGGGTGTTACAGCCACTTTTATGTATGTCACCAATTTTCAGAGGTTCAAAATAACTTAATAATTTGCCCAGTGATGGATGTTTCTTTATCAATCCTCTCAGCATGACGTCAAAAGAGATGTAGGAGCAATACTTCTGTTAACCCCCATGCATTAACACTAAAACGTCTATACTTCAGCTGAAATGTCGTCTAACCATAAGTAAATATTCTGAGCGAATCAAACCTCAGTGATTTAACTTACTGTTGCATTCTGCAGCTAATGCCAGCAGCAGGAGCAGCAATGGCAGCCCGAGATGCTTCACCATCCTGGCACAAGCCATCACACTCTGTGACAGGGAAGTGACATCACAAGCAAGTGGCAATGGTGTGATACGAGCTTGAGGCAGAATGTCTTGTTGTTACCTGAAACAAGCAGATATGGTGGGAAAACAGCAAACACAACCAATAATACCAGTTTTTCATTTACATATAGGGGTCAGTGACAATTTTCATATGGTTATCAAACGTTAAAATGAACTGTTAATAATTGGCTGGCAATATCATCAGCTGTAATCAAGGAATTCAAACATTATAGGAGTGTTTCAGTAAATAAATAAACTGAAAGTGTGACGTTAGATTCATTTTGCTCGTTTCAAAAGCAAAGTGGATTTGGCAGAAATTGCCAGACAAAACGTGAAAAAGAGTTTGAAACATGCCGTTTGGTGTTAAGCAAATTTTACATTGTCTAAGAAAATGCTGGAGATGAATACGTTAATACTGTTTATGCACTTCCTTATTCCCGAGAGATACTTGGATAAAGATTACACACAGAAACAAAGTACGCACAATTATGTTGGAAATGCTTGATGAATTTCTTAAGCCACTGCACGTCACTGCAAACTGCTGCATGACTTTTCTACATGGACTGGAAATTTACTGAAGCTCAGCTCAGTGGGAACTCAGACACCAAAGTAGTTTTCTGCCACCTTAACATGCTTGATGCAATCAGTCACCACAGGAAGTGTAGGAAACCGTCTTTTACTGGTTACCAACCTGTAATGTACAGAATATCGCAAAGGGGTCACACCTTTTCCCTTTTTGTAATTTGTTTTCGGTTTTGCTCAGCACAAACAGAGACGACAAGCTCCTTTTTTCCTGCTGTGACACCCATTCTGACAAGTTTTAACAGGATCGCTCAGTCGAGCAAGTCTTGGATCAAGCTTATGTCTCAATTCATTACATGCCAAAATAAAAACCCAAAGCTAAATACTCACCTTGGCAATCAGACTAAACATTTGGTCTGGGAGTAAACCTATCCTATCTTGAATCTAGTATAATATATATATTTTTTAATATTCTTCTAATGAAGTACATATAATATTCTACATGTTTAAAGATAAGTGAAAAAAATTGCATTATTATGCTGTATTTAAAGTGCAAAAATATAAGAATTTTTGGCAAGACGCATGCTGAAAAAGTGTTACTACGGTAACACACAACAGCATAGATGTTCAGTCAACACATCTATGTATAAATATAGGCCTAATATTTTGTATGCTCTATAAAAGGATATAAACTGTACTATATGTATAATATTTATTATGTGTACTAATACTGATTAACTAATTGCTTCCTTTTATTACTATCAGATTTTTTGTGTTAAAGTGGAAGAAATCTTTTTAAAAACCCACATTAAATTAAAAATATATATATATCATGTGGATTCACGCGCTTTATACTCTCAGCTACTCAGTGATAGGAAGCCTGATTGCATTACATAGCACATTTAGGTTTTCATTTTCTGTAGACCAACCTGCGAGCACACAACACGCACAGAATCCATTACCAAAGAATTACATGAAGCCCTATCAGGTGTGATATTTACCAGGAAGCCGCGGGGGGGAAAAAACACTCAAATAAGTACAACTAAAGGTTAGTAGAGAGTTAATAGACGCGCTCTGGCGTTCACTCACCACTTTATGATCTTGGCAGCTATGTTTATCATCGATATTTATCGGACGTTGACGAGTACAGAACAAAAAAGGTAGCCTTCTTCAGTCATGACACAAAGCCAAACGAGCTCCAGACGAGCTCCGCACACCTGGCAACCACTGCGCCTAACGCCCCAGGTATGACCACAAATAAGGAAGAGAGGTGTCTCGTTAGTAGTCGGGGGAGGGGCTTATTGTCGTCACGACATACCCACCTGAGTACGAGCGAGGGAGTAAACACAGCGAGATGTCTCACTTCACTTAATTCCCTGAAAGTGCCGGCAGCAGTAATGGTAACTGGCTGGTTAGTAACAGGTTTAAAGGGCAGTCTTCATATCTTCATGTTGTTTTATTGGTATTTTAGCAAATTTAGCTACATATTTCTTTTTAAATGTTCCTATAATGGTTAATCCACCAGTATGCACACGCTTATCAAAGCTACTCCAAAATATTTTAATGCTTTGATTATTTTGTTATCCACGAGTTCATATTTACAGTTAAAAAAAAAAAGGCAGAAAAATTTGTAAAACACATTATTATTGCATTTTGGTGTAAAAACGTGAATTCAGTTTGTTACTTGCCTAATAAAAACAAAACCATTTTAAAATTTTAAACAGGTCTTTGGCAGATTTCTAAAAATATTCGTGTTTTCTTGTTTTATTTTATTGTTGTATATATACACTGTGTACACTGTACTTTTTTGCCTGAATATTTGCCTGCAGTGACTCATCAAGATGCATAAACTCAGTCAGAGCGAGAGCAGCACACCTGTCTCACATTTTCTCTTAAAATATATTGCTGTCATGTTTTACAGGTCGCATGAAGAAAAGGTTGTAAACTCAAGAAAGTTACAGTAGAGTTTCTTGAGCGACCTCCTCTTGTACCTGACACTTTCTCTTCCGTTTACCATTTCTGTGATAGATTAATATTTCTGCACCTATTTCATTATTTTAAATAGCCGACAAACATAAAATGAAGAAATGAACGAGGGGTGTAGAAAACAGAATTAAACAGATGCTGGTTACAAGCTTATAAAAGCTTGTTTCAAAACCCTAAATTGTTCGAGTGAGTATATGTGGGTCATGACTGTTTGTTATCAGATAAACACTAATCATTACACATTCACATGGGTTTGTTGAATGATGTTAGGGAATTTTGATTTCACTAACATCATTATGTAAATTATAAGGCCTTCAGTGTGAGAGCAACATTTTTTTAAATGTTGAAATTTGTAATAAAATTCAATAATCACACTGTTGCTGTAAAATAAAAATATATTAACATACACCCCACACTAGCTCTTTTGTTACCATGAACACAGAATTTGTGTTTTTTAATTCAGTCCTATATACATCTCCTTGTTGGTGTTAATTCTCTGATGTAGATTTAGCCGTAGCTACTTTTGGTCTTACTTTAGGATTTGGCAACAAAAAGTAAAATATAGAATCTCACCAGCCTTATCTTTGAATTTTACTTTAAGCCTCCATCTGTGCGGTATTGTTGATTTCTAGATGGCTTGTACACTGTTTGCTGCAAACAGGTGCAGCTGTCTTTCAGTGACGACAACCTCTATTTTGAAATATGAAAGGGTTAAGTACAACAGGTGAAATGATGTTATGGGGATGCTCTCGTCTGATATGGAGGTGTGGACGTTCCTCTTTGTCCACCATCATCAGTGTTGTTATTTTTTAGGGGCACTGGTCAAGGACAGACTGCAGATTGCCATGTCCTCAAAGATTTCTGGAGTTCACTTAAGCAGCTCCTTGCTAACAAACAAATGACATGAAACCTGATCAGAGTGTGCACAAGTTTCACGTTGTTTCATTCAGGTTTTTATTTGTACTCTGTCTCAGTCATTTTTGACCAAGCTCGAGAAGGCAGTCCATGCATGTATGCTAGTCATTAGTTTAGAGATTATTTTTCTGACATGTGGACATTTACTTTAATAAACTGGCCTAAAAAAAAATCCCAATCAAATCCCAATTCAAAAAAAGTTATGTAAAATGTAAAAAGAAAAAGATTGTAAAAATGTGCAAATCTCATAGACACAAATATCAATTATTTAAAGTGAAAAATTAAAATGTCATTTTTCATGAAAAATACAAGCTCCCTTAAGCCTGCTGCCATTAATAGCATCATAATAGCACTAACACATTTTTAAAAAAATTGTTCAGATGGGGGGAAATGGTAGAAAAGCAATTGGAACATCTGCAACTAATCAGGTTAACTGGCAATTGGTGAGTAACATGCATGGGCATCAAAAAAGCACCTTAAATAGGCAGAGCTTCCCAAAGTAAAAATGGGCAGAGGTCACCATTTTACAAAAAAAACTGTCCACAAATTGTGGAATAATTTTAGAATAATGTTCCTCAATGTAAAATTGAAAAGACTTATCCCATCATCTACAGAACATAATCATCAAGGGATTCTGAAAATCTGGAGAAATCCCTGTGCGCAAGAGACAAGACAGAATATCAATACTGGTTGTCTGTGAGCTTTGGTCATCACGTCATGGGTTCAGGATCACTTCTACAAATCACTGTCTGTAAACACAGTTCATTGTGCATCCACAAATGCTGGTTGAAACTCTGTCATGTAAGAAAAGAGCTTTAGGTGAACATGATCTAGATGATCACTTATGGTATGAGGGTGCATTAGTGCCTATGGAACTGGAAACATTTAGAAATGCACCGTCAACGCTTAAAGGTTTAGAGCATCGAATACTCCCATCCAGACTATGTATTTTTCAGGGAAGAGCGTGGGTATTTCAGCCTGTCAAACTGCATCTATGTCTGGGTGCTGAACTGACCTGCTAGCAGTCCAAGCCTTTCACCAATGAAAACATTCAGTGCATCATGAAAGAGCAGCTAGAATCTTCTAACAGACGAGAAAGGGACAGCATTCTTCTTCCACAGTCCAGCAGCTGGTCTTAGACATTTATGGGCTGTTGTAAAAAGATGAGGTGATGCTACGCAGTGGTAAACATGGCTCTGCACCAACTTTTTTGGAGAGATGTTGCTGCCATCAAATTCAAAATTAGTTAGTATATTTTTATTTTTTTATTTTATTATTTTTTAGTTAGTTAGTTAATTAGTTAGTATATTGCTTTAAATAATGCATTTTCTCAGCTCAAACATTTGATATGTTTTCTGTTGTAGTATTTGTCATGTCATACAGTTTTTAGGCCTTTTGATTCTAGATGAGTCACACTGACCAAAAAAAGCCTAAATATATCCACTATGATTCAGTGTTCAGGATTTTCTCTACTGTTACATTTGGACTCTCTCAGTCAACTCTTTGGCCGTGTTTATCTGAAACTGGAAAGTGTGGCTGGAAATTACTCATACTGATTTTAAGATAGGATAAAGCTTCTCACATGATTGCTCAATAGGAATAAAAAGCTTTGTTAAAAAGGGCTGATTGTTTACAACAAATGTGGTAAAATTACAGGTTTCAGTGAAAAGCTTTAACTGTGACTACTTGTAATTTGCCCCAAGGCTGGGCGAAGCATTGCATGTTTGCGGGATAACTTCCACAGCAACAAAAATTTGCGTTCAGCAGAGAAGCTCCCCAGTAGTTTTCCACACGCCTGTCTATCCGGGCAGTGCTTAGACCATCTGGAGTGTCAGTTAAGAGTGAGACACCTTTAGTTTCTGTTGAATTCATGTTCACATTTTATATTAAACACATTACTTACTTATATAGCCATAAACAATAAAAAGAACCTGTTTGTTTGGTGATGTTAAATAAAGGTGAGTTTATGTTGTTATTACCATCATTGTTCCAGTTGGCATTTTCAATCCTAAGAATGCAGTTTGTCATGTTATTGCAAGAGTATTGCATGTTTTGCAGTCTGTGTTGAATAGACTCTACATAAACAAATGTTAAATCTGTGCTGCACCTCCTCATAGATTCATATTTCTAATCTTCATAGACTGTCATGGTGATTAACTCGAAGAATAAACTTGTGGCTTCTCTGCATGTCTTTTTTTTTTATGTAAAATGCCATCCTCTTAAACCAGCTGCTGATAAAATAGGATTTTTTATGAGTTTTATAACTCTAAGAAGAATTAACAAGGAAGTTATACATGGCTGGACCCCATTAATCTTTAGGGTAAAATATATTTTATCAAATAATAACACTAAACACTGAAGGTTACTTTACAAAGAATTAAAAATCAATAAGAATGAATGGAAATACCTATCAAATTACAAAATGTAAAATCATTAAGAACAGAGAATCACAGTGAGTAAGACAATTTAACCTCCTAGGACCTGGCGTCCACATATGTGGACATCACATTTTGAGTTATTTAGGCCAAAATTCTCATTTTAGCTCTACAAGGGCCTGATATCCACTTACAAGGACATTATACTGCTACTGTTCTATCAAAAGTTTAAACAAATATCCTCATATGTGGCTCTCGTTTTTCTTAGAAACAACAATCAGGTAAAAAAGAAAATCTGGTAATTCTTTGTTTTTACATTCATCGGGCCCCAATCAGCCCAAATATCAAAGAGAAATTAAAAATTCATGCCGTGGAAGAGTTTGGGTCTTAGGAGGTACAGGACAAAAGAATGCATAGTGGAGAAAAAGTCAGTGTTATATACAGTGGGATGATAAAGTTTGGGCAACCTTGTTAATAGTCATTATTTTCCTGTAAAAATCGTTGGTTGTTACGATGAAAAACGTTAGTTAAATATATCATATAGGAGAAACACAGTGATATTTGAGAAGTAAATTGAAGTTTATTGGTTTTACAGAAAGTGTGCAATAATTGTTTAAACAAAATCAGGCAGGTGCATAAATTTGGGCACCACAAAAAAAGAAATGAACTAAATATTTAGTAGATCTGCCTTTTGCAGAAATTACAGCCTCTAAACGCTTCCTGTAGGTTCCAATGAGAGTCTGGATTGTGGTTGAAGGTATTTTGGACCATTCCTCTTTACAAAACATCTCTAATTCATTCAGGTTTAATGGGTTCCGAGCATGGACAGCTCTCTTTAACTCACACCACAGATTTTCAATAATATTCAGGTCTGGGGACTGAAATGGCCGTTCCAGAACGTTGTACTTGTTCCTCTGCATGAATGACTTAGTGGATTTTGAGCAGTTTTTCGGGTCGTTGTCTTGTTGAAAGATCCAGCCCCGGCGCAGCTTCAGCTTTGTCACTGATTCCTGGACATTGGTCTCCAGAATCTGCTGATACTGAGTGGAATCCATGTGTCCCTCAACTTTGACAAGATTCCCAGTCCCTGCACTGGCCACACAGCCCCACAGCATGATGGAACCACCACCATATTTTACTGTAGGTAGCAGGTGTTTTTCTTGGAATGCTGTGTTTTTTTCCTCCATGCATAACGCCCCTTGTTATGCCCAAATAACTCAATTTTAGTTTCATCAGTCCACAGCACCTTATTCCGCAATGAAGCTGGCTTGTCCAATTGTGCTTTAGCAAACCTCAAGCAGCTCTGTTTGTGCTGTGGGCAGAGAAAAGGCTTCCTCTGCATCACTCTCGCATACAGCATCTCCTTGTGTAAAGTGCGCCGAATGGTTGAACGATGCACAGCGACTCCATCTGCTGCAAGATGATGTTGTAGGTCTTTGGTGCTGGTCTGTGGGTTGACTCTAACTGTTCTCACCATTCGTCGCTTCTGTGCATCCGAGATTTTTCTTGGTCTGCCACTTTGAGCCTTAACTTGAACTGAGCCTGTGGTCTTCCATTTTCTCAATATGTTCCTAACTGTGGAAACAGACGGCTTAAATCTCTGAGACAGCTTTCTGTATCCTTCCCCTAAATCATGATGGTGAACAATCTTTGTCTCCAGGTCATTTGAGAGTTGTTTTGAGACCCCCATGTGGCTACTCTTCAGAGAAAATTAAAAGAGGAGGAAAACTTACAATTGACCCCCTTAAATACTCTTTCTCATTATTGGTTTCACCTGTGTATGTAGGTCAGGGGTCACTGAGCTTACCAAGCCAATTTGAGTTCCAATAATTAGTTCTAAAGGTTTTGGAATCAATAAAATGACAACAGTGCCCAAATTTATGCACCTGCCTGATAATAAACAATTATTGCACACTTTCTGTAAATCCAATAAACTTCATTTCACTTCTCAAATATCACTGTGTGTGTCTCCTATATGATATATTTAACTGACATTTTTTACTGTAACAACCAACGATTTATACAGGAAAATAATGACTATTAACAAGGTTGCCGAAACCTTTGCATCCCACTGTATGTCACAAACAGTTTTGTCAAGGTTTGCTGTGAGGCAGGCAAGATGTAGGACCCAAATGCAGGACTCCTAAATGAAAGAGTGAACAAATGGAGGAAAGCTTTACTTTGCTGTAAGTAACTTACTACAAATACAAAAGCAAAACTTGAAACTAGAAACACAAAAACTCAAACTAAAACACTAGAAAATAAACCAGGAACTGAGAAATAGAAATTAACTTTGAACACAGAAGGCAGAGACACAGCATAGTGAGGGTACGACACAACAACTAAGAGAGAGAAACACAGGAGTTAAATACACAAGCAGGACAATAGCTGTGTCCCAAAACGTCGGCTGCATCTTCCTGAGGGCGCATTTGTAGACCGATTACGTCACAGCAACGCGACAAAGGCTGTCTCAATTCGTAGACTCCTCTGAATCCGGGCGACAAATGTGTCCTCATTTTCCCCAAATTTGAAGGATGGGTTGGCTGTATCCTTTGTGGCCCACCATATCCCAGAATTCATAGCGCAGCCCAGCCAATTCCAGTTTCCAACAATGGTGGCCGCTACTAAGTTTTAATATTACTCTTTTTAATTATTCTGGCCCACAAAATAAACTTTTATCATATTTTCAGGCGATAAAGTAGCTGTATAAACTTAAAATATCTTCTTGGTTTATCAAGATATCCCATATGTGGAAAAGTGCTCCGACATTTTCGGAGACGTCTGTTACCCACCCGCTCGATAGCTAGCCGGTGGGTTCAATGGTCACTCGAACCAGGGAGAACAGCGGGCTCCTGGCTTCATTGTTTTCAGACCCCCGCAGTCTTTCGCTACTCAGGTTAAACATGATATATAAGTCACTCGGATAACTTAAAAATGTTATTGTTTTAGATTAGATTAAATAAAACTTTATTAATCCCTCAGGTGGGTTCCTCTGGCGTTTTCACAAAGCTGAATAAACATTAAACAGAAAACTGATTAAACAGAAGTGTGAGATGGTCGAGAATTTACGGCAGTGTCCTGTTATATTTTAGATAGCAAAGAGCAGACAGCTGAGTTTATTAAACTCCACCGAGACAGCGGTGACGCAAATCTGAAGGCAAGACTGTCCCATTTCACAGCCTTGTACTTCCGGCCTTCTCGGTCTTCGAAGGACCCGGCCCACATAGACCGCAAAGGCTGGGTCCTCCGAAGGATGCGGCCTAGGTTTTGGGACACAGCTAATGAGAGGATGGGGAACAGGTGGTAACACAGCTGGGACAAATCAGACCTTATGAGACAAGGGGAAGCAAAACCAGACACACTGCACACAGGACAGGGACCATCAAAATAAGACAGAAAACACACGACAGGCATGGACTTGACACAGTAACAAACGGCGACATGAGACATGACTAACTGGGGAATGAGAAAAACGTGAAGTCAGAACTAAACCTACACTAAATGTGAGATGCACAGGAACAAAAACCAAGAACAAGAAATCAGAAAGTGAAGAACTAGAGAGCTACAAATACAGAACCATAAACCAAAAGACTAGTAATGATAAACCGTGATGAAATCAAAGAATTATAAACACTGGGTCACTTACCCAGGACTCTAACAAGTTTAAAGACATCAAAAAATAACTAAAAATATCAAAAGTATGTGAGGAAATAAGTCCAGGCTTGGGACTGGCACTAGGAGTACACTAACAGCACCATGCAGTCTCATTGCAGTTTGTAAAATAGTCACAACTATAATTTTATTAGTTTGTGTTTCTGTACATTAACTTTTATTCTTTTGTGTGTTCCTCAACATGAATTTCCCAGCATTAAATTTGAACTTTTCATCCCTCCATTCTCCTATATTGTTACGACCCGTCTAGGGCCAGGCAATAACATGAGTGAGGCACTCGCTCCCCCCCAAGACCCAAGCAGCCACAGGAAACAAATCCGTTAGTTACAAGGTGATTTATTTACAATGTGAAAAAAAGGAACCAAAACGCGAGTGTCAACACTTCAGGGTGAGCCAAGGCCAAAACAATAAATAAAACAAATCTACACAAATCCCGCACCCCTGACCTCACCAAAACAAGGTCAAAAATAAAGACAGAGTCTGACCTCCTTAACTAACTCAAAACAGGAGAAAACGGGTGATCAAAAGAAACGGCAGCTCACCCCTACCCACTCCACTTCCACAACTTTTAAGCGCACTGCAGCCAGCGGCTGCCACAGGAATACTGCTGGGTCATGAGGAGAAACGCGAGGACCTCTCCTGCTGTAGCACTCCAGCCTCCTTTTAATGGGCGGGTCCTCCAGCTGGAACCAGTCACGTTGGGGCAGTGTATCCACGCACCAATCGGAGCAGGGCCCTGGCACAGCTAAATTAACATAAAAAGATACAACACCTGCACAAAACAAACACATGAACATGCAAGTTCGTAACAATATACTGAATCTATTGTATATCTCAAATATTTTCATGCATCATCACTTTTAAAAATATTATTAATGAACAACATGCTGCTTAGTTAAGTTTAGACAGGTTAGTTTTGGTAGGTTTTGTTTTATTATGGTACTGGACTGATTGAACAGCAGCACACGCCTGAAAAGATATGCTTCCAGTGGTAAAACAGTGCCACCTTGTGGTGAATTCTTTTGTTACATCTTGCAGGGGGCAATTACAAAAAGTACCTTTAAACAAAACAGGATTTACAGAGAGCCAGTCTCCATATGAATATGTAGAAGAAAAGCTCTGAGATTCTGCAAGAGGAGACAAGGGGTGTCAAGCCTCTCCTTTGGTCAACTTACAAAACCAGTGCTGTTCGCAGGTTAGGGTCAGTCAGTGGTGCTAGTTTATAAGGTGGGGGAAACCTGCAGTCAGCCGAGACTTAAATGGTCCCTTGGATAAGTGATGAGTGAATGTTTTCCCCACTGAAAACACTACGTCCAGATTAACAGAATTTTTTTTTGTGATATAACCTTTTTGTGTACATTATATTGCAACCAGTTTTGACTTGATAATGTCAGTACTGGGTAAAAACTGTTTGAGTCCTCAATGTATCTTTCCAGGAAGTGATGCCTACATAAATGAAAACAGGATTGATCCTTAAAAAAACCTGTTCATTTTCTGTGCCAACCAATAACCTATAGAGATTGACAGACCACGTGACTTTCGCGCATTGCATGCCGGTAACTCGTGGCAAAACAATCCAAGTACCGCATCAAATGCAAGCATTTGCAGCACCGCAAAACGTTCATTCTCCGGTTCCAATACCTTCTTGCTTTTTCTTTGCCCCCCAAAAAAGTTATGTACAAAACGAAGGAGAACAATGCCGGTCCGTACAAAGTCAGACTTGATGAAAAGGCAAAGAAAAGATACGAGGAAAAAATCAAAGGAGTGAAAGGGTTATACCCTTACGAGCACACAGAGTGGACAAAATACGTTAGCGTGCTGCCCAACTTTCACCACGCTCATATTTATAATTATACGGTTCTTGGAGTGAGTGCATACACTCATAAAGTTTAGTAACTTTAGGTCACTGCAACAAGCCCCGGTACAGTTTACCGACGGATGGGTACAGGACCATGAAATGCACCGTGTAGAACGAAAGACCATCGAACGTATCATAAGTTTACCAGTCTCACAAATCGTCTTCATAAATACACATTCGTTAACCGTTTATTAATAGGACCTTTGAGCTCAACGGTAATTAATTAGTAGTGGAAATAATTTCTGGTTCGCATTACAGAAATGTAGCAGTGACAATAATATTGTATGCTGTAATCGTACTGGGCAATTAGTGATAGCATAGCGCCACAATTTCTGTTCAGCGCCAGACTTGCTTGTAACCTATATCACCAATTATGTTATGAAAAATGACGTATTAACTACAACAGAAGACTGACCTTTGTGGAAATGCTTGGAGCAGACTAACCTGTGAGCTGGAGTGTGCTGGGACGTTATATTTGGTCTTTGAATGGCTGCAATCCAGGCCATCTGTCGCCTCTTTTTACTTCGGAAACATGGCTCGAATAATTTCTCTTCAACGACGTAATCCGATAAAAAAAAACGATCTCTTTACCCGTCGGCTTCATGGCTGTCATGCGACCGGCTATTCCAGTTAATAATACAACAGCTTCTTGACAGTTTTTTGTGTTTCTTTTTATCGCTGTGTAACTGATTTTAATTGAAAGCCTGCGCGCGCTAGTACCTCTTGCCACGAGTTCCCAGAATTCTTTGCGGTTTTACCCTTGAATGACGTCACATTTTCAATCTCTATAGAAAATTTCTAGCTCCTCCACTTTGAGGAGGTCACCGGCTCCCACCTGAGCGGTTGACTACAGCCAAAGAGTGCAAACTGAGCGAGATGACTTACTTCTCCTCAAGTTCCTGTGTCTGTGCCACTTGGTTTGTGATTTTAAGCCTGGGCACTCGGTGAATATATGAGGATGTTGCATGTTAAAAGAAAAGAATATATAGATTAACCTTGATAAATAAGGGTTATTTGGTATATGCTAGCTAGTATTAGCAGCGTTTACATTAAATAAACCAGTGACGTATTTAAATACACTGAACAAATACCAAATAATCGTGTTGATTTCGGGCTCAGTTAATCGTTCATTCATTGTCAAATGGCGAGTAGAGGGCAGCTACACTCTCTTTGGCAGTTGCACAGAGCTAGCTAGTAGGCTATCCTCTTTCGATTAACGCCAAACAAAATTACGAAATTACGAAATAGAAAATGAGATATCACACAGGTTACTTTTTGAGTAAGTTACTTGGTTTATCTTAATTGCATTGAATTAATGAAAGGAGGTAAACTCTGAAAACAGGCCAGAGTTCGGGTTTTTTCTTTTCGCCTCTCGCTTCACAAGCGTACATGCAGAGACTCATCTTTACGCATAAGTGGTCTTTGTTAGAAGGAAACCACAACTGAGCTGCACCACGGGGAAAAACCAAGACGACGCTGTAGGCGTGTCTGTCAATTTTATCATTTCTTTCAGGAAGTAGACATATTTTATTTCGCGTGCCATAACTTTTCTGTTGCGTGCGATAGAAACACGTTGATGGTGAGCTTTGGTTGAGGAACTGTCATGTCGGACTCTTTGGAACGGTCCACGAAGATCAACTCGTTGAAGGAGCCGGTTGTGAAGAGGCTGTGTGAAGTGCTGGACAAATCCAGCACTAAAGGATGGCGAAAACTTGGAGAAATTGTTGGCAATGATAGACGGTTTAAAGTCAGGTGGGTTAAACATTACTATTAGTACTTGTACTTAGCAAATGACCAGAAATCATTGCATGCATACACTTAACCACCGGTTTATTTATTAAAGCTAATGGAGACTAATGCGATTAACTTACACTGTTCAGTTTGGTGGTTATTGTCAATTTTATGTTGTGTCTTTATATTAAAAAATAAAGGTATAGAGTATGTAATACAGCAATGCACAATTAACCTGTATATTTTCTGGGATAAATAAATATGTAACTCCAAGTTAATAAAATCAAGAAACCTCCATTGAGAGATTAAATTGGACAAATATTTGTTTTTCATTACAGCGTCTTCCAGGTTAATGGCAGTTATTCAGTCATTATTTATATGCAGTTTTATTAACAAATAATGATGATGACTAATGTTTGCCTCTGGTTTTTTCATCCTAGCTGTTACTGTACAGCTGTAACATTATCATAGAATATCACACCTGCCTAATATCACTATTATACCGTGTGTTTGAGTATATATATTCCCGGTACAGTGCAGTCTGCTTATAAGATGAAATATGCATTATTATACCAAAACAGCAGCCAAAACTTAAAAAACAACATAGCTCAATCAAATAAGTACAAACTAAATAAGCTCAGACAAGTGTAAAATAGCACAAAAGAAGGAGTTCAGGTAAATAGAGAATCAGAAAAACTGAACAGTAAGAGATATCAGGTCTTAAATATAACCCATTAAGGAGCTTTGTAATAAGCTTCAACAAATACAAGTGTTACGGTATGACACTAACATCTATCTGTTAGATAAAGTGTTTCACTGATTGTGCACTAAGAAGTGCAGATGGTGTAAAGATTATCATTAATTTGCCTTTCTTTTAAATTTGTGTAAACTTATTCCCTTATCTTTGTCTAACAGTTTCCTATGATCCGAGTTTTTGTGTGTGAAAATGGTAAAGACGAGTTTTACTGTAATACGATTTGAAATATGAAATGCTGACAATCACCTACATCCTTTCCAGCTCGGACGACATGGAGATGTGCTCTCTGAAGGTGCTGGAGCTGGAGGGAAGCCCGAGTCTCATGCTGCTGAGGCTGATGGGAGAGCGAGGCTGCACCACAGGCCATCTGATGGACTACCTCCAAACTTTAGGCAACTCAGAGGCTCTGCAGTGCCTGAAACCGCCAGGTAGAGTAAAACCACATCGATGCTGCTATGTTGTCAATCATGCAGGTTAATCTTCACTTTCTGCATTCTATTTATTTTTCATCTGAAGCTCACAGTTCATTTTGCTGTTTGGATGAAACTTATAGGTCATTGTCAGTGCAGTTTTAAGTCAGTGCAGCAGTAAGCAGGGTTCATATAATTTAGGTTTAAAGAGGGAATGTTTTATTACGCTATTACCACTCATCTGTACTATTGCTAGCTTGGAAAGTAAAGTTAAACTTTAAAAAGAAGCACAAAAGGTTCTGCTGTATACAGTCCATCTAAATCAGTGTAAATTCACAGTAATTATCCTGTACATGTGTAGCCCTCCAGATCCTCATTCAGCCCCAGTCTGTATCCATTATATGTGGCCACAATCTGCGGCTTAGCTGCCATGCTGTGGGCAAGTCTCCAGTACAGTACCAGTGGTTCAAATCTAAGGAAGAGGTGAGTTCCTCTGACGCACACACACACACACACACACACACACACACACACACACACACACACACACACACACACACACACACACAGACACACACACACACACTGAATTTTTTCTGACTTTATATTTAAGTACTTGCGTTAAAACCTCTTTAGCTTTTTTCACACATTCACTGCAGCCATAACTTTACTAACTTTACTAGAAATGACACAACTGAAATGCATGTGAGATCAAAAATGTCCAACATGGTCTGATCAAACATTAAATGGTATTTAAACTGACAACTTCCTAGTACAAAGTCCACCTGCATGATCCGGTAAATTCACCACTAGTGAGTCCTGCTGTTGCATTCGTTTCTCAGTCAGGACTTTCCCATAAAACAGAGTATTTCCAATAGTGAGAATACATGATTACCCTATCATCGGTGCAGTAAATAGCACTGTTGTTTCATCATAGTTAATGGGTGATCCTAAATAAGTGGTTAAGAAACTTACCTGAATCTCTTCCTATAGCACAGTGATGTTTTTTAGTGAGCTGAGCAATTCATAAAGGTGCACAGTTGCAATCGTCTGCATGTGTCAGCGTCAGCATGCATTCAGTCTTGTGACGCCATGCTGAAAGTGTTACTCATTCTGACTTGCTAGATGTAACTTTGTGTGTGACGTGGGTGCTCAATCATAGAAAAAGACACATTCAGATGCTGTCGTATTATTAGGAGGAAGGAGCTCATGTCTGAGTTTCTACCCAAAGCTTTGATCTTTTCTAATGAGTTTGTGTTTTGGTTTTAGTTTATTTTCACTTAGTTTACAGAGTGGTTTTGCTCATTGTGTTGTGTAGTTAATGTTTAAATTTCATTAGTGTCAGTGTTGTTTGTGTGTTTTTAATGATTATAAGGAGGCTGTTTGTCAGCCTCTTCTGCCTGATTTCCCTAAATTAACTAACAGACTAAAACTAAGGACATTAGTTTTATAAATACACAATTTTTTTTTCAAGACACTAAATGTAATTTTAGGTAACTGCAAGGTTATTTTAAAAAAGATTTTTCCCCAAACTGTTAACTTTGCCTCACGGTCTCTGAAATGCATTTCCTTAAGCAGTACTTCCTGGCAAAAGTCTTTAAGGAAGTCAGGATTTTAAGCAGTGAGTCACAAACTTGAGCTGAAGTACAAAATTAACAAGTTTGGGCTTGAAGTGATCTCAAACAGCACCTTTTTCAAATAGAAACAGTGCTCCTTATGTCCTGCTTGCTTCTGATCTTGTGATGTAAAAGACTTTATCATCCCTTTTTGGATTTCAGCGACTCATAAAGATCATTGACAGTAGAAGATCAAAGAAAGACAAAGCTCACAGGCCCAAGTTGAGAAAAATGTATATACCTTCCAGTCTATTATGTCCATAATGTTTCCATCATGCAGAGTTTTCAGGCATTAGATAAAATTACTGTGGTGTTAAAATTGTCTCACTTCTGAGGTGGGAACAACTTTGTAAACTAATAAATGTGGTTTTCAAACTTCAGGTTCCAAACAGCTTCTCCCCAGACTTGGTAATAAGTCCAGTCCAGATGAAGGACGCTGGTTTTTACATCTGCAGAGTCAACTGTGGAGATGCCTTTGAGTTCAGCCACTGGGCTCAGGTGGATGTCCTGAATGTCACCTTGTGTTACGGTAAGATTGCGCAGGTTTATATTCAGTAGATCTGTCCAAAAATCATATTCAGTTAAGGTGATGTTTGATGTTACAGCTCTGATTGTTGATATTTAACATCTCTGGGCTTTAGGAGTTGAATTACATCACTGTCTATATGCTGTCCGCTGTGTGCATTGAAGAAATTAAGTTATCAGGTCAGGATTCACCTCATGAGCCATGACAAAAACTGAAAGAGACACAGTTTAAATTAAAAGTATTAACTGAAAAGAGGTTATGAGGTCAGTGTTGTCAGCATCTCAGCAGGTGGAGTTAAAATTAGGGGTGGGGGAAAAAATTGATACTGTGTAGTATCGTGATATTTTGTTTGCTAATAATATATCGATACAGGGACAGCAGAAATCGATATTTTGTTACAAACAATGTTTTTGTAGACTGGAACATGCTCTGACTTCAGAGCCTGTTGATCCTTTTTCTGAGCAAGAATCCTGACATTCCTTCACTGTCCAAATGTGTTTAACTTTTTTCTTGGCAGCAATAAACATGACACTTTACTTATTTTAATTTAAGACATGTTTTATTTTAATTAAGTTTAAAACTTTTTTATTTAATGTAAAATTATATTTTGTTTTAATTTACTTAATTTGCTGAATTCTTCAGTTTCTGAACGGGCTGCATAGTTTTCATAAATTGCATAGTTCAGAATAGCTATAATTGTACCAGATGGTTGCGTTCAGTTAAGTTGGACTAGACTGTAATACAAACCATTCAGTTTGTCAACAATAAAACTGACTGAAATGAGAGAAAGACTGAGTGTGAGACTTTGATATTAGATAAAATGAATATTGATAAAGTTTACCTTTATGTACAGAATGGGAATATCTCAAAATATTTTTAAAAATTGCAATAATATCGTATCGTGCGTTAAGTATTGTGATAATATCGTATCGTGAGTTGTATGGTGATTCCCACCTCTAGTTAAAATGGTGAGTGTAAGAGCGGGGATTGGGAACTCAAGGGCCGGTGTCCTGCAGGTTTTAAAAGTCATCCTGGGTCACCACATCTGAATCAAATAATTAGTTCATTACCAGGACTGTGGAGAACTTCGAGACATGTTGAGGAGGTAATGTAGCCATTTAAATCAGCTGTGTTGGATCAAGGACACATCTAAAACCTGTAGGACACTTGAGGCCTGGAGTTCCCCCACGCCTGGTGTAAGGTGTTGTACTATGCAAAACTATATTAAAAGGTTGACGCAGGCAAAACAAGTAACACGATGCTGGGTAGATAAGAGAGAGAGACATAGAGAGAGAGAGGGATACAGCTCAAATGCTGGAAACTGACCAAGTGCTCCCATTTGCATTGATTGACTCCGCCTACCAAAAAATCTCCAAAAACACATCAACTCTGGCCAAGACAGGAGGGCTGTCATGAGTTCTTACTGTTAGAGAAAGGGCCTTTTTTGTAGAGCCGTTGGCAATCTTATCTCCAGTTAAAGCTAAAACATTGAAGTTTCTTTAGCAGCGTTTGTGAATGGCTTTAGCGTGATGCAGAAGTGATTTTGTAATTTCTGTGGTTAATTGCTGTGGTTATTAGCACAATAACGCTAAATATTAATTCTGCACTACAGCTGGTCAGCCAAGAATCTCAAGAATCTAGCGTGCGTGCGAATTAGCGCGGTATTAAATACTGCACTCTTGTTACATCACAATTGTTACAGATTAGTTATAAGACCAAAAGTTCTGTCTATTCAATGCAAAGCAGCAGTGATTAACAGTTTGTTGTTATATTGTTTGGATAGCACGCGAAGTATTTCATAATCCAGAGCCACGCCTGCTGGTACACATCTTGAATGTGTGGTACTAGAGAAGAAGTTTAAGTGTGGAATTTAAATCCTCAAAAAAGGACCAGTGACTGTGATCGTTCTGACCTAATGCCTTGCAGTGTGCGCTAACTATATACTGTGCACGTAGCTAGCACACTTGCAATATTTAATACATATGCTCTTCAGATGTTTGTCTTTTATGAGTTTTTGTTTTACTTCCTTCCAGCTACCCTGTGCTCCTGTGCTTGGAATATGAAAATAACATGGATGCTGTGAAGATGTGGCCTTATTGCTCAAAGCTAATAAATAGCACACTACAAGCTTTTGTCACTGTAAAATAGCTTTGCCTGATTTGGTTGACTGTTAATAAAAATAACTTTCCCAGCTAACCTATATCGCTCTATGAGGACAACAACCAACAGTTACAACCTAATATTGTACTAGTAATTAAATAACATAAAAAACGGTATGCAAAATCTTGCAATTTACACAATTAATCAGAAGTTTCTTTGTTGGTGTTGTGTACAAAGGTTTTCTCCAGTATTCCAACCTTTTATTCTGACTTTATGTAGATTTTCTCCATTGAAAACAAATTATTCATCACTGAGATATTGTTAGTGTTTGAAGCTCACTGACCTCAGTTTCCTGCTCTTTGTCTAAACAGGACTTGTTTATTTTTGCGGGACCTGAAAATCTGTCACTTTTTCCAGCGATGAGAACAGCTGAAATGGGAATCCTTTAACGGATGAAGAATACGTTATGCAGTGCTGTGTGTAATTGTCTTCTTTCCTCACATCACCAGGGCAGAGTTATCACTCTTTAGATGGTCGACTAAAGGTGGTGATCCAGCCTCAGTCCCAGCGGCTACATGTTGGGGAAGATTTGCAGCTGGAATGTGGAGCCGTGGGACGGCCGATTCCGCGATACCAGTGGCACAGAAATGGAGTCCCAATTCCGAATTCTACAAAGAGGAAACTCTTGGTGAGAGGATATGGGAAGAAATGTTTTTCTCTTATTGCTTGTGTGTGTGTGTGTGATTTGAGACATTAAAACTGTTGTGGCATAACTGTGTGTATATTTCAGATTCCTCACGTGATGCAGGAACAACAAGGCAGGTATCGCTGTGAGATCAGCAGCAGCTCTGAGAGAATGTGGACCAATGAAGTTGATGTTGTGATAGGTATGTCACACTTGAGGACATTTTGTTTAAAATTACTATTGAACCAGTTTCATTGTCATTATATTTGAGCGATTATTTGCCTCTGTTCTTAACTGAAAGCACCAAGGATATCAGTCCAGATTTCAGGGGCAATGGAGTGCTCTGAAGGTAGAGTTGAAGGCACTGGTGCATGGTGTTTTAAATTGGGTAACAGTTAGCAGGTGTTAGCTGCATGCGAATGGAAATCACAACTTCATTCAAATTGCATGTGGATCGTGGTCTTGGATTATTCTCACTAATCAGCACAAAACTCACATGCATGCTTTCTGATTGTACTAAAATCAATCCTTCCTGTCATCTTTAATGCATTTCATATTTATCTGTGGTACTTACTGAAGTGATCCAATTCAACCACTCATCGTGTTTCTCTGTCTGTGTGACAGAGCTCGATTGCTGTATGGGAAAAAATTTCTGCAGCACTAAGTTGTGGTTGCGTGTCCATTACGTGTGATGATGACTGTTGCAGTCCCACACTCAGCATCCTTTGACTGCTACAAATACTCACAAAGAAACATTTAGACCACCAAATAGTTTCTGTGTGTCATTCTGTTGTTTTTTCAATTATTGTGGTTTTTGTGGCTCTGTGGGTCATGCTAATTTTGTACTCTCTACTTCAGTTGTAGAGATTGAGGGGAGCTAGGAGTGACACGACACAGTGTTTGCTACTGCGGAAAAAAAAAACCTACGCGCTTCCAGCATCATTTAAAAAGTGTTTACTCATTTAAACAAGTTGTTTTTCTGGCCAGCTTGGAAGTAAAAAAAAAAGAAATCTGTGCAAAAATGACTTTCTGAAACACATCATTTAAATCCAGTGGTGTAGTATCCCACTGTGGACCACTATGAGAACAGTTGCAAGCCATTTTAAGTTGAATGCTCAGTCACATTTATTTGAGCTGAATCAGATGCAACAGGGGAAAATATTACTTAAATACTGAAACAATAAATGCTTTTTGCTCACTGTTTCATGCATCTGTTTGCTTCCCCTGAATCTCTGTAGAGTCTGTAAATGAAATGTAGACAAAGAGCAGACTGATCATGTGTCCTTGTGCACAAAGAGACGTTAGCAGATTATCTCAGTGTTGGTTTTGGTCTTTTCTTTCTTATTAATTCTGAATATTATTATTCTTACTTTTAAAGTTTCACCCTTTCCTTTAACTAATCAGTTTTGTACGCTAAACTTGAGTGATAATGATATTTTTTTTTTCCCTAGATGACATTTACGCCATTGGAGAAGGTAAGAGGAACCACACGCAGCAAGCATATACATCAAATATTTCTCTTAAACAGCACTTCCTATGTTATGCTTGGCTTTGTGTTTACTTTCTTGTTGTTTTTTAGGTTCCAATGAATTCTTCCTAAACAATATTCCTGAACAACTTTATGGTGAGTGTCTTTATGCAGGACTGATGGCTGGTGCACAGTTCCTCTACTTTGCATGTGCGATACTACTGAGATCAGTTTCAGTCTCAGTACTTACGCCAACACAAAGATGTGAAACCTTCTTGTAGCACAGTGTTAGCAGTCATGCACAAGGACAAAATAACACTTTGCAGCATCATGCACTAAACACCAGAGAATAACACCCACTAAAAAAAGCTACTCACCAAAAAAGGAAAAGCTTCACAAAAGGCTGGCGTGTTTTATGACATCAGCGTGATAATAATGTCACTGTTGTATGAAACACTTCCTTCCTTCCTCCCTCCATTTCTTGGTTATTATGATTCTTATCATCTCTACCTCAGGTTCTAGTTTGTGCAAACAATGAACCGCAAATGCTGTGAATGTATGTAAATTTTGCGTTTTTTCTGATGGATGTTTTTCTTGCTCTAACATGTACTGTGCAGCCATGCAAAAAAATAGGAACTGGAATTGGAAATCATTGTTTATTGTAGTCTAACTGAACAAACGATCCTGTGCAAAACAGTACCAGCAGATTTACTCAAATAAAGGACAGGAAAAAAAACATGGACTTTGTTGTCATTTACATGATATTAATAGTAAGCAAAGCAGATGAGTCGCATGTGGGGAAAAAGGAAAGCCCCTGCGTTATCACACCTTTAAACCGATACTACTTAACGTCATGTTCCAGTGAACTTTGCCTTTGTTCTGATGTTCGCTACACACCTGTAAGGTTTCATAACTGGATTTTGCACCGTTGTCACACATGTCATTTTATTTTGCAGCGCTTCCGCCTTCAGTTATTTTCTGTTTCCACTTCACTTTCCAGTTCTGAAACCATGTATGTCATTGATTTTTGGATGGTATTCCTTTTATTACATTCATCATTTTCTCCCTTTCTTGTGTTTGATCCCAGCAACTGACAAAGTGGCCCTGCTCATCGGCAACCTGTCTTACCAGAACCACCCGCAGCTTAAAGCGCCAATGGTGGATGTTTATGATCTCACTAACCTCCTGCGGCAGCTAAACTTCAAGGTGGTTTCGCTACTAGACCTCACAGAGTCAGAGATGAGAAATGCTGTAGATGAGTTTCTACTGCTGCTTCACAAAGGAGTCTATGGTACGTTTACATTTGACTTACCTCTGAGTGGTTTTGGTCATTGTTTCAGCCCAGAAGGTGACAGAAATATAAGGATCCCAAAACACAGCATGAAAGAGAAACACTACCATTTTAATCCTTCTAATCTATAAACAATATTTAGATAAAATAAGAAAATATAAATAAATGCATAGCATTTTCAAGATTATTTATAACTTAACAAATGTTATTCTAATTAAATAAACATTAAATAACAACAGTAAAAAAAAAAAGCTGTATTCAACCAGATCTTGTATCTCTCAGCTGCCTGACTGAAATGCCGACTTTCCTCTTTAGGTCTGCTGTACTATGCTGGTCACGGATATGAAAACTATGGAAACAGTTTCATGGTGCCAGTAGATGCTCCAAATCCGTACCGCTCAGCCAACTGTTTGTGTGTGCAGAGCATCCTTAAACTGATGCAGGAAAAGGAGACGGACCTCAATGTTTTTCTGCTGGACATGTGCAGGAAGAGGTGAGTGCTAGAGTCATTCAGAAAAAATCAAGAGAACACAGATCATCACTGTATAACACACAGTCAGTTAAACCTCCGGGGTATCCGTCTGTCCTGCTACAAAGCAGGAAACATTGTGAACCCATTTCAGCAGCGTTGGTTCAAATAAAAGTGATACCAGTGGCACTGAGCAGGTAACAAGAAGACATCGCCCCCAAAAGGAAAGGTTGCACAAGTGGCCATTACTGACCACTGCTATAAGTGCATTGAGGCAACAGTTTTGGTGCTATATAAATAAAACTGAATTGAATTGCTCTCTCCTTGTCCCTCCTGACTGATTTTCTCTAGATTTGGTGTTTGTTAGTGGCATTGTCACTGCTCATACCATGAGATGGTATCCACAGCCCATTCAGGGTGCACAGGTAGTCCACCTTCTCCAGGATGGCACATCTGTATGTGTCATCACAAGAAGGTTTGCTGTGTCTCCCGACACAGTCTCAAGATTGTGAAGGGTGTAGCAGAAGATTCACACCGAGCACATGTGACAAAGTATCTGGAGACACCTTGGTGAACAATATGCCTGTAACATCATCCAACATGACTTGTTTGTATTGGGTCAGTGTTGGTCTGGGGAGGCATATCCTTTGAAGATCACACAGACCTAAACGTGCTAGCCAGCACTACACTGATTGCTGTTCGGTATGGGGATAAAAGACCATGTGTCAAATTAAGCTCTCGATGTCCTGATCCAGGTCTGCAAGAAGATCAAACAGGGTGTAATCCGGCATCTCATCATGAGCATGTTTAGATTTTGAGTTCAGCGCTCAAATATGTTTTCCATTGACTTACATGATTTTATTTGAAAGATTTTCGACTTCAGTACGTCGACCTTCAAGACCCAATGTCTGCTTTGAGAGTTCCTCTAATTTTCTTTGAGCACTGCATATATTCTGTTTTCTTTAAGAAAGGGACAATTAGGAAACTATTGTCTCTCTAGCTTAAAGTTTAGAAAGTATCAAAATTTTACATATTTATTTTCAGGAATATTCACGATGACAGCACTCCAAATGTCGTCCTGAGGGTTACTGCCAACATTGTCTTTGGATATGCTACGTAAGTCCATAAATTAACTTCATACATGGTTTTGCTTTCCCAGATATGAAGTGTTGAATTCTTTGTTTGGCTCTTCAGGTGCCAAGATGCAGAGGCCTTTGAGCTGAGCTCCACCGGCTTCACTAACGGTGTGTTTGTCAAGTTTCTGAAGAAGCGTCTGCTGGATGACGAGAAGATCACTGTGGTGCTGGACAGAGTCGCCGAGGGTAAGAAACAACACAAAAATACAACATATGCTAACATCAGAGACAATGTAGGAAGCACTTAGTTAAAAGATGATCAGCAGAGCATTTTGAATCCTTTGGCAAAATTAAAATTAAATTGCATTTCAGTTACTGTGTTTCCTGCAGGATGTGTTTCAGCAGTCAGTTTAATGAGAAGAATAAAACAATTTAATTAAACATATTCTGCTTTCCATTATTCTTCCATGCTTGTTGGCTAATGGAGTTTCCTTCAAGGACCCACATGTTTATGATCCATTAGCTTTTGTTAAATTAAAAATTCAATGCCTCTCAACTCCCAATGCAATGTTTTTAATCTGAGTGTGTTTCAGGTCATGTAAGGATGTTTTGGCTTTTTGTGTTATAATAACTGCAGACTGTCTGATTTATGTTTTGTGCACAGATATGGGCCAGTTTGACGCTACAAAGGGGAAGCAGGCTCTGGAGATCCGCAGCAGTCTGTCGGAGAGGAGAGCGCTGACGGATCCTATTTTGCCCGGAGACAGCGCTGATCTCGCTCATGCCCACAGCCGACAGTGGGCAAAAGCTCACGGTGAGTTTAGTACTAGAGATTTAAAGCATTTTTTTATATGTTATCTCTGCTTGGAAAAACCCTATTTGCCTATGGCAGCTCCAAACTGGAGGCTCAGTCAGATTTTTACAAATGGTGAAAAAGTGCTCAGCTTATACTGGTAGAAACTTGGTGAAGGGGCAACAATCAGTAGAGTGAGAGATGCACCCTGTAACAGCCACGGTGCCTCTTCTAGTATTTGCCCCTACAATGGAGAAGCTATTCGCTCTTACTGTTGTAAATCTTGCTTTCACAGTGTCTGAGGGGGACCTAGTTCCTCTAAATATTGGTTCCAACCTGTTAGGTTTCTCACTTTAAATGCTGCTTTTTCTTTCGTGTCTGTTTTATTTGTGGCATTTGAGAGAGAAGCAGTGAAAGCATTCAGTATTTTACAAACTAAGACATTTTTGGTGAATGAGTGATATATATTTGACATATTGTTGTGTTAGTGATTATTTAGTTGTACTAAAAGGAGTGTAATGCATATTTAGCATTTTTCTTTCAATTCTTTTAGTCACAAGGGCAATGTAAAAACAAAAAACTATTCACACACACATGATTTATAATAATAAAGCTGTTATTATTAATCTTTGGGACATGAGAGTCAACGTTTTTCAGTTTTCATTTTAAGTAAATGGTTACAGGTGGAATTTCAGTCAAATGTATGCAAACTTAAATGTATGTGAGTCTAAATTCGTTTCTCTATTTTACTGCAGAACTTCCTGAGAGTATGTGTCTCAACTTTGACTGCGGCGCTCAGATTAAGTTGGGCTTCGCTGCGGAGTTCTCCAATGTGCTCGTGATTTACACTCACATCGTTAAGAAACCTACAGACATGTCCTTCTGTCAAGCACACGTCACTGACTTCTCACAGGTATGCTGTCATGAATCTGAAAGCAGAATATACATTTGTATCTGTCTATCACTAAGCAGTGAAGGAAAAGTTACACCATAAGTGTCTGTAAATATGCAACTTTTTCTGTTTGTGAAAACTCCCTTAGGACCTTGATGTGGATCCTAAATTGATGAATAGAGAAACTCCAGAGGAGACAGGGATCTACCTCCTGTCCAGCAGTCTGCCGCAGCACTGTCTCTACACCAGACTCAGCTCACTGCAGAAGCTTAGGGTAAGAATTATAAATATTTACAGTATATTGTTTAGTGTGCTAGATTTCGGAGCTGGACCTAACTGGAGGAAATATAGAGTGCTGGATCCAGCTAACATCATGGTTAATGTGAGGTCTGAGACTGGTGAGCTGATCGGAGCGTAGTGGGATGTGTTTCATGGAGTTTTAACTACACTCGCACTTCCCTGGCCACAGTGTGAATGTAACTGGCTTTTTTCTGGTTGATGGAGAAGTTGATCTGAGGAGTAGGAATAGATGTGGAGATATTACACAAAGGGTGGAGAAATCCCAAATGTGTGTCATTCATGTTTCTTGCTGAGGGAATTATATCCTTTCAATCCTGTTGCTGTTTGAATTCAGCTTGAATTTAGTTTGAATGAGTACACATTTGCTATTCTTTCCATCTGAGGTCATCCAAATGAATAACTGTGATGAATGTTTATGGAAAATTAATGATTACTCCTGGCCACCTTATGCACCACTTAATGGACAGGCAGAGAAGCTTTGTATAAGATCTGTAACATCTGCTCCGCTGCTACATCGACATCTGCAGATAATCTTTACTCTTCAACTATAAAAGGTGATGGTTAATGGTATATTGTCAGGGTCACAACATGTTGATGTCAGAGATCAACGAATGTGAAAATCAAATAGGATTTTCACAGGTGGATCTTCTAGGAGGCTGAGAGGCATTATTAAATGGTAAATGGCCTGTATTTGTATAGCACTTTACTAGTCCCTAAGGACCCCAAAGCGCTTTACACATTCAGTCACCCACCCATTCAGACACTGGTGATGGCAAGCTACATTGTAGCCACAGCCACCCTGGGGCGCACTGACAGAGGCGAGGCTGCCGGACACTGGCGCCACCGGGCCCTCTGACCACCACCAGTAGGCAACGGGTGAAGTGTCTTGCCAAGGACACAACGGCCGAGACTGTCCGAGCCGGGGCTCGAACCGGCAACCTTCCGATTACAAGGCAAACTCCCAGCTCTTGAGCCATGATCACCCACGAAATTATGATTTATTAAGATCTTCTCCTCTTGCTAATCCTCGCTAATCTCTGATCTAATAGATATAGTGATGTTTGCGTGTGTAAAGGAAAAGTCATTAAACTTTTCCTCTTGTATAGATAAACTATTGAATAGTTGACACATAGAAAACTTATAGGATCACTGGAAGTAGGAGGATTTACCTGGTCACCATAAAGTTTATTCACAGTTGTTAAGATGATTGATAATTCAGAAATTATTTGATGTGGTTTCATTTTGTGCTACAACAGCTTTGAGTGTTGATTAATACAACTTTTTGTGTGCTAACACCTCATGCAACAGGAGGAGCTGGTCTTCACCGTGTGCCTTCAGGGAACCTTCACTGCTATGGATGACGATCATCCGATCCACTGGACGAAAAGCGTCAACATTGGAAAGCCGCTGATAGCCCGACTGGATCTCCACCGGGCCATGCGGCGAAACAGCTGCCTGCAGACCTGCCTGATGCCCCACAGTCCATCCCACAGCCCCTGTCACAGCCCTGGACCCGAACACCGCCACCACCTCTATCACGGGTCACACCAGGCCCAGGACTACAACCGCCTCTCCCCGCAGCATCGCTATTTGGACATCGGTGAGCATCTGCAGGGCGCAGTTGGAGGCTGCGGGGATATCTACTATGAAAATCTCAGCCAGTGTCGCTATGACCCACTGTACACCTCCGGTGGGCTTTCGAGCTCACCAGGCAGGCTCAGCATTCCCATAGAGACCACAGACGACATCAACGAGCTGCAGACTGTGTTCATCAACAGTCTGCAGCTACAGCCACAGTGAGACAGAAGAGAAGCTTTAAATGTCTGTAGTTCTGAATCTATATTACTGCTGCTCTTGTTGTTACATATTTCAAATGTATATTTTATACATCGACTGTTTCAGAAAATGTTATGCTGACCTTTGTAAATCTGTTTCGAGAACTGAAAACATGTATTTGAGTAAACTGACTAATAGGTCCTCATGTAACAGTATTTCAGAGACTTAAAAATAGAGCTGAAACTATTTTTCTTAGCCAGATGCATTTAAACTACAAACTAGGTGGGCATTAAAATAAAAACGGTACATGGTATGCATTTTATCAAATAAACCTGAGAAAAAGAGGTGGTTTACATCCATGTTTGTATTCCTGTATTTATAATTATTACTTATACATTTGTGACTTGGCAGCTTTTTTATTATTATATATGAAGGTTAAGGGTGGTGCAGTGGTTAGCACTGTTGCCTCACAGCAAAAGTCTTGGGTCTTGGGTTTGAATCCACCAGCTGGATGAGGAGTTTGTGTGTATTTTTATGTTCTCTCTGCTTTCACTGTGTAAATATATGAATGGGTTAACTGGTGATTTTGAATTGGCTGTAGGTGTGAATGTGAGTGTGAATGGTTGTCTGTCTATCTGGGTCAGCCCTGCAACAGACAGGTGTCCTGCTCAGTGTGTACGCCCTCTTTTACCCCTGCGGCAGCTACGATAGACACCACGGGACAAAAATGGATGGAAATATACCGGCTTATCTTTTTTTTCTTTAAAAAAACAAACAAAACTATTTCAGTGTTTTATGCATTTGGGCTTTAAATATTTACAAATTTCAATGAAATCATCCAAAAGTGCAAGAGCTTCTAGCTATTAGAAGTTGAGAAAAGAATTGTCTAACCTAACGTCCCATTCTTTTATAACATGTTATACACTTACACATCATTATCATCATCATCAAGCCTGTAGACTCCTGGTGGAGCATAGGGCCGCAACAACACCACGCCAACGGACTCTGTACTGGACCGTTCTCTTCAGCTGGATCCACGTCATTCTGGCGGTCTTTACTTCGCTCTCGACAGATCTTCTCCACGTCTGTTTGGGTCTCCCCACTATCCACTTACACACTATATGCATTTATATATCATTACAGCCATCAAATAACGGTACAAAAAGTATAATATTATTTTCCTCTGAATTGTAGAAATAGCATAAATTGGAAATAATCTTATAGTGATCAGCCTTTCCTTATTTTATCTTACATATATACCATTAAAGTATATGGCCCTCATTTATAACGTGCTTTACAAACCTGAACATTACGGCTAACCCTGGATTTTCCCGTTTGAATACAACTAGCCAAACAGCGAAGAGCCACTTACTGCTGAAGAGACAGAGTGAAAGTGAACAGTAAATCCTTAACATAAAACTCATTGTTGCAGTGGGAGACACCACAGATGTGATCAACTTAAACTGAATTTTAGTTTTAGTGGCCTTATTTTCCTCTGCGTTATCGATTCTGTCACTAGTTCCGGTGTTGTGCCAAAAAGTGATTGTCTGCCAAAAAGTGATTTCCGGTATTTGCCAAAAACTGATTGCTCGTATTTAAACTGCTATAAGTAACTTGTTGGGCTATAATATGTGAAACATATGTTAAATGCATCCCTCATGGATGACATAAAGTCATATTGAGCCACAAACAACATTCGTGTAACAAGATAGAAGCCGCAATCAGTTTTTGGCAGTGACTTTTATATAACCTTTATTTATGCAGTTAAAAAAATCTCATTAACATTAAAAATGTATTTTGTCAGAGTAAGCTGGCCAAGAGGACAGCAGAAATGGCAGCAAATATGACAATAGTTCTGTAAAAATATTTTAAACGAGGATAAAGGACCGGATTGGTTATAATGTAAGTACAATAACACAGAGCTGTAAAGATACTTGAAAAAACAGATAATTTTTTAATTCTATATATAACCCCTTTGTAAACGCTGTTCACCGAAGTCTATTTACCAACTTACATAAAGATATTACACATAAAAAATACACGGAAACATTGGAAATCAGTTTTTGGCAGGCAATCACTTTTTGGCACAACACCGGAACCAACCAACCACACGAGACTTTAACCCCTTAGTTATTAAACCTGGCTTCAGTTTCTGAGAGTAGGGCCCAACGGTGCAGCATTTCATGTCCCCTTTAATCATGACTTCTAATTAGTATAGATTACTTTATGTAGAGTGCAACACGTGGTTACAATCAAGTAACTTATTCTAATTTAAATCCATCCATCCATCCATTCATTCACTTCCGCATATCCTTTGCTGGTGCTGGAGCAAGCTGTCATAGGGCGAGAGGCGGGGTACACACTGGACAAGTCGCCAACAGTGCTAACCACCGTGCTAACCACCGTGCTGCTCCAAAATATTCATACTTTTGGAGTGGGAGATCGAGTTCGTAAGTAACGTTTACAAGGCGTGTGGCAGGTAGTCACTTGAGTATTGTTTTTAATTTGATTGTGTGTGTTACTGGGAAGTCATATAAGGCTGGTTTACTATAAAACTTGGAGCTGAAAATGAGCCTTAAAGTACCTTAAACATATATTAATGACTCATGTTTGTTAATTTCTACTACTGATCTCTAACAATACCCCTGAAATAAAAACAATCAAACCAAAAAAAAAAACAACCCCAAAAATTAGTTACCTATGTTTTCTCTTTGTTTTTATTGACCCCCTCAGGATGGCAGCAGAACACCTCTGCTGTCAGCCTCTGTCTCTGAACCCACTGCTCTCGAACTCACTGCCTTACATTATGAGCCCAGCTTACACCCTTCTATAGCAGGGGACTTTTTTTAGCCTCTGTCTTGTCAATGAACCATGAAACTTTCCAAAAGTGTTACACTCCAGTGCCTTTCCTGGGATTTCTGCCACTGTTCACATTATCACCCCCAAGTTGGTGTTGCTGCTTTAGGCCTTGGCCTGATGCTGAGACATCATTGACTGAGGGTTCACACAGTCTGCTGCACAGTTGATTAAATTCGCTAATTAAAAGGCAAGCTTTCCCTATTTTTATCTTTTTCTCATTCCTTGACTGTATAATGCCCTGTGTGAAATAGCGCCCTCCTGAATCTCATGTGGTAAATCAGTGGCGAAACACGGCCTAGCACTCCAGGAAGCCTGGCCCAGGCCCAGTTTGCCTCTCTTAATGAATAAAAATGAATTGTTTGACCAATCAGATCAAGCTAAAGTCACACAGTCATTTCAATTCAAACCAATCAATTCATTTTATTCACATAATAGCTACAATCAGAACATGAAAAAGGGAATTTTCCACCTACTAAACTAGATTTAAAGAAAGGATTTTTTTGTATGTCTGCTCTGCCTTTGCCAATTTTTTAGTGTTTTTAGTATATTGTGCTTAAAGAATTTGTCTTCATAATATTCTCATATATATTGTTGGAGCTGTTTACGCACAGTGAACACTGAAAGTGAACATTTCAACATGATCTGAACGCATTAGGAACAAAATTACAGCAACTGAGCTGATGTCCACAACAAGGGACAGAAGATAGAAAATAAATAAATTATAGTTTTGAACAAAAAAAAGGTACTTCAAGTTTCTTTCAACCACTAAATATCTAACCATTTCACTTCTTTTGTCTCAATTATATAATTGGTATGTGCTATTACTGAATAAAAATGAATGAGCTTGTTTCATCTATGAAGACAATGTGCAGTCTGACCAATTTCCTCTGACCTGAATGAGGAGTGCTGATGGAGCATGAGATCAGATCGGATCGATGAGTTTTGATTTCTGCTGTGACATTCAGACAGTAGATGGATGGATGGATGGATCAGAATCAGAATCAGAATCGTGTTTATTGGCCAAGTATATGTGCAGACACATACAAGGAATTTGATTCTGGTAGATGGAGGCTCTCAAGCACAGCAATGTAAATCACACGCACACATAAACACACACACACACGTGTCTATATATACATTACACATACATACACAAAGCTGTGTAAACCAACTATATATAACCAATCTAAACTTATATACATAGAATACAGAAATGAAGTGGAATGAACACTACAGAATGGATGGATGATGGATGGATGATGCTATCATGTCAATATGGACCACAAATATTTCCAGCACCTTGTTGAAAGAATACCACAAAGAAAGCAGTGGTACAGGCAAACACAGTCCAACCCGGCACTTGCAAACTATACCTAAAGAAGTGGCCAGTGAGTGCGTATCAGTTCCTCAACTCCATAATAACACTCGTGCTAGGTGATAGTCCTGATTACTCATTTGCACTTCATGTGACTGTGTGGCATACAGAATTAGTACCACACTGTGACAGAAACAACTAAACCACAGTCTAACAATGCAGCCCCATTTCATTTTTACAATGTATTGGCTGACCTAGTCAAGACTGTCAGTTAAAGAAGCTATCTTTTAAGCCAAACCGGAAATAAAAAGGCAACTGAATAATAACGTTAAGGCTGAAACAGATTTAAGAATTAAAGATTAAGAAATGCAGAACAAATTGAGATTGATACCAAAACAATGTGAGCATTTCTACTGTGGTGAGGAGAAGAATTACACTATGGGTAACTTTAGAGGTAAACGCCACGCTGTGAGAACTAGAGTGAGGCTGCTTTTAGTGTTTCACTTGGTATAACTGTAAACAATTGAATAGTATTAAATTTATACTCATATTAAGGTAGAACTGTATGAGTCATTTGCAGTAACAAACAGAATTGGTACTTTGTTAGTTGCCCCTCTTTGATATTTCATGAGGGGATTCAGCTCATGTGTCCTTCTCAAATAATACAACAGGACACCTTGCATGTAGCTGCACAGTAGCAGCCTAGTCAGGCTGGGACAGATTTAACATTTTTATCAAAGTATACACGCAAATACAGATACACATTATTTTAACATTTTCTGTTAATATGCAGTCCTGAAAGGCACCACAAACTGCAGCACAACATCCAGACACGAACCCCATCTGAGTGAATAATGGATGGAGGCAGCCACCCACAGGCTGCAGAGTGATATCATGGCTGCGTCACTTGTGCAGATGAGGGAGAAGGGGTGGGGTGGTTATACCGTGCAGTCTGTAGAGACAGTGAGGAACCTGCTCACAGAGAGGACAGAGGGACGATAACCATGTCAGCCTCCTGGAAGCAGCCGCTTTTTCAGATCTGCCTGCTTTGCGTCTGCTGCAGACACATCAATACAAGTAAATTAATTTTGGGTTTCATTTTTGCTGTGTTTTGTGGTTGTGTTCAAGCTCTGTTCAGCCTTTTCTCTGTTCCACCAAATGGTCCCGTAACCTTGTAAGGGCCAGAACGAAATGTCATAAGATTTTCACATAATTGTGTGCAACATAATTTGGTTTGAAGCATACTGGTAGTGATTGTTTATGATTTTTCACCTTATACATGCGTCTCAAACTGTTTCCCTCAAGACAAATATTTGTAATCATCATAGGATAAAATGTAAAAGGAAAAATCATAACAGTAGGTTACTTAATTATCGTGCTTGCAAAAGATTTTTATATTGATATGATTTTAATTGTTGCCTCATTATGCTTCATTCTGCGATTGTGCATGTGTGTTAGTTTAAGAACTATATAACAGACAAAAAGATAAAACCTTAAAGTTACTGAGTGCTTATTTCATTTTTTTGTCCGAATACATTTTAATCCCAATCTTAAGATATTTATGTATTTATTTAAGAAAACATCTCTTTGAAAAGATGATGAAGGAAACAACCATGTTGCCGTTATGTAGAGGACACTTTTCACAGACAGTTACGAGCTGTTTCACACGGCAGCAAAGTAACAACACTGATATCTGTCTTAAAATTACCTTAAAATATTGGTATTTTTGTTTTAGTGGCAAATATATAGAAAAGGCGGTTTTAAGCACAATTGTGTTTATCTCCTGTGAGCATGCCTTTACATCTGATATTTTTTTAAAACCTATTAAACTATTGGACAGAAATAAACTAGTGCTTTTGTTTAATTATAACTGCTGCAAAAAATATCTTAAATACAAAAAGAAACTTCACAATTACTAATATTTGTTACCAAAAAATAATTGTCTAGTTTTTACTATAAATAATGTTGTACCTTTTGAATTATTTTACACACAGTAAAAGACTCTGTGTATATTTATACATTTACTTCTTTTCCTGTCAGACACGTTGGGCTCAACCAAAGCGCCACAGGTTCCCACCACTGCTCTTAAAACAACTGTAAAAAGTGTTGTTCTTAAAGGTAATTTCTGCGTTGTGTTTCCTTATTACTGCTCATGTAAATATGGCTAAAGAACACATGTTGATAAGTTATCTAATTTGTAAAATAGTGTGCTATGACAAAGATGTAAGGATTTCCATGTTGTTGTGACCACGTGGAGCTGGATTTAAATTAGAGCCTGATTTTGCGTGTGTGTATGTGTGTGTGTGTGTGTGTGTGTGTGTGTCCACAGGGTTGAAGCCATTTTTCACACTTAAAATGTGGCTTCAGTGTCAGGGTTACAATTAGGTTATGGTTAGGTTTAGGGTAAGTGTCAACGGGGTGTCCCCATGAAGACACAAACCAGTGTGTGTGTTTCTAACTGTTCCAAAAAACTCCACACAGGTGAAAATCACACAGAGGAAATTCAGCTACATGAGCCTGTAAATCTAACGCTAGCCTGTACGTGGACTGGGAATCAGAAGAAACTACCAAACATTAGCGTTTATTGGACAAAAGATGGGAAGACGATTCAGGACAGTGAGCGCTCTGTGCAGCTGGAGAATGAGCAGTATACTCTCAAACAAGAGTAAGTACTTCATGTGCATATTTTATCTGACAGCTTTAGAAAATCCACTTTGCAGTTCCCCTCCGAGTGGCTCAAAAACTGTTACAATGTTTTATCAAAAGACCTGAATATATAAAAGGTTTTAAATAGAACTGCAGTGTCAGCTCATGCCTGTCCATGTCAGCTGTAACTATCTTTACATGAAAGTAGGGCAACAGTTTAGTTAATGTAATCAGACAGTTGGAGGACAGGAGCATTTGATTTATTATGTTACTATCTAAAACCCCTCTTTGACTTTTGCTTTACAGTTTCCATATTGTCAGTGAACAAGACCTTGGAAATTACTCCTGTGTTTTTGGGACTGAAGCACGAATAGATTTTATTTTGGCAGGTAAGGAAATAAACAATGAATCTCTGCAAGACATTTCACAGCTTCATTTGTTTTGCTATCAGCTCCTCAAGTCCCTGCTCAAGCTATTTATAGTCAGTGTTGGGAAGGTTACTTTTAAAATGTATTCCATTACAGAATACAGAATACATGCCCCGAAATGTATTCTGTAACGTATTCCGTTACGTTACTCAATGAGAGTAACGTATTCTGAATACTTTGGATTACTTAATATATTATCATGCTGTTTACAACTACATGAATGTACTATTGCTGTGATTTATTACTGTTACTGAAGGTCCGCTGCTCTGAACCGTAGTAAAGGGACCTCTGGCTAATGTCTGTGTCAGGTTCGTAGCCGAAAATTAGCTTTACTTTGCTGTCTGGGTCAACCTTCCTAGCGAGAGACAGAGAGAGGCGTTGAACTTATTGTTTTTGGAGGAAAACACGAACCCGGTGTGCTGTCGAGTCTTAATAGCTTACTTACAACTCGGCGTCAGGCACTCTTCTTGGCTGCAGTGGTTATTATTATATGTACATGCTTCCAGCTCCCGTTTTTGCTCGATGACAGCTCGTACTTTTCCTTTTTCTCCCTCCCTCGCTCACAGACACATAATGTGTATGGCAGTCCATTCTCCCTGCAGCACGGACTACACTGCCTATGATGCTACATTCTTTAGAGCTATACCGGTAGCATTCTGCCTATTAGCTTAGCACAACAACAACAAAAAGGCCTCTCTCACCCAGTAAAAACACGCAGAGAGAGAGAGCGTCACCCTGTAACCATGGCAACCGTAATGCTGCCACCTGGAACAACAGAACGTAGCTGTCAAACAAAACCCAAACAGGCCTGACCCGCCACAATATGAAACAGGGAAGTACCGCCGTGTAATCCATTTATTTCAACAAAGTAACTGTATTCTAAATACCACCTTTTTAAACGGTAACTGTAACGGAATACAGTTACTCATATTTTGTATTTTAAATACGTAACGGCGGTACATGTATTCCGTTACTCCCCAACACCGTTTATAGTGAATATCAATATATAACACTCGACTGAGGCTGTGCAGTGCTGCTATGTCTTCATAAGCATCATCATCTCAGTCGTTTTCCTCCAGCTCCACAGATCAGTGAGGTGCGAGACAAGCCGATAGTCAGCTATCTGGGGGACTTTGTGGTGATTTATTGTAAAATGGAGGAAACCAAACCAGAGCCCAGAACCTGGACCTGGTATAAAGTCAATGGGACAGAAAAGGTAAGCTGCTAAGAGCTGGTACAGTTGTGTCACTGATCATTTTTAATTGACATTCCTTCAAGTAGGATCTCTTATGTTCATCTCCCATGTTTTTATTCTAAGGCAGCTTTGCATGTTACACATCTTGAATTATCCTTATTTATTTTAATTATCTTATACTAAACAAAGTGTCTATTTTTAACAGCCCCTCATATTTTGTGAAAGTCAAAGTAAACCTTTTCATTACTGTTCATGATGATGATGATGATGATGATATGTTTTTATTGATTAGCATTCAAATATCTCAGTGAAGACAGAACAAAGATCTACCACAAAGCAAGAAAGCATGAGACAAGGCTAATCAAAAGGTATTGGCTGAAGCATTTGCTTATTACGCCAACCCTTTTAACAAAAGATCTTTTAGCATGCAGCTCCTGTACACAGGGCTCGAAGCAAATAATAAAACAAAGCAAAAACAAAACAAACAAACAAACAAACAAGAAAAAACAAAAAAACAAAAAACTTTCCACTCCATAGGTGGATGGTTTATCCTTTTATCCATATTCCTCATGTTTGGTCTTTTTCTGCATAAGATCCTATAAATGAGCATGAACAGGCATTAAAGCACAGTGGTAGGAAACATTAGAGCTTGTACTTATGATAAATTACCTGTATTTATGACACAATACATGCGTTTCTAGAATGTGCTGTGGCAGTGGGGGAAATATGTGCAAGTGTGCATACTTTTTAAAGCTTGTCCTGGTGTATATTATGCATGCTTAATACACATTTTCAGTATCTAGTAGTTATAGCTGTTTGTAATGGGATAACAATTCAGTATTACTGATATTTTAATTGTGCCTGTAATGTGATGCAGTAATGGATAACATCCCAATGGACTGGGGTCTTCTTTTAGCTTGATTTATTTATCAGATTTTTTGTTGTGTGGGTCATTTTATTTTTTTAAGTGGAAAAAATAAAAAGCAAAAACCTACAACGCTCCTGTTGGGAGGCAGGTTGGGTGTCAAATGGGATCATAGCATAGCTTCGTGAATCTTTCCTTTTAATTCTCCTTCTTTTCCCTCATTTGGCTTCAAAGACATTTAAATTTGTTGTTGTTACTGTGTCGTTCAGCCAAATCCAGACGGTGTCATGTTAATGTACGTTGATATATATGGGAACAGATCCTCGTTGTTGAAGAGCCTCAGCGCTATGAAATCCACAATGAAGGGTGGAAGACGAAGCTGAAGATCAACAACCTGACAGATGAAGACTCTGGCTCCTATTACTGTGGAGCCGTGTACCGCATCGGCACCTCAATGAGCCATGTGGAGCTCAAGGTCAGTAAACCTTGTGGAGCTGTCAGTAAACAAAAGGAACTCTGTACCTGTACAGCCCCTGAGCAGTTTGTAATTCAGACCCAGGATTTATTATTAGTTTGATAATAAATAAATAATTTGTCTCTCTTTGCATCCCATTTGTAAAATAAAAAAAATTATGTTATTAATCATGACCTGTCATGATTGGTCTGGTGAACCACTGAGAACTCCACAAGCTTCAAACTACAAAAACTACTCAAACATATAAAGCTTTTAAAACTACTTGGCAGAATAGACACTGAGCGCGATCTACTAATCCCATAAGATAAAACATCTGTACTTCTTTCCTGTGGATGTGACTGAAAAAAGTAGGAGTAGTGATATATAATATTTCCTCTTTCTGTACTGAAGATTATCAGCTTCATTGAGCCCCTGAAACCCTTCTTAACCATCCTGGCTGAAGTTATCGTACTGGTCACTGCCATTCTGCTCTACGAGAAAATTCATTCCAGGAAGAACACAGAAGAGGGTAGATAAACATCATCCAGCTCTTATTTGTATCACTATCATATACTTTTTGCAACATTTTGCGACAAAGCTTATTTTTAACTTGTATTTATCGGTCTCATTCTCAGAAAATCTGCCGAACGGCGACCAAAAGAACGAGCTGTGAGTACAATGAAGCAGTATTTCTTTTAAGATACAGTTTTCATAATCCAAGAATGACTTCTTTTTTTCCTGTCAGGCCTCAGGGAGAAGCTAAGGAGCTGGAGGGTAATACGTCCACGAGGCAGCGCAAAGTTTAAAGACTGCAGCCAGCTTTAAAACTCATTTTTAAAAGTGAACGCTAGCAACATTTATACGGTTATTGTGACATCTGTTATAACTGCATCACTTTGTTTCAACACAGAGTGCAACAGCTTCCAGCTAATCAACACTCGAATTTGCAACACAAGTTTCCTGTTGACTTCCTGTGCAGAAACCCAGACACGCTTTACTTGACACATCACGTAATCTTTGTCCCCTCTGCATTCTCATAACAGAAGTGACTTTCTCTTCTTGTTGGCAACACCGTAAACTTCAAATGACTTTTACCCGTTTTTCTTCTCTGTGGTTTGTAGCAGTGCCTTACACTCTTTGACTAACCTTTCACTGTGCTTCCAATGACTTTTGTCCTTGCAGTAATCTATCTACAGTACTTGAATAACATGTAAATCAAAATATATCTTCACATATTCGTCATATTTGTGCATCTGTTTTGCGTTTACGTGTAGGAGAATAGTCACAGAGTCATAGTTTCTTCCCTGCACCGTATGCAAACAAGCCGATTAAAAACCACACAAACCACCGTTTCAGTGTTGGATTCATTTTAAACTTATTTCCGAGCACTAAAGAAACAATTCAAAAATGTGTCTGTTAACACGTCAGCAGAGCAGTCAACAGAAAAATAAATCCGTGAAGTTTAGGATGGATTAAGCAACAATAACAAGAGTCAGTTTTGAAAATCTGCCATTTATTATTTTTTCTATAAATACAGTGGATGTTTTTTTTGTCCTGAATAACCTTTGCACTTCCTCTTCCCCACGGAGAAAAGCTAAGCTGTCCCCCGACACACAATCATGTAGACCGTTGTAGCTGTGACCACAGTGAGAGGCGACACACCCTCAGGCACAAATCTGTATCACTGCATTTAGAAAGAAAACTAGTGCGGCTCGTTCCTCAGCCTGTGTGAGACATGCTAAGTGTTGCTGGAGTTAATGAATTTACTTAAACGTGTTGAAGCTACTATATTTTTGAACTCTTGTTGTGCGGCGCCAACACGTCTGTCGCAGAAGCAGCCCAGGCTGAGATGACGGGAGTCAGAAATATGTATTCACACAACAGATTCGCCCAAGATGCTACAGATATTTGTTAAATTATTGCTTCTTTCTATGCTTCCCTTAACTCTCAGTGTATAATACCCAACACACGCGCAAATTTCCATTGTGATCTTTCAGGCCTCTGTAATAATCAGGGATGTGTACACAGTATTTTTTCAGTACTTACTTTCACAGGAATACAGATTCTTCTTTTTTCAACATTACATTTCATACAAACTGGCAAACTTCACTCCCATCTTGCTCTTTAGAGAACAAAAAACTTAAGTGAAATCTGCCTAAAGATTTCCACCCCTTCCCTTACAATCCAACTACGGCTGATTCATGAAGAATTGAACCAGAAGCTTGACGACGCCGTCGTTCAGTCCCACCACCTCTCCGTCCTGCACGCTCTCGTACAGTCGCAGGCTCTCTGTGCCCCACAGGAGGTTTTTCCTGGGGTTGTTGGCGTCAGTCTCCACAGAGAGCGCAACTGTGTTCAGCTGGTAGCAGAAGAAGGAGAAGAAGTGGCCGTCTGTGATCACGGCCTGGGACACGAAGGGTCTGGTGACATCCTCGTGGTTCCAGAAACCTACAGCGGGGAGAGGGAAGCATCAACATGAGCTACGCCTTCTCTCAGATTTAAAGCCAAATGGAGACACTGCAGTAATCCCATATTCCTGTATCAGCGTTATTCCTGCAGCATCATGAGTAATGCCACTGACCAGTCACTTTGTTAGCTCTGCAGCTCAGGAGGAAACAGACTAAACATAGTGGATATGTCATAGATTTGTCCTGTAACACTGCGTGTCCACAGGTGGAACAAGACACCCCTTAATATTACATTAGTTAAACACTTAGTTATTGTTTTTGAAAAGGCTTATTTCAACCTAAAGCATGATCAGACTTTTGGTCAGAAAGCTTTGCTGCAAAAAGGCAAAATTCTCCCCCCAAAAGTCACAAAGCTATGACATCACAGAGCGTAATTGGTCGGCTGCAATGACGATTCTGAACCAGTATTATTATTATTATGATAGTCGACACATACCCAGAGATTTCAGAGACACTATAGCACTGCCGGGCTAATAAAAAGCAAAACAACGCTCACTGCCACTTCATTAGGTACACTTGGCTATTAAGTGGATGCTCGCCTTTCGCCTTACGTCTTCATGGCATAGATTCATCGAGGTTCTGGAAACATTTCTCAGATTGGTCAATAGTGACACGACCGCACAACTGTTACTGCAAATTTGTCAGCTGCACATCCATGATGTAAATCTTCCGTTCAAACACATCCAAATGGTGCTCTATTGAATTGATATCTGGTGACTGTGGAGGCCATTTGAGTACTGAAAATTCATTTTCATGTTCAAGAAACCAGTTTGAGATGATTTGAGCTTCATGATGGGAAGCAGCCGTCAGAAGATGGGTACACTGTGGTCATAACGGGATGGACACGTCCAGCAATACTCAGGCAGGCTGTGATTTTTAAAGGATGCTCAAATGGTACCAAAAGAAGCAAAGTGTGCCATTAAAATATTCCCCACATCATTAAACTACCACCACTACCAGGCTCAACCGTTAATGCCGAGTGGGTTGGATCCATGCTTTTATGTTGTACTCTGACTCTACCACCTGAATGTCACAGCAGAGTTCAAGACCGATGGATTCTGAGTTACTGTTGCAACTGAAACAGTCTGACCAATCTCCTCCTGCCTCAGCCAGCTGCTCACTGGAATTTTCTTTGTAGATCATCAGTTTCTGAAATACTAAGACCAGGCTGAAGGAAATAGTTAGGCCAGAATCCTTAGTATTAAGAAATGCTAAAGACTTTGGGTTGGCATAAGAATTTCAGAAGTTTCCGGTGTATGAGGAACAACGAACAACACCATGCCACATTCAAAGTCACTTAAACCACCTTTCTTCCCCATTTTGATGCTTGGTTTGAACTTTAGCAGGTCTTGACCGCATCTTCATGCCTAAATGCACTGAAATGCTGCCGATAGATGCTGATAGATATTATTGTGTGTTTAGAAACCAACTTGAACATAAGGAAAAAGCTTTTCATAATGACATTTGCTTTGTTAACTTTCTGACACGTCTTTAAATCTCTACAGCGAACAAAGTAAATCAACTACATGAAGTCATAAATATGTATTGTAATGTTTTATAAACACAGCATCTCAGTTCTGTTGCACCTTTGCTGTGTTAGGAACTCACCTTGGTACATGGCCTGAGCTCCTGTCCAGGCGAAGAGGCTGGCGAGCGCGTTGGCTCTGAGGAAAACCTCCACTTGGTCAGCCTGCTGCTGCCGAACCATCCGGTCTCTGTGGTATCGGTCGGGCACCAGGTGGAACTGAGTGTGACCGTAGCACGCTGGGTCTGGTAGCTTTGCACCTTTAAATGAAACAGAGAGGCTTGTTATAAACAGAAAGTAGAGGGGATTCATAAAGAAAAAAAATGAGCCAAACACTGGGTAACCTCTGTGATAATGAAAACTTCAAATATAAAACCACGTACAGCTACATTATTATCATACTTTGCTATAGAAGCAGAAAGATTAAAAACAAGCAAGGTTGGGTTTAAAATAATTGTTCTCAAAAAACAAACTATACCTTTTACTAAATACCAGTTAGTTCCACATTGGCGCCCCCTGCTGACCATTACGATAAGTAAATAATGAGAAAAATCAACCTGATGACCTGTTAGTGAGACCAGAATTACAATTTGGGAACGAATCAGTTTGCTGCATTAGCCTTTGGGACAGTGGCCAGTTTTGGGGGCTGTGGATTTAGGCGGTATATATATTTTCTACCTCCTTTGCTCTCTACATGGACTGTTTTACTGAGCTTGCAACTAAAATCTGTTCAAACATGACTGATCGATAGAATCAGATATATTATAATAAAGGGAGACGGGACATTCAAAGAATCCCGAAATAAGATCTATGGAAGATCTCCGTGGCAGCAAAGATGGTGGCAGGAGTGATTAAAAAAACTATAGGAAAAAAAAAGAAAAACAGCTTTTCAAAGTCTGATTTTAGGGCAAAGTCAGCAAACTTAAAGTGATTTTGATTAGATTTGAAACACAGTGTCCACAGGGCTTTTTGATAAAACATAGTGGTGCTGTGGCTGTGTGTCATCAGATTAGCAGGATTAAAAAACTGAAAAACATGTCTAGAACCACCTAGCACAGCCTGCATGACCCACATCATTGTTTCACCTGTGAAGATGTTGTTGTCGTACTGCCTTCTGAACAGCGGCATCACATTGGGACGAAGCGTGATCTCTGGAACTTCAGCTGCATGGGAAGCTTCCAGTGGCAAAAACTAAAAGTAAATAAGATTTGAAAAAGTAATTTGATCAAATTATCTTGCAAGCCCAACTTGCAAGATAGGCCGTCTAGAGCCCATGGGCCCATTCAGTCTCCCCCAAACTCCCCCTTGTGGTAATAATGTTGAATATATACACAAATAGCTGCAGAACTCTGAGTGAAGTCCATTGAGTATTTGACAAGATCAGAAAATTGCTATATAACTGCAGAAAAAGCGATGCTTTAAATGTGTGAATCTGGATTAAAACCTTTTAACACTGCGATGAGAAGCATTATAATAAAGTAGATTAAATATATAATGACAACATCAATGAAAAACATTTTAACTGGTTTGTGTGCTTTTTTCCCCACTATACAAGGCCTACAAAAACCCTTACTGTGCATCTATTGCTATTACATGATCCCTGTGGTCTGAAAAGGACGCCTACCTGAGGCAACTGTTGGGTTACTCTGATCTGACTGTGTGGGCGGTCGTCGATCTGGAACCTGGTTGGCTCGAGATGGCGCCTCCGATGTCCCTTTGGGATAATTCTCTGACCCCTCCTCCAATAAAAGTTCACCTGGGGACTGAGATCTAAGAAAACAAATATAGATCAACATTAGAGGACTAGGATCGTTAAGTAGAAAAACATGGCACTCATACTTCATGCTATCTGGAACTCCTTGTCTTATGTTTTGAGCAATAAAACTTGTTAATATCTTCGTATTATTTTGGCAATAGTCATAAGATTATTATAATAAAAGCTGGAGTTTTGTGATATGATAAGTTTCAGATTTTAATGGGCCACTCTAGTCGAGTTTTGTTTTTGCCCGAAACAACAAATCTACTTGGAACTTTTGTTGCTATACAACTCTGTGTTGTTCACTATGAATGCCTTTATTTTCCTGAAGGTATCCACACCACTAACTACAGCGTCTTTAGTTCCACTTCATCATACACACCCAGACTGGACAGCTGCAGCAGTGGGTTGTATTTAGCCAAACTGTAGGTGAGTCCAGACACTAGGCTCCTCAGAAAAGGTCCGACCACCTGCTCTTGGTGTCTGTACATGAAAGGCTTGCGTTTCCTAAATTGCCAGTGCTCTTGCAGGATCACACGGGTCACCAAGGAGCGTATGTCCGCGAACGCATCATCGTCGATTCCCGGAATCGCGGCTGTGGTCTTCTCTAAGCCCGGGGTGAATTTATCGGGCAGGCCCGGGATGTACGCGGTTTTAGTGAAGTGCTGGTACCATCTGTCTGCGTTCCGTGCGAAGGTTTGAGGGTAAACTACAAATTTCTCCCGCTGGATGCGAGTGATGAGGGACAGCTTGTCCTCCACGGAGGAGGTGCATATCTTCTTCACCTGTTCCTCAATCTGTCGCCGCCGCGCAGATTTACTTTTAGCCGTTAGAGAGGGGACTATTGGAGGGTACGCTGGCTCCTTGACCGAAACCTCAGTGTGGACAAGCTTTTGGCTTCTGAAAGGAAACAAATTTCTGGGGAACAGCAAGGGTAGCCGTGTGCGGGCCGCCATGTTTGCTTAACTTCTTCTTCACTTTTCGTTGACACACAAACTAACAGTCTTTCAGAGCAGCGCCCCCTTGCGGAAAAAAGAGCCAGGCTCAATGCTAACGCCTACATAAAGTAATATAAGTCAAAACTTAGACCGGTATTAAAGAAGATTACATTTTATTTTATTTACTTGTGGCAGTGGTCTTGTAATTTAATAAAATGGTCGTGTAATTTAATAAAGCTTAGCTTGTATTAGCATTATGTTTAGCGCCAGAGAACGTTGACGGTCTTGAATGAAGCCCTGTCGCGTAAGCGATGGTGCATTTACGTTGACTCAGAAATTTCGGAATCTGTTGTTGAACCGGCTAAAAACGTGGGTACAAATCTAAAACGTTCGCTAAACTTTGAAACCAAAATCATTCAAAACTATAGCGAAAACGTCATACTCGTGTTACACTATGTATTTTCTATGTAGCTTATTGTAAACGGTGGCAGACGCTAGTAGAGATTTGATGCAACAAGAGCAATTAAAACGGTAGGGGAGTACCCGAAGGCTACGTCAAAGTTGGACTTTTAGGACGGTGCAACGGCTCTGGTTAGGTGCAGTGTTTTTGTCAATAAACAGGCTGTTCGGCCTTTAAAAATATATAGACACAAAATTATTTGCACCAAAACTGCAAAAGCCAGCTATGTACTGTCGTCAGATTTTGCGGACACCATTGTTCGGGACGAGAGCGGCTAAGCTCAGCCGTTTTCCCCATGTTTGTCGAAGCGAGGTATCTGCTATCAAAATAAACCGTCCCGTTGTCATTCTTGTCAACATATTCCTTTCGTTAGCTGCTGCAGAGCATGTTGACAATACCTGTCCTACTGGTGGTGGCTGTGGTGAACCTGCAGTGCCCCACCACCACCAAGAGGTTTGGTTTCATTGCGACACGTACTTAAAGCAGCTTTTTGATTTTCCCATGTGTGATGCATGCCTGTCGTTCACCCCCAGAGACCCCTGTGCACCAAAAGTGACGAGGTGAGGCTGGCAGAGGAGGCCAGCAAGAAGTACGGCTCCCCAGCTCCAACCATCTTCTCCAAAGTGATCGACAAAAGCATCCCTGCAGATATCATTTATGAGGATGAAAAGGTAAGCACAGTCTGAGCTCAAAAATAAACATTTTGTGGTTACATTTCTGCAGTTCAGTCCTTCACATATAAGATTTTTTTCCCCCTGTGTTTATCAGTGTTTGGCATTCAGGGATATCAGTCCACAGGCGCCTGTTCACTTCCTGGTTATTCCAAGGATTCCTATTCCCAGAATAAGTGAGGCCAAAGATGATGATGCTGAGGTAAATTGGTGTTTTCTTGTCTAGACTCTCAGATCATGTCACAAGCAGTGAGATTGTGCAGCACATGCTCCCTTTTTATGTCTATGTGTCACTATTTGACATGTCTGTGAGATTAATTTCCAGAGCATTTAGGAACCAGCTCACCCCAAACTGTTGTCACAACACTGGAAGAAATCTATAGGTGAAGCACTAAGGCGCTACCTTTCCCTCATTTGAAACCAGTACTACCCAGAGTGTAGCCTTAAACCAGGGTCTTGGACCAAAGAGCAGGTTAAATATGCCCAGATGTTCTTTTGTTTTCTGGCTTTCCTAATGTAACAACCAGTATGAGTGTTTTTGCATTGAATGGGCAGTGTTGACATCAAATAACCAGCAACAAATGTGGGCTGGTCTGCAGCCTCATATTTCCCACAAGGGAAGCAACCTATAACCCTAAATAGATATCAGGTAAATAAAATAATATAGCAGGAAAGTTGTAAAGGAGTCCAGCCGTCCAGATTAAAATTCAAACACAGATTAGATAGATATACAGACAGATGTTACTGTTGTTATCTAGATTCCCTTGTTTAACAGTCTAAGAATAAAGAAGAAATCTAAAAACAGAAGGTGTCTACTACTTTTACATCAGATAAAAAAAATCAACAAGCACAAATATGTGTTCTGTTTTAGGATTTGATAGTAACACTTATAGAGCAATACCATTGTTGTAAAATTGGAAAAAGAAAACAAATCAACAAATAGTTTCTTGCATGAGTCTGTTGTTATTATTGGTGCAAAAGACAAAGACTTCAGACGATATTTAAAAAACTTTAAAACCTCCTACTGTACGTGCACAGACGTCTGAGGAATCCTTCACGAAAGGTGACGCTATTTTCTGGAGATCTGAGTGGTCAGTAGGCGTTGATTTCATACCTGATGATTACTGATCTGGAACGTAACTTGCTCTAGTCCAGGTTAGTATCACAGCAAGTTACCATGTTAGAAGTAGTTCAGAAATCCCAGGATCAGTCCCAAAGTTAGCTGGATGAGCCTGCTGTAGGTCTCACATCCAGTTTGGTCTCCTCTGTGACCGGACACACTAAATATTAATCTTTAAGAAGTCATAACTACTTCATTTACAGCTCACTGTCGACTGGAAATAATCTCTTCAGCTCTCCTTTCCTCCACTTTCAGCTCTTAGGACATTTATTGGTTGTTGCCAAAAATGTGGCAAAGCAAGAATCTCTGACTGAAGGGTACAGAGTGGGTAAGTTAGACCATTTTACCGTAATGATTCTCCAGACATTAATGTGACTATACAGACTGTTTGTTTATATCCACACTGCATTCCCAGTGATCAACGACGGGAAGCACGGTGCTCAGTCCGTCTACCACCTTCACATCCACGTCCTGGGAGGAAGACAGATGAAATGGCCACCAGGATAAGGGCTTCACATTTACTGTGGTGTCTCAGTTTAATCCAATAATAATGGCATAATACCTGTTTATACACAAAGCTGATGTCAATGTAAATATGTTGGAAAAAATGTGTGAAAAGGAAAAGTCGTTGATGTTGATGTTTGATATGGCTGCAAATAAAGACACATTCTGTTATGGAACAATAAAGCTCAAGTCAGTTCTTTAATCTCTAATTAAGTCAGGATACTGTTACCATGGCAGCAGCTCACATTTAAGAGCAAAGATTCAAAACAACGAGGTCAGATATGTGCGAGTAATCCCTCTCAGAGGAAAAGTTCATGCTTCACTCTGCCCAGAAACACTCAGCTTCAGGCAGTTTATTCCTTCACCCACCTGCTCTTCAAACCTTCTCAACAGCTCATTTCAGACAGCAAATGAACTGAGGAGCTACGCCCAAGCCCAGGATAAGATTAAATATATAATTATATACTAATGCTTTAACAGCAATGAAGTGTTTGAGGTTGCCATGCTGTGGAAAATCCTCATCCTCCTGCAAACCCCCCACAGGATAGTGTAACCTCTGGAACGGAGCTGCAAATATATATGTGTGATATAAGCATATATTAACTAATAAACCTAGACAGTAAATACAAGTGACCTGCCCAGACTGTACTCAACACCTTTTTTTTAACTTGTATTTGTTTTCTTTTAAAACACTTGAGTTATTTTTATATTTGCTTTCTTATGTGTGGGCCTTTTGATTTGACACCCTGTAGGGGTTAAATGGTTTGCTCCTAGAACGAACTTGCTGTATTGCTGTAAAGCACTAATAAGTAGTAAGCTTTCCGTAGTTGTTAATAAGGGAGAAACCTTTAAAACTGCAAAAAGTTTGATGTTTTAAGTATTTTTGTTTCACACTTTCCACTGAACACAAGTCAGCATTGTTCGTCCACTGGAGACGTTTCATAATAGAGAAATGTATATGGTCTATTATGTAATAACCATTACTATCTCTGTGGAGTCTTATCACAAATTGGACCCTGTTTAAAGGGAGGCAGTCTAATATTCATTACCTGCAGCTCATTTTTGTGTGTATTTTAGTGTCCGTCTGGTCGGTATGGCTGCTGGCACTGATGAAGCCCCTGATTAATGGTTCAAACACATGGCTTGTGCCCAGACTACCACTGTGAGTCACAGTTGGAGTGGCTATGGTGTGACTAGGTGGTATGATTCAGCGACCTTAGTTCCTGTAAGCAAGGTAACTGTGTGTCAAAAGCATAACCTTTCCCCTATATTTGCTTAGAAAACAGTGTTCCCTGCCTTTAATGGCGCAGGGAGGATAGAAGATGGTTAAAAGAGGACTCTGTTAATGATTAAATATTTCTTTTCCATTATCGTTTCTTATTGATTTCTTTTTATATCTCAGAAAAGAACTAAAGAGATTTTTTTTTTTAAAGGAATGCATCCTTTTTTATTGCTGACATCTCCTTTTTCTTGATGTGCCAATAAAGTTGGGTGGGCGAAACCAGATTTGCACAAGTTGTCCTTATGCTGAAAACGCTGTTGTTGTTGTTTTTTGCTAGGTCAAAGTATCGCCTCATAAACCCAGAGAGATCTCATCTAGTTTTATCATTTATTTCTATGACCGGCCTCATCCTTCATGTGATAATAACCGCCATCACAAGTTTAACTGAGACAATAAACACTTTAATAATACCCCCACCCATCAAAGCTTTGTTATCTTATTGGATGCTTGACACTTAATCCCGCAACTGAATATAACCAGTGCCTATAGCTGTTAGAAACTCCAAACAAAGCTACAAGCAGATCTGAAACCCACTGGATTAAACTCACTTCTTTTTAGTGCAAATCAAAACTTTTTTTTTAGCCAGTTCTCCTTGTACAGCTCTATCTGGTTGACACAACCTCTGCAGGAGGTGTTGAGAGGATTGTGCAAGTCTCATGAGACCAAGGAACACGTCAATCTTATCAAAATCTCCTGTGCGTTGATATTTACCCCAGGGGGCAACATCTGTGAACCTGCATTGAGCAAAGGTTGATGCAATTTTGTCTCACACCTGACTGCAGCCTTGAAGTTGATGCCACTTGGGTCTGTCAGCAGAGAAGGTAGGATATCATTTCTACAGCAGAGATTTCTGTCTTTTGAACATGTTAAGTGAGAAAAGAATAAACTGCTATTTAGACTGCAGGATGTGCATAAAGATTTATTTTTACTCATAGAAATTCAGACTTGTTTGTGCTGTTTTTTCTATTTTTCCTCACTGAGTATGTACACTGCAGGGTAAACACGGCTCTGGAGATGTATAGTGAATGTGTTAAATCAAACATATGACTGAAACGTAGGAATAGATGTGAGCAGGCACATCCACAGAGAGTTAACATCTCTCACTGCTGCTGTTTTTAGATTTTCCAATGCATTTTCAATAGTTAAGGTGTTTTTCTGTGTAATGTGAGAACTAAGTCACCAGTGAGGCTAAAATGAATTTGTTTGAATCACAGGGCAGTTTATAAAGTTTTTACATAATCTGGAGCAAAGATTTTTCCTCTGCTACTTAATGTTGCCAAACTGCAGTTTTGTAAGTTTATGAACTTTGGTCCAGAGAAATCTTGTCAAGGGCAATCTTGAAATTTTGAGGTTGGACTGAGATCCTGCTTATCTTGACAGATTTTAATCTTTAATACAAAGCCAGCATTTGTTAGCCATCTGGTGCAACATTGATTATCTGATTTATTGTTGTTACATCCCTGCAAAAAGACTGATTGCTTTTATTGGTGCAGTTAATTGAACTTGGAGGAAAACCTTTCAATTGTTTCTGCTGTTGCTAAATATTCCCATTAGAGGGCATTCATTCACTGTGTGCAGCACAGGGCAAGGAAGAGTTATTTTAAGTCTGACATGATTGTTGTTCAGTATGTTAACTGGTAATGGCAGCACTTTCACCATTATCTGGGTGAAAGGTGCTGCTTGGAGGCAAAGTAAGTCTACGTGGATTTAGCAATGCTTCTTGCCGCAATACTAGTAGTTTCAACATGCACTGCTGCTGCGTGTGTGATTGGCAACACATGCGGTCATTGGCTGTGACCTGTTGCACTGACTTTGGTGAATGTCACATATAAATGAGTGGAGTGATTCTGTTTCATAATCTTAACTGCTTGGAGAGTCCTCGGTGGAGGGTTTCTGGAGGGTTTTCATGCTAATTTCATCTTCTCTGTTTCTAGCAGACATAAGCTCAAAGGAAATTAATTTATGAAGAGCAATAGCCCTGCAGTTATGGATGGTAACATTGAAAGGTATGTAAAGAGAGATGAGTCCCTGGGCAGATCAAATAGATAATATAGGACCACTTCTTTTCAAACTATCTAAAAATTAGATTTTACGATCATCATCAGTTCTCATTCGTGTCATCTCAATGTCTGCTCCAGGATTCCTGCTCAAACTGAGTCAGATGCCACAGATATAAAGACCCACACATCTGTCATACTCAATGGGAAAGCCAAGACGGGCGATTTCAGTGCAACACTGCCTCCAAAGATCCATCCACCCAGTAACACTGAGTTACTGACCCGGCCTCCCATGTCGTCTGAGCAGAAGGGAGCTACTGAAGGATTTTCCACAGGTAAGAGTGAAATGGCGATGGTAACGGTATGAGAAAATGCCTCCAAACTAAAAGAAAATTGTCTGTCCTTGAGTGTAAACCACAAAGTTTTCACATAAGAAGCTAGAGTGAAACCCCCCCACTTCTTTTCAACAAATTCTGTTTATTATCTTGTTTTAGGTTGATTTAAATAATTATTTTCAATAAGAAGACTGAACATGTAAAAGCATTTGCAAACTGTAAAAAAGCTAATGAATAAACTTTGTCACTTTAAATGTCAAAACACAAAGGCGTTTAAGGCAAGATATAACCTACTCTGTGGAGAAACAAGAAAATAAATATAATTTTAGATATTTTCAGACATAAAATGACCGCAAGCTGGAAGGAAAAGAAATTTTTGGGAAATGTGAAATCAAAAAAGACAATAACACTTAAAAGAAATCACTCCTCTCATAAAGACAGATGGCTGCAAGGCTTTAAAATTTCTTAGGAATGTTGAAGCATACAGGATTACTGGGGCATCAAGCGCTAAAGATCGTCTTGAACACGATCTTTAGCACTTGAAACCACGTGAAACACTGTCGAGATTTTTTACTGGATGGCTGAATTCACTATGTTGTCTGTGTGCTCATTCAGTCCTGTAGCTAAAATTACATGACTTCTTCATGCTGAACCTGTTTGGTAGGTACGCATTTGTAATGTGGAACTTCCTGTTTCAGCTCAGATAACAGCAGAGGCTTCACTGCACACTGCACATTAAAGTAACGCACCTAGGGTAACAGCACAGCGATATCTGCAGTCCTGTGATACACCTGACTAGCTGTGTCTTTTGACTTGTGATTCATGGAGAGTATATGCAACTGCCCTTGTTCTCGCAATACAGAAGAGCCCAAGGCAGTTTCCCTGTCGACGGCCCATTTGGCAACAACTCTAGCCCCAGCTGACCAGTTATGGAGCACCGGCAGAGAGCAGGCAGTGAGGCTGAGAATGGAGGAATCAGGGCCAGGCTCAGAGGCTCCCATCACCGTCCATCAGATGTTCCTGGAGACAGTCGAGAAGTATGGGAATCATCCAGCTTTGGTTTCCAAAAAAGATGGCCAGTGGATGACTCTAACCTGGAACCAATACTACGAGCAGTGTCGTGCAGCTGCGAAAAGTTTTCTCAAGGTTTGTTTGCTTGTTTTGCAAATTGTCCTGCATCTGTTGAACAAAAATTACACTTCAGTGAACTTCAAATATAGTGCAAAGAAGCTATTTGGCAGTCGTAGATCTTTAGAATGTTATTAATTTGCCTTAAACATTATTTCATAGAGTAAAGTTGGATTTTAAGAATTGTAAAATAATGAAATAATTTAAGCATTTATTTTGCATACACTTTGCATTCATTTTAAGGTATGCTGTTGTCATTCATTCACAAAGTTAGTTGTAAACCAAGTTGCCAGAGTTGTCATTTTTAACCAAGAGATCAGCAGATGCTGGGGATCACTCCCAGGGACTCTCCCTTAGACCTTTCCTGCACCCATTCTTGCTCTTTGGCCTTAAAAGGTCTTTGTTGCCTCCTGCATTAACCTCAAACCCAGGCGCTTAGAGGATTTGACACTTGTGCTCCTTTAAAGCGCAAACTTAGAACTTTTAAGTCATCAAATGCTCTGAATTAGAAACAAAGTAACCAAATGATTGTTAGAATTATGATTTAAACAAACATCGACTCGGTTTTTGTTTTATTTTTTGGTTGTTTTTAATTAGAAAGCTGTGTTTATGTAACTGAACAATACTTTTTGAACTGAAGGCTGCATAAATCATTTAACACCTGGCCCAGGTTTTATAAACAGCACCTCCTATCTTACTCTTGTTGATGTGAGGATAGTGTGCTGGAAACTTGGGTGTGTGAAATGCCCAGCTTGTGTTACGTTTTATGTTTCACAGCCATATCTGTGTCCCGTGTGAGTGGAGTGGCTAATGAAACAAGACGCAGAAGTAACAAAGGTATAGGCCTGCTCCGCTGTGTAATTAAAGTCACTTCTTCTTTAAAAGCATCTACCTGTCCTTTGTTTTTATCAGTTGGGGCTGGAGCGTTACCATGGTGTAGGGATTCTGGGATTCAACTCCGCTGAGTGGTTCATCTCAGACATCGGCTGCATCTTGGCCGGGTAAGATCACTCTATAAGGAACTGAATCTGATAACATTTTAAATTAGTCTACTGTTGGACCTGTTTTACCTCTACACTGTCTGACATGCACATTTATCTTTGTCCTTACTTATCTCAGAACCTCTGTTTGTGTCTCCACCCACATGAGGCTCAGTTAAAATTACGTGGATGTAATATTTGGCATTTTTTCAAGCTGTCAGGAAGTACTAAGGGACATTCAACTTGTGCAGTTCGGACACCGCCACAAACTGCACAAGTGCACAAATAGAATTCCTCCAATGACTTCTATTTGTGTCCCATAGTCTAAAGACATGGAACAGGGTTAGGTTAATTTTTGATTCTAAAATCAGTGTGATTGTGAAAGGCCGTCTGCCTCTCGCCCTGTGCCAGCTGGGATAGGCGTAATCACCCCTCACTTTAGTTAGTTTTTCTTGCTTAATCTACAGTTTAAAAAAATACTCATTTCTGTTCACCAAACAAAATATATAATTATTTTCCACTTCACATCAAGCTGTAGCCAAACTGGTAACACATGACAGTGACTCATACAAGGTAATATATAGCTCAAGCAATTGTTTGTCCCTTAGAGGGCTGGCAGCCGGGATTTACACCACAAACTCACCAGAGGCCTGTCAGTATGTGGCTGCCAACTGTGAGGCCAATGTCCTGGTTGTGGAGAACCAGAAACAGCTCGACAAAATCCTGCAGGTCGGCAGTTTCATCTTAATTCACCACCATCTCTTTATAAAGTAACACATGCATTACTTGTGAGTGAGGTTCTGTCCTCACATGTTATCTTTGTATCTTTTAACAGGTTAAAGATCATCTACCTCATCTGAGAGCCATTGTTCAGTACAAAGGCGAGCTACAGCAGAAAGCTCCGTTCCTGTATACAGTACGTCTACATAGCAAACATTTATTTACTTATTATTGATGCTCTGTTTTGATCCAACCTCCTTATTTCTGTAGTGGGAAGAGTTCATGAAGCTGGGAGAGGACGTGCCTGATGAGCAGCTGAATGCTGTGATTGACAGTCTTCGGCCCAATGAGTGCTGCAGCCTCATCTACACCTCTGGAACCACTGGCAACCCTAAAGGAGTCATGTTGAGCCATGACAATGTGAGTAGCCCTGACAAGAGATTTCTCTCTCTCTTCTTCTAAAAGGGAAGAAGGTATTGGCTTTTAAGATTTAAGATTGAACTGAAAAGTCTTTGAATACTGTTCATTTTATTAAGTAGCCATCAAGTTGTTAAGGCTTAGATTACAGCTTTTTTCTGTCTTGTTCTAAATCACATGTGTCAAAGTCAAGGCCCGCGGGCCACGTCCGGCCCGGCGTACATTTATATCTGGCCCGCGAGATCATTTTATATAGATATATTATTATTGTTATGCATTATTGATGTGTCGGTCGCGAACGAAATGGCTCTTAGAGCCAGCCGGATCTTTGACGTGAACGACGTGAGCCGGCTCCTTATCACAAGCCGTGCATTGTTTTTTTTCTTTCTCTCACCCTCTCTCTCTCTCTGTCTCTCTCTCTCACACACTTTTTTCCTGCTTCACTCCACATGCGAGCCTTGTGCTTTGCGCTAGGCAGAGGGGGGGAGGGGCAGTAGTTACACTGGCAGTAGCACAGGAACAGAGCTGGAGGGAGAGAGAGAAAGAGAGCCAGGGACAACAATCATCCACAACTATTTTCAGTTGTGGATGATAAAGGATTCAGAAAGTTTATTCATGCAGGCCCATATGACAGAGAATATGCATCTTCTTTTTGTTTTCATATTTTAATTTATATTTAAAATACGTACAATTAAATTTTGAAAAAAAAATTTAAAGATTTATTTTTTATCATTGCAAGAGAGAGCAAAATGTTACACTTCACATAATATATGAAAACATACCAAACTGAAATAATAAAAACTTAGATAGAGAAATAGTCTTGTACCAATTTACTGCTTTTTAAGTATTTGAGCTCTATTTTTTATGTTTCATTTGGAATAGTTCATTATGAATCTCCAGTTTTCACTTCATTAGGTTAGTTCTAGCACCTTTAATAAACATGAATAAAATTGAATTTGCACAACAAGCTGAATTACTGCAGCATATCTTATGCGGGCTGTAGGATGTAAGGACAAGCTTTTAACTCTTCAAAGAGTTAAACCATAGCACTAGTGGTTCAACCAGAGAGCTTTTATATAATCTGGCGATAACTTCTTCTACTGTAATTTCATAATGTTGTTTCGATCAATGTGTGAGAGGAGTACTCTAAAGATTCAAGACAAATATTTGGCGAAAGAAAATACCTTGTGACTTTTTCCCCACTTTTAAATGTGCAGATAACATGGACTGCCCATGTGGGATGTACCATATTAAAAGCAAAAGGCGGTGAGGAGATCCTGGTCAGTTACCTGCCGCTCAGCCACATCGCAGCCCAGATGATTGATATTTGGGTCTGCATGGGCCTTGCTGGGACCGTCTACTTTGCAGAGCCAGATGCCCTTAAAGTAAGCATGACTATTACCTCATGAAAAAGGAAACATTAACTAAATATATTTGACTGTAATTAATTTTTCCAGGGCACTTTAGTAAACACACTTAAAGAGGTTCGCCCAACTTGTTTCCTGGGAGTTCCTCGTGTGTGGGAGAAGATCGAGGAGAAGATGAAAGCTGTGGGAGCCAAAGCATCCCCAATGAAGAAGAGAGTGGCAGGCTTTGCCAAGTCTATCGGCCTGCAGTACAACTACAGTGTCATGAATGGGTGAGACAGAAGCAGGGATGTTAGACGAACACGTCACATGTTTGTACAGTTTAACATCCCCAGGCCGTCACTTTATAACATTCATAACACATAGAAAGATTTATTTGTGCAGTTGTGAGTGATGCTAATGTCATCGGTTCTTCACGTATTTGTTTATCTCATAGTGTTGAGAACTGTAGTAAATTTGCCTTTCTCAAAGCAGTTTTGAAGTAACTCGGACAAGCCCCCAAACACTGTGAGCGGACTACTTACAGAATAATTTTAGAAACAAGAAAAACATTAAGAAACTTGCACAGTGTACAAGAGGACAGAATAAATAAATTATAAAATTACAAAGTAAAGCAAGAAACATGAAGAGAAGAGGAAAGTCTCAAAACAGGGCTGCAGGATAACCCAGCAGGGTGAGGCCAATCAGGTCTGCACAACATAAAAGAAGGTGCCTTAGGCTGAAGCTGGTCAGTTCTCAAATTACTTTGATTTTCTTTGTGTTGGTTAAAGAAATAAAAGGAGAAAGAGAGTGAAAAAAAATCATGCAAGACTCTGGCCAGGCGTTTTGCACTACGGCCAATGATGCTCAGCTTTACCTAGAAAAACCTTATTTAAAATCATATTTAAAGTTCATTATTCCTAAACAAAAAAGATCCTCAATAATTTTGATAAAATATTGGTTTATTTTGTGTGTTACAGACAGAATCAGGTGCCGTGGGGCTTCATGCTGGCTAATAATCTGGTCTTCAAGAAGGTGCATGCTGCTTTGGGCTTGGACCGCTGCAGAATATGCTGCACTGGAGCTGCACCGATTACCAAAGACACTCTGGATTACTTCATGAGCCTGAACATCCCTTTGAAAGAGATGTATGGCATGAGTGAAAGCTGTGGCCCTCACACCATCTCCATCGATGAATACCGCGTCACAAGGTAGACATCGACGTGACTGAAGTGTTGGATTGTGGTTAAAGCAGGGGTCAAAAAATATTGTGTTGAAGGTGATAGATGGTTGTTTTTCATCAAGCATACCTGATAGATTATAGCCAACGTAATAAACTGTAAACAAAAAACTGACAGCATCTAATAAGGAAATAGACTTCTTAGCAGTGGCCTGTTTATTTTAATCACAGCAACAAAACTTCTTTGAATCAACACTTCAGTCCATCTGAAGTCCTAGATTCACTGTTTCCAGCTCTGATTTTGTTTTTACTGCCTTCTGAAAAAACTTAACTTTGTCTGCTCCTTGGTGCTGAACAGGGGGTTTATTGGAGTTTATTTTTGTGCTGAGCTTGAAAGTCACTTTAAGCTCAGCAGAGCTCAGGATGACTGCAGAGGCATATTTCTCAAGGTTCAAGGTTCTTTATTTGTCACATGCATAGTTATACAAGTATAACACACAGTGAAATGTAGCCTGACACGCTCCTCAACATGTTATATATATAACATATATATATATATATATATATATATGTATATACATTGGGTGAATGTGCAGTAGCAGCAAGCAGGTGCATTCTGTACATTAATATGAATAGACATCTGACTATTTTACAGAATAGACAATATAAACATATTTAAAATTAAAGGAATTTGGAATGTACATTGTGCCTGGGTTTAGAGTGTCTGGAAGAGAGTCCTGTCTCAGTCAATTATAGATGATGTGAGAGGGCGGGTGTGTGTGTTTAGGGCCCGGATTCTTTAAAGATGAGCAGGTATGTTACAAATGCCCACGTTGTCCAGTGCTGACATTGACCTTTGATAAACTAGTTACAGGATAATCCCCATATTACCAGGAACTTACAACAACCTTATATTTGGTTAAACAGCCTGAGTATAAAATACCAGCTTTCTAATAAATTCAAAATAGAGCAGAAGTAAAGTGAACTCTTTTATAGTGAAGGGGAAGTTTGTATGACGGTGCTCATGCTCATACATAAATAGAGGGAAGAAATACTCTAAAATAATAATAATAATAAAAAACTGTATGTGAAAGAGCAAAATATATTTAAAAGCATAAGAATAAGTCCTAAAAGCCTGAGGAAACATCTGTTTACATGTAAAAAAAATAAAAACATAAAAAATATGACACAACCTTGATGCTTCTGCTTAACTGGGCTCTTTCTGTGACACTTTCTGTCATATTTTTGTATATTTTGTATATTTTTAGTTTTAGTAATTTGTGTGATGATTAGTTTTTTGACTCCGTTATCTATTACTACCATGTGTTATTTCAAATATCTCTGCAGTCTGCAGATGATCTCTTTTTTTAATGAGGCAGCCACAGCTCTTTATATATTCATACTTCCCGTCTAAATAAAAATGAGGATGGTTCATTTAGACTAAAGCATCAGAAAACAGACACAATTTGAAAATGTTTGTCCAAACGTATTAAAATATTTAATTTTGTTATGGAGCTTCTTACTGTAAAAAGTCAATAATGTAAAAAAAAGTGTCAGGGTCAGGAGTTATTGTTGTTTTTAGGAGTACAACCATCTATTTAAATTGTTAAATGATCATATTTAAGCCACATTTGTGTCGTGATTTGTGTGATTTCTATGTGCTCAATTAAAAGTTTTACTGCAGATTCTGGTCACATCACTGGCTTTTGATTTGTCTTTCCAGCTGTGGAAAGGTGATGATAGGCTGTAAGATAAAGCTGGTGAATCCAGATGCGGATGGGAATGGAGAGATCTGTTTCTGGGGTCGTAATATCTTCATGGGCTACCTGAACATGCCAGACAAAACAGCAGAGGCTTTGGATGAGGATGGCTGGCTACACACTGGAGACCTGGGAAGACACGATGAACAAAACTTTCTGTATATCACAGGAAGGATCAAGGGTAAGCTATAGCTCTGAGTCTGGGAGAAAATGCACCAGAAGACACATTGAGGTTATAGTTGTGACACACTTATCACACTTCTATTGACTGCCACTGGCAACAAAACAGCTGAACCTGTTTCTAACCAAGTTCAGAAATGTTTTCCTATTTCCTAGTTCAAGCACTAAGCAGAGTCTAAGATATAACCCAGTGGGTAAACATGCCATGTCACAAAGCATAAATCATTTCAAACTGCTGTCCTGTTTCCAGCACCTTGCTCAGAGACAAAAGTTCAGTTCTGAAGGCAAAAACCTACATAGCAAAATTGGTGTGGCCCAGATCTGGCCCACACTATGTGCTTACACATGGCCCACATACCGCGAAGAATGACGGCCCTTTGGTTTGCCAGAGGTGACCCACACATGGGCCAGCACAAGGCCAGTTGTAGACATACTGTTGGTTCTGCGCTGGCCCAAGTGTGGATTACCTCTGGCAAACCAAATCTGGGCCACCATTCTTTGCGGTATGTGGGCCATGTGTAAGTTGTGTGCCGGAACATAATAGTGCAAATGTAACTTGACAAACCTCCGTTCAGACAGTGAATGGACTGATTCTTATTTCTATTCTCCCAGATCACTCAAAGCACTCTATACAACATGCCCCAATCACACACTTTCTCTAAACGAAGTGCTTCCTAAGTACATTCATTCACACTCACACTCTTGACATGCAGACTGGAGGAGCCAGGTATCGAACCACTAACGTTCCAACCAGTAGGTGACCTGCTCTACAGCCACCTGGTGGCAAATATGAGTAAACCGTCACTAGGTTTTGGATAAAGTGTACACTCACAAACCTGTCAAACCTGCTTTTGAAACGTTGGCTACCATAGCAGTATAGTATTGCAACATGGCATGTGGATCTTCATCTTGATGCCAGACCTGTTTTCTATGAGCCTGAGCCACATAAACCAAACCACAATTGGGCCGGATGTGGCATGCTGTCAAGAGAAAATTGTACTTAGTAGTCAGTATAATCTTCTACCATATGCATAAGTTTGCATATGGTAGAATACTGCATGTTGACCTTTTGATGACTTAGGCTGTTGTTCACTACAAGACTTTGTGTGCATTCCAGAGTGGTCTGGCATTCACACCCACATCCTGGGAGCATGGGAGAGGTCGTACCTTTTCTTTTGTTCTATGGTAGAATAAACGTAACTATGTCAGTTTTAGTCTAAGTGCCTTTTGTTTCGATGAACTGCTGGACTTCCAGGCCAGCAGGTTTAGGGAAGTCTTTATGGGGTCACACTCTGACCCCCCCCCCCCCCCACACACACACACACACGCATATAAACATTTACATTCCATCCACATTGGGGGAAAAATAGCACACACTTTAGAAGAACATCTTATATTTTGAAAAGTGTACATTATACATTTGAAAAACAAACAAGCAAACACATAACTTACTTACACTTTGCGGACAAAAATACTGGGCCACCTACACATTAAACCTACAGGAGCTGCTCGGCCACCACGAAGCTCCTGGCACACAGTTTTTGAGCTGATGTTAATGCCGGAGTAGGTTTAATACTCTGCAATTACTGAGTCAGCAGAGCTGACATTTCATGGTTGAGTTCCTGTGCTGCCTAGAGACTTACAGTTTGAATTAATGCCACTTACAGCTGGTGTAAGACGATTGTCTTCTCTAGTTTTAATTCTTTTTTAACTTTTTTAGACCATTAACTGACATTTTACTCAAGGTAATCCCCATCTGTTTGTATAATAAATTAAAATAGTGATTTGGACATAATGAGCAGCAGAATTAAAAATGTGCTTTTTCAGAATTTTTGTCTAATCACACTTTTTTGTGTAGTGAGTGCATAAAAGTCAAGCGTGGAACTGACTACCTATTTTCACTGCTAGTTGTTTAAAACCCTACAACCAGATATTGAGATACGCCAACTTAATAAGAGGTGACGCGTTTTTGTCTTTCCTGCACAGAGCTCATCATCACTGCGGGTGGCGAGAACATCCCTCCTGTCCCCATTGAAGATGCAGTGAAGTCTGAACTGCCCATCATCAGCAACGCCATGCTAATTGGAGACAAGCTCAAGTTCCTCTCCATGCTGCTCACACTTAAAGTAAATGATCCTCTCTTTTTGCATACAGGCATTGTTGCTGAATAAGCAAAAAAAAAAAAAAAAGACTTACCACTTCTGTTTCTTTTTCTGCAGTGTGTCGTGGATGACAATGGCGAGCCCACAGATGAGCTGAATCAAGAGGCTTTGGAATTTTGCCAGCAGCACGGCCTAAAAGCAACCAAGGTGTCCGAGATTATAGCCAATAAGGAGCCAGCTATTTACAGTGCCATTCAGGCTGGCATTGAGCGTGTTAATGCCCGATCAACATCCAATGCCCAGAAAGTCCAGAAGTGGGTTATAGTGGAACAAGACTTCTCCGTCACCGGAGGAGAACTAGGTCAGCTGTCTGAAATTAATTTTCCTTTTCCTACAAGTATAGTACATGTAGTACTGCCATTTAAAATTAGGAAGTATTTGCTTCTGCTTTTTTTTTTTTTTTAACTTACTGTTAATCATTTTTAACCAAGGTCAGTGTTTTGTAACTGGAGTGACTGCCAAACAGCGTTTCCGTGGAGTCTTTTCAGCAGTGATTTAATCTCTTTAAGCTCAGCGGAATGCTAAACTTTATCATGAGATCAAAATAACCCACTTTTCTTTGTTGTCCTTCTAGGACCCACCATGAAACTGAGGAGGCCCATTGTTGTGAAAATGTACCAGGAGAAAATAAATGAAATGTATGCAGTGGCTGCAGGAAAACAATAGAGTGCATTGCACGGGGGTGAGAGGAGCTCATGGGATGTATGGACATACATACTTTTTGTAAATAAAAGACATAAGTCAGAGTCAAAATTTTGCCAAACATATCACTCGAACATGCCACATATTGACTGTATGATGACACAGATACTGCTTGGTGTCTGTCAGTTTCTGAAGGAAATATCATGAATCCCACTGTAGCTCAAAATATATGTAAGATATGTATTTTATACCTGAAGCAGCTGTGTGTATTTAATGATTTTTACAGCGTTAATTGCCAGTTTCCTAAAGGTAATCTCACCTGGCAAAGACTGGAGATTAAAGCCATTTTTATAATGTGAGATGAATATCAGTAGTTTGAATTTATCCAATCACACATGTGCAAATTGTAAACTTTACATTTGTGCTTCTCCATGTACAGTTTGACACAGTTTAATATTTATTTTGAGATATTCAGTTCAATTCAGTTTTATTTATATAGCGCCAAATCACGACAAAAGTCGCCTCAAGGTGCTTTATATTGTACAGTAGATCGCACAATAATAGATACAGAGAAAAACCCAACAATCATATGACCCCCTATGAGCAAGCACTTTGGCGACAGTGGGAAGGAAAAACTCCCTTTTAACAGGAAGAAACCTCCGGCAGAACCAGGCTCAGGGAGGGGCGGGGCCATCTGCTGGGACCGGTTGGGGCGAGAGAAGGAAGGCAGGATAAAGACATGCTGTGGAAGAGAGACAGAGATTAATAACAGATATGATTCAATACAGAGAGGTCTATTAACACATAGTGAGTGAGAAAGGTGACTGGAAAGGAAAAACTCAATGCATCATGGGAATCCCCAGCAGCCTACATCTATTGCAGCATAACTAAGGGAGGATTCAGGGTCACCTGGTCCAGCCCTAACTATATGCTTTAGCAAAAAGGAAAGTTTTAAGCCTAATATTAAAAGTAGAGATAGTGTCTGTCTCCCAAATCCAAACTGGAAACTGGTTCCACAGAAGAGGGGCCTGAAAACTGAAGGCTCTCTCTCCCATTCTACTTTTAAATACTCTAGGAACAACAAGTAGGCCTGCAGAGCGAGAGCGAAGTGCTCTAATAGGGTGATATGGTACTACAAGGTCATTAAGATAAGATGGGGCCTGATTATTTAAGACCTTGTATGTGAGGAGCAGGATTTTGAATTCAATTCTGGATTTAACAGGAAGCCAAAACAGGAGAAATATGCTCGCTCTTTCTAGTCCCTGTCAGGACTCTTGCTGCAATATTTTGGATTAGCTGAAGACTTTTCAGCGAGTTTTTAGGACATCCTGTATATAATGAATTACAGTAGTCCAGCCTGGAAGTAATGAATGCATGAACTATTTTTTCAGCGGAGGGCTTTCCTATAAAGCAGCAAACTATTTCTCCAGGCTAAATGATGATCCTCTAAATTTGTGACACGCCATTTCCTCTCCAGCTTACGAGTCATCTGCTTTAGGGTACGCATTTGAGAATTATACCACGGAGTCAGGTACTTCTGATTTGAGGCCTTAGTTTTCACAGGAGCTACAGTATCCAGAGTCGTACGTAGTGAGGAGGTAAAATCATTAACAAGATAATCGACCTCTGTTGGGGTAGCGTTCAGATAGCTGCTCTGCTCTATGTTGGTACAGGTCATTGAAGATGATAACAGTGGGTGGATTATATTCTTAAACTTAGCTACAGCGCTTTCAGAAAGACAACTACTGTGATAAAGTCTACTCTCCATTGCTGTGTAATCAATTATTGTAAATTTAAATGTTATCAGGAAATGATCAGACAGGTGAGGGTTTTCAGGAAACACTGTTAAATGTTCCGTTTCTATGCCATATGTTAAAACAAGATCTAAAGTGTGATTAAAGTGGTGGATAGTCAATTAAAAATGACCAAACTGTAATTAAAAAATGTGTCTGTGTCCTATATTTAAAATGTATATGGCCTATTGTTTTACTAAAAGGTATGTATATGCATTATAAGGCTTCAGTGCCTGAAGTTCAAGGATACAGACCTTCAATTTTACTAGTAAAAATCTAACTAAAGAGAAAAGAACTTCACTTTAACAGGAAGAGGCCTCCAGCAGAACCAGGCTCCGCAGGTCCCTGCATCCTTCATCAGCCTGAGCCTGTAGCAGCATAACCTCGCTCAGGGTTACCCGATCCAGACCTGAATAAATGCAGAAATTATGATATCTTAAGGTCTTTAAGATATGATGGGACCTGATTATTCAAGACTTTATATGTGAGGAAAAAAGTTCAATTCAATTTTATTTACTTAGCGCCAAATCACAACAATAGTTGCCTCAAGGCACTTACTATTGTAAGGTAAAGACCTGGAATAATACAGAGAAATCCCAACAATGGGACAACCTCCTATGAGCAAGCACTTTGGCGACAGTGGAAAGGAAAAACTCCCTTTTAAGAGGAAGAAAGCTCAGGCAGAACCAGGCTCAGGAAGGTGCGGCAGATCCAGTGACGAGAAGCCTGTATGGGAGAAATATGATTTCTTTCTCTTACTACCCCACCTGATGTGTTTTGGAGCAACTGAAGACTCGGGGAGCTGTGAAGCTGTCAGTTTAGCACTGAGCCAATAATGCAATAATGACTTGCTACATTTCTCAGCTCTTCTAAAAAAAGAAACAAACAAACAAAAAAACTTCTTGGACACGAATAAGGAAAAGCTTCCCAGGCTCCAGTTTAAGTCTTTAAGTGTGGACAACCTCATTACCAAAAAGATCCAGCTAGATTAGGGATATTTAAGTGCATGAGTAGAAAGACTGTGCACAATTGCAGGCAACAAAGCCAGAGGCAACACCTAAAGCATGGGGAAAAACACAAGCTACATTTAGCTGGGCCTAATTTCAGGACTTGCATGGTAGATCACATGTCAACTGCACACAGCGGTGTCTTTAGGATAAACTGGAATAATATGCCCGCTTTTCCTCTTACCGACAAATCAGATTACATCCTTGGATAAACTTGTTTTCTTGAATCTTATTTCAGAGCAATGTTTCAGATAAAGAGAGAGAGAGTCTGTTCAACTGAGCAGAAAATTTACATCTTATCCTCCTGCATTGTTTGTCTACTCAACTTCTTTGTACTGGAATGTGGTTTCATGTTCACTACAGATATAGGGTACGATAATATCAGATCGCCTACACATGATGCAGCATGCCTTACTTTGTCACGTAACAGAAAGCAGAATACAGGTTTGTTATCATGATCGCTAACACAATGTTCTGTGAAAGATGTTTTCCACTGTGTGTGTCTCTCTCTCTCTCGTGAATGAATACAGGTGCTCCAGCAGAGCTTGACTGATCCACGAAAAACTATTTTTATGTGACATGTTCACGAGTGTAAGGGTCAAGCTGCAGTTACCAAAATTAAACAAGTTTCTTTATCTTTAAACACATGTGATAATTCTAATAAAAAATTGGAAATAAATAATCACTAAGCTGGCATGTAAGTGGACGAAAGCAGCAGAAAAGCAATGTATACAAACATTTTACTGCAGGAACCATCAGCTGTCATATTACTTTGGAAGAGGGATGGGGAACTCCAGGCCTCGAGGGCCTGTGTCCTGCAGGTTTTAGATATCACCTTGGGTCAACACACCTGAATCAAATGAAAAGTTCATTACCAGGCCTCTGGAGAACTGAGACATGCCGAGGAGGTAATTTAGCTATTTGAATCAGCTGTGTTGGATCAAGGACACATCTAAAACCTGCAGGACACCAGCCCGTGAGGCCTGGAGTTCCCCCACCCCTGCTTTAGAACATTGAGCATGTAATCCTTTTTCTTTATGTGGCAGCTGATTAAAACAGCTGATATCATCCTCATCTGCCTCCTCTCACACAGTCAGAGCCAAACTGACTCGGTTTTTTTCATTTATCAGCTGAATCAGCAAAGCAGTCTCCAGTACTGATAACTGTTTTGTTTTTTATCTGCAAGAGGAGGGTTTTTACTCATGTGAATTTACATAGTTGAAGATGCTAAAATTCTTGCTTTTGTTGAGAGTGACCACAATGGACAAGATTAGAAATGAGTATATCAGAGACAGCTCAGGTTGAGTTGTTTGAAAAGAGATTGATGGTTAGAACCAATGACTGTGGAGTCAGTGACTAAGACATCTGGAGAGGAGGGATGGTGGATAGACTGGGCAAAGAATGTTGAGGATAGAACTGCCAGATGGAGTAAGACCACAGAGAAGGTTTACGTCTCTTTACTTTTTTTTTTTTTTTTTTACAGTATAGTCAAACTGTGTTAATAATTACTTTTAATAGGTAAGCGTGAAAATGAAAAACAAACCTTAACACAAACTTGACACTGGGAAGTTATATCATCATTCAAAAACAAACAAAAAAATGAAGTGAGGCTTTTCTTTTTCTACTTCAGTAAGTAGAGTGGGTCAGGGTGCATGTGAAAGTATGCCTGGACAAGATACAGCAACCACCAGAGTGAGAAGGTGTGTCTGAATTCTGGACCAGGTGCTTAGCTATGAAAAGCATTTGAACGAATGCATGTGACTGAGTTGGAAACTTTGGAATTCTTTTCCTTAAGGTTTCTGGTAACTTGCCAGTTTGCTTTTCTGTAAGCAGGTAAAAAAAACAAACAAAAAAAAAACCTGATCAGAGTGGCCGAATATGAAACACTCTCCTACTCCTGCATACAGCTCACAGCCACATCCTCACTTTAAAAAAGCAGTAGTGAAAACTTTCGCTGGAATCAACTTCTTCAAAAGCACGACGCTGGGTGCGACTCTGCAACTAAAACTCATACAAGCAACAAATAATTTTCTCTGATAAGAATTCTCAACTCAGGATTTCATTTAACCTGATATTTCCTAATTTTGCTCCTTGTATTTGAACTTCTAGCACAAATATTCCTTCACCCTTTTCAGAACTGTTCATTTCACACAACGTGTACAGTACTTTTTTTTCTTTATTTTTTTAACATATGCAGAGCACTTGGTGATAACCTGTCATTACATTTTACTTTTATGGACACGACCTGTAAGAGTCAAGTAACTTTGCTTTACTTAAAACTACTAGATGTGGCACAGCACTGCCATCATGTGTCTGACAGTGCAATATGCATGGGAAGGCACTCACAGTTAGTCACTGTTTTTCAAACACACACACACACAGACACACACACACACACACACACACACACACACATATATATATGTGTGTGTTTTTTTTTAAAAAAAAGAGTAAATAAAATAACATTGATCAGTTAGACAGTTATTTCTACTAGCAACTCTTTTTTCCTAATAGGCACTTCACCCCAGTTAGACCAGTTATTCCAGCTTCAGCAGAATCTCACCATGAATATAGCTCTGGCTGTGTTTACAATGGATACATTGCCATGCTTGGAGGCTTAAAAAAACACTTTCAGATGGGTTGTTCTTACTAGATTTCAGGGGGACTTGCTATTTTATTAAAGCTAAGTTTAAGCCAAGCTGTAAACACAGTGCTGTTTTATTATAGGAGAAATCAATCACGATACTTTACCCACATAAGCTATAAACATACTCCCATCTTATGAAGCAAAGCTTCATTAAGAGTTGTGCCTATAGATCGTTGCTTTATATGACTGAATAAAAGCACTAAATTTGTAAAACGCAAATACAAAACAATAGATTCAACTGCATTAAACAACTGAGGACTGCAACTTTAATTATTTGATGCACCAGACACTGAATGCTTCACTGTAAATATTGCAAGATTAATATCCCCGAAAAATGTCTCCCTGCATGGATACAGCCAATATGTTGGTGCACCGAGCCTGGCTTCTTCTTTGTTATTTAGTAGTGATGGCGACTCCCTTCTTGGCCCAGGCGTTGCTGTTGAGCAGAGAGAGCATGAAGCGAGCCACGTCTCCTCTTCCTACTGCGCTGCCTGGAGGTTGACCGTTGTTGTCAGGCACAAAGTATCCCTCATGGGTTAGAAACTCTTGAGCTGTCAAGGACAAAAAGATTGCAACAGCCAGATAGTAAAAAACCTAACAGTTTGTCCAGTTACATGCTTGAACTCCATGATTTGCTGATCTCAGAGAAATTATACACAGCAAAGTGAGACTATGCACTAAGGTAAAACAGATCACACTAAGTCAGAAAGCTTCCACTGAATTAAGCTCCGCCATTCTCTGTTGACACCCCCCACCCATGATGCAATCTGTCTGCTTTTACCTGTGGCCGGAAGGTTCTTGAGGCCAGGTGGACGCACCACAGTCCAGTTGATGTCCTCCGTCTTCTGCAGAAGCTGCTCCATCTCATACATGTTGCTGAGGACACTTCGGATTAGTGGCAGCAGGAGGAATCTGATCAGGTACGATGACTGAGTTCCAGAGTTTGCTGAAAAAAGTAAATAAAAAAACAGTGAACAGCCTGAGCCACAAAAGCCAAATAACCTTCAAAGCCCAAGTTTTTGAAAGTGCCTCCATCCATCCGTTTTCTTAGTGACATATTCAGTTCAGGCTCATGACTCATGTTCATAAATCAGCTAAAACAGAAGCTTTTAATCATTTGACTCAAAGCCAAACCTTGACACCTGTCCTTCACATTTTGAGAAAGCAAGATTAGAAATATCAGTTACATTAAAGAACAAATCTAAAGGGCCACATCTGTGTGATGCACTTACGCTCTGTGTACCAGGAGGTCATGGTGATGATCCTGTTCACCCGGGCCTCTTGCATCGCACTGACCATAGCAGTCATGGACCGAGTGTAGCCCGTCACCCCGGTGAAGAAGGAGGCTGGGAAGCCGAGGCAGGACATGATGACATCCTGGTCTTTGAAATGAGTCTCCAGACTGTCTGCCGAGAAAATATCAGCCGTCACCACCTGGAAAACAGTTACAAGACTGACTGTTAAAATGTCCATGATTACTTTTGTTGATTGCACGTAACAGAGCTTAAAACAGATAATTGCCTTGAGATTCTCATGAGTCACGGTGAGCTTCCCCGGGTTCCTGACGAGGGCGGTGACCACGTGGCCCTGCTGCAGGGCCTGGTTGACCAGATACTGTCCAGTCTGCCCAGTGGCTCCCACCACAGCGATCTTCATCCTCTAACGCTTGGAGCCAAGTCAAGACTGCAACTAAAGCAGAACACGACGTGGTGAATGCTCTGATCGCTCATACTAACGGCGCTGAAGTTCCCTCCCCCTTTCACAAGCGTAATAAAACTACTTTTATTGTGCAATAAAAATGTAGTTTCAGAGAAATTTAGGTTTGTCATGTAACAGCTTGTCCTTGTGCATCACTAACCCCCCAAAAAATGAATGAATGAATGAATTACTACAATTCTTGATCTCTTAAGAGCTAAAAATGAATGTGCAGTAAAGACAATCTGGCACCCGAAGTCAGAGCAGAAGATTGTGAAATCACATCTCCAGCCTAGAAATATGGATGTGTGTGAGAAAGAAAAGAAAGCATAATTTTTAAAAAAATTATTAAACCTGGTTGGATGAAAACAATGATATGATGATGAAGAGAGATGAAAACTTTCATTCTATCAGTCAAACAAAACTGCACATTGGTTCCCTTTGTTTTATCCAGACTGGGGTAAATGGATCATCTCCACGGCAGAGGATGATGATGAGGTTGTTGGTCAGATGCTCACTGCAGAAACTAAGCCAATATTGTTGACTGAATTTCAACTGATGTTGTTTAGAAGATCATAACAAGCATCTCTGTGCTGATTCCTTGAAGCTATGTTAAATGAGCACTGTTTGGGGACAACACAGGCATTTTTTCAGTGAACCGTCTGTCCTCATATTGTTGGCAGTCCTTTCATTTGTGGGTAATGTTGACGTCAAACACCATGCCGCTGCCACTAACAATTAGTTCTTTGGTTTTTAACATTAGAGATAATTACAAAACAGAACTGTTCTCAAGAATTTAACTTTTATAACTGCACCTGAGGCTGAGGCTTAAAAGTGATTTCAGTTTTAAAGCCAAGTCGCATCCCAAAATGATGGAATAACTGGATTCTCTCAGAAATTAAGTAGAAGTATTTAAAAGGAAAAAAAGAACAAACTTTAACTGGTGGCCACAACACAGAGCTTTAGGGGTTAGGTTACGTCCCATGCTTATGTTGTTAGTGGTATGAGACATCTAGTGATCTAGCTTTAACTGTGTCCACATCAATTTTACTATAAGTAACACTCATACCACAACACCACAAAAACCTGGAGATGACAAATTTGTTCACAGAGCTTTAATTTTTTTTAAAAAAACACCAGCCATTTGGCTGTATTAATGGTCAGTACAAATGCAATCCGTTTTTTGTGTATTGCTTACCCTTTGTAGGAGTCGCAAGTCAAAATATCTTTATCGAGCATGCAGCAGCAAGATCCATATGAGCGACTCCAAATGGAGACTGCATTTTTTGCATGAAGCACAACTGCAGTAACTCTTATACTCTAATTATTACCATTACAATTATTAATCACCTCCAGTAGGACTGATCAGGATCACAGCCTCTCTGCAGTTGTGTAACTCTGCAGCTCAAACAGGTGACCCACCCATGCAGACTCTAATTTTACCATTTTCCCTCATTCAACAGTTTTATATCAGTAGTGACTGTTCTATATAAACATTCATCAGTGACTTTAATATGTACACCACTCCAACTGCGTGTTAACACAGACATATGGTGCTGGATCGCCTGGCAGCCTTTAAAACAATTTCCCTTGGGATGAATAAAGTATTATCAATCAATATATAAACAGCCAAACAATGGCTATAGAGACAAAGAGAAACAGACAGGAAAGCCCAACAATAATAAAAAAAAACTCTTTAAGGAAGCAGTAGGTGACAGTGGGAACAAAAAACTCCCTGTTAACAGGAAGAAACTTCCAGCAGAACAGGGCTCAGGTCATCTGCCATGACTGGTTGGGGGTAATGGACTGAACAGCCTGTAGAGCTTTGCCTCTCTTGCGTCATTTACCAGGAAACTAATTATTCAACAAAGGAAATGCAATCGTCACCCTTTCAAATGAAACTTCAAGAAAAAAAATTATTTAGGGTCATTACGTTATATTCAAATCAAACAGTACTTTTTAAAAGAAGACACTATAATATCTGTGCGCCTTGATCCTAACTGCAAATCCAAACTACAAAATAAAAAATGTGTCCTAAAGTCACTTTGTAATTTTTTCATAAACCACAACAGTTTCCCACTGCAGTAGCTGCAATGACGCTGTGGGGCACTGCCTCTCCTGCTAAACACCTTAACCCTATGCCGCTAAATTAACAAGTTCATTAATCAGCTGACACCTACAGTTTGCCTTTGTCCCGTCGCTCAGTAGTGAAGTGGATTATGAAATCATGCTACACGCCCAAGATTGAATAACAACCCTAAAAAAACAGCTCCTACATTAAATTCTGATATGTTGACCTCCCCTAATAACAATACAGCGTTATAAAAAGCTGCCTTGTCTTCAAAGACACAAACAATTCAATTCAATTCAATTTTATTTATATAGCGCCAAATCACAACAAACGTCAAAATTACCAATAATCATCCCACAGATGTAATATTATCTACAGCTACTTGTAGTTCCATTGATGTTAAGTTAGACTCTTTTTTTCCAATCGATCTTTCTGAGTTAACGTCAATAATTACTTCCTCCAAACCATCAACGTGTCTTTTAGACCCCATTCCTACAAAACTGCTCAAAGAAGTTCTGCCATTGATTAATTCTTCGATCTTATATATGATCAACCTATCTCTAATAATCGGCTATGTACCACAGGCCTTCAAGGTGGCTGCAGTTAAACCTTTACTCAAAAAGCCATCTCTAGACCCAGCAGTCTTAGCTAATTATAGGCCAATCTCCAACCTTCCTTTCATATCAAAAATCCTTGAAAGAGTAGTTGTCAAACAGCTAACAGATCATCTGCAGAGGAATGGTTTATTTGAAGAGTTTCAGTCAGGTTTCAGAGCTTATCACAGCACAGAAACAGCTTTAGTGAAGGTTACAAATGATCTTCTTATGGCCTCCGACAGTGGACTCATCTCTGTGCTTGTCCTTCTTGACCTTAGTGCAGCATTCGATACTGTTGACCATAATATTCTATTAGAGCGATTAGAACATGCTGTAGGTATTACAGGTATTGCACTGCAGTGGTTTGTATCATATCTATCTAATAGACTCCAATTTGTGCATGTAAATGGAGAGTCCTCTTCACACACTGAGGTTAATTATGGAGTTCCACAGGGTTCAGTGCTAGGACCAATTCTGTTTACATTATACATGCTTCCCCTAGGCAGCATCATTAGAAGACATAGCATACATTTTCACTGCTATGCTGATGACACCCAGCTCTATCTGTCCATGAAGCCAGATAACACACACCAATTAGTTAAACTGCAGGAGTGTCTTAAAGACATAAAGACTTGGATGGCCACTAACTTTCTGCTTCTCAACTCAGATAAAACTGAGGTCATTGTACTCGGCGCTGAAAAGCTTAGAAATTTGGTATCTAACCAGATTCTTACTCTGGATGGCATTACCTTGGCCTCCAGTAACACTGTGAGGAACCTTGGAGTCATTTTTGACCAGGATATGTCCTTCAACGCACATATTAAACAAATATGTAAGACTGCGTTCTTCCATTTGCGCAACATCTCTAAAATTAGAAATATCCTGTCTCAGAGTGACGCTGAAAAACTAGTTCATGCATTTATTACTTCCAGGCTGGACTACTGCAATTCATTATTATCAGGATGTCCAAAAAACTCACTGAAAAGCCTTCAGTTAATCCAAAATGCTGCAGCAAGAGTACTGACAGGGACTAGAAAGAGAGAGCATATTTCTCCTGTTTTGGCTTCCCTTCATTGGCTTCCTGTTAAATCCAGAATTGAATTCAAAATCCTGCTCCTCACATACAAGGTCTTAAATAATCAGGCCCCATCTTATCTTAATGACCTTGTAGTACCATATCACCCTATTAGAGCACTTCGCTCTCGCTCTGCAGGCCTACTTGTTGTTCCTAGAGTATTTAAAAGTAGAATGGGAGGGAGAGCCTTCAGTTTTCAGGCCCCTCTTCTGTGGAACCAGCTTCCAGTTTGGATTCGGGAGACAGACACTATCTCTACTTTTAAGATTAGGCTTAAAACTTTCCTTTTTGCTAAAGCATATAGTTAGGGCTGGACCAGGTGACCCTGAATCCTCCCTTAGTTATGCTGCAATAGATGTAGGCTGCCGGGGGATTCCCATGATGCATTGAGTTTTTCCTTTCCAGTCACCTTTCTCACTCACTATGTATTAACAGACCTCTCTGCATTGAATCGTATCTGTTATTAATCTCTGTCTCTCTTCCACAGCATGTCTTTATCCTGTCTTCCTTCTCTCACCCCAACCGGTCGCAGCAGATGGCCGCCCCTCCCTGAGCCTGGTTCTGCTGGAGGTTTCTTCCTGTTAAAAGGGAGTTTTTCCTTCCCACTGTCGCCAAAGTGCTTGCTCATAGGGGGTCATATGATTGTTGGGCTTTTCTCTGTATCTATGAAGCGCCTTGAGGCGACATTTGTTGTGATTTGGCGCTATATAAATAAAATTGAATTGAATTGAATTGAAACGTCGCCTCAAGACGCTTACTACAGAAACAGCGATCCAGGTGCTGAGAAAATGACACCTACACTACCAAAAACATCGGGACACGTGATTACTTTTATGATCTTTTATTCTTAAGCCCCTTTCAGTGGATTAACTTTTTAAGAGTCCACACGCTGTAAACTCTTTAATGTTTGACTCAACCATGCTGATAGCACCAGGGCAATATAACCTCTTACATAACGCTAAAAAAAGAAGAAGAAGTGGGAAACAGTCTACGCGGCTGTGACTTTCAGAAACATGTTGGGACTGCGGGGCTTTTGTATTTAATGTCTTTAAATGCCTATTAAACCGGAAACTGAGGGAATAACTGCCACCCTGAACCTTTATGATCTCTAATGTTACACAAACCAGTAGCTGCATTTCCGCTTTTGCTATGAGTCTTTGTTTTCTTCATTTATTCATTTAGAGGCAAAAAAAAAAAAAAAAGAAGAAGAAGAAGAAAAAGGTTTAGCGCAAAACACCGTGAGCCAAATTAACCCAAATTATTAGTCTGTTGTCATGCAGCATGCAGAAAAGGACGTTTAGTTCCTCACTCACCTGCGATATTATGAAAGCGTCCCGTGAGGGAGGCGTTCAAGAGCGAAAGTGTTCAGCTGCGTTGTAATTGTTTATCCTTAACCCAGATTTAAATGTTTTGTTTTGACGTTATGTAGAGGGAGATAACATGACCCCCTCAAAGGTAATGTCGAAGTTATAGTTAGAAAGTTAGTGTAAATATTTCCAATGACTACAAGTACAAATTTCGCAGTAAATACTTCTAAAATGTAACGTCTGCTTGCTTTTTTAAAAACCCAAATCAAACATCTTCGACTTTAAGATATTTTCTTGTGAAAATGAAAAGCTATAAAGTCAACAGAAATTTGAACCAGAAATGATTTTTTGAAAAACTAATTTATTCTTCGGTGCTTTATGCTGGTGCTATTTATTCTAGGTTAAATCTATTCATTGGGTATGGATATATGGTGTATAAATTTAGGTTTTATGTTCTTGATGCATGCTCAATCATCCAGGTAAGTAAAACGAAACGTTTCGTCACTCATCCAAGTGATGACTATAGTCCAGATGAACAGAATCAACTTTTGGAGATATGTACCACTTCAATGGTTTAAAAAAAATTTAACATCCCACACACCAAAATTTTATAGATCATAAAAAAAGGATCAGAGTTGAAGAAACTGTTGCGCTTGGGGGTTGAGTATTTAAGAAAATGGTCAGTGAAATCCAAAATAAAATCAAGTCAATGGTGAAGAATATTTGAATTTGTTTTTATCTACAGACATATCATCAGTAGGTGCTCACATGTAAACACAGACTTGGTCTCCTCTTGCCACCAATGTTTACCTCTGAAACCTTTCCATCTCCCTACTTGAAGAACCATTTGGACCTATCAGGTCATTAGATCAGATAATCCACTTCTGGCTTTGTGATTTGATTATGTGATCACACCAAGGGACTAAAGACTAAAGCAGCTTCAGCCACAGTCCAGGAGAGCTGCATGGTCGGGGTTGCTTCATACATGAAGCTTATGTACAATGACCGGTCTAACTGACATCTTGCTGCTATTCTGGTGAAGGATGCAACACAGCAAAGGGCTTTTTAAACACTCAAATGAACTGAAAGCTGACAGCCAAATAACCTGGGAAGTGGTGACTGGATAAAGAAGGTGACCGCGTAAGTAAGCAACAGATTTCAAGATGTAATAGTTGAGTGAGTCTGTATAGATGGATTTCGACAGCAGCTAGCTAAAAAGCAGGTTCCAACTGGGAAAAAAGACGCTAAACATCACAGTTTTGGTTCTTTTCTTATGGTCATATATTACTAAATTTTGTATCCACGTTTGGCATAGAACAAGACTTTAATTTGTTCCTGAAATGTGATACAATATGAAATAATCAAACAAAACAAACCATTCAGAATTCAATGCTCATTGTTTTATTAGATTTTTCCAAATTCTCAATGCTGATTTGTTCAAAATGGTTTCCAGCTGTGAAGGTATTTCTGCCTCCTTTTTTCCATAGATTGCTTTACATAACCCTTCGTAGAATTCAGACAAAACAGTCCTGTGTGGCAGGATTGAGGCCAACCAGCGGGTAATGAGATTAAAAGGCCACAAAGTTGAATGAGTTCAATGTCTTCCAGCTCTCTGCCTACTGCTGCTGCTTCTGAGCCATGCTCAGCATTTCTCAGTATCAATGAAGGTGTGTCTTAGAGTTAAAAAAAGAAGCAGAGCTATTAAAAAATGTGCACGAAGCAGAGTAATGAACTTCTATCTCAGCCTGAGAACAATGTAGTGGCTTCAAAGCCTAAAACTCTTTAGTACTTAAGCAGTCCAGTGTAAATATGTGCTCAAATATTAAATCTAGCAGATGAATTACCCGAATGTACTCTGAATCCTTTTGCACTGATGCGATGATTGATTGGTCCTTTGAACAGGAACAGTCATGGGATGTGGCGTCACAAAGTCTAACCATCTCCACAAACACACCACATCCAGTGGAAGAGGTGATACGCATACACTGACATACATGGTCGATGACCAATCACGCTGATTGCAGTTTTACTAAGTTTTACTCTTTCCTGTTTTTCCTTATTCTGGCTCTTATGTGTTGTCTTTGTGTTTGTCTTTTGGTGTTTCTTTTTTCTCTGCTGCCTGCAGCTGTTACAAGTAAGCCACATCTGCTTGACCTTTTTTGTCTTGTTGATGTTTCTGTTTGGCAGATGTTGGACATAAACTCAGACCTCTGGTATCTGGGTCAAGCATAGAGGTGGAAATATTTTTACTAAAAGTTGCAGATAGGATGTAGCTTTAATTGAAAAGTGGAGAAAGTAAACACCCGTATCTGTTTCTGATGATGGTTTTAAAGTCAACCATACAGACATAAAACTGCCACTATGCCTTTTTTTTTATTTAACAGTAACTTTACTCTTTGATTACTTGTAGAAATTCATTGCTAAGTGTTGGTTCAGGGAAGTTAGGAACAAGTTATCCAGCTAAACTGTTTGTTCCTCCAATCTGAATGGAAATAAAAGTGTTCCTGAAGTCCTTTAAGAGTATTTCAAGGTAAAAAAAAAAAAAAAAAAAGGATCTGAGATAATTGGAAGAACAGGGTATCGGACACCTATAACTCCAGCTTTAACTAACATTTGGTTGGGTTTTGGTGCCAATACTTAGTTACAGTTAGGAAGAAAAATATTTGTTTCAGAGGGGAAAAATATCCTAATTTGTGTTAAAATTAAACCTTTTTTAATGTTAAACTAATTCAGACAGAGACATTTTCTGGGTCTCTAATGCGCTGAATTCAGCCCCATCTAAAGGTGATGATACCACATCCACTATAGTACCGCTATAGTATAAATACCCTTGTTTGGCCTCTTGGTTTGTCCTCCAAGCACTATTTGAGAAGTTAGTTTAAGCTTTCTCTTGTGACTTGAATGCACATCAGGAAATAAACAGTCTTAGAATTGGTAGTCAAGTCTAATAATAAAAAAGTGTTTTGAAATTTTGCTTTAAAAAGGTTTTAAAAACAGCAGGTTTTTGTCTTGCAGCGCCTCTTATACTGTGTGTGTCAATAGTAGGATGTGAAAAAAATGATTAAAATGTGAGGTTTTTCTTGATCACATGTGTTCTGTGTTTCAGCCATAAGAGCTGCCATCCTGATTCAGCGATGGTACCGTCAGTACGTCGCCCGCACAGAGATGAGGCGGAGATACACCTGGAACATCTTCCAGTCCATCGAATACTCCGGAGAGCAGGCCCAGATCAAGGTGAGAAACTGCTGCCACAAACCAGTCGAGACCTGAGTGTTTAATAAAACACAATTAACAAAAAAACTACAACCTTTTTGTCTCCTTCTTGTGCAGCTTTATAATTTCCTTGGCTACCTCATGGACAATTTCACACCATCGAGCAATGAACGTAAGACTTCTGTATTTATTCTGAGTTTGTTTTTGGTTTTTTTTCTCTGTAAATCAAATCTCTGAGTTTGAACCATCTCCACCTTGCAGGAAATTTGATCTCGCACATCTTCAGAGAGAACGAGGTCTGCCGGGACGCAGAGTGGGAGAGGTTCTTCTGCTACAAGAACATCGAGGTGCCGGAGATTTACTCGGGACCTCATCTCACCTTTCCTCTGACGGTAGAGGAAGCAGTCGGTCTGGTGGAGGCTTTCAGGAATAAGAAAGTAGGTCTTTTTGGAGAAAATGTTCTACATCCAAGTTCAGCACGTGCCATTAATTGACTGCATTGTAATGTAAAACGCTTTATTTGCAGTGGTCTTAGTTATTTCCTATATGCTTGTGACTTTGCTTTCTCTGTTTTGGAGGCCTTCTTGCTAACACGTTTCTCTCCCAGCAGCAGCTGCACTCACGCTACGTCCTTCAGCTCCTCTTGGAGACGTGGAAACTGCTCCGCATGTTGCCAAATATCAACCGTATCTCCACCTGCCACAGCAAAGAAATCACGATTTGTGGTATGATAAAGATATTCTTTGATAGTGGTGGTAAAGCACATGGAACTGATGAAATTTGGAAATATTTAGTAAAGACAATGAAAAATCAAAAAAGCGTTAAAATGTTAGTCTTGTTTTATTATAAGAAACTGGACTTTGGCCAATTCTGCTGGCCAACAGAAACCATTGTTTCATAGTGGAAGAAAGTGAAATATTAAAGTTGCAGAATTTAAATTAAAAGTATAGATACAAATTAAGTGTGCTGTAACTTCCAGTCATTTTTAAGCCAGCCCTTTCTGTCCTGTTGTTACAGGTGATTTGCACGGACAGCTGGAAGACCTGCTGCTGATTTTCTATAAGGTATGAAAACTTAAACATTTTGAATGTGCTGGATTAATCCCATATTTGAACCCAGAATAATGACTTTTTTCATCTGATGAGCCTTATATACCATTTTAAAAATGGAATTTACAAATGATGATTATTAAAATCAATAAAAATTTATAATTTTTATTGCTATCACTGCTTCATCTTCAAACCTGCTTCATATGTTCAAGATAATTTAAGGATAATCTTCCAAAAATGTCCTTAATAAATGTTTTTGTGTAGTTAAATAATTTAATAAAGATTAATATATATAATTTTAAACTCCTGAGAATCAAATGATTTTCATGTTTTGCATTGAGGTGCTGTAATCAGAGAGTATTTGATGTGCTTCTTTGATTAACTTCTTTGTCAGTTAATCAGGTGGTTTTAGTTTCAGTTTACCTGCAGCTTTTTTTGCATCAGTGGTTTAATCTACTGTTTGGTTTGTTTGTATGTGGTTGATTTGTTTACACTTAAACTGCGGCTTGTCCCTTTAACTGTGCGCTCCTTCGATCTTGTTTACGTGACAGAACGGCATGCCGTCCTTAGAGAAGCCCTATGTGTTTAATGGAGACTTTGTGGACAGAGGCAGGGACTCTATTGAGATCCTCCTCATCTTGTTTGCATTCCTGCTCGTTTACCCGAGTGATGTCTACCTGAACAGAGGAAACCACGAGGACCACATAGTCAACCTCAGGTGAAATTAATAAACATACACTACATGTACATACACAAATTCATCTGTTGTCATTCAAACTTTTATTTCTTTACTCCTCTGGATGGTTTAGGTACGGCTTCACCAAGGAGGTGTTGAATAAGTACAAGGTAGGTTCATCTCATGCAAACCTGCACCTCCTTATCGCTGCTTTACTAGGCAGCAGCAAATTAAAACTTATGTGGTCACCTTCACCCATGCCTTCCCAGGAAAGCTCAATATAAACCAGTGTCTTATGTACATAAGACCAGTCACTCCTCCACGTTGCTAAGAGGATCTATGGTCATTAAAGAAGGTGACATCTGGTCTCTGTTGAGTCAGGGGGACTGAGCTGGTCTGAAGACTGACAGAAGAAATACAAAACAAAACAGAGGTTTCCTTACTGCATGCTGTCTTAAGTTACAGTGCAACATCTCAGTCACACACAGAAATAAACTAGTTCTGTCTAAGGGTTCTTTGTTCCCACCGTTCCCAGTTGCAGGTGGATCAACCAACGATAGATGGTTGGGTTTCTATATATAAAGCACTTTGAGATGATTAAGATTGTGATTTGATGCTAAAGTTAGACAGATACTGTGGGTTCATTCAATCTTATCAACAAATGGAGTTTAATTTTTGTAAACTAAAACTGAAAATTTCATTATTTTTAAGCATCTCCTTGTTAATGTAACTTTGTAAACTCTTCACAAACATGTTACGGCTTAGCAAACTGACTTTCTGTCTGCAAGGAGAGCAAAAACAAAGGAGAGAAATAAAAAAGCACTAACTGAGTAACTTTTGCTGATTGTGTTTTACATCAGATGCACGGGAAGAGGATCCTGAAGCTGCTGCAGAAGATTTTCAGCTGGTTGCCATTAGCAACAGTGATCGACCAGAAGGTGCTGGTCCTCCACGGAGGGATCTCTGACTCCACGGACCTCGGCGTCCTCGCCAGAGTTGACAGACACATTGTGAGGAACCAGCATGTGATGAGTAAAGCTGTTATTTTTCCACTATCCTTGCAATGTGTGTAATCTGTTTTCCTGTTTTCCTTCAGTACATCTCGGCTATGAGACCTCCGAAGAAGAGACACCACAGCTTGGCGGGAATATCCATTGACTCGGACACAGATGTGGACACCGCAGCCATCAGCAGGGTCTTCCAGCGTCGGGCCTCTTTCACGTATCCCAAACCCATGGGAACCCGACATTGCTTCCAAAATCGCTCGCTGCAGGACTTCTCGGATCGGATCAGAGTGAACATGGAGAACCAGCTGGAGCTCAGCAGGAGGGAAGAGCCAACTCTGAACGCCCAGATCAACAAACCGGAGCAAGATTCTCTGTTTTTGTCCACCGACTCTGGCAGCAGTGACACCACCGTGGATGAGTGGAAACAGGCGAGTATGGAGCAGAGATGTTTTCTTAGAAGCTGCTAAGTAAACAATGAGTCTTTTGTGTCAGTGTTAGAACAAAATCAGTTTTATTATTCCAAAACTAGAAAAATGTAAAGCCAGATGTTTAACGGGAGACAGCTGAAAACAGGAAAAAAAAAAAAACAATCCACTACAAAATCCACTTTCTTTGTGTATTTGTCACATGTGCATGCTTCAAATTTTTTTAAAAAAACAGACAAAAAAAACCCCAATTTAATAAAAATATGTCTTTTTTAAAATGATGATGGGAAGAGAAAAAGCTAACCAAATCTACCAGACTCCCACCCTGATTAAATCATGAAGTAACTGTGATTAACCACATTTTTCACATTCACTAGCCACTCTCAGGCCTCATTACTGCCAAAAGGAAGGTTTTAGAGTGGCCTCGTCAAAGTCTGGACTTACATCGAAATGCTTTGGCATAAACTTAAACTTTCCAATTTGGCGGAATTTCAAAAATTCTGCAACAAAGAGTGGGCCAAAATTCCTCCACAGCAATCTGAAAGACTCATTTCCTTGATTGCAGGTGTTGCCGGCGAGGATGTTATTAGATTTAGGGGACAACTACTTTTTCATGTTAGGTTGGTAGGTTTGGATAGCTTTTTTTTTTCCTTAATAAATATTACTCTATTTACTCTTGTTGCCTTTGTCTAATATTACAATTTGTATGATGTGAAGCATGTAACTGTGACAGATTGTAGTAAGATGTTAGTAGTTTTACTCCCAAATAAATTACCACCAGTCTAACCTGACCACAAACTCACACTCTTCACAAATTTTTATACTGACTTACTATTTTGTCAGAGGTCGTGACTTTTCACCTCACTCCTGCTCCAGTTATAGCCTGAAAGACAAACACACAGTAATCAACGCTCACCTAACAGGAGGTGCTGTGTGTTGCCTGCGTAAGACTTCAGAGGCTGTAATCCCCCACGTCACTAATCTCTCTGCTCTGACTTCAATCTACTCTTAAAAATTGGCTAGCTTTTTCCCCAGCTGGTGTTTCCACAGATTTTTTTCTGACTCTTCTGTTTTATTTTATTTTTTATCTTATTTAATGTTTATCTTTTACTGAATAGCAGACAGTGAAGTTGGACTACGCACCAATGCTAGAAATGGTTATTAAATATAGTAGAGAAACTTTAAGACTTAGAGTTCTTTGTCCCACCAGATCCTGGACCTGCTGTGGAGTGACCCGATGACTCAGGATGGATGCATACCCAACGAGGTAAGGGGTGGAGGCTGCTACTGGGGCCCTGATGTCACCGAGGACTTCCTGAACAGACACAATCTGCAGCTCATCATTCGCTCCCATGAGTGCAAACAGGAGGGCTATGAGTTCTGCCACAACCGTAAGGTCAGCTCAGTAATCCTACAGCTCGCTGTCTAAATTCAGTACTTTAAAACCAAAATCAGCCTCACTCTAAAGTATCATATGTACCATAAACCTCTCCCCTGATCAGCATCAGTGTTTCCTTCCTCTTCAATGACAGGTTTGTCCTTTCTTTCATTCACCCAGGTCCTCACTCTGTTCTCTGCCTCCAATTACTATGACGTGGGGAGCAACAGGGGGGCTTACGTGAAGCTGGGCCCTGACCTTGTGCCTTATTTGATTCAATATCAGGCCAGCAGCATGACGAGAGAGCTCACTGTGAGACAGAGGTACTACTAACACTCACTTCATTAGACAAATTCTTCATTACCAGATCATCTCTTCACTTAATTAAAACTTGCTTTAGTCTTAAAAGGCTAGGAGTAGCTTTGCATAATTCACTGATCAAAATAATCCTTATATTGATTATGCAGGGCCTTGGAGCAGAACCTCAGTTCATCCTTAGTCTGAAGCAGACCTTCAGACCTCTGTCCACAGTCAGAGATGTGTGCCAGAGCCAAGGGTAGAGAGAGTAGAAAAAACTGTTTGCTATGGACCCGTTAAAGCAGACTGAATCCTGAGATACACTAACTTTCTAATGTCAGACTTTGGCCACATTTAATATGACTAGCATCCATTATAACAGAATACGCAGGCCAGATAATAAGGGGAAGTACAATAGGCTCCCTTTAAACAGACAATAAGGAAGCTTTATGAAACTAGTGGTTTCCGCATGTCTACACAGCTTATCTACATTATTAACTTTAAAAATTTACAAATTAAGCACCTGAAATGTTTCTGACGTTGATGAGAAACCGTTTTTGCCTCTTTCTTTGATAACCATTGTTTGCCACGCTGTTGTGTTTGCCGTTCGTCATCTGCAGTGTTGGGCGAACCGAGCGCTCAGCTCTCAGAGTCCTGCGGGAGCAGCTGTTTGCGCACAAGTCTGACCTCCTCTGTGCCTTCAGAAAGTTTGACAGCGAGAACAAAGGTGTGTGTAGTTTGAGTTTCATAAACTGATTCACTCCTCATCGGATCAGTCTTTACTTTTTGTTGCAGATCTTTCCTTCTTTTTTTTTCCATGTAGTTCTCAAGAGATATTCACTTGCTGGAAAGAAATATGAGCCCACACCTTTGTATTTGTGTGGAACATAATGATCCCCGTGCAGGATGAAAACAACGTGTGGGCTGGGCAAAAGTCTAGCTCAGAAGATTTCAGAGTTTCACAGAAACTTCTGTTTCAGGGATTTAATTTCACTTACAATAGACAAACGGCTTTGCCTAACACAAAATAGTGTGAAAAAAAGGAAGGTACTTGGATGGATGTTGTTGGACTTTTCAACATATTTTTGGATAAGCAAACATTTGATTCTCTTTGAAACACAGCCTACAAGTAAAGGTAGTTTATTAATTATTATACACACAGGATTTGAAAAACCTGAAAACAGAACTGAGTTAGCTTTTGGTTGGCTCTCACAGTGCAGAGAAAAAGCCTGCTGTTTACATTTTCTGGGCTTTAATGTGTCACAAAATAACAAAGTATAATATTTTAGTGTGAATGTTTTCAAACTGTGTGGCAAAATACTTCTTAGATATAGTCTAGACAAGGTAGACAGTGATCAAACTTGGATTAGAGCTTTGCGCTCTTATAATTAGTATGACCTTTCACCTCTATTAGGTCTGGTGTCTCTGAACGACTGGGCCTCTACAGTGGAGAGTGTGATGCATCTGGATCTGCCCTGGAGGATGCTTCGCTCTCAGCTGGTCACCTGCAAGAACAGCGAAGGCACGATAGACTACTACGAGTGGTTCAACGAGCTTGCCATCACAGGATCCAAAACAGATGTAAGAACTCACCGGCTCTGTCTTAGCTGATGTAGCAATGTTTACATGAAAATGCAGTAATGTAATATGGAGAAACTTTAGAAAAGGGATCTTTATACCGAGATTCAGGGAGTTGTAGAGAAGTAGAAAAGATAAATTGCCCTTCCACCCTTGAAATTGGTTAAATGGATACAAAGGAACATTGATTTGTGTCCTTTTCCTGGCACGGTGTGTATTCCGTGGCGTCATGCTGCTGTCATGTGTTGTTGACTAAAATTATTTGTAAAGGATACACCTGTGTATCATCGATTACAGGTTTCCTTGTAACCTTCCTGTCTACCCAAGTAGAATGAGTTAGGAATGAGAGTTGCTTCAAGATGGCACAGTGAGATAGATTTCCAAGTCACAGGCAGGAAAACAGGGGAGGCGAGGATGGACAAAATAGGGAAATGAGAAAAGCCCCTTGAGACCAACTTGAGACAATAAATGTCAGAAGTCAATTAAGTAAAGTAAACACTTTCAGAACACTCTAGGATTGGCCTTTGTTTTTGTTTTGCCTTTTGGTAAAAGGTGAAAACCTCCTTAAAGATGACTAAGAACATGTTTACCAGAATCCTAAAATTAACATCTGCGTGGGAATAAATCTTTTCAGTTCCCAGGTTGTATTCAAACAGAGTTTTGCTGCTTAAACAACATTATTTTTCTGACCAATCTGAAAGATGCTGCATATAAAATATCACCAGAATGCTGCAGATGTTCCTTTTGTACTTTATTTGTGTTGTTTTATAAATATGGGACTTTCTTCTTTTGGTCTTTGCAGCATATTGACCAGAGTCTGCTGGAAACGTTGTATCGCCACCGCTCCACTTTGGAGACAATCTTCAGGATTGTAGACACGGACAATTCGGGTAAAACACCCACTGTTTATTGCTGTTCGATGCAGAAGCAAATCTGCTAATGGAATATATTACCCTTAGATCGCTCAGTTTTGCATCATTCCCAAGTAACAGCACAGAGAAAAAATACATGTTTAAGTCCTTTCTATCACACACATTCACGCTCCAATGGATGAGCAACTTGGGGTTTGTATCTTGCCCAAGGATATTTGGCAAGCAGACTGGAGCAGCCAGGGATCAACCCACCAACTTTCTGATTAGTAGATGATCTACTCTACCTCCTGAGCTGCAACCAAATGCACTCAGTCGGAAATATAGTGATTATATAACTTCAATTAAATGTCAGTTTTTGCCTTAAAACATTTAATTTACTAATTACATAGTAATATGTGCCTAATATTAATATATAACAAGTGCCAGATTTAATTTCAAAAGACATGAAAGAAATACTTTTCTTCATTAAATAACTAAAATTTCTCTTTATGTATTGTGGCTTTGGATTTTTACCTTATTGAGATAATTGTTTTGTCATATTTAATCTACACACTTTTCTCTTGATTTATTTGTTATATATTAGTTATGTTTAACTTAATTTTTAACTGCTGCCAAAGGAAAAATGAATTACTTAACTTTTATAATCTACATAGATGATTGAGAGAAGGAGTCAAGTGTGTCAGGGCTCTGATGTGTCTGTGGGAGACGTCTGCTGAGCTTAGCTCATCTGTAGCGTGCAAAACAGGCAGCAGGAGGTTACGGTCGCCTGATTCCTAACGATGACTAACCCACTGATCTACTAGCCTTTCCATCCCGCCTCTCTGATCACATGCAAACACAGACAGCAACACTTTTCTTTAACAGTTTCTGCCTATTACTCCTTCTTGAACCTCTAATCTCCTCCTCCTTCTCCTCCACCTCAGGGTTCATCAGCATTCAGGACTTCCGTCAGACCTGGAAGCTGCTGAGCGTCTACCTGAAAATGGAGATCACCGACGAGGCCATCTCCGACCTGGCCGTCACAATTGACAGCAACCACGACGGCAGCATAGACATCGACGAGTTCATGGAGGCCTTTCGGCTCACGGACAAGAAGAGCCGGCTGGAACGAGGACGCAGCATGTTCATGGGCACGGCCTCTGACCTCACCAAGCTGGAAGGAGATCCCAACATTTGATGAAAAAGCGTGTTAAACAGATAGCTCGGCATCCAGCAGAGGGGAGGAGAGGGAGCTGCAGCCAACGCAAGCTGCTTTTGATGACGCACATAAAGATGCAGGATGATGCTGAGCAACAGCCGCCTGGATCACAGGGGATTAGGAGGAGGTTAGAGGTCAGGGTGCTTGCGAATGCTCATTTGAAGCGGAGGAAGTCTGGGCAAAACACAGCAGCTTGAGCAACTCACGTCTCCTTTATTTTTCTGAAATAGTCCAAAACTGAAAAACAAAAGGCATCGTATAGAAAATAACAATTTAATTAAATGCAAAAATGGGTGATTTTTGCATTTTATATTCACTGAATTTACGTTTAACAGCTTCAAATGTGACTCATGTCAACATAAAAAGATTCTAACACTCCAGATGTGTTAAAATGGACATGTAATGATCCTACTCGGGTGATGATTAACAGTTAAAACTGAGTAAAAGATGGGAAGGAGCACAGAAACAAGAATCCTTCAAATATATGAAGAAATGTGTTAAATATATAAAAAGTGCTTGCCAAAGGTTTTTGGGAGGTAGCTTATTGAAATAATTTTTCACATCATCTACAATTTTTTTTATGAATTTGTTGGATGTAGTGAAGAGGTATTTCAAGAAAAGGAGGAAGATAGGGTAACACATCATATGGATGGATGTTATCTCATGGTGGTGCCAGCTGAGAACGAGACTGGATGGTAGGGAACAGTTACCAGATGATTGGGAAAGAACAGACTCGCAAAAGGAGTCTTGGAGAGTAAGAAGAGGATGGAGGGAATGGAGATCAAGTGTACCGGTACAAGTTATTAAAGAACAGGGGAGCTGCAGTAACCACAGTGGGATAAGGTTATTGGAGACCATGACGATGTGGGAAAGACTGTGGGGTGACTGTCAGTGATTTTTGCTTTGAAAGTGTTGATTGAGATGTATACAGGAGGTCAGAAGGAGTTGCATCTGGGAAGAATCCTGGAGAATTTGTTTTAAAATATCTGCAACTTACTGGTGCCTTAGCAGTAGCAGCACTTGAAATGTCGCGTGGACTGATAATATTTTCTGTGAGCGCGGTGGGATTGCTCCTCCTGTCGGGCAGCAAACGAGCCCCCAACCCGTCCAGAACGGAGAACTCATGATTGTATTCATTTGACTCATAGGATGTATATCTACCTCCAGTTTCTGAAGTTTAAAGGTGTAGTCTGAGAATTTGGGAGTTATGTTTATTATGTTATCTCAGCTGAGCATAAAGACAGGAAATGGAAAGTATCAGCTCGCCTGCTCTCGCTAAAAGGAAACCAAAGTCACCTAAATTCACCCTAAAAACACACTCATTGCTACATGTTCACAGAATAACCAGTTACTAATACTACTAACATGTTAAATTCAAAGTAGTGTAATGTTACTTTATCAAAAGTGACATTTTTACATTGTAAGTGTAACATATTCACAACATTGTTTTGTAACACTGCAGTGACTCAGTGTGGGTTAGAAATAAGTAACTTGATATTTCAGCAGATGTAAGATGATATCTGTGTGGGTGATATCTTCTGAAGATCAGTAACACATTTGTTTCTTTTATACAGTGTAAAAGATAAACATTTCTAGGCCTGTTGCAGACGGGAGTAATTTATTTCATCAGTGAGAATTAAAGTAAGAAATATGGTCCTGGGTGAATCCTGAAATGAATCCTGAATTACAGGAAAATTCTACAACAGCAAATATGGCATCAGAAACTTAACTTTCGGGAAAGGAAAAAGCTTTTTAAGGAAAGCTTTTTAACCCGTTTTCATCAGATTGGACTGCTAATTGCATACATGTAGTTTTTAATCCTGCCACTACCATTAAAATTAAAGCTCATTTTAATTTTGCATTGCAATAACTGCATGAACAGGTGGCCAGAGGCATTTCAAGATAACTGTTGAGCCCTGAGCGAGCATACAGAGCAGGACAGCTGTTTTCAATCTTCATGGTAAGCTAAGCATCTAAATAGTAGTAGTGTTTAAATGATTGATCATTTTTTAACAGTAAATTCAACATTGTGCAGGACTTGTTCCTTCAAGGCGTGATGTATTTTTTTAGTTTAATCTGTTGTTCCACATTTCTGAGTATTATCAATTGCAACTAAAAGAGTCAGTGAGTCTGTGTGAATGTGAATTTTACTGTCTTTTTTTCTAGTATGTTGACCATGTAAAACCTTTCCTGTAAATAAAAAAGTGAGTCATGTCTTACTTTCCTAAGACGTATGTGGAAAAAATGTTCAGTTGTTGCAGTTGAAGGTATGCAATTAGTTTCTAATTTGTTTAATTAAGGTAGCAGATTTTTTTATTCATTTATTTCTCATCCTTATTATTTAAGAGCAAACATAAAACTCAAAATTCCCCTTGCAATCAATGGCAATTCTAGAAACCTTGGTCATTACTAAATGCTTTATTTTCTCTCTGCTCGACCTATAGTTGCTGTTTGCTTGTGGGTCTCTCTGCTTTCAGTTTTGTATTTAATACCTGAAAAAACAGCTTCATTGGGTTGAGTTCAGGTGATTGACTTTGCCATTGAAGAATATCTCATTTTCTGCATTGTTTGGGTTATTGTCCATGTATACCTATCAGCTGTCACATTATCAGTAAACACCAGTTTCCACTGGTTCAACTGGCAGCCATACATGCCCATGCCATAACATTACCTCTACAATGTTTGACAGACAACGTGCTTTTCTTCGGATCATGGGCTGTTTTTTCTCCTCCCTCTCTTTCCTTTTTCCATCATTAAGGTACAAGTTAACTTCGATTTCTTCTGTCCAAACACTGTTTGTTTTTTTTTCCAGAGTTCTGCAGTTTCTTCTAGATGTTTTCTGGCAAAGTCCAATTTGACCTTCTTGTTCTTGTGGTTTGCACCTTTTTGAAAACTGTTATAATAACATACCTAACTCCACAAGAGTTTTCTTGAGTTGTGAAGCTGATTTTAAGCATGGAAAGAATTCAGTTATTATTCCTTCTTTTTAAGACTTTACCAAGTTGCTAATTTTGCCATTCCTCAAATTTTTACATTTTTCCTGTTAGGTTTGTTTTGTTTTTTCAGCCTAATGGTGACCTCCATTACTTGGTCCTCATACTGAGGATTCCAGTGAAAAGCTACTAAATGAAACTTCAACACATGGAATCAACTCCAGATCTTTTATCTTCTTATCCTCCTAAGAACCAATAGAAAGGACACAATGAAAAGGATGGGTCTCATGTCTCTAGTCCACTAAGATAAAGTTCTTGTATAATTTAATACACTTCATTTTTTTTACTTGCATACTAGAAAGTAAAAATAGTCAAATCATATGATCGTTTTTAAACGATTGACTGAGTTCACAGAATCACCAGCAGGGGGCAGAACAGACTAGAGTACAGCTTTTCCTGCACAGATCGGCTTCTCAGGACTGAAGAAAAGTGGTCACTGTTTAAGAGACAGGTGATTAACACAAGAGTAGGAGTCATTAGTTGGGAAAGCAAACAATGTTAGGATTAAAAGCTAACACACCCTGAAGTTGAGCTGCAGCAGCAAACAGTGAATTTTTGAGGTTTCACTCGCATTATCTCCCTGAGCCCTTAAAGTCAGGGCTTCCTGCTCTTTTAAGTGGGTGGATTTTCAAACAGGTCCAGAGCTGCCTGAAGTGTATACGTTTTACCTGGAGGAGGACAATTTGTTTTGTTTTGGGGTTTTTTTTGCCTTTTTTGCACAATGTTGCTGGTAATTAGACACACCTGTTCAACTCGGTGCATTCAGGTAAAGACTGCAGTCATCGACGAGAAGTTCAAAATGAGCATGAAAGTGAGGCAGAAAGGCGATTTAAGTGACTTCTGCTGGGATTTTCCTGCACAACCGTGACTACGGTTTACAGGAAAGGATCACGAAAAAGAGGAAATATCCAATGAGCAGCAGTTCTCTGGGTCAAAATTAAAATGAAAGAACGGGAAACTTTGGTTGCAGCTTTGAGGGATCAGAAATGCTTTTACCTCTGGGCTGGAAAAATGGTACAAAAAAAAGAAAAGAAATCAGCTGAGGTGGGAGTCACAGAATGATTTTGTGATTTACATCATTTCCCCTAGGGATCAATAAAGTATTCTGACTCTGATTTTTCATAGAAATGACTCATAATAAAAATGTGTGGAATATATTTATTGTTAATTAGAAAACAAACGTAGCGTTAGAATAATATATATTTCTGTTTTTTTAAATGTGCAAGCATCTTTAAAAGTCCTATGAAGCGTTGTATTAGGTTCATACTGTGAATAGTAAAATCTTAAAATGGGAGAAATAGATGTTCAGCACTTAACGCTTATATTCCTTGTGTAGTTTTAAGGGATGATCTTGACCACCACGAGCGATTGTGGCAAATGCTGAACATGTGATTGAAAGTCATGCAGCTGGTTGTGGAGCTTGTTTACGGTCTGTACGGTCAGCACTTTCTCCAATCACATGAAGAACTGTAGAAGTTCTCCAGGACAGAGGAGCCTACAAAAGCTTCTCCTGTTTTAAAGGATGGTCACGCCCAGTATTGATTAACTTTGGTTTTCACTGTAAAAACATGTGAGTGATGATGAGTTGAGATGAGTTATCTTATAATCGCAATTTTAAACATTTTAAAACATTATCCACTCCCCCAGAGACTGAGACTGAATGGTACCACCACCAATCCCAACGCAGAGACCCTCTAACTAATGGGACAAAGCAGAAAGCAGTTAGACCCAGTTTTCCCAGAGTATTGTTCACAGTCTGCAGGTGGTCTTACAGTTGAAAAGCTTCTGGAGCTCTGGCCTAATGCACCATGTGAAAGAAAGACTCACAGTTTGATGGAGCATGTAGTGACGGGTGAGGTCGGGCATGACAGATTTGCAGGTGGTTGACTATACTTTTAAGTAATAGTTAGTAACGGACACTTCGGTGTAGTTTCAAGTAATCCTAATATATCTGTCTAAACTCCCACACCATTACGCCACCACCAGCACAAAAATTCTGACCCTACCGTCTGAATGTTGCGGCAGAAGTTGAGATTTTTCACAAACAGTGTCCAGTTTTGGCGAGACTGTGTGAATTGTAGCATCAGTAGTGGCACCAGGTGTGGTCGTCTGCTTCTGTGTGTTCAGAAATGCTCGTCTGCATACTTTGGTTGTCACTATTGGTAATTCGAGTTACTGTTACCTTCCTATAAACTCAAAGCAGTAAAACCATTCTCTTCATCAACAAGGTGTTTTCACCCAGACAGTTGTCGCTCATTGGATATTTTCTCTTTTTCTAAATGATCATGTAGGAAAATCCCGATCACTTTCCCTTTCCTTTCTGCTCAGTTTGAACTCAGGAGGCCGTCTTGACCATGTCTACTTGCCCAAATGTATTAACAGATAACAGATAGATCCAGTTTTGTGGGTTTCCAAGAAATGAGTCACCGAATAAACACTTTAATCAAAAACACTGAGTGTAACTGTAATTCAGCGGCTCACAGCTTTTGTTTTGCTTCAAGTCAAAACCAAAACTCAATTCACCAATTCCACAATCGTATTCATCAGATTTTGCCAGTGTAGACTGTTCCTACACAGAACATTTCATGGTTTGTCCTTGATGTCTCACTGGCGTTTAATCTCCGGAGTATTTAAACATTTCATTCTTTTTATTCTTCAATGAAGTAAAAAAAAAAAAACCCACACACAAGTAAAAATAAACGTACACTAGCAACTTTTTAAACTCTAGATGTGCAAACTGTCACTTGAAAGTATATCCTCTTCTTTTATATTGATGTTCTCTCGTGGTTCACTTTCTTTTTAAAATGTGTCTTTGCTCTGCTCGCTAACCTTTATCTTAATTGATGTTTTTAAGAAATAGTGAAAACTGTTATCACTTTTCTTTGAAGTTCAATGAAAACGCGCATGTTTTTGTTATAGCCAATTATTGGAACTATTTTTACAGGCTATATTGTTCAAAAACAAAACAAGGAAACTTTAAAAGTAATTTGGAATCACAGAAACTTACATAATTTGGAATAAAATCAGAGTACAAGTAAAGAAACTGTGGTTTCTTATATTTTGGGTTGGTAAAGTGACAAGAAGTGTAGGTTTTACACTCAGTTGCTTTATGTATATGGAGCTAAACAATGGCATCACTTAATCAGGAGTCCAGAGGATAATCTCAACTCTACTGAAGGTCAGTCAAGTCTTAAAAATGTAAATAATTAACATTTAATTTACCCGCTGAAAGAGAAAATGCGCTGACCCTGCGGACCCTGAAATGATCCCCTTGAAGGCAGAAATATATGATGTAAATTCTCAGAAGAGCTCAGGGAGAGGGAGCCGCCCCGAGGCCATCAGGCAAAATAATAAACACAAGGCTGCTGCTGTGTACACATGCCATGTCCTTGTGGATTTGTAGATTTGTCTGTGATACAGGTTGACATGAAGGATAAATATGTAACCTCCTCTGTCCTTGGAAAACTTGTGTGAAGTTGTTCCTATTTTACAGTCAGAGCGGTGACTCTGGAGGCCCACCCACCCCCAACTCCCCAAATATACTGGATGTACTGGAAAAAGTGAGTCATTGCTCCTTATTCCGTCATGAATGAAAGATATATGCTTTATCAAACTGATCTGGACTAGCAGTACAGTAAACACTTAGTCAGAGTTATGAAGAAATTTCTTGTCCTGTCATGTTGGGACAAGGATACAAGTATGACCCAGTTCAAATGTTGAAAACGGAACATTTAAAAGTGTTTTAAAAATATATGCTAATTTTGTTTAACACTGTCATCTCTTCTTTAAACAACATTGTGTAAATATGGAAAAAGGGTAAAGCATCAACTACTTAATTGAGTGACAAGTCTGGACTGCAGGTAGGTCCTTCTACTCTGTGTAAGTGCCTTAAAAGTAAGTACGTAAGTGCTTCAGTGTCCAGAAGGGGCGATTCATCAAGATGCAAAAGACCTAGATATGTAGAAGTCCTCTTTCTCCCCCTGTGACATCAGTAAACAGTTTCTGGGTGATTTTATGGGCTCAGAAGCTACTTTGAGGTCATACTGAATTAAAAATAAAATTAATTTTTATTTCTATCTTTTGTGGAAAATACACAGAGACCTGGTGATTTCAATTATGCATCAATTCTTTTGTTTTTTTTTTAAATTCTAGTTAAAGCGTTTACCATTTATATCACAATATTTCTTTAATGAGTGCTGCTGCATTTAATTCGAAGTTACACTAAACAGAAAAGTAGAAAGCTCCAAGTTGGAGATTTTCAAAAGATTTTTAGAAGATTAAAAGTTTAAAACATAATTTTAAGAGGAAACAGGTTGTGTGATCGTTTTTGCAGCTGGGATTTAGTTTATTTCTGCAGTTTATGATCAAGTTTTGTTTGGAAAAAAAAACACAGGTCCAGTTAAACTGAAATTAATCGTCCCTTTTCTTCCTTTTAGGTCAACACATTTATGATTTTTGCATGTTTTTGTGGACTCTCCAGGCCATGTAATTATTTGGAATTGAATGGTGATTCAGACCAAACATTAGCAATAATTTAAAAAGCATTATTTGCAGGTAAATTTTAAAAGAAAACGTTTTGGGAACACATTAGCTAGTTGTAGGGGGGAAAGGTGTTGTCAATAATTTTTCATTGTATTTAACTTTTTGTAAAGAATTGAAACATTGTTACCACCTATATGTTCAAAATATTTACTCATATTCTAGCATATGTGTGTTATGTGTGGAAGCTGGTCCTCTGGAAATGGTTGTAAATGTCAGTCTGTGAGGACGTTTAATTGACTTCTTGCTTTTGATCCATGCTTATAGATATTACAGTTGTCTTATTTAGCAAGGCTGCGTTTGTTTCAAGCTTGTGGTCGCCTAGTTGAAGAAGATGGTGTGAGGTTATGATGAATGTGTTTTTTTCTCCGAATTTTGACTGCAGTCGTTGTCCATGGTGCTGATCAAAAGCTGGAAGGCTGCTGTTGATATTAAAGATTATTGGTATATGCTATTATTTTTGCAGTTACTCTGTGTGTTATTGTGTGTGTGTGTGTGTGTGTTTACAAGTAAGACAGTACTGGTAAAAGAACAACTGACTAGTTAAGTCATAAGTTATTACAGTTTTTTTGTTTTTTGTTTTTGTCTATTATCACAGTAAAACAACATGAAACTCCAACTTTAGGCCAATGCTTAAATATTAATAAGGAGACATCTCAAGACTTTAACCTGGTTTATTCAGACACGCAACACTAAACTTGTTCTAGAGGTAGGGAAATGTGGAAGTTCCTTTTTAAAACAATGATTGAGGGCTAACTCTTAACTTCAGTTTGAGTCGAGTTTCGACCTGCTCTTCTTTACAGCGTTGCTTCAGTTCATTGAAGTTTGAGCATTCATTTATGCACAGCTCTGCTAAAAATCCAGCATTTCAATCAGGTTGAAGTCCGGACTTTGACTGGACCGTTGCAACACCTTGATTTTCTTTTTAAGCCATCCTGTTATAGATTTTCTTGGGATCATTGTCCTGTTGCCTAACCTAGTTTCAGCCAGGCTTTAGCTGTCAGACAGGAGGCCTCACATTTGACACTAAAATCAAAAACACAGATCCATCCTGGCTTGCAGTAGTAGTTCACAACTATGTTTTTGCTAATAAGCACAAGAGGAATGTACATGAGTACTAGGGGTGGGGGAAAAAAATCGATACTGTGTAGTATCGTGATATTTTGTTTGCTAATAATGTATCGATACAGGGACAGCAGAAATCGATATTTTGTTACAAAAAAGGTTTTTGTGCTCTGACTTTAGAGGATGTTGATCCTTTTTCTGAGCAAGAATCCTGACATTCCTTCACTGTCCAAATGTGTTTAACTTTTTTTGGCAGCAATAAACATGACAGTTTACTTATTTAAATTTAAGACATGTTTTATTTTAATTAAGTTTAAAACTTTTTTTTTTAATGTAAAATCATGTTTTGTTTTAATTTACTTTCAAATTCTTCAGCTGCTGAAGGGGCTGCATAGTTTTCATAAATTGCATAGTTCAGAATAGCTATAATTGTACCAGATGGTTGCATTCAATTAAGTTGGACTAGACTGTAGTCCAAACCGTTCAGTTTGTCAACAATAAAACTGACTGAAATGAGAGAAAGACTTAGTGCGAGACTTTGTTATTAGATAAAATGAATATTGATAAAGTTTACCTTTATGTACAGAATCTGAATATCGCAAAATATTTAAAAAAATTGCAATAATATCGTATCGTGCGTTAAGTATTGTGATAATATCGTATCGTGGGATGTATGGTGATTCCCACCTCTAATGAGTACAATCTTTGATTCTGAGAAGCAGCAAAGAGTTTTTGTCACTAATTAACCAATATTCAGGTTGTTCTCAGTCTTAAATTCTGATCAATAAATTTGAGAAATTCAATATTTAGGCTTGATTTAAAATCTGAATATTTGAGCCAAATCCAAACTGCATCAACACAAAGATAAGTCTCATAGCTATACTGCTTCATCTTATTCAAGGCAGAAGTTTAAACAAAAGACATAAGACAGTGTAAACTTTACACTTTTATTTTTTTTTGCAAATACACTAGAAATGTTTACAAAAGCACTGTAGAAACATCTGTGCAGTGTAAATTATCAAAAACTAAAAATGAATATTACTTTGAAATCATTTTGCACCTAACATGACAAGGGAGATTGTCATTTTCAGCAGCAAAACAAATTAGTATATCTATAAAGGAAATGTCTGTTAGTGACTTCAGGATATTGAAATGGGGGAGAAAAATAACAGTAACAACAAAAAGGATGGTATGGCACTAGTGCTCATCCCTGAAGGAGGGCTTCATTCATCTAGATATGTTACACATTATCGCCGCTTTACTAGGTCAAGATAATCAGCCTTCCAGTAAAAATCACTCCAGTTTGACAGAAATAATTCATTATTCCACAAGCACAAGTTCTCATACTCATCAAACACAAACACCCAAAACTTAAACCACGCCCAACATCGTTACAGACTCTTTACAGGACTCTTTGTTCCCAGTATGGCATACTGGGCCATCTTTTATACTTAAGTGTTCTTCAGTAGGGAAGGGGAAAAAAAAAAGAAGCTAAATACAAAATGAATTACTATATTACAATACTAATAAAAAAGAAAAAGGAAAACAACATAAATATTGAAATATTCTGTGGCCACTTGCAAACATCCAGTTTATTTTACACAGCTTTGTATTGCTTTGTCTTATAATACTGAGATTTTTTTTTCTCTGCCCACAAAGAGCATGGATCACTTTTGTTTGTTTCGCACTGGGTGAAAATAAAACTAATACCATTAAACATGAAAAAAAAAAATTTTTTCTCTTAACTCTCGCCTTGATGTAAAAGGCACATACACTCATTCAAGCTCCTGCAACAATGCTCAGATACTTTCACATAAGTTGTGGCACAAGTTTAAGGAAGGAGGGGAGAAAAAAAAAAAGGGGGAAAAAAAAGTATTTTTTTGTAACATTATCGCGGAGAGTACACAGTGCCGGGGCAGATCTATAGGGGTTATCTTTGGTCAAGTTGGAATGAGCCAATGGGCTTAAAGGACCGGACTCAAAGGTCAGTATAGTACAGTGCAATGAGAGTGATGGGTCAAACACACAAACGCGATCCTCTGGATTAAGGTCTTTCAGGTTCAAGTCGATATATTTTTAAAAAGCTGAACAACGATGAACCACGAGTTTGCACAGGGTGGAGGTCGCATGCGTGTGGACTTCTTTTTCTTTCTTAAAAGGCCTTGAGTGAATTGATTTCCACTTCAACACTGTTGGAAATATTTGCTTTTGTGAACTGATACCACTATCTGTCCATTGAGTCTATAGCGAGAAAGGTGGTTAGTCTAACTCGGCGCCGAAACTGGAAATAAAGGGAAAAAGCTGGCATGCGAAGGATCCTGACATTTGTGTGCTGAATTATTTTAATTTTTTTAATTACTTTTGCAAGGTAAATCTTGGATACCACAAATTAAAGCTGGATACAGGTGTTTTATATACTAAATCAGCCCATCAGCATTGTAAGTGGTCACCTCGGACAACTTTCTGGAGACTTAGAAGGCTACAGCTACTCAAAATAATGGAAAAGCATGACCAAGAAAGATTACACCACTAAATAGCAACAAGCATGGATTATAACTAACGTGGCTTTTCTTCATTGGACAGCGCAGAAAGGACCAACTGAGGGCTTAAGTGCTCTTAGAGTAGATATTCAGTCTGTGCCATCTAAATAATGACCAAAATGGATCACCGTCTTCGAAATGCTGAATTGGTTTTGTTACTGCTGGAAAAGCAAGACAAGCTTTTTTCTGTTTCCTAGCTTCAAGCTAAGTTATGCTAACTGGCAGCAGGCCATAGTCTGAAAGGACAGAGTGGCATCTAAATGTTCACCAGAAAGCAAATGTGTGTCTTTTCCAAACTTGCATTAAAGGACTCTCAACCACAGTGTTATTAAACCCAAACTCCGACTCCGGCTCCCTTCCAGATGACAATGAAGTGGCTCGGCCCTTTTGAGAACCTCCAGCGAACTGTTTGCTAATAAAACCCTCAAAGATACATGTGATATGGTCATATCACCTGCCAACAGATGAAAGAGAGGTTACAAAATATCTGTACTCATAATTGTAACTGCTCTAATTCCAATAAATGGCAGCAAACTGTGGGCTTTGTTTCTTGTGCTCAGGTGTCAGAGGGTCGGTTTAAAAAAAAAAAAGAGAGCCCCTGTGGTTCAACCCGAAATTTCATGTGAGCACACGTGGACCCCACATACAGATACATGTTCATAGGTTATGGCATTTTTAGCAGCAATAACAAATACAAAAGTATATCAAAAAAAGAAGACACTCCTTGTGATGAACACAAGTAACACAGAGGCATGGATGTCCGCTGTCCATTTACAACAACATCCATCAAAAACAATACTAGCCAGGACAAACTGTTGAAATGTTCTTAACATATGGACCACTTTGCATTGTCAGGACAAAACATGACAAAAAACACAAACAAAAAGACAAGAAGTGAAAATATACAGGGCACAATTTCCAGGCAAAGTGCAGGGAACTTTTCCACGCAGACAGTATTATGGCCTTAAATTCACTTCCCCACTGGCTTCCATCGCCTGTGGGCTGGAAGGCGTGCCTGACGTGAAACGTGAAATGTAAGACAGACAGTGATTCGAGCGCTGCGTGCCGAGTTTGCCTTCCATGTCTATAGCTCCTTGGCAAACTGAATGAACAGCGAGTGGTCACGGCACACGACAGTGTCTTTGACAGATCAGCTGTAAATACATTTACATAACAGGACCAAAGGGAAAAGAATACACCCCCACCCCTCAAAAAAACAAAACAAAACGGTAGGCTTGTGTGAGGACTGGTTTTAGCAATCCAAATTGTGCTTTCTCTAATATGTAACAGTGTAGACGTGCAGGAGCGCGAACACCAGAGCAAGATTAGTGTCTTTCAGCACACCGAGAAGGACTGCTTGCTGGATTTGGTCAGAGGTATTTCATCAGTTCCCCTTTACATATGTACAAGATTTTTCCAGCTTATTTGAACGATGCACGAAAATAAAGAACACGCTGAACCATTGTAAGGCAGAAAACTGGTTCAAGACTCCCTCGTAAGTTCTGTGGGTGTTCGTTTTTTTCTTCCTTTTTGTTTTGAAGTGTTCAGTAATGCTCAGTGCCATTTTTCCTATCGCTTTTACAGCTAACGAGTGAAGGTCTCAACCGAGGACTCGATATAGCTGACGTCTGAATAATTCCATTTTTAAACCAGTGTTTTTTCTTCTGGGAAAGACAAATAAAAATGAGTCAAGGAGGAAGCAATTACAAAAAAACGATTTCCGATGTTTCACTTTATCACGCTTATGTTAGGGGAAAAAAAATATTTGCACGTCGTCCATGAAAACAGGACACTGAAGTGTAAGATAAGGTCCACACACACATTCACTGACTGATACTAGAAGTCCTGTGTGTGTGTGTGTTCGTGTGTCTCTGTACTATTCCATTATCTTAGGGAAAAAGGCAAATGGTTTGGCTCAGTCTGTTCCACGTATAAAAGAAAATACCAGGCTAGGAAAACCGTCAAGTCATCTGAGCTCAGAGTTTACTCTGCAGGGATTTTCTAATCTGTTGGCTTAAAGTTTCCTCCTCGGACAACACTGACTGACAGGATAGAGAAGGAATGCGACAGTAACAACACCCCCACTGTTGTTCGCGTGTATGCAAAATGCTCTGCGTGTCTTGTTAACCGTTAAATTTTTGCTCAGAAGGTCATGCAGCAGAGTGCTAGAGTGACACCTATGTATGCTACCATGTTCCCTCAGAAGAATTACAGGAAATAAAGAAAGCCGCGTCCTGGCCGAGCCCACCCGGCCAGTCCCTTTATCTTTTAGGGCCAACCAGGACAGAAATGAGGATTAGAGTGCGGGGTTGTTGGTTGTGCTGCAGCAGGCATAGAGGGCCATGCTCAGCAGGTAGAGTGGAGGAGGACAGACACTCTTAAGAAGGCTCAGTGAGAGGAGCAATGTCTTTGTTGACTAAACAATTACTGGGGTTTGTGTCCAACTGCTTTCCCCAACCCCCAAAGTGAAGTGAAAATGAGCCCACTGTTTATGCAACCCCCCCACCCGCCCGTTATAACGTGAAACCCCCGTTCTGCTTCCTCAGCCCCCTTCCTGAGGGGATCCTCGATCAACACTTCTGTGCCTCCACTGGAGACATGGCAATGTAGGAACCGTTCTTCATTGGCTGGTTGGCCGCCGTCTCTGACGATTCGTCTGTTTTGTCGCTGACCGGAGTGTAGGCCGTGTCATCTTTCGCCGTCTGCGCGGGGAGAATCGAGGATAGACGTCGTCAGTACAAACAACAGAAGTGGCAAAGAGTCTGTTTATTAACATTAAAGATATGAATAAATGCTCTGAAATGTTTACACTACAATGCAAATGTGCACCAGTTGTACAAAAACAAAGCCACCACAGAAACATTAACTTAAATTAGGGATAATAATAATAATAATGACGACAATGATAACTACTGTGAGGTGAGAAAATGTCCCATAATGATAATTAAAATGATAACAATGATAGATGGTGGATAACAAATTAAAAAGGAGAACAGAAAACAAGGCAAAACTGAAGACTTACAGCAAAAGAATGAAAAGCTTCAGTAAAATCAATACGTTTTACTTCATTCTAAAACAGAAAAGGAAAAAAGGGGGGGTTACAGAAAATTAAAATTAGAACATGGTTAATACAACATTTCTTCACATTGCAATTAAGCATCAACATCCTCTTTGTGCCATCATATAAACTTGGATGCACATGCGCATGTTCAGGAACAGCTCTTGGAAATATTTGCTTTTGTAGATGAGACAGTGCTCGGCTTACCACAGAGGTGCACAGCTGGCCTGGCTCCATCTCCAAATCTCTCAGATTATTTATATTGTGTAATCAAAAGCCAGAGAAGTAGGTGCCTGCAGGTAAATTTCTGTTTCCATTTTTTTCTGCTAAGCTAGGCAAGCTGTCCTCACGATAAAGTTTCATATGCGGCCACGCAGAGACGCACACAGTGGTATCAATCTCATTTAAGAGATTAGCAACAGAAGCAAATATTTCTTCAAGCTATTCCTGTAACATGTAGCAGGCCTCCTTCTGCACACAGAATAGCAAGCTGTAATAATCTGAGAGCTGGGGCTTCAAACTAGCAGTCCTCCACTGTTAGAGATAACAGGGGGAACATGTGTTGTACATCATCTCTAGGCTACTATCGTTCAATGAACTGCAGCTACTACGCTACATTCATGTCTGGTCTGACTGAAAGGAAATGTTGGACAACTTTTGCTTCCTGAATTCAAACATGCATCAGCTGTTAGGGAATGTTCAACAAGGGAAAAAAAAAAAAAAAAAAAAAAAAACCCAACCCGCATCACGTGATCCATTCGTATTGTGAAAAACTGCTCATGCTGACTTTGCTGCGCAGATATCATGCAATGTGTTAGTTAACATGCACGCAGCTGTGGGTTAAACTTGCAGCTCCAATGGTGGAGGAAGTTGTTGTCCATGCAAGAACCAAATGATCAAAACCTTTAAGACTAGTGTTTACTGCAACTTATGACTAACGTCTAACTACCAGACTTAGTTATACTGTGAGATAATGTCAGTGGGCAGCACACACACCTCAAAACAGAGTAACTCTATCATTACTGCAGATTAGTTCAAGGCAGAATGTGGCAGTCCCTACCTTCTTCTGGCGGTTTCGGCAGAACAAGACGAGAAACACGAGCAGCAGGATGATGCCCAAGCCCACGATGAGGACGGGGAAGTTGGACACAAGAGTCACGATGAGGAGCAGTGACCTCATCTGGGCTGCTGACTCATCGTCAATAGTCGCCGTCTAGAGTTGTGAAAGATGACAGTACTGACTAAGCAGTTCACTCGCGGTTAGTCAAACACGTTAAGCTGTGCTAAAAGATTAGATCCTCACCTCATTGACGAACATGATGGGGAAAATGGTCTCGGTGATGTTCTTCGTTTTGCTGCGGGGCAGAAAGACAAGCACGGCGAGGTCAGGGGGAGACATCTGGCTCAACATGTGGCTGAAATGGTGTCACAGTGTATGTGGCAACAGTAAACAGTGGATCAGAGTTCAACAGAGCCTGACTTACGGAAAGCCTTGGACTCTCTTCAGAATGATGTTGAGCTGAGCTCTCTTACAGGCACGAATGGGAACTCCTGCCGTCTATGAAGAGGAGAGCAAAGACAAAAATTGGGGAAGAAGTTAAATTTTCTCTTTTTCTTTTAAGAAAAACTGCAGCAACAAGCATGAAAACCCCCCGAAAAACTAAACAACAGAATTTAGAGGCCAAGTTAGACAGTATCAGAGAAATATATGTTTATAATTTCCAAACTATGAGATACTTTAGTTATTTTTTGAAAACTTTCTTTTCCTTGTTTGGATTACTGTACGCATGATATCACATAGATATTCTTTTCCCCCCATCGTCAGAAGAATTGCTGTCGTCTTTCCATCTTTGTGTATTATTTGAATCTTTATTTAACCAGGAAGTGAAACTCTTAGCCACTGAGTCACAATGCTACCGCAAGTATGTGCTCTGAGCATTTGTCAGCAGAAACAAGGAAGGTGGTGGGGCCATTCTGATGCGAAAGTAGATCACAAAAAAAAGCTAAATCTGTTATTTTAACATCACATGCAATTTGAAAAGTGACTTGTGCATGAAAATATAAAGATAAAAAAAAATAAAAGTAAAAGACTTAATTTAACTCACTCAATGTTAAAGTGATGCCCTGTTTATGTGGTAGGGATGATCAGTACAATAGCAATAATTCAAACTATAATAATAATAATAATAATATAGCTGAACATTATTTTTTTTTATAGGAGTGGAAAACAAAAAATAATGTTGCATGCGTGTTGAGCACTGATCAGTAAAATTACTTATAATGAGCCGAACACAAAATAAAATGAAGTCCGAACAAAAACAAATAGAGCGATTAACCCCCCCTCAAAAAAAAAATAAAATAAAATAAAATCATAAAGCAACCACTCCAATTTGGAAGGACAGATCGAAGTCCATTACACACCATTAGTCATGATAACAGCACTGAGTGTTCAACATACCGGCTGCAGATCAAGATACGTCTCGTGCTCCTCCTTGTTGGGGTTAAGGCCATCGATGGCGTTGATGTAAGCGGGGTCAGCCTGATAAAAATGTGGGAAGGACACCACGATGGGAGCGCCTTGAGGGAAACAAATCAGAGTCATATTTCTATCTAAAGATTAAAACAGCAAGGGTCAAGGAAAAACGATAAAAGTAGTAACTTGAGATAACAGCTAGTGCTTTGTGTGACGTAAACATGCACTCGTGACTGTAAACGATATAATAGAAATGATAGCTAATGAATGTGTGTTTTAGGTTTTATTGAGCGTTGGTAATGATTAGCCGAGAACGCTGCTTTTCTTTAAAAACAAGAAAACTAATGTGATCGATCCTTTAGCAAAGGAGACGTTACTCCTTAAAATGACGCATTAGCAAAACAGAAACACCGTGCTATGAAGGAGGCTCTGTCATAGGAGTAACGTATAAATAGTCGTTTTCATTTAGTCAATCAAAACGAAACTTTGATATTTTTTTCCTCTTTTTTCTTTAAAACATATTTCGATTTTAGAGAATGTTGAGCACTAAATATTTCTCCACATCAGATCAAAAAACATTTAGATGTGGTTTGAAATGCAACATCCTCATCTTTTCGTCTTAGTCTGGACCCTCTGGCAGACAAAGTGTCGGTACAAGAAATGCTGGAAGAAAAGTCACGTTGGAAAGCCGAGTCTCCAATTATGGAGATGGGTCGGTGATGTCTGCATGCACAAATCTTGAACACTTGCAGCGTGGACAGTCTGTGCTAAAGATCTGATTTGAGAATTTAATCTCATTTGATTGTAGCCTAAACAAATTTCCTTTTATTATATTAATTTAACCTTTGAAAGCTGCTGTTTCTAAAACCCACACAATAAAAAAAAAAGAAAAAAAAAAAAAAGGTGGGTGCAGGTTGTAACTGTCACATCACTGCTACAGTGAATAATATTTTTTTTCTTGTGGTTACAGCACTCAGACAGTTTCAGGATGACACCACTTTGCATATCACGGCAGGCCTTGATGTTGATTGGCTGAAATGTCACACCACATCAGAGTTTCCTTTACATTTGAATTGCAGGAAGCGATGCCAACAGCCAATCGTGTTCGTTTATGGCTGAGTTTAATCAGCAGCAGCCTAATATAAAACCATAAAACATTTCCTATTTAAGACTCTTACAGTGTGGATTTTTTCACTCAAAAGTAATAAAACTATAAAAGTAATTAATCAAATGAACAAACAGGAAAGTTTAGAGGTTACGGCATAGCATCTTTCCTTAAAGCCCAGTTAAGATCGTGTTATCAGAACAACTGTACGTCCCTTAATAACCACCATAAAATAGTTCAATAACCCCTCCAACCTCAGTCGGCACAGTTAATTATTGAACCATTGAGTAAAATCTGGCCTGCTCAAACAGTGGGAATGTCAGATAGCAGCCAGGGCACAGGGTTGCTGACTGAAAGGACCTTTTTTTTGAGGGGTGGGGGAAATAAGGAGAAAAACAAAAATGTGTCATGGGGCCAGTGTGTGGGGGAATTAGGTAATTGGGGCAAGGGAGAGGCTGAGGGTGGGATGGCTCGGTGCTCCTACCTTCTCGACAAACGCTGACTTTAAGCACCCCGGTGCCGAGACAGTCACCAGCTGGCACACAGAAGCCCGCGTTGGCGGGGTTGTTTTTGGGGCTCATGAGGACGTCATTAGGGGGTGCAAAGCGGTACGCTTGAATCCCTTTCACCTCCACGTCTTCCACATAGGCTAAATGAATAGACCTGAGGAGAGAAAGAAAGCGCTCATCACTTAAGGACTTCAGGATGGGTTTAATAAAGACCTCAAGTGCCATTCAAGAAGAAAATAGTTCTCTTTATATTTATAAATCTTCTAAACAGAATAAAGAATGACAACGCTCATTTCCTGTTCAATCTTGGCATGTCTGGGCCTAACTCTTTCCAACTGAGTTTCTACTGGATGCCTTCTCAGAAGTTGTCCTTATCAGTGTGTTTGTAAGCAAAGCTGTGCGACTCAGTCGGCATTTCCTTTCATTAACCTCGGTTGAAGTTCTTCTCCTCACCCCACTGGGTGCTTTGCCTGTAAACAAATTTAAAGCCACATAAGCATGCACACCTGCAGAGATCAGCAGCGAAGATGTAGAGCAACTCGTTCCTGTTTATCAGCGGGTGGAAAACTGCGCCATCGGTGCCGTTGATCATGTTGCTCTGATTGGATGACCACCACGACATTTCCCTGTTGATCAAGAAGAACCAGATATTAATTTGTACTAAAAAAAAACAAACAAACAAGCATTAGTACTGCTCTAGTTTGCAATTCCACAATCCACAAAAAAAGCAAATATTAAAAGAAATTATACTCATTTAACCCCCCCCCGCCCCCCCCCCCCCCCCCCACACACACACACACACACACACACCCCAATTCTCCCTCAGAATTATTTTGCAACCCGTTCTCAACCTTCACCTTCTATACCAATACAATCTTCCTAAATGCTGAAATAAACAGGGGAAAAACCCATAAATATTTCATATCTCTCACAGCTGCTATTCTTTGGACATTATGTTTTTGGCATTTGGCCTTACTCACATTTCCGGTATTATACCACAAGTGAATAGAAAGCAGGGAATTATCAAGGTCTCTCAAGCTGAAAAATCAAACTGCTGACTGCGATTACACCCATACCACCACTGTGCTACAGAGTCACTACAACAGCAGCCATATTTGTACGAACAAGGAATTTCAGTATAGTTTGACCGTTTTTGGGTCAGAAACCGAGTATTTCTGTATTGCTTCATCAAAGTGAGTACTTTTTTTTTTTTACTCTAAACACACATTCAAAGTGCAAGGTTGATGTACATATCCAAATATCCATTTTGCAACCCCTCTCCCCCTAAAGCCAGGGAGCAAAGACTTTCCCCTCTGGACTTTCGGATGAACATTGCATAATGTAGTAAATGCTAGTAAGGTGCGTGGAAGGAAGAGGAAGCCATTTGCTGGCTAGAAAGTGTTTCCTACCATTCAAGAAACAATGAAAATAAAAGAGTTTATATAAAGACAATTGAAAGTGCCCTGTATGAGTTTTTACCTCAGGCCGTTCCACGTGTCGATCTTCCCATAATCCAAGTAATTCTGCTCACCGGTGTGGAACACAAACTCTCCTTCATGGGTGCCGTTTTTCTGTTGGACAGACAATAAAACTTCTGTCAGCTGCTGTGATAGAAAACTGTGCGGGATGGTAAACAGATATTCTGCTGCTATAAGAACATCAGCAAAAAAAAAAAAAAAAAAAAAAAAAAAAAAAGTAATTCAGCTTTTGTATTTTTTAGTGCAACCACAAGTAACCAAGTGAAGATTAAACTTCAGTTTAAATCAATATTTTGAACAACAAACTGATCAGAAATCAGTTCAAACACAAAAAGGCCAAATACATAAATTTTCTGTTACCAAAAAAAAAAACAGACTAACAAATTAGTAATTGTCTTTAAGTCACTCTAAATGCTACACTCAGGATCACGTGGTTGTGGCGTCGCCAAGATGCAAACAATACTCTATAAACAGGAAATAAAAGTGCCATCCGTCAGCATGTGAGCATTCAGAATTTTCTTACATGACATTACCACAGACTTCCTCTTGTTTTTCCTTGTGTGACTAACACCTAACAACAAGAGAAACAAAAAATCTCTGGAAACAACAAAGTGAGTAAAAGTTAAATGGCAGCTGAGCTTACCTTCCACATTAGCCCAAAATATTCATCTACTTCAGGCTTCATGGAGTGGACTTTTGTGAGAAGAGGGTCTTTAAAGCCCCACAGAACCTCGTGCACAGTGCGGGTCATGAACAGTTCAATACCCAGGCTGTTTATGTACATGGAAACAATAGTTCGCAAGAAGAAGGAGTAGGAGTTCAGCTCGTTCATTATTGCCTAAGGAAGACGGACAAAGAGAACAATGCTACCATCAGAAGGCTGGAGGCAAAAGGTGAGAGTGCTCCCATCACACACAGTGGATAAGATCACAGAGTCATTAGTTGCATCTTCCTTGGCTTGCTGCCTTCTGTTTATCCGTTCAAAAAAATGAAAATGCTACAATGAAAATTTTGGGAACATGCGTTTGGATGTCGTCCAAAATCTATATGACCTTTCTGCTTCTAGTCATAGAAATCCATTCGCTCACCACAAACGGGATGTTGACAGTCCTGACGATGTCAACCTGTGGGTCTCCGACGGACTTCTCAGGCACAAAGACAAAAGTCTTTGGGTTCAAGGCGTAAACCTTGGTGCCATTTTCCAGGAAGGTTACATTTTCCCGTGGCCTGTACTCCCTGGTGTGGACAGGACATTTGTCAGTTATTCCAAGTTTCTTTTGTTTTGATTTCACACATCAAAATAACTTCAGATGGGTTTCCTTAAACAGGGCTTTTGCAAACATGGCTAAAATATTTCACTTTTCCAACATTACATATTACAGATGCATTTAAATTTCTTCACAAACTAACCTGTAAGTATAAGGTCCGATCTGTTTAACAGATGCCTTCCCACCTGCCATGAACACCTCTGGATTGGTGACGTTGAAGAAGTAATACTCCATATAAACAGGTGGAGGTGGATTCTTCCATGACTCGAACACTTGGCTCTTCTCTGTTAAAGTAATTTCCTATCAACAAAAGAAAAAAAAACATTCAAAAACAGGAAAAACAGGAATAATATCACCCAAAGCATGAAGTGATGAGAATATTGCTGTGCTGCATTTGATATTAGGAGTGCTTTTAAAACCCTTTTCTAGTCTCAAAGAGGGCCATCTGAAAGAACACATGGCACCTTTTAGCAAGGAGCTGGTGCTGGGCCAACACCTCAAAACCCAGAGGGAAGCAGAGGAAAGTCCTTCACAGCTGAAAAACCATCAGCACAGCGAGCCAGTCTTAGCAAAAACTGAGCACAGTCTTCCAACTTCAGCAAGCCTAGGCAAGAATCTGACAGTGGGTTTTCAGTCCGCCCACGTACTCGCATAGAAAACATTGCACTTAGTGGCGTTAGCCATCATACTGGATGCAGGATGTCAGGTAAGATTTGTAGCCAAAATACAGAAAAACAAAATGACCAAAAAAAAAAAAAGCCGAAAACAGCTTCAGACATTTCCCAGATTCTTTGGCTAAACTCCTATGGGAAAAAACCTAAACAAAAATGAAGGTCTCTAGTACATAAACCGTCTGTAAGATTAACCTGGACACCACATGGCTGAACATGAGGAACGGTAACAATTAACTTGAACTGCCAGCTGTAAAAAGAAAATTAAAGACCTTCAAGTATGTTGACCGTGTGTTGACCAGAAAAAACAAGCAAACCCTTTTTTTTTTCTCCCATTCCTGCCAGTTTTCTAAACTTAGTGTGGAGAAACGACCCTCTTCCGTCTGTGTCTTTCATTCCTCAAATGATTTGTCGGCTGAGCGGTGCTCTTTATAGATCCTATACATAGTCCTCTATGGCTTCTCACAGGCACTTACTGTTGTGAAACTATAGCTTAAGGTGTGGCTGCACTTCCTGTTTGGGTTAACATCTTGTTTTACTTAAAGCTATTGTTTTCCGAGCTTTGTTACATCAGTTCCTCTTTTCCTGCTTAAGAAAACCCACATATCAGATTATCACAGGGGTCAGGTAAAATATCTACTTTGATCAAGTTAGACACCTGATTAAAGAGGGGAACATAAGATTAAAGCAAACTACAACTGAGTGAAAAAGACAAATTTAGCTGATTTAGTGTTGATGAGATTGAAGACTTTACCCTTTTTGTCTTCTGTTCAAGCCTGACTACAATCAGCAATTGTTTCTTTGCCAATTAGTATTTATTCTGTGAAAACTGGTGCAATGTAAATTATTCAGAGACCGAAATTGTGAATAATTACTTTCAGCCTGACATCCCAGGCAGATGACTATCCAGTATGTGGAAGAACAGAACTTGAAGTACTTAAGTGAGACTCTCTTGAGTTTTGAAGATCCTGTTTCTTAATTAAGAGCTCGAATAAAACTGCATGAAGTGAGAAAGAGTGCTACCATCATAAGATGTGTCCACGCGCTAAAACAACAAGCAAAAATGACCCAATTTGTTCCCTTTTAAAAGAAAGCGTCTCACTTTCGAAACAGGTTTGAGTGAACGTCGGGCTTTTTCTGTGAGACAGCCTGCATGGATCCCTGTGTTTGCCAAACCTTGAACAAAGGTCTTTGGAACGTCCTTCATCAAAGTTGTATTAACATAATTTATCTCTCAGAAAAACCTTGAAATAAAAAAAAAATAAATAAAAAAAAAGATAGCCAAGGGACAAAGCAGGGAGGTTTTTCAGTGCACACAGACACACTGATGGAATTCGCTGGTGGAAAAATTGAAATGAACTGGACCTTTGCCAAGCAACTTCAGGTACAACTAAGGTGTGGCGTCACAAGCTCCTGCTTTGATCAGCAAAAGAAGAAAAACAAACATTGTAAGCATTGTAAAAATAAAAGTTTTTGTAAATTTCTCTTTGTGCTTCCACAGCGTTGAAGCTTTAACATTTAAACTGTGCCACATTTTGAGTTTTACCAACGTGACCTTGGTCTTGGAGGCTTTTATACTACGGTGAAAACACAGCTGAGGAGTGGCGTGAGTGGGTGTTCTCTTCTTTTCAGTTTCGTCATCTGAGCTCAACGACTTGGGCTAGGCCAAGCCCAGAACAACAGCAAGGAATAAGGAGAGGTTGCTCCTTAACAAAAATCATACCCCTGGGGACAAGACGTCTGTCAAATTCCTCACGTGGCTTTTATGACTCTTCCTCCACACCCAGCTTAACACAAACTCAAGAGTTTGTGCCTGGAGGTAACGCAGACTTGCCCCAAACACATCGGCTGCTTCTTATTACAAAGAGACGAATTTAAAGTCAGATTAGATAGATTTGTTTGGAGTTGGTTCAACACGTACAAGCCAGCCTAACTCAACGGGAAGACTGTGGTGAAAGAGGATTAGCTATGCTGTCATTTCATGTAATCGCCAGCCACATCAGAATTAGGTCCCCTGTTGATGAACTTTGACTAACTCTCTTAATTTGGGTCCCCTGGGATGGTGCCGTGACTGCGAATGAGAGAAAAAAATGCCACCCGACCTAAATTTAACCCCAGGAGGGGGAAACCATGTCAGTGAGGCAGCTGTTATTGAGCCACCAACTTGAAACAAATAGAATGTTAAACCTTTCTGCTGAGCTGATTTTAGCCTTTTCCTCCTTAACATGAAGATGCAAGTTTTTTGAAGCAGGAAAGAAAAGGCAGAGAGGTTTTAAAATACTGATAAGGATTTGCAGATGACATTCAACACAATTTGTGTCAGTAAGAGGAATGTGAGGCATTTTAAAGGGCAGAGAGCAGCAGCTTTATCTGAGAGAGGGTGTCAACTGGCACCACCTCTGCTCCATCACCCCATCCATGTCCTAAACTACATTAAAAAGTAGACATTCATGGTTCAGGCTGACCCACCCCAATGCCCCACCAGTCCGCAAGCATGCAGACACTTAACTGCAAAAGTCCAATGGTGAAAGCAGGTTTTTGAAGCAAAAGCTGTTTCTGTCTAAATTTGAATTAAAATACAGTAAAACACAAATGTTTAGCCTGAGTTATTTCTTAAGTGAACGTTATTTTGTAAAATCACTACACAAAACTGAAACCCACTAAAATTAAGCATTTATGTTGAGTAATTTTTACCCAGATAAAATTGCACAAGAAAATGTTGCTCACAGCAAAGACACAAAATGAAGCAGTGCTGCAATTTAAGAAATGTACAGGATTGGACTGCGTGCAGCTGTAGGACCTACTTCACCAAAGAGCCAATTATCTTTGGCAAGACGTGAGGATTTATCAATCAAATAGATGCAGATTTGCCTGATTTATACAAGTTGGATGCTTGATTTTCAGAAAGAATGACGAGTTCTACAATTTGCAAAGAGAGATATAGATCCACCACTCTCAGTCTGTCCTGCCCGTTCACTCAACTCCCTTCCCCCATATCCCTCCAGACCTGCAGACCACCCCCCAAAACTAGATGATTACTACTACTACTACTACTACTACTACTACCACCACCGATGATCCCTCTCAGAAACCTAACACCTGAAAAAGACAGTGCATGGTGCCTGTATGAACAGAAACGTGCCATCAGGTCATTGCCTGGTACTGGAAAGGTTATGAAATGATATACTGATGATAGATTATATATTTCTTTCATTTTACCCAAAAATCAGCCGCATCTAATATAAGCAAACTGAATCCAGCCGGGACAGATGAAAAAAAACTGTTCAAGGTAGCCAACAAATAAGAGGAATCATTATGAAATGAGATAAGGTCATGACAAGCTCACCTCATCATATTTCCCCCTCAGTGTGGGAGTTACAGGGGATTTCTACCTACAGCGGTCTTTGTGGAAAACATTAAAACAAACCGAAACACGTTAAATTGCCTGTCTTAATTGAAGCTTGTAAAAAAAACAAAACCCTCGAAATCACAGAGCATTGTAAGGCGACTTAAACAATGTATAAGCCTCGGATCCTGCGGATTCGTGAAGGTGGGTAGGCTCTGGGTTCATCCCGCATCGCTGGAGGGGAAGAATGCAGCAAAAAACAGCCCATAATAACGTGAACAGTTGAATCTATACAATTTACTCGGTCGTGTGACCCTGCATGTGCCATCACAGGTGAGATGCTGTAGGTGTAGGTGCATGATTGGCTACTGCAGACGAAACGCTAACATTTGAACCCCTCGTGTGTGACATATGTAAAGAGTGGCAAATGAACCGAAAACGTAAAAAAATCTTCTTTTTTAAGAGATCCAACTTACCTTTTTTAAGCGGCTGTGGATCATGGTTTGGAAGACTTGAGCCACGACCAGGGCGATTCCCACTATCAGGAGATGAGCGCAGATGAAGCCGGTGGCGTAAATGGCACAGGATCTCCGAGTCATGCTGCCGGGCGTCTTTTGCTGTCCTCTTGGCACACAGAAAAAAAAGAAACCGAAAACTTTTGGACGGTATTCTCCAAAAATCTTCAACTAGACACGGCGAAGGTGAGGTGTGGGACGGTGTAACCGCAGTCTCCTGAGCAGCAGCTAGGGTTTAAACTTCTCTCTTAACGGCTCCGGCGTGAGCTCCACAGTCAGGCAGAGGCGACGTTGAGGAGGAAATGTGTATCAAAAATGTTGGCACTTCTTCATTAAAATACCAGATACTACTAAAATCTGGTACCTAGAAAGAGAGAAGACGGAGCTGCTCGGAGGCGGTGATGAAATGAAACGGCAGCTCTCGGTACACCGGGACACAGAAAAGGAGCTGACCTCCTCCCCTTGCTCTACGTATTAATGTACCCGGTCAGGCGTCGTTTGGGTAGGCTGCAGGGGCGGTGGGCGTGTGCAAAGAGAAAGAAACGGCAGTGATGATGTTTTTCTTACAAGACCGAAGTCACATAAAAACACAGCAAAACACGTACATAATGCATCTACACACCAAAAAAAGTCTATTTTGTCTATTTTGATTTTTTATGTTTTTATATTTCTCTATATATCGATTTTTTTGTGCGTCTTTGCACACACTTTGTTTGCTTTTGTTGTAGCCAGATGACCCCGGACAGCTTCTCTTTGAGTTAATGCTTAACAACTGTGATTATATTTTAAGTCACAGTGAAACACGAGCTGGCAGTAGTACACCCAGTGCTACCAGAGTTATGAATGATTTGGCAGCAGCGTGCGCATCCACATGCCTCCGGTAGCGTGACACCCGGTGACTTTTTAACAAGCTTACTGGGACCGAGCTGCGCCGCACATACTGGCGGTAACCGTTTTTGGGAAAAGTGACGTTGGGAAGGAAACACCTTCAGCTCGCTTCGTGGCACATCACATCAACTGTGCAGACAGCTGGGACCCGTTACTTTTTATACGGAAACCGCTAGCTCGCCTCATCTTACCTCCTTAAATACGAACCGCGTGGACATGAATAATGTCCCATTCAAGCAACCAACGATTGTTGACGCGAGCCCTTTGTCCGACCAGCACACGTTTTCATTGGTTATCGTCCTCCCGGACCACCGTCTCGAGACCACCCCCTCGATGCGCTGATTGGTCAGACGCTGGTGAGTACGATGTTGAATTCATCGACTGATTTCTGGGCGGGGCTTCTATAAAGGGGGAACCGGACGATGTGACGCTCTCCGCCGGGAGGAAAGTGGATTCTCAGCGGCTTGTGAGGACACGACCGAACCCACGCATGATGCTGTGGAGAACAAGAAGAATGTGGAAGATTTATTGCTTGTATTACACAGTTATCGTGAGGCAAAGTACGATTAAATACCGGCAAAAGTGTAATATTTTAGGTCTTGTATACAAGCAAAAACAGATCGTGTTGACAGAATTTATGTTTTTGCTTTAACTACACAAAAAGCACGTATGAATGATCTTTATAGAGCATGTACAGGAAAGTACAGCTGTTTTTTTTTTAAACAAAACAATGAGCTCTGTTTGGTTTAGATACATGCAGATGTGCAAGAGCTGTAAAGCCTTGATTTCACACACACTGGGGCATCTAAATAGATCAGTGTATTTGTGTAGTTGGGAAATTATTTGAGTAGGAGCTTCCTGGATTCATATTGTTTTTTGTCTGAGGTTCTTCTTGTAAGTTATATATCTATATATAGAGACTTGAAAACGAACAATTAAAATGACTGGCATGCAAGCCATTGTCAGTTTTAACTTCCCGAGGAAACACATCAGTTTTGTTTGGGGGGGGTTTTGTTTGTAGACGTGTTTCATTAAACATAACAACACCAGGACTATGCAAGTTTTTTTTTTTAATGATTTAAAAATGTGTTCCCTGAAGTTCCTTGTTTGTACGTTTATTTTTGTAGTTTAACTAATTAAAAGTAATAAAATGTTTGAAAAAATAGCTGTGTGGAAGTAAAAAATTAAAGAGATATTTCTTCATACCTCCTTCTTGATGCATAATGGATTATTTCCCATTTTATAAATGTGCAGGCCCACTTCATGCTTGTTCTAACAGTTAAGATGTTAGAGCTCGATAACCACCCATCACGAGAAGCTGTCCTGGCATGCTCTCTTGCTATTTACCTAATGTAGTACTGTTTACACTCTGTGATCAGCCTCGTACATGTGAAGTTTATTGTCACACCCTTTTTCTCTGAACAGGAATGTAAGGGGACCATGACATTATACTTATGCTTACGTGTGTGCAGTTCTACAAACAGGGTAATTGAGCGACTTTTCATCAAAAGGCCCAGAAGGCCTATTTTCTCAGTAAGCTCCTTCCAGTAAAGGCACACTACATGTACTGGTATTTTACAGAATACATTTTTAGTTGGTTTTACACAAGGTCATGTTGTAAAATATATTTATACTGGAAGTGCTGGGCATACAAGTCTGGCCTAAGTCTTCGGTCAGAAAGACTGCAGCAGTCCAGGAGTTTAGTTCACCGTCTTTAATGAAGCTTCACAGAACAACTGGTTACAGCAGGGCTTGCCAGGATAAATCCAACTGTGATACAGCCAGATATGCACTTATAATTGTGGCAGATGCAGTATAGGTGACTATAAGCATGGTTGTCTGGAAACAGAAACAGGTAAAACTATAATTAGCAGGGTCAAATATAACTAAGCAACAATCAGAACACATCATCTACCCAAACACAGCAATATTTTACTATGACCACAAGGGGTCGCCGTAAGACCAGAAGTTGGCTAAATAGCACATATTTTCCCAGTTGCTAGTACTAAGGCAAGAATGTGGCAAGCTAACAACAGCTAAACTAAACAATAAACAACCGAAAATCCTTTAACCGCGGGATATAGTCATTGGAGGAGATTCTGGCCACTGGTATTAACTTAGTGCTAATTAATTAAATAATTAAATAAACCTACTAACGTGATAGCAGTGTACTGAGGCATACCTTTATCTTGAACATACACAAACAACTATAACTATTATCATACCAGTTAACCTGTCAAAGGTAATAACACTTACAGTCTCATTAACGCACACGGAATCACACAAACTGCGATACAACTGCCATGCTCTGCTGCTGCTTCGTCTCTCACTCTCCCTCTGCCTGATGCGCGCATGATCACTGGTGCGCTTGATTCTTGCCTCTAGACATCCTGAGGCCGAGTCAGCAGGGAATTTGCACAGCCGCCCCCAAATTCACTAAGTGAATTTGCAGAACACAAATGTCCCTGCTGGATAATATACCCCTTCAGGTCTCGGGCATTTTGGGAAGAGTGATGATTTTAGTCACGGGGCGAATGTATTTAACTCCTTTGATGTCAACCTCAGCTGTGCGTATCTTACCATCATCACTGGAGATTACTTTAGTTACCCGCCCTACTGGCCACAGGGCCCTTGGTAACTGTGGGTCAATCACCATGACCACTCGATCTACTGTGAGATCTGGAGTACTGATGCGCCACTTTTGACGAAGCTGAAGGTTCGGTAGGTAATTGCGAGTGAACTGAACCCAGAAATGGTCGGCAAGCACTTGGCTGTGTCTCCAGCGGCGGGGTCCCAGTAGGTCACTCTTGCTGTACACTGCTTGTGGTAGGGATGCGTCTCTCCGCCCCATAAGCAGAAGGTTAGGAGTAATGGGATCTGGGTCCGCAACGTCCGATGTTACATAACCAAGGGGTTTCGAGTTAAGAATACCCTCCACTTCTACAAGCATAGTCATCAGCACTTCTTCTGGGACAGCTTGGGCCTTCAGGACAACACGCAGGGAAGCTTTGACCGACTTGATTTCCCTCTCCCATGTGCCTCCAAAATGTGGAGCAAGTGGTGGATTGAATTTGAAATCAATACTCTGTTCAGCGAGCTGTTGCTTCAAAACTGGTTCCATGGCAGCAAAATCTTCTCTGAGTTCCCTCTCTCCTCCTCTGAAGTTGGTGCCACGATCACAGAGAATCTCAAAGGGTTTCCCTCTCCTTGCCACAAAGCGCCGAAGAGCAAGCAAGAATGAACCTGTGTTCATGCTGCACAAAAGGTCTAGATGTACGCACCTGGTGGTCAGACATTTAAAGATAATACCCCACCTTTTCTCATGCCTCCGTCCTATTTTTATGGTGTAAGGACCAAAGCAGTCGACTCCAGTGGACCAGTATGGTGGTTTAGTGATGCGTAATCGTGCAGCTGGTAGGTCTACCATCTGGGGAGTGACTGGTTTGCTGCGCCATTTACAACATTCCACACAGCTGCGTTGATGTCTCTTGATGATCTGTCGGCCGCGAAGTATCCAGTAGGTCCTCCTTATCTCTGCAAATATACGGTCGGGACCTGCATGTAACAGACGGTTATCATAGTCCTGCACTAACAGCGTTGTAACAGGGTGGTCTGGTGCAAGAACTATAGGATGGATGGTGTCCTCTTTCAGATTTTCAGCCCTCCGGAGCCGACCTCCAACTCTGATCAACCCTACAGTATGGTCTAATTCAGGTGAAAGCGACAGTAGGCGACTGTTCGGGGTGATCGGTTTACCTGACTGCAATGCAGCCAACTCTGCTGGGAAACTCTCACTTTGTGACCTTTTCAGTAGGGCAATCTCTGCCTCCCTTTGACTGGAGGCAGTCATGGGTGGAGCGGCCGCCCCGTGGAGGGCGTGATATGTGGCATGTACCAGCTCAGTCCAGGATTTGAACTGGGTCAGATCAGGTGTCAGCGGGCTGCTTGTGGAAATGTTGCCACAGAAGATGGTGTCGCGCATCTCTTCCTCCTGCATCGAGCTCACTATGGGGTGCATAGGCCAGCTAGCGGGAGGCTGATGGAGGAATGCTGGGCCATCTGTCCAGCGGTTTGGCTTAGTTAAATCCTTTAAGGATTTCCCACGTGTGATGTCATCAGCAGGATTCTCTTCAGAGGGAACATATCTCCAGCTCTCAGCTCCAACAAGCTCTTGAATCTCTGCTATTCGGGTTCCCACAAACACTTTATACTGCTGGGATTCAGACTGGATCCAGTGAAGGACAGTGGTCGAATCAGTCCACAGAGTAGTTGTCTGTAATGGCAGGGTTAACTCGGTCTGCAGAACTTTGGCTAACTGTGCTCCTGCTAGGGCAGCACAAAGTTCCAGGCGAGGTATTGAAAGCTGCCTTTTGGGTGCCACACGAGATCGGGCCATCACAAATGCCACTTTAACTTCATTGTTGTCAGCCTCTACTCTCAGGTATGCAACCGCACCATAGGCTCTCTCTGAGGCATCACAGAAGATGTGTAGGCTCATGGGGCTCCCAGCCGAAATGCCAGGAGTGTAACACCTTGGCAATCTGAGGTTTGGCAGGTATGGCAGCTCACTTTCCCATGCTAACCACACGGACAGGAGCTCATCAGCAATCGGCTCATCCCAACCCCTCTCTTTCTTCCAGAGTGCCTGAACTAGAACCTTGGCTCGTGTTGTAAAGGGTATGATATAACCTAATGGGTCATATTGGCTTGCCAGTACTCTGTAAACATATCTCAGGGTTGGTGCAGTACGTGGAATGGCACGGTGCTTGTATCCCAATGTGTCAGAGCTGCAGCACCACAGGAGACCAAGGGAAGACTCTTCTGGATCAGTCTTGCTTGTGGTTAGCCATAAGTCACACTCAGTTGATTTGGCTTCAGTTGGTAGGTGAGAGATAACCTCAGGTGCGTTGCTAGCCCACTGCCTTATCTCAAATCCTCCGCTGGCAAGGAGGGCTCTCATTTTGTCTATCAGGCCTTTTGCCTGAGTCTGAGACTGTAGTGACTGTAAGCAGTTATCAACATAGAATGCATGGAGCACAGAGTGCAGTACTTCTTCATTGTCTTCGCTGTGATCCTTTACATGGCGCTGCAGGGCATATGTAGCACAGCATGGGCTACATGTGGTCCCGAAAGGAAGGACACGCCACTCGTACACGTCTGGGCTGCGCTCCCTCTCCCCATCTCGCCACAAGAAGCGTAGAAGTGGCTGGTCCTCAGGCAGAAGACGCACCTGATGGAACATGCCGCGAATATCTCCACTGATAGCTACAGCATACTCTCTAAATCTCAACAGCACGCCAAGCAGTGTTGACCCAAGAACCGGGCCCGGAAGCAGGTTCTTGTTAAGTGAAGCTTGCCTGTAGTTAAAGGAGCAGTTGAAGACGATTCTGGGCTTGTTGTTGTGGTACACCATGTGGTGCGGGATAAACCATGATTCCACGGAGCTGCTCACCTCATTCATGCTGATCTTTACTACATAACCAGCTTTCTCCAACTTGTGAATTTCCTCATTGTAGACAACAGCTTGATCTGGACTGTTACACAAACGTCGCTCTGTCGCTCTGAGGAGTGCCATCACAGCTGTGGGAGGTGCCCGAAGAACAGGTGCATTCTTCCTTCGCAGCAGTGGAGTAGCATAGCGAGCCACTCCGTCGACGGTGACCCGGACAGTCCCTTGCTCCAGTTGTTCTATGGCTGCTTTATCTTCGCCTGATCGCGTCACCTCCTTGTTGGTGTGGAAGGGTAGGGTGTCCAGCTGCCAGAGTCTCTGGACATGTTGATGCAGCTCATCTGAGGAGGAGGGAGTGGACAAATGCAGACAGCTTCTCTCGTCTGTTGATTGCTGCAAAAAGCTTGCTGGTCCCTGAATCGCCCACCCCAGCATTGTGCACACAGCCACTGGGCCACCAACTGGACCGGTACGCACAGGCTGGGTAGGTATTATCAGGTGAGGGTTATCGGAACCGATAAGTAGCAGGGGCTGGACTTTGTCAAAAGACTGCAGGGATAAGCCTCTCAAGTGTTTGTATCGTTGTGTCAGGAGGTCAGCTGCACGTGATTGCTCTGCCAGAGTTACTTCGGCTGCTGTAAAAGCCTGGTGAATGTCGTATTTCACTCTCCGGTTTGTCATACCTGACACCTGAAAGGACACAGTGGCTCCCTTCAGCTGTACAATTTCTTGTCGAATCGTCCTGAGGGACAGAATCTCTTCTGTTCCATCAAGGCCAAGGTGATGGACGGCAGCAGGTAGTATGATTGTTCTTTCAGAGCCATCATCCAGGACAGCATATGTGTCCAGTGTTTTCTCCCCGTTATGCAACTGCACGGGGACAACCTTTAGCATTACTCGCCCAGAATGGCTGACTTGGTCCAAGAAAACCATGTTGGAGGACGTATTTACAGTCAGGATGCTCTCTGCAGTAGCAACATCATGTAGTATGAGCAGATGTTGTTCTCCACATGTTGCACAGGGCTTCTTCAGAGTGCAGTTGACTGGGGGATGTCCTCTCCCACATTTCCAACATCGTTTTTTCTCTTTTATCCAGGTAGCTCTGGCAGTACTGGTGAGCGTGGCAAAGTCAGCACAGGCATTGAGGTAGTGCTCCTGGTTATTACAATAAGGACAGAAGGGCTTGAAACGGTCCCTCTTCTTCAGGTGTGGTACAGAGGCAGGGCTCGGAGAAAGATTAGCGGGCTTCGATCCCTGCTGACTCCCAAGCAGAATAGTTGCAGGTTTGACCCTCTGTTGTCTCCCTGATTTCCGGTCCTTGTACTCAGTATGTGCTGGTATAGCTGGGAAGGGGCTTGTGATTTGGCGAGACACCTGCAATGTCTGGGCCTTCCTTTCCAGCCACTCCGCTAGATCAGGGAGAGTGTATGTACGATCACTGCCACTTTGGATAATTCCTCGATTAAAGCAATGTTCAGCAAATGCATCTCGATAGTTAGTGGGGAGTTTGGTGAGTAGAGTGTCCACATGAGACCCACACTTCAACTCGGACGATGAGGGGCCCTCCATTGTACTGAGCATTCCCACCAGAGTTCCAACTGCGGTAGCAAAGTCGTCAAATGCTTGATAATCTCCAGCCCTGACTGGTGGGGAATTCAGAATGGCCTTCAGTTCCCCCTGCACTAGCTGCCTTGGCTGTCCGTACCTCTGTGTGAGCGCTTGCATAGCACTTGTGTATGGGGTCTGACTGTTGACATACCTCTTTGCCACTTGAAGTGCCGAGGGGAAGGTGAGATGGTCAAGCAGGATCTGATACTTATAGTCTTCACTCAAATGCTTGTGCGGACCAAGTAAGCTGTCCAGACCCTTTTTGAGCATAAGAAAATCACTCTCTTTCCCTGAGCTGAATGCAGTCAGTTTGGGTTTAGGAATGCCAAATGATGAAGCAATCGCCATCTCCATCATACTCGGCTGATGTGAACTATCTACTGGGTGAGGTGTTGGATAATAGTGCTGACCACGGGGTCTTCTAGGATGATGCACAGGTGGATATGGCAGTGGAGCAGACTGCCAGGCCCTGGGAAGTGCATCATACTGCTGCTCTGGCGGGACATGCTCAGGCTGTAACGGTGTGATAGGGGACACTGGCTGAGGCATCATTAGAGAAGCAGGAGGTAGTGAGAAGGGCAATGCAGGCTGTGTTAGAGCAGGGAGTACAGACTGCGTTGGCGACGGCGGCGAGCAGGCTGAAGGAGCCGTGGATGCGGGGGCTGGTTCAGACATCGCTTCTGTAGCAGGTTGTGGGTTTGATGCAGCAGTGTCAACCCGCACTTGAGGAGCAGGCGCTTGTGTTGGAGCGTGCAGAACCTGGTGCTGAATGTTAGGAGCAGCTCTTGGACTGGGAGGCCGAACAGGGTAACCCAGTTCTAAATGGGGGAGGCTACGGTAGTGTGGCTGAAATGCTGCATAGTGGTATGAAGGGTGAGGCAGATGTGCACTCTGTGGATACGAAGTCAATCTGACCCTGTCCATTTCCACTTCAAGTTCTTTCATCTGCTGGCTTATCGTTTGCCAACGTGCTTCCAGCCCCTGCCATCTTTCCCCTGCACTTGCCGTACCATAATGACCAGCTGCAGGGTAGTTAGGGGAACTCTCAGGGCTGAGTGGTGCTGCGTAAGTTGATGTCAGTGGTGATGCTGGTCTTAATGTGGTACTATAAAGACGGTGAGCTGGGTAGGTGAGTTCGAAGTCCTCCAGATGTCCGGGAATGCGTCGCACCCTGCTGGGACGGGGACTCAGTGCAGGCTGGTTGTCACTGAACTCTCTGGGTGTAGCCATAGCGCAGCTTGTATAGATCCGGCTCGAAGGACCACTTGTAAAATATATTTATACTGGAAGTGCTGGGCATACAAGTCTGGCCTAAGTCTTCGGTCAGAAAGACTGCAGCAGTCCAGGAGTTTAGTTCACCGTCTTTAATGAAGCTTCACAGAACAACTGGTTACAGCAGGGCTTGCCAGGATAAATCCAACTGTGATACAGCCAGATATGCACTTATAATTGTGGCAGATGCAGTATAGGTGACTATAAGCATGGTTGTCTGGAAACAGAAACAGGTAAAACTATAATTAGCAGGGTCAAATATAACTAAGCAACAATCAGAACACATCATCTACCCAAACACAGCAATATTTTACTATGACCACAAGGGGTCGCCGTAAGACCAGAAGTTGGCTAAATAGCACATATTTTCCCAGTTGCTAGTACTAAGGCAAGAATGTGGCAAGCTAACAACAGCTAAACTAAACAATAAACAACCGAAAATCCTTTAACCGCGGGATATAGTCATTGGAGGAGATTCTGGCCACTGGTATTAACTTAGTGCTAATTAATTAAATAATTAAATAAACCTACTAACGTGATAGCAGTGTACTGAGGCATACCTTTATCTTGAACATACACAAACAACTATAACTATTATCATACCAGTTAACCTGTCAAAGGTAATAACACTTACAGTCTCATTAACGCACACGGAATCACACAAACTGCGATACAACTGCCATGCTCTGCTGCTGCTTCGTCTCTCACTCTCCCTCTGCCTGATGCGCGCATGATCACTGGTGCGCTTGATTCTTGCCTCTAGACATCCTGAGGCCGAGTCAGCAGGGAATTTGCACACATGTCATTGTTTTTAAGTATGTGGGGCTTTGCACCAATTACTATTTTTAAACATTCAAAATATGATGACATTTGTGGGGACACTGATCGCTTTCCAGGGCCATGAACTTTGCAGCTGGACTTGAATAATTTGGGTCAGTGCTTTAAAACCCTTTTCTACTGCTGTACATGTATTCCCATGACATCTGTTCATGTGAATGCTGATTATGTACAGTGGGGCAAAAAAGTATTTAGTCAGCCACCGATTGTGCAAGTTCCCCCACTTAAAATGATGACAGAGGTCAGTAATTTGCACCAGAGGTACACTTCAACTGTGAGAGACAGAATGTGAAAAAAAATCCATGAATTCACATGGTAGGATTTGTAAAGAATTTATTCGTAAATCAGGGTGGAAAATAAGTATTTGGTCACCTCAAACAAGGAAAATCCCTGGCTCTCACAGACCTGTAACGTCTTCTGTAAGAAGCTTTTCTGTCCCCCACTCGTTACCTGTATGAATGGCACCTGTTTGACCTCATCATCTGTATAAAAGACACCTGTCCACAGCCTCAACCAGTCAGACTCCAAACTCCGCCATGGCCAAGACCAAAGAGCTTTCGAAGGACACCAGGAAAAGAATTGTAGACCTGCACCAGACTGGGAAGAGTGAATCTACAATAGGCAAGCAGCTTGGTGTGAAAAAATCAACTGTGGGAGCAATCATCAGAAAATGGAAGACATACAAGACCACTGATAATCTCCCTCGATCTGGGGCTCCACGCAAGATCTTATCCCGTGGGGTCAAAATGATCATGAGAATGGTGAGCAAAGATCCCAGAACCACACGGGGGGACCTGGTGAATGACCTGCAGAGAGCTGGGACCAAAGTAACAAAGGTCACCATCAGTAACACACTACAACGGCAGGGAATCAAATCCCGCAGTGCCAGACGTGTTCCGCTGCTGAAGCCAGTGCATGTCCAGGCCCGTCTGAAGTTTGCCAGAGAGCACATGGATGATACAGCAGAGGATTGGGAGAATGTCATGTGGTCAGATGAAACCAAAGTAGAACTTTTTGGTATAAACTCAACTCGTCGTGTTTGGAGGAAGAAGAATACTGAGTTGCATCCCAAGAACACCATACCTACTGTGAAGCATGGGGGTGGAAACATCATGCTATGGGGCTGTTTTTCTGCCAAGGGGACAGGACGACTGATCCGTGTTAAGGACAGAATGAATGGGGCCAAGTATCGTGAGATTTTGAGCCAAAACCTCCTTCCATCAGTGAGAACTTTGAAGATGAAACGAGGCTGGGTCTTCCAACATGACAATGATCCAAAACACACCGCCCAGGCAACAAAGGAGTGGCTCCGTAAGAAGCATTTGAAAGTCCTGGAGTGGCCTAGCCAGTCTCCAGACCTCAACCCCATAGAAAATCTGTGGCGGGAGTTGAAAGTCCGTGTTGCTCGGCGACAGCCCCAAAACATCACTGCTCTTGAGAAGATCTGCATGGAGGAATGGGCCAAAATACCAGCTACTGTGTGTGCAAACCTGGTAAAGACCTATAGTAAACGTTTGACCTCTGTTATTGCCAACAAAGGTTATGTTACAAAGTATTGAGTTGTATTTTTGTTATTGACCAAATACTTATTTTCCACCCTGATTTACGAATAAATTCTTGACAAATCCTACCATGTGAATTCATGGATTTTTTTTTTTTTCACATTCTGTCTCTCACAGTTGAAGTGTACCTCTGGTGCAAATTACTGACCTCTGTCATCATTTTTAAGTGGGGGAACTTGCACAATCGGTGGCTGACTAAATACTTTTTTGCCCCACTGTATGTATGTATGAATTGGTCCTGGAAGTAGGGACAGAGATAAACAGGTAGCACTTGTTGCAAAACAATGCCAGGAGGGTTGAATAATCTCACTTTAAATATGTTAAACTTTCAGCCATGTGTTATGACCAGATGAAATTCGTGAAAATAAGATTCTTCTCAACTTTTTCCTGAAGTTTTCTGTAGTTTTTCTAATGTTTGTCTTTTGGTATTTTACAATGTTCTTCTCAAAATGGACCTTGTGCTAGCAGAGTGTGTATGAAATGTGATGATGTTTTTAATCAGAAAAGGTCAGAGATGACATTTCTTTAGTATGAAAACAGCATGAGGCTGAAACAGGACTGGCCAGTGTGAGCCACCATCACTCTTATTTACAGGCAACACCAGCTGTAAAGGAGATACCAATGCAGACACCAATTTACACATTAAAAAGAAAAACCTGGCTAAATCTGACTCTGCTTCCCAGCTCAATCACCCATTCACAAATTTATCCCAGTGGTTGTAGCTCTTCTCTGCAATAAATGTGAAATCTGAATGACCTCTGTGAAAGAGATCCAATCTCTTCAGTAATCTGTTTGTTATTGACTAGATGTTATTTGATGTTTGGTCGGTGGCCAACAGGTTAGGATTCACCCTGCTATAAAAGGCTGTCTATGCAGTAATGGACAGCCTGTAAGGTGAGCAAGGTCATGCAGCGGCCTCTTTCATAATCCATTCATAAATAAAACAGGACAAAAGAGCTCAGGTTTTTCTTAGGAAGAGATATACATTGTTTGATGTTTGTTACTGGAAGGAACTTACTGGACCGGACTCTCACCATTAATGAAATTGAGTGTTACCTCATTGTGCTGAGCCTTATGGCAATCCCAGAGGATGGGGGCTACAGGAGGGGGCAGCATCTGTTCAAACAAGCGGAGTAAAAAATGCTAAAGAAAATCATCAGGGGGGAAGGATAACAAGTAATGCCGCAACATTGTTTCTGCCAAAAGAAAGGATGGGAGGGTGAAGCGGGGTAAAACAGTTCAACCTTTGTAATGGTCTCTTTTTATGTTCGGTCAGCAGAGCGACACTGATGTCTTATTTTTTTTCTTGCTGGACTTGTTGGAGGCAGAAGACATCCAACTTTGAAAGCTGACAACAAACTGTTTTATGCAAATAATGGGGCTTATGGTGAGATAAAGGAAACTATTTATACATGCCCCAACAAGAAGCCTCTTATCCGTAGGGTAAATAATTTCAGACAAGTTCTTCAAACTAGTGTCTGTTGTCCACATAGATCATTCACTGTATTCTGACACATTTTTGAGCCCCCCCTCCTAATCCACAGGGCTACACCAATAGCTTTTGGTTTGTGCTTTGAAGACATGGCTAAAGTTCAAATGTGGTTGAACAGCAAGCCCTATTATTTTTAAACAAATGGCCATTCATGACTTTGGAAAAGAAAGTCTTCTATGAACGTATCTGTCATTCTGCAGAGTCAGCTTGGTCCGTGATTACATGGTGAAACGGGACTTCACTTCACATTGTTTCCTGGGAACAACTTCAGGTCACCAACCTCACACGCCCAACAATTATAATGAGTCAGTCAGTTTAGAGTCAGTCGCTCATTGACCCCAGTTTAGTCTCATATTGTGAACAGAAAGTTGTTATTAAGTGTGGTTCTATTGCAAGAATGGGCACCACTGAAGAGTAAATCCTGTCTGATATTTGTTCACAGGCCAATTGTAAACACATCTTACCCGATAAAGGAGGTGTCAGATAACACAGGCGGTATGCAAACAGTCTAAAGATGATTCACATCTTTAGACTGAAATTTATTTTCAGTGTATTCATCAGCAGCACTGTACAAATAATAAAGCCAACACCCTCACAGCTTCACAAAAGTAGCTGCAGGTTATATCTTCACGTGTAAACAGGGACAAAGAGGTGTGTCTGAACTAAGACAGTTGTAAATGGAAAACTAAGACTGTCCTGAATGCCAACATCAGCATGCTAACATCCTCATAACTTTAGCTAACATGCTGACGTTTACTGTTCCCTGTTAGTTCAGTATGGTAGCCTTGTATGGTTTTATGTGCTAATTATTGCGTCTTGCAACCCTGAACTTGATAAGCAGCTAAGACAACGGGTGGATGGATGAATTAAGCTGACGTAAATGCCATTGTTTATGTTGCAGATATTACACATTGGAAAAAGAAAATGGAAATGTGACTTGATGATTGAGCTTGATGTGAAATCAGAGGACCAGTAGTTGTTAGTATATTGTACTGAACAAAACTAGGAAAACTGGGGGAGATTACCAAAGCTATTACGCTTTATGCTATGGGTGCCACGAATGTACACTTCATTAAATTGCTGGGATATTTCAGTCTACCATACACTGAAGTCTCTAAACTAGTCATGCTAGCATGAGTAAAATGACAGTTTAACTGTTCAAGTAATCTAAATGTTTTAGATTACTTGAAGGTCTAAAGCCTTTAGGTTTAATTCGCTTCATATGCAACATTTGAGAAAGTTTGATTTTGAGTTTGGAAAGAATTTTAAAGGAATCTTATTTGCTTTCCTTGTTTTTATTCATCTTCAGTTTTCCTCTCAGAAGATGGAGTAATATCCCCCAGACTCTCATTTGGAATGGAGTAAAATGTCAAATCTAAAATGATAAACTCTGTTATAATAACTGTAAACAAAGCTGTTGCAGTTTGTTTAAAACATTGTTACGCTGTGAGAACCATCAGGGACTTGTTAAACACTACAGCAGCATGGTCTATATCGCACTTTAAACATAATCTTAAAAAAAAAAAAAGATAACTTGAGCTTTTAGATGGTTAGATGGTTAACCGTTTAGTTAATCCAGGCAATGTTAAAGCTGCTTGGTAATAAAACAAAATGAAGGCAGCTTTTCTTAATTATTAAAAAACTAGAAGTACGGTATAGTTTTACTTGACAGAAACGATGTACTTTCTGTAGATTCAAAAAGTAAAAACCAACCACACCATCCAGCAGGCACATCTTATCATCTGTATTCTGCACCTCCCTCCTTAAAACTACACAACAGAAACACCATTAACTCCTTCTGTAAATACTGCTTGACATAAGCTGACATAGGGCCGCACCATAGTGGAGCCTGGTACCAAACATTAAGTCACGATACTAGCGAGGCAGAGACAGCCTTTGTAAGGCTCGAGCCGTGATATACAGGCATAGTTGTGGGCATGGGGTCTTGTGAGGAGTGCTGGGAAAATTTCACTGGAGGTGATTAATGCAAACAGAGCCATAAAGTGCTATGGGAAGAGGACTGAACACTAAATTTATTTCATCCATTCCTTGTTCTCTTTGTACGGACTCACAGTGACTGAAACTGTGTTGTATCAGAAAAAATAAATGTTAGGTAATCGGAGAAATCCAATAACTGCTGAAGAAGCAACACAGAGATCAAAGACAATGTCCTGTACAGCAATGAAAGCACTCAATTTATTTTAGGTGCTTTCTGCAACTTAATACTCTGACTCGACTATTTTTCAGACAATACTGTTCAACATGGACCTAGTAGTTCCTAAATGTTTGTACTGGTGAGTTTACAGCTTTAGCAATTCCACCAAAGACTCAGTTTCATTTAAACTTCTCGTGAGATTTCATGTTCACAGCAGGAAAGGTCAGGCAACACAAATCCAACTTTGTGAAACAGACCTTCTTACATCAAACATCAATAGTCTATTGATTAAGTGAGTAGTTTTTGAGTCTCTGAAGAGCGCCACACTTCTAGGTTAAAAACCACAGGACTAGCTTCACCTTAAAAAGTGACAAATGAATGCAGTTTTACATTTTTTTTAAAAGTAATTTTAAAAATGTAATGAAAGTACTTTTACTTTACTAGGTAATGCAACCTAAGAGACAATCTTCCTTTCTCACTGTATGAATGCGTGTTCTCATGGTATGTTACCATAGTTTATTTACTCAACTGAGTTTAAGTGATGGACTGACCACAGTATTTCTTTGTCTGCCTAGGTGTGGCTAATTTCCCACCATTCAGCTTAATGTGTTTTGTTAACTGGAGCCAGTCTTTGTTCCAGGGCAGAGCGTTAATTTAAGAATTCAAGGTGGCGCTTCTCTCACATTACATTACAATGGCTGAGAAATAATCAGTGAGTTTTCACCTGGTTTAAACATATACTGAGTTGACCCGGCTTAGTCTCTGGGCTTCAGAGGAAAGTCATGCAACAATGTATGCATTGTGCTTTAGGCATAGTCTGACAAATCCAGCCCACAATCTGTTTCACTCAGTAAAAGTTGCGGGACTGCAGGATGGCTTGGAAAGGCAGCGGAAAATGATAGTTGTTTTGTAGGGGTGATAAGAAATTATTTAATACCAGGCAAAATGAACAACTTGATTAATATAAGGACATGTATTATTTCAGCTTGTTGATCAGCAATTTGCTAATGCCTCTCTGCGATTTGGGACTGTGATGAATAATTGTCCTATTACAATTTATTTACTGAATTTATTAGCAACTTATGGACAGTGAATTCCAGTGTTTATCCATGCTGAAACTAACTGTCAGTTGCACCCTGAATTATGTATTCTCTTAGATACAGCCTAACTGGAAACAGGTGTCATTAAAAACAATATAAAAATGAATACAAAAATATTTATATAGAAAAATAGCATGGTCAGTGTTTTTTTTCCATTAAAAAGCAGTAACCACTGCTTTAAAAACATTACTTTAGATGTGGAGGTGGTTATATGACAAAGTGTGAGTAAAGTTCAGAGAAATTCACTCCCTCAAAGGCTGACAGGACCTTGACCACAGGACCCTGAAGATGAGCGATGACCTATCGTGCAACAGACGTATTGTACTCCTTACAAAGAGCATGTTGGGAGGTTTGCACATCCTCTTTGGTGTATTGTTTTGTACGGTTGCTCAACATCCTAAAGGCTGTAAAACATTGTTAAAATTGGCAGCAAAGACTTTATAACTGGAAAGCCAGCATGCTGGCAACCCCTCTGATTTCACTGTAAACAACAACATTTCCTATTTATTGTAATAGTTTCCCTCAATTGTACTTATCCGATTCCCGTTGATGAAAGATAGAAACTCTCTGGAGGAAAGTTAATGTTGTCCTGTTGTTTTTTTAAATTGATTTTATTTTGCATTTGTGCAATAAATAAATAAATAAATAAATACAAATGCATGCAATCTAACAAATAATAAAATGAGTTATTTTTACTTTTGACATATCTGGCCAAGATAACCCCCCTCCTCCCAAAAAATAAAGAAAATTAAACAATTCATCTGAATTATTACTAACAAATGACTCTTTCACAGATCACAGCACACACAGTATCTTAAAGATTGAATGTGTAAATACTGTAGACACGCTAGTCCACATCCCAGTGTTTGCTCCAAGACGTTTTTTTTTTATTTCCAAATGGGGCTGAACTTTCTAAAGTCAGGCCATCTCCGTCCAACCATTTAGAGAGCTCTTTGCAGACAATGTCCACTCACGCCAGTGCAAATGGTCATTGTCAAACAACTTGATAAGTTCGGGTGCATGGGAAGGAAATTCTTCTGGAGAATAAAGGTGCAGCATGTAAAACTTAGAGTGCATATGGTTTCAGGAATTTCCTCACTGCTGGCAAAAGATTAAACAAGAAAATATGTTCCCAGTTAAGAAAGAAAGAAAGAAAGAAAGAAAGAAAGAAAGAAAGAAATCAGTATTCAGTGACTTTGCAGCCCCTAAAAGCAGCACTAGAAACTAAATAACATGTATAACTTTCAAAGAAGTAAAAGGCGGCCTGAAAAGGCAGAGATGACTGAATTTTCCTGCCCTTGAGACAGACAGGTAGTGCATCAAGTCTGAGGTAGGAACATGGAAAATATTCTGATGCCAACTACAGTTACCTTGGTTGCACTTACAGACAAAAGTAAAAAACACATTTTAGGTAAATGCCAACAGCAGGTCAAAGCTGTCAGTGTCACAGTGATGCCACACACAAACTGGAAAGTTCAAAGGTCAACAACTATGCTAAAAATTAGTAAGGGTGACAGTTTTGTTGTATGCAACAGAAAACTCAGGTCATAAGCACGAAGGAAGAAGACACTCTGACCTGACATTGACCTTTGCAGTCCACTGAATGCCACCCAATCTGACTGACGTATGCAGAAAACGCTTTTAAGACACCTTCTGGGTGGAGCAGAGTCACAAAAGTGAAACTTTACCTACGGCTATAACTCTAGGCATAAGATGTTTATGACCAACCACTTACTGCTCAGTGTTGTTGCTGATGCATCGTGTCTTCACCTCAGGGCAGTCTTGCGACACCTCCACAAACCAGGAGGAAGAGCCTCAGGGCGGCTAAAGTGACAAACAACCCATTCACAGTCTGTATCAGCTCCAACACTGGTCTTACTGAACGCTATACTTGCTGACATTTAAATTCCAGCACAGTTTTTAAATGCTAAGAATTTGTTCCAGTCTAGTGGTTGCCTTTTCCATCAGCTGATGGTACATAGCTCCAGCCAAAAGGTCTATGGAGAAGTACTTGCTTTCAGCACCAAATTTAATTTAGTATGAGCACACCAGGTGCTGCTCCATCAGCAAAGGGGCCGTGTATGCTCCTGTGTACATTTTAACATAGGCAGGTTTCTGGTGTCACTGTCACATGGCTGCATTCAAGCAGACTGTGTTGCTGGCAAAGAAAACTGAAACTGCGCATTAGATAGTTCACTGACTGCATTGGAACAGCTTACTAACTCAGTTTGTTTCTATAAATAGGGATCATCAGAGCTCAAAGAGGGGAAACAGAAGTCTCTCTGTCCCAGCAGTCTTTTCCCTGATGTTTAAACAGCAGGAGAGTCCGGGGACCTAAACTGGAGCTAATTAGCTAATTCATGAGGCCTGAAGGGAGCAACATGTGATTTAATGCAGTCGACAGCAACAGCCATGTTTCTAAACAACAGGTTTTGTCATTAATTTCTATACAATCTGAACAATTTCTCACATTAGCAGAAAAATATGGAAAGTATGCTTTAAGAGTGAAGTACAAATGTATCCTGGGAAACACAGAAGGATTATAGGCAACTTATCTCTACTGGAGATGTGTGTTGTATCTAAAGATATGTTTGACTTTGTAGTTGCAGTAGCACATATGAAAACAACATCTACTGTTCCACACTGAGGGGACATAGATTTGTTTTAAATGAACACCTTTGATTAGGCATGGCTTGTTACACACCCACATTATGTTGATATGTAGATTAGTTACACTGGCATTCTTACTGGGACAAGTGACATTTCTTTTTCTGAATAAGGGCAGCAACTTTGGCTTATAAGATGTCAGTGCAAACTGAAGACAATGGTGAAGAGAACTGTAAGTCAGTGAACAATGAGAGCTGTTTGTTTTTTTTTATCGAGTTTGTACGTGAAAAGCTTGATTCACATGTGTATGTCGACCCAAACATAACGAGCATGACGACTACTACTTTCTTAATGTTAGGAAACTGGTGGGTGTTGACATCAGTCCAAAACTCGTCAGTGGAAGGGCTCACAGCAAAGACCAACACTGTTACAACACCACGGGTCTCTGGCAGAACGCATCACCTCTATGGGTAGAGCGAGTCCATGTAACCGACCAGAAAGCTTCTCTTTCAACTTCGCTATAAAATCAGTCATCACATCCACGGCTTGGGCCGGTGATGAGATGCATTTGCGGAGTGTCGGAAAATACACCCTGTGCTCAACACAGTCGAAAAGAAGGTTAACTTTAAATGTACACAGTGTTAATGACAGTTTTGGCTCTGTAGTAAAACATTTAGGTTATTCAGTTATTATTTCTGTCGTTCAGAAAGCAGACATTGGCCATAAAGCTGTTGTCCAGAATGTGATTCAAGTGTTTCTGATTTTTATCTTTTTTTTACCTGCTACTGGGGAACAAAGTTGTGATCTCCTCCCTTTGAACACCGCAACACGCTCACTGCAAATTAAACACATAGGTTGGGTCTTTGGATTTGGCGGTAAAATAAACAAGTACTCGTCGGTACTTGTTTGCCGTACACCTTAAATGTGACGTAGTGGAAACATAATGAAAGCAAAAGTTATTTTAACCTGTGTTCCTTTCATATGAAAATTAGCAGTTTTAGCAAATTAACTATAGTTTTTGCGCTTCCGCTGTTACCATAGTTACTGAGTAACAAACCGCCGTCGGACGTCACGAGTCAGCAAACGTAACGCTTGTTTTTCGTGGGGTTTTCCAAAACTAATTAACAGATAATATTTACGAAGATGGAGTCTAAAACCAAACAACCAGTTTTTCCTTGGTAAGTCACTTAAACATTTTTTTTTACTGTACTTTTTCTTTTATTTACATAGAAAATATTTGCATTCGCCCTTTTTAACCACTGCTAAGAGAAGTGTCATTACACTGTCTAAAAAGATGTACTTGTAATGTAATAGTGTTAACTAATGTTACTTGTAAATAGAAATCGCACTAATACACATAATATCCCCTTTCAGACTGGTTTATTTCTGGCAAACAGCAATAAATGCATTTACTCATCTACAAGTAAAATTATTTCAGCTTTATGCTAATGTTGTATTGCAGTGCAGCAGGCCTGCATGTTCCAGTTAATTTATATGCTGAGTAACCTTTTGCTTATAAAACACTGTATAAGTAACATAAGGGCTTATCTAATGAATTTAACTCCATCTCACATAGGTTCAACAATAAAATATAATATTATAAAATGGCTACAATAGGACAGTTACATAAAATACTAATTTCCTACTCATATTTTGCTTCTATGCCTGACGGACAATTTGCTTCTAAGAGCATTTTTCCTAGTTGTATTATTGGCAGTATTTTATGTGTGCATTTCTAATACTTACTTCAGATACTTTTCAGACCATTGCAGTGGTTTAACCTCCTAATTTCTCTTTGCTATTTGGGTTGATTGGGACCTGATGAATGTAAAACAAAGAATTACCAGATTCTTTTTTAACCTGATTTTTGTATCTGAGAAAAATTAGATCCACATATGATGACATTCGTTTTAAATTTTGATAGAACAGTGGCAGTATACGGTCCTTGTAAGTGGTCTAGACAACCCAAAATATGATGTCCACATATTGTCCACCATCACTGATGCTGCCTCTTAGACCTACTTCCTGTGTTTGCCCACCTGACCTGAACAAGTATGAGGGCAGGGATGAGGAGACTTGAGAAATACATAGAATTCAGATGAGGAAGAGGAAAAGGGAGAGGCAGGACTAGAGAAGACAAACATGGTACTCTATATCACCGCACACATGGAAAGAGTGCTATTTAAAATTGTCACTGAGCTGCTTTATTTATATCTTTATTTATATTCTAAAGGATGAGAGATGTGCATGGAAGTGGGGGGGCGGGGTTGATGTATGCCATTATGCTGCTGAGAGAGAGGTGACACAGCTGGACGCTTTACCCTGGTTAAGAATTTCAATATCTCTGAGATTAAGAACACAGTACAGAATAAATAATAAGACAACACCAGTCTGCAGGTAATCTAAGCGAACTAGAGAAACACAAATAACAAAATATAATGCCACTGTTCTTAAGCGGGTAAAAGGATTAAATGCTGGCATGCCACAAGAATTAATAAATAAACAATACATTTTTTAACCAGGGAAAATTGATTTTATGGCAATATTGTGAGTTATTAGATTATATAATTAATTATCTGTACTGAATGCCACATGTGGACACATCAAGTTACTTCCTAACATAAATGCTAAATTTCGATTTGTTGTTATTAAAAACACCACTATGCTGGCTCAGTTTTTCCGTAATCCATTATGTCTCTTTCTGCTTAGAAACCACTTGCTTGAACTTTAAAAAAGTGCGTGAATGGGTGAACGAGACATGTTGTAGAACGTGCTTAAGCAGAGTAGAAAAGTGCTACATAAGAGATTATGTATTCAATTAAGCAAAAGACTGATGTGAAATTACCAGATTAAAGTGAATAATTTCATAAAACAAAGCACACTTAAGCAGGAGGCCATTCATTTTCTAAGGGTTAAATCTTGAGTTTTACAACTTAGCATCCATAAAGCAACTTCTGGCATTTATCATTTTATATGAGCTTTAATTTCAGTGGTCATGTGGATGTAAGTCTGTATGTAGTGTCTCACAAGTCAAGTTAGATAGAGAGCGCTTGAAAAGTTTGCTGGCTATGTCCCAAAATAAGATTTTTAATCTCCAACAAGATATACTAACACCGTCTTTGTTGATAGATTTTCGCATATATTGTCTCTGTAGACATCACGCAAATGTTATGGCACATTAACTCGGACACTCCTCACCTGAATTTTTCATAAAGATCTGAACAACCAAGGAGACTCTTAGTTAACAAAGGTGATGAATACAGTTGTCATACAACTAATAATACCCTTGGAAAGCTTATAAAGGTCACACTACCAGAAGCAAACATTGCTTTCTTTGCAGACTGTAGCTGTCATGGTCCTGGGTCGTTGACCCAGTGTTTTGAGTTTATTGTTATTATTTTCCAGTTCCTGCTGTTTTGTATTTGTTCTTATGGTTTGAGTTGTGTGTTTAGTGTTTCTATCATCCCTACCTGTGTCCTTCCTCTGTGTTCTGTTCGTGTCCCCGAGTTGGTATTGTGAAACAGTCTGAGTTTCCTGTTTTACTTTGTAGGGTTGTGTCTTGTTATGCCCATTAGTTCCAGCTGTGTCCCCTCCTGTGTGCCATTTCCTGATTACCTGATGTGTGTATTTATACTGCGTGTCTGCCTGTGCTCCTCGGCGCATCGTCTGCATTTCTCTGCATCATTTTGGTATATCGCCGTGTCTCTCTGTGCCTCGCTTTGTGTCCTCTGTTTGTGTTAGTTTCACCAGTTTAGGTTTATGTTTAGTTCTGCCCTCACCTTGGGTTTTTCACTGTAAATAAATCTCCACCTGCATCTCCACTGCCATCTGCATCTTGGGTCCTCTTTCATTCCACCACACGACTGCTGCCCAGCCGTGACAGTAGCATAATATATCTGAAACTGGAAAAAGTCATACACCAGACTACTCCAATTTCCCTCAGTAAGAATCTGAAACTTGAACTTGCTTTAAACTGCGCTATGCTACAAAATATGATATTGCTACTGCCAAAAGTTCGGAAAGACAGATAAGGGTGTTCATGTAGGGGAATGTTTTTGCAGTATCAAAAAGTCTAAACACAAGAACATTGTGTTGAATTCCATTCCAGCAAAAAATAATAATAATTAAATAAATAAATAAACTATCAAGCCTTTTTAAAATATAAACCATTTTATCATTTGAGCAGATAAAGAAGGACATGGGAGTTAGTACAGACTACGTAAGTGTCTAGCTGGCAGAGGTAAATATAAAGACAACTCAGAGAACAGAGTGCAAGTATGTGAAGCAGAAGCATGTTACCTTTTCAAATACACAAAAAGTGTCTGCTTATATGAAGAGACACTTTAATTTAAAAAAAAGTTTGATTCCTGAAGGACCAGGCTCCATGACATATTAAAGACTTCACATGACCAAACTTTAGAAAAGCTCCTAAAAGTAGAATGGGAGGCAGAGCCTTCACTTGCCACGCTCCTCTCCTGTGGAACGAGCTATCTGTCTATGATCAGGAGACAGACGCTATCTACTTTTAGTTTTTTTAAAGCTTATAGGTAGGGCTAGATTAGGTGAGTCTGAACCATGCCTTAGTTAGGCTTCTATACAGTCAGACTGCTGGGAGATTTCCCATAATTCACTGCATGTCTTTTATTCTCCACTCCCACTACAGCATTCTCTCATAAACTATGAGAGTGTTTTGTACATTGTGTCTGTCCATTCACTTCCTCCTTCTGCTTGATGTTTCTTCCTGTTAAAATGAACGTCTTCCTCTCCACCATCACTGACCCCTTATTGATGTCCTATTTTTTGTATGTTTGTCACACAAAAATGTTTCTAATTATCAAAAATATTTAAATATCAGACAAAGACAACACAAGTAAACACAATATTCAATTTCTGAATGACAGTTTTAAGGGAGAAAACAATATCTAAACCTACATGGCCCCTAAATCTAATAACTGGTTGGGCCAACTTAGCAGCAACAACTGTGAAAGAGTCTTTTTCAGCACTGAGAAGGAATTTTGGCCCACTTATCTCTGCAGAATTGTTGTAATTCAGCCATGATGGAGGGTTTTCAAGCATGAACCGCCTTTTTAAGGTCATGCCACAGTATCTCAGTTGCATTCAGGTCAGGACTTTGAATAGGCCACTCCAAAGTCTTAAGTCATTCAGAGATGGACTTGCTGGTGTATTTTGGATCATTGTCCTGCAGCAGAACCCAAGTGAACTTCAGCTTCAGGTCACGAAGAGATGGCTGGACATTCTCCTTCAGGATGTTTGGTAGACGGCAGAATTCATGGTTCAATTTACTATATCAAGTCTTCCAGGTCCCGAGGCAGCTTAACAGCTCCAGATGCCATGTTAGTTTTACACCAGATGTAACGGGACACACACCTCCCAAAAAGTTCAACTTTTCTCTTGCCAGTCCACAGAGCATCAAGATGTTTTCTGGTAAAACTGAGACAAGCCTTTATGCTTTATGTTTATGCAATCACTAAGACACGTACTCTTTCATGGCACGCATTTTTAATTTCTCTTTGCAAAACAAAGAGTTACATGATTTTTTTCTTTACCTGATTTTTGTTTCTGAGAAAAATAAGATCCACATATGAGGACATTCGCTTTAAATTTCGATAGGACAGTGGCAGTATAATGTCCTTGTAAGTGGATATCAGGCCCTTGTAGAGCAAAATTTAGTATTTTGTTCTAGACAACCCAAAATGTGATGTTCACCTATGTGGACGCCAGGTCCTAGGAGGTTAATGATAAACACCTTGATTTAGAAACTGCATTTTGTGTTTACTTGTGCTATCTTTGTCCAATATTTAAATTCGATGATCTGAAACATTTAATTGTGACAAACATACAAAAAAATAGGAAAGGGGCAAACACTTCTGTCACAACTGCTGTTGTGATATATATATAAAGGGCACATTTTCAATCTTCTTCTTAACAGAATATGAAAAACAGCTTCTAGAAAAATATCTGTGTTGTTCAGCAGGAAATACACAATGAGTGTCTGCTTTGATATATCTGATTTTGTTTCTCTGAACAACACAAATTCGCTTTTACTGGGTTGTATTCATGTTGTTTCACAAAGTTTTTACGTTTCTCTAAATCCCCAGGTACAGGGAAAGGTTGCAAGCAAAGTATCTTAAAGCCCCGGATAACAAGCTGTCATCTATCAGGTGTTGGCGTTTCACAAACACCAGTCTCTGCTCATCAATGACACCTGGGGTCTACACAGGAGTCTCACCTCTTATTTTCCCGGGGACTGAACAGCACAACTCCAGTCAAAAGCCTAGAAAGAGCATCTCTAAAGAGCATGCCTGCTTCTCAAAGCAGATGATCCAGAAGCAGATTCGCAGTACGTATGTCGCTTCTGTAGAGGACAAACTCAAGCAGCACCCTCTGGCTATGTACCCTCACTATAAGGATCACCTGACTCCTGAAGTAAGCTCCTCTATGCCAGAATGACATAGCTTCGGGTTAGGCAGATAAATGATGCCTGAATGAAGGCAAATACCTTCACACTGTGTTAAAACATATTTACATGGTCTTATTGTTCTCTAGTTATTTAATCGGGTGGTGGCTGTTTTGGACCCAGATTTGAGCGTAAGCAATGCCTCTGCACTTCCTGCACCTTCAGAAGACCTCGCAGAGGAGGAGGTCAAAACAGGAAACAGCCAAACTTAAAATGTAGGTACACACGCAGCTTAGAAATACCTGCCTGTTTTAGTAATGTCCAAAATCCAACTCCAAGAAACCCTTCTATATAATAAAAAAAAAACACATATAAAGGGTATCAAGAGAGACCAGTTGGTCTCAGTAAAACAACTGAACACAATTAAGGACATCAAAGTATAGTTTTCAGGAGATAGTCTGCCTTCCTGGTAACAAGTTTGTTATCTCAAACTTTTCAGTTTGAGATAACAAACTAACAAGAGAGCACATTACTGTTTCGCAGAAGTTACAAAAGAACTAATATATTCTTATAATGACATGATGCTTATGTTTGACTTTTGCAGGATAAATGCTTCTGATGGTGCTCCTCCTTCAAGTCTGTTTGCCACCAATTGTGCCCATTCAAGCACACAGCAACTTCTCAGGTTTTGTATAAAATCCCAACCAGGAAGGCTATTCATATTTCCAAAGCAAGAACAAAATTCAGTACAGATCACAAATATAAGTGAAATATTAATTTTGATATCTTTTATTTGGGGAGGAAAAAAAACAGTTACTTGCAAAAATAAACAAATTCAAGAGTCTGGCAACAGGTCCAAGTAGCTGAACTAAAATGTAAACAAGAGATAGAATGGGGACTTGGATCTGGCACAAATCTCAAGAAAACCCATCGTCCTTTCCCGTCTAACGTAACAAACAGCTGGTGTTATGGCAAGTAACACAAACCATCAAGAGTGAAGAGGATACAAAATATTTGGATTTAAAGACCTCTGTGTGGTAGGTCCACATCGTTTGTATATGGAAAAAGCTTCAGAGGATACAAAGGACAAGGGTGTTTAAGTATGACTTTATTTCCAAAGAATCTCCTTTTTTTGAAGAGTAAGATAAAGATCAATAACAAGAGGTGTGTATATTTGTTATCATATAAAGGAAATATGGATACTTAAGTAGTGCTTATAAACAAAGGATGGTAGAAGATTTCCAGAGTCCCTAAAAGCAGCTGGAACTGTACTAGATGTACTGTATGGGCAGCATGTGTCCCAACTACTTGAATCACAGCTTTTATTATAAATTTATTATAAATCTATGCTATGAATAAAATAATTATTAACAGACTTTACATTTTTCAAGCACTTTATTTAAACATGATAATACAGCTGATTGTTTTTTCAAATCAATCAAATCACATCACTTTTATTGTCACATCACATGTGGAGGTACACTGGTACAGTACATGTGAGTGAAATTCTTGTTTTTTCAAAACCTTCTGCTGTCGGAGTTCATTCTTGTGACCTTTGAAAAATGAGGCATCTGTAAGACAAAAAAGAAAAAAAACATAAAGGTATGATATTTGACAGATTATGATCAATCAGAAACTCAATGGAATGTTAAGCGTGAGATGCTGTGAGACGCTAAAGGACGAGTGTAATAGCCTTTAACGCAGAACTGGATTTCAGCTGCTGTCACACCTAAAAGTCTTTTCATCTGTTACTGACTTAACTTTAAATACATGACTCTTCTTGTTGATGTTATTCAGCCTTTCCTACACATTCAAAGACTCTGAAATGGTTGCTTTGATCTCTCCAGTAAAAGAATAAACTATAAATGACTCAATCTGTATAAACAGGTGACTCCTGTCATGTTATCGATGTAGAGTGAACAATGCTTGTAACATGTTTTTTAAAACAATGTAACTGTAAAAGTAAATGTAACTATCATCAACAGCAGCAAACAGTTTTCAAAGTAAAAGTCTCCAAATCAGTTTGGTTTGTTCCTGACTACTGTCTGAATGACCTCAGTTTTGCTCAGTTGTGATCATTAAGAACTTTAAGAACTTACTGATAAAAGAAGAGAGGTTCAGAAGCATTTTGGCGTGTCTCTGTTAGTTGTTTGGGTCAGAGGTCAGGAGAGAGTGGACTGGTGACCTGCGACCCAGTGAGAGTAGCGGTGGTGAGGAAGTATCCCTCACTGCAGTCTCTGGTATCAATATAAAATTGCCTAAAAAGCAGAGTGTCTGTTACAGATTTAAACCAAATCTTATTTTATTAAACTGCTCTATCTTGCATTATCTAGAGTTATCTATTAAACTATCTATTAAATATTTTCTTGATGATTTTCTTGTTCAGCAACTTAAAAAAAACCTGCGTATTTAACCAAACAACGACCAAGACCAATTAATAGTGACAAGGAACTGTTGCAGGTCTAAAATTAAATTAAAATAAAATAAATTAATGCTTCTAAAAAGAGTAATACGAAATTAGATATATTAAATAAAAACTGCTTATGAAACTCACTCTGACTGAAGGACTTGATTATTTTCTCATCTGGTTCAGCTGTCTTCAGGAAACATAGCTCGCTGTACACAGTGTGTGTGCAAACAGAGATTCATTACATCGCTTTACAGGCCTGTAGCACACTGTGGTGCCTTACATGAGAGGTAACAGGTCACATGGCTATATGGTGTGATCATCTGACAGCCTTAGGGCAAGTCACACTCACAAATTCATGCAAAATATTTAGAAAAACAAAAACAAAGGGCACTTTCCCTACCTGCTGAAGGTATTTCTCCTCAGTTTGTAGCCAGTATTACCATCATCAGTTCTGCGTCACAGACAAAAGAAATATTACAATATAGGTAAAGTGAGATATAACAAGAGCGTATGAGAGTAGAGCAGAAATTTGGGTACATACAAGCGTTGGAATGATAAAAGGCAAATTTTTACATTTACATTTTACATTACAACATAGACTTTGAAACTGTGTGGTCAGTGAAATCACTCACCACGTAGGGCTCATCTATGATTTCTTGCTCACTTAGAAATATCACATGATTTTCATATGTGACCTAAGTCGGCCTAAGAATAAAGCTAATGCTTGCGGTGTGTGGGAACTGAGCCAGACGTACAATGCGGTTCTGTGTACTCTCTCTGGTGCAGACCTCCTCCTGTGGAAGCTGCTGCCAGTGGTGCTGTTATCAGTGTGTGGTCCAGGGTTCTCCAAAATCCCTCCCCGCAGGATTTTGTCAAGAGATCTGAGCTCACAAGTGGGGCTCTCCAGCTGCCTCCTTGACTTCAGCAGCCAAAAAGATGTGCATGACAATGTAAATGAAGTGATATTTGGTAAAATATTTATTAAAATGTTCATTAACAGTGAAATCAAAATATATGGGACAGTCTTCTTTTATCTGAATTAAATCAATAAAAACACATAAAACTGTCTCAGCAGTCCAACACAAATAGCATTTCATCGCTGTGTTGAAATTATTTACAGTCTGTTTTCTTTCCCAGCTCCAGGAATGCAATTCAAAGGCTGAGCAGATGTCTCGTGTCTGTACAGCCAAATAAAATGATTCACACAAGCACTTGACAGACTGAAAGCAGGAGGGATAGGCGAGATATAGGGAGTTTCTCACCGTACCTTGATCTGGGCGTTGAAGGCATGCTGGGAGGAAGGTGGAGCAGTGTGTGCAGATGGGATCAGGGAGTCCAGATCAGGTGGACATACTTTCAGAGCTGTGTGCAGATTTTGACCTTGGAGCTCCTACAGAAAACAAATGTGGTCATGTCTCCCACTGAAAGATGTGCAATATTTAAAAATGATAGCCTAGCCTAACACACAGCTGAGAACCTTAGCATTGAGCACTTATTGTGTTTTTTTTTCTATACACAGACATAGAATACAGCATATTCTTGCTTATAAAAAAGCTCTGTCCTACTAATTATGTAGAACAGCTTTACCTTCAAGTGGAGGGCATGCTGGAGTTTTAAGCGGAAATATTCCTGCTCCCGCAGCTGGATAAAATCCTGACAGTTTGCAAAGCTCTCCGACATCTTTTGAAATACAAAAAGAAAATGCGGTCACACTGGGACACAAACAGAGTCAAGTCAAGTCAAGTCAAGTTTATTTATAAAGCACATTTAAAAACAACCAAGGCTGACCAAAGTGCTGTACAATAAAATACAAATATAAAATACAATAAAACACAAGTACATAAAACACCTCACTGATAAAACAATAAGTTAATACAGTAAGTTAAACCTTGCTAAAAGCCAATGAGAAGAGGTGAGTTTTAAGAGCAGTTTTAAAAGTTCCTAGGCTTGTGGAGAATCTGATGTGAGGAGGTTTAGAGATACACAAGGACTGACAAAGTTCCTTTTTATACTTGTCTCTATAAAATTTTGAACTTTTAATTCAAAAGGAACACAATAATTATTTGGGAAACAGGAAAGTATGATGCTACCAATTGTAGAATCTTTTAATTTATTTTTATTTAAAAAGGATAATGAACATTAACAGAAGCATGTGGGCCCATCATGTAAATGGGGCAGATTATGTACTGCTTCCATAAGAGTCAGCAGCCAGGTGCTACTAATCAAAATGCACTGGATTTTCTAATCATCAGACTTGAACACCTGTATAAAACCAGAATTTTGGCAGTTTGGTCTGGAACATTCAGTTGTTTAATTAACACAATGCCAAAATCATCCCATGAATGGATACCCCAGCAAGATCAGACTGCACATTGCTCAGAGAAATAGGAAAAAACCCAAAAGCTACCTCTCCAACTCTACAGGCCAGTTAGCATGTTAAATCTTCAGGTGCATGACTATAGAAGAAAGCTGAACAAGTATGGCTTGTTTGGAAGGGTTTTCAGGAGAAAGCTTCCTCTCTTTAAAAAGAACAGGCAACACAGCTTAAGTGAAATCTGAACAAACCACAGGACGTCTAGAACGATGTTCTTCAAAGTCAAAGTGGAAACATTTGGCCATAATGCACAGCCACAAAACCAAACAGAGCATTATCAGCTTAAATACTTCATGCCAAGTGTCAAAGGGATGAAATCCTTGGCTTGTTTTGCAGCCATGGGACCTGTAGTCATTAAGTCGACCATGAACTCCTCCGTATGTTAAAGTATTCTAAAATCAAATATGTGGTCATATATGTGTCAGCTGAAGCTTGGCCGTAACTGTGTCACGGAACAGGACAATGATCACAAGCACAGCAACAAATCTACATCAGGATGGCCGAAAAGAAAAGAATCAAGGTGTTACAATGGTCCAGTCAAGTGTAGACCATAGTTAGAAGAGTAAAGAGCATTTTATGATTTTATTGAACAGTGTCAGCAAAAGAAAAAAAAAGGAAACTGTTAAAAAAAGAAAACAGTTACAAACTGAGGAGAAAGTGTATTTTAAAACATTTATTCTTCACCGCACACTGCTTACACTCAAACCTCTGCATGTTTCAGGCAGTCACCAACATATTCACGCTTCTAAAAATTGCAGGTGTCAAAAATTGTCTCATGACTAAAATGAAGTGTAAATGAATGCCACCTTGTGAAGGATTGCCTCCAGCTCACTGATCCTATCTGTTAACTGCTGATCTTTGGAGCGAAGCACCTCCAGCTCGTTAGCAAGTTGTCTCTTCTCCTCCCTGACAAAGGTTAGTTCCTGGAGCTGACGCTCGGTCTCCAAGTTCTGGTAATCTTTCTCCTGGACAAGAAGAGAACATGGAGTAAATGCCTATCTCACTTCAGATGAATGTAAAGAAAAAAAGTATGAAAAATTAACTGCCAAAAAAGCAACAACAACAACAACAATATTTGCATATTTGAAGACTACTAATTAAGACATTTTGACTGCTAAGTCATCAAGAGCTAACTTGTCAAAAGTTAACATGGTAAAAGCTCACGTGATGCAGCTTCTCCACTTTCTCCTCCAGATGTTGAATTTTGCTCTGCATCGAGTCCACCTGCTCTCTCCTGGCAGTGATCTCCTTCTGCATGTCCAAGGCTACCTGGAGGCCTGAAGTGGAGTCAAACCCATGGGACAGAAAGATGGCAATATAAATAATCACAGAGCTCTTCTTTAGGGTGGATTACAGGGTAGGGAATTACAGATTACATCTCTCAGACTGAAATGAAGCACAGGAGGTCAGAAAGTGAATTGAATAATTTTCACTAATATTAAATTTTTTGTTCTCTGAAATGCAAAATGTCTCTGTGATACTAAAGGTCGCTAACGTGAAAGTACTTCACTGTAATCTGTACACCTGACCAAATATTTATGAAAATCACAAGCAGTTCTTCAGACTTTTATTTGTTCATGAAGACTTTTAAATTAAGTTGCATTTTAAATTATAAACATTGATCAAACCATGTCTGTCAGCCCCTTTGAGGGTCCCCAAGGTGCTCTGGATCTGATCTAGCTCATCGTGGGCGTTCCTTATCTGACTCTGAAGATTCAGCACCACACCCTCATGCTCCTCGTTCTTACAGCTGTGCAGCCGTTGCAGCTCCTTGTGCTCCTCTGAAATTGTGCCCGGACAAACACGTGTTACGTCCAGAGAGAGAAATAGACGGTAACACATAAGCAAACACACACCACAACAGAAGGGCTTGGTTAACAGTGTAAACATACCAAACATAATTCTTTGCTTTCTTAACACAGCAGGACGAGAAGATAATTTGATTAGACTAAAAGCCAGGAGAGCTAAAGTTTTTCGAGAAACACCTCCATGGTCTACACAGTAATTCCTGGTAAATGGAAGGCTTGACTTCAGCAGTTTATTGATTAGAGGTATCAGACCGCCCAAAGATGGATGCTTAGCTTACAGGGTTTACACAGTGTTCCTACACTTAACAAAACGTTTTGCATTCTCCTGTCGTTGTTGTCCATTTGATAAGAAATAATGTGTTTTAAAATTGAGAAAATTAAGCCGTCTTCAGTGAGGGTCATTGATATGTGCAGGAAAACCCTGAATATAGTAAAAATGTACTTTGCCAGCTTACTATTCTCTGCAGCACATTTCAGACATGTCTATTTTAACCTGGACACTGATACTTAGGTTAGTACTGTAATGAGGGCAAGGGAACAAGGTCACCCTGGTAAAAGAGATTTAATTTCAACAGGAATTCCTCTTAAAATGAAAGCTAAAAACAAACAAACACATAAATAACTATCCATCTCCCCACTCAGTAACAGAACAGAGCCTCAAGTCAGTAGGGTCTATCATTCAAGGTAATCAAGCACAAAACTTCAAACACTTCTCTGTGCTTACTATGAAGGTATTTTTGAGCGTTATCTAAATTAAATTCAGTTTCATTGGTTAACACCTGAATGCAACTGTAATAACTTTAATCTATTTGCTGGCTTTTGCCAAAGAGAAGTTTTTAAACAGCTCTTTTTTTTCTCCCTGGGAATCAGACTCTTACCAAGATTACAAGATTACAATGCTCAAAGTCTGAGTGTCTGAGTGGAATGCCTCTCTTACAAAATGTAAAGCCTTTTTTAAGATATTCTATTGCATAGTGTGAGACAAACTGCATGTCACAGACAGTAAGGGTGTAACAATTCTCCTAAACCACAATTTGGTTAATTACACAGTTTTCTTTAAAGGGAATGAATAACAAGAAAAAAGGCAGACTTGTGTTAACCACAGATCACTTGATCATTACTGTCAACAGAATCATCATTAATCAGCTGAACAGCATCTTTAAACTTTCATCACACTACGCTTTAACCAGTCACCTTATTTCACTGATTGTGAAACAGGGTACATTCAACTCACTAGTAAGGCTGACTAACTGCACACGTCGCAGTTCCAGCTGGGTGGTAAGCTGCTGTTTCTCCAGAGTCTCCTCCCGGATGCGCTGGCTCTGCTCAGCCACAGAGGCCTCGAGCTGTCGTCTCTCATGCTCTACAGCAGCCAGGTGTGACTTATGGCGATCTACCTCAGCCTTACCGGCAAATGGAAATAGAAAAAAAGAGAAAACGTGGCATTAGGACATGTCAACAGGAAAAAGAAAGGGAAAAATGTGTTTTGACCTAATACTTGCTTCTGACCCTTAGCTGCTGCATCTCCAGCTTGTGCTGGTTGAGCTGGTTGCTGAGGAGGCTGTTCTCCTGTTGAAGATCGTCGATGGTGCAGCTTTGTTGGACTGTCATCTGGATGCTGCTCTCGATCTGGAACTTTAGAAGATCTATCGTCTTCTCTCTATCACTCAGCTTCAGCTTCAATGTCTCTTGTTCTATCTGCAGGGTCTGGCACTGACTCTGAGCCTCTTTTAACCTGTTAAGATGCTAAAAAAATATTTAAGCCTGAATTCACTGAAAATGGTGATCTCCCCCCCCCCCTCAAAAAAATAAATAAAAAACATTAAAAATATTCTCTCTAAAGAAAAAAAAGCACCTGACACAAACACATTTTCTTAAGTGTATTACTTGATGAGTTTCTTGTTGCTTTAAGTGGAATTCTTTGTCTTTCTCCCACAGGAGTTCCTGGGATTTCCTTCCCTCGTGGTCCCTCTGCTCCAGCAGGGCCTCTAGGCGGGTTTTCTCCTCCCCAGCTTGGTGAAGCTGCTCCTTAGTCACCTTCAGCTGCCCTCGAAGGACCTTTAATCCCTCCTGGAGCTCACACTGCTGCTGGTCACAGCACCTCTGGATAAAGCAGGAAGCACAGTGAGTTGCCTGCACTGGAATGGGCAAAAATTATAATCTTTTGGAATTTTACACATTAAAGCAACCCTCTCTGAACGTTGCGAACTGCTCCTTACATAATAAGATTGTGAGTATAGTAAATCATGAGGCCAAAATTAACAGCAACCTTGTTGAATCCACATGGGATAAGTGGCCAACTGGAAATGACAACTACTGAGTCCAATTAGCTTTTGTGTCTTTAGATGGCATGTGGGAAAAAACTTTATTCGTTACACAACACTAATGCCAAGCGGGAGACAGCAGTTGCCCAGTGTATGATCAGTGTATGCCTAAATAGCTTGTTTGGGTGACTGAAAAATCACCAGAGAAAACACTGTATGTCCTTTCCACAGCCTTTGGCAACACATTTTATTTATCAAATAACAGGAAAATACAAAGACTTCTTTTAACTGAGGTAACACAGGCTCATTACCTCAATGATAAAAAGAAAGAAATCATGCTTCCATCCTTAGTTAATGCCCAAAGGCTAACTTTAAGACAGAAAAATCCCCAGGCCTCTTGGATAGTGTTGTTGCTTTGTAATTTGCATACCCAGTTACATGCAAATTACATCGTGGCTCAAGAGTTGGGAGTTTGCCTTGTAATCAGAAGGTTGCTGGTTCGAGCCCCGACTCGGACAGTCTCGGTCGTTGTGTCCTTGGGCAAGACACTTCACCTACTGCCTACTGGTGTTGGCGCGATATGGCAGCCTCGCTTCTGTCAGTCTGCCCCAGGGCACCTGTGGCTACAACTATAGCTTGCCTCCACCAGTGTGTGCGACTGGGTGTGTAAAGCGGTTTGGGGTCCCTAGGGGGGACTAGTAAAAAAGCGCTATACAAATACAGGCCATTTACCATTGTTTTTTACATATTGCCTCACAGCAACAATGAACTCCAGCCTTCTAGTGTTGGCATTACAGAAAGACCTGATCAGTCAGGATGTTCAAACTTCAGTTGCTATAAAGGAATTTTTTGCCCTATTGTATAGATGGCGGTGCAGTACATAAGAACAGTATGAAAATATTATTTATTACAAGAGGGGTGGTACAGGCTCAGTTTATACTGCCTTAGTAACCTTAAAACCCATCCATTTATAAAAAGCCTCCTTCTGGTTTTGCTCATTGTCTTTGACCACTCCCACCTACATCTAAAGACGTTTCACAAGCAGATTAAATAAATTACATAATTTTACCTAAACTTGACACAAAGTTTAATCCAGCATAACCACTGTACTTTAATACACCGACATAACAGTTTATGCACAGAAGCAAGACTGTGGTACCACACCTTATGTTGTTTAAGCTGAGAATGAAGTTCCATTGCCTGTTGCAATGATTTGTCTTTTTCTTGCTGAGCACTCAAGAGCTGCGTCTGAGCCTCACTTAGCTGCTGCTCCAGACCACAAACCTACAACATGACAAAACACATACGCAAACATAAACACATAAAAAAGACACATACTGGCCATTTACTGGTGCTGCTTCTCCACATCCAAGCAGCACAGTTCAGAGAAGTGAATTTATATCTGCCTGACTTAATAACTTCATCTTTTCAACATCATCTTTACCTTATCTTTAAGGCTGGAAAAGGTTGACTCCAATTCTCTGGCCTGATACTCGTGCAGTGAGGGCGGTCTCACGGTGAGTTTTCTGGGTATACAAATTGTGAGTGAATACTGTCATATTGTCTGACAGGTTTACCGTAATACAGAAACCAGCAGGGAGTTATCACTGCACTGCAAACTACCTGATGAATAATAAAAAGAAGACATTTTTTGACAGCCACTTACTTGAGCAATTCCACTTTGGCACACAAGTTGAAGCTGTTGTCTTTTGATGAGCTCAGTATGTCAGTCAACATCGCCATCTCCTGGCCAAGAGTTGAAATGAGGTGTTCCAGTCTAAGTTGACACATTTTGCACAGGGTTTATTTACACGGTTAAGGTAGGGCACGGCAACTTTTTAAGTTTACTTTGTTTCTTTGATGGCACACAAGAACTAAAGAGAAGTAATAAAAAGAATAGCTATGATTCAGTAAAGAGTTTGTTAATCACTAAAGGCAAGAATTTCTCAATTTTGTTTCTGACAAGAAGATGACAATCATTATGTTTGAGCATATTTTCAACAGAATAACTTAAACCACCTGCTCCATTGAAAAAGAAAAAAACAACTGCTACACTGAAGTTGGTATTTATACTATAAATATTCTTCAAAAGTGACACAAATTATGGCAAAAATCACACACAAACATTCTGATAATTTATCATGTAAATTTGCTGCTTTACTTTGTATTTTGTGTGAGTGAATGGAAGATCTTTAGCTTTTATACAACAGGTTTGACAAACCCAGCTCTAAGAATCTGTGATGGGCAGTTGTTGACATTCTGTAAATGACAGAATTCACTGATTAGTTAGGAAAATGATATACCTTTCTTGTTCAATTGCTCCACTGTATTCCTTGTTCCCCATCTGTTCTTCTGACTGATATGAAACAGAAAGAAAAAAATCATGAGAGTCATATTTTTTTGCAAAATACACCCATTATTGTACTCTACTGAATGCTATCACTTACCAAAAAAGGCCTCCCCTGTAGCTTGTCATTGAGATCCACATTTGCCTTATTAGGAATAAATTGCTGCGTTTTGCGATTCTCGTGTTTAGTGCCGGTGACTGAGTGCTCAGATTGTTTCCCATCCAATGTATGATACACCTCCTTTATGGTCTCCTCCAATGTTTCAACTTTCCTATTAAGCGCGACTGCCTCATTCTCCATCTCCTGCAGCTTCTTGTCCCTCGACCTTTTGAGTTTCTGAAGCTCTTCCAACAAGCACAGCATCTTTTCCATCTGATCAACGTGTTTCCTCGAATCCTTTAATCTACAAATCAAAAGATTTGTGGGTCAAAGTGATTCAGGCATTTTATTTTATATATGTAGAACTGTATCTGTGTTTTCACCTCAGGTCAGACAGGGCATCATTCTCCATCTGGACTTTATGCAGCTCAGTTTTCAGGTTTGTGATGGCTTTCTGAGGACAGCATGTTTCTTGTTCAGCTTGATTAACTGTCTGTGTTTGGGGAGATGAAACATAAAAGATACATAATGCAGAGAGTGCACTACCCTCCTCTGCTATTAACATCACACATGACCAAACTATTACATAAGATTAATGGCTGCAATAAAATATGAACTTTGTTGAGCTGCAAGTCTGACAGCTGCTGAAGGCAGTCATCCATTGCATTTTCTAACACCTGCTTTCCAGGAGAGCTGATGTCCCTTTGGGCTACTTCCTGGTTTAAAATATCCAGACCAAAGACCAAAGGCTGAGTCACTGCCTGCTGGTGGGTTGGAAGAAGGGAGGAATCTCCAGGAGAGTCATCTGCCAAAACAGCAACAGATGTTTAAAACACTCAGAGCGTACACTGTCACTGTTAAGATAGGGTGTTTGTTTATGTTGAATTCTTTCCCTTCATATCTGTGTATGCATGCAAGTTAGAGCGGCATAAACAAGATGTGTGAAAACACTTGTACTTACAGGTATGAGGTTTAATATCATGGCAGCTTTGTCCAGGTGACCTACAGCTGCCGCCAAATCTCTCCAGAACCACCTTAGTTGCATTTTCCACCTCTTCTTGTAGTCTTTGGGTTTCTTTGGTGCGGCGATCAAGCTCATCACTGTCAATACATAGAAGCTAAGGCTTAGACTAACTCACACAGTGATTTGTTTACTAATAGTACCCACTGCAGAAAAGCCTGATTTATTTTCTTTGATCAAAACAGAATGTTTTAAGCCTAATCGTTAAAGCTGTGAGGAAGACAGCCATGCATCAAAACCAGGACCTGGTTCCACAGGAGAGGATAGCTGAAGGCTCTGCCTCCCACTTTACTTAAAGCACAGTGAACCACAAGTAAGCCTGACAGGGCAGTCTTACAATGAAGTGCTCTGTTAGGATAATATGGTACTATGAGGTCTCTAAGATATTCAATTTTGGCTTCAACACGGAGCCAACACGGGACAAATGCGATCTCTCTTTCCAGTCCCTGTTAATACTCTTGCTGCTGTGACTTGGATGACGATTTGATGATTTGGATGCTTTTTCAGGGAGATTTTAGAACAGCCGGATTAATAGGAATTATAACAGTCCATCCAAGAGTGGCACATGCATGAACTACCTTTCAGTATCACTGTGAGACAGGACATATATAATCTTGACAATACAGTGCAATAGAATGAAAGAAGGAAGTCTAAGTTCTTTTTTAATGTTTATCTTTCATTGGGTCTGTCCTTTAGCATCGTTGGGACAAAAAACGTAGAGCGCGTCATTTTTTCAGTGCAAAAGCTGTTACGTTTGGGTGAGGAACCTTACCTCAGCTCCTCCAGTGTCACACTGTTGAATCTCAACCGAAGAGGGCCATCATGGGGATCTATAAAGTAAATAGGAACCGTCCAAGTTACTGAAACAAAGTTTAGCATACTAACAGGCAATACTTTGCTTACTTAGCTTACCAGCGGTTCCAGTTCCTGCCGCTGTTGCTGTTCTATCTTTCGCTGCGGAATGGTATCGTAAACCGTCAGTGCCACTATTGATGGAAAGCCTATAGCTCTGGGGCTCAGAGGGCTGGGACCCCGTGGAAGACATCTCATTTTTATGTCAAGTCATTGATTAAGACATTTACAAGAACCTGCAAATGACAACTGCTAACAAGTTGCTAGAGCGTGCAGTTTCATCACCATGGAAACAGCATCGGTGGTAGTGACGTGTCATGCGCAAAAGCGTCGGCTCTAATCGGAAGAGCCAACTCCCATCATATTTGCCAAATAAAGATAAAATATGAGGCTACAGATGGTAATATATTAAGAGCCATTGGGAGCCAAAAGAGCCAGCTCTTCTTTGGGAGCCGTGCCACAAGAGCCATCACTAATCCGTAGCTAATTTGGCCGACGTAGTTGAGCGGTCTTTGAGTGTAACCGTTAAAATATAATGACAGACTTGTATGTGAAAGTCAGAACCGGTGAACTATAAGTTTATCGGTTAAGTGACCGTAAACACGAGGCAAAACATAAGTACTGCCGACGACTGTTACCGCCAACAGGCACCTTTTTGTGCCACTTTGTGACGCAAACAGGCAAGACGTTGCGTTTCTAGAGATGCATGATGGTTAAAGTAGTTTTCCCCAGCAGGTCCGGAGCTGCTTGTTTATTACGGGCGGCGGGGAGGGGGTCGTCGCTCTTCGACGGTGATCGAGGTCTTATTTTGTTATTTCCCGTCAATCATCGCAATCAAAATGGAAACATGGAGGAGTGAAATCTGAATTGAAGTCACGGAGCTGTTACTATCCTGCACGCCTTCCGCTCCTGGGCAAGGTAAAACGACTGCTTGATTAGCGCTAGCTAAGTTAGCTTACACTGGAGTACTTTGTGTGGGTGACGCCCCCCGAATGTTTTGGGTTTTTTTTGGCAATTATTGATATTTTTGTTTTTCAAAACACAATTTCTAAAACCCAAAAGAAGGAAATAGCCTAGCTCTATTAACTCAGCCCCGTCTGTAATATGAAATCATCTCCCTGTTTGGATTAGCCCGGTGACCTAGTTTCAGGTCAGTGGTCATTTAGCTCAAATATCTACATCTACTTCGATTTGGTGGTGGTTTAGTAGTTGTGCTTCGGCATATTTTATGCATTCACTTAATAAATCACTTATAATATTGTAACGATCGTCAGGTTATATACCAGATTATTTATTTATTTATTTATTTTTTCGTAGGGATACCGGACATCCTGTAGGTGTGGTTTAGGAGGCAACAGTTACAGTCAACATAGGGTTACTCTTGACAGTCTCTTGGATTTTAATGGAAAATAATAAACAAATATTACACTGTGTTGTTTTCCAGATGAGGGATCTTCAGGACGTTGACAGTTTGCTCTTGAAAGAGTTGAAGTCATGCTGTGCGACAGAGTACAACTTTCTTCCCAGGGAGACTGGCCTGAAGTTGATGGAGTCTGCCTCCACAGAGGTAACCCACTGACCTACTTTTGTTTTTGTGGAGTTTTTTTTAGCTGTGTTTGCAGGCATATGTGTTTGCTAAAATGACTGCTATTTTCAGTGATGCCTTTCTAATATATAGTGGTACATTTGTAGAATCACAGCGGAGTATCTGCAAAATGCAGAGACACCAGAGTGGAAGAACTGTGGAGCCTGACCAGCTTCTTTGGCTACTGCACCCAAACTTTTGTTCAAGCTGTCAATTTACTTGATAGATTTCTCACCATTATGAAAGTAAGAATTCCAAGTTAAACACCAAGACTGCAACTGTGCATGTTTAATGTCCTTTAGTCTCCTTTGACTTTGATTAATTGGATTTTGGCTCATTTCTGTTGATGATAGGTGCAGCCTAAGCATTTGCCCTGTATTGGAGTTTGCTGTCTTCACATTGCTGCCAAAATGGTTGAGGAGGAAAGCAATGTCTCATCCACTCATGAGCTTATTCGCATCAGCCAAAGCAAGTTCACCGTGTCAGACCTGTGTCGTATGGAGAAGATCATCTCAGAGAAGCTCAGTGTGGAGCCCAAAGCAGTGACAGCCTTAACCTTTCTACACCTCTACTACTCAGCCTTCACATCCCTGTCTGCTGGAAGGTAAAAAATTTTTGTATTTACTTTTTCTTGTTGCTAATGCTGCTCCAGACTGATTGGAGCTGGTCAAATAGTTACTGCTGACTGAGGCTTGTACTAGCAGATCACATTAGGATTCCCTCTATATTTTAAGGGAGGAGATCCCAAGCATTGGGAGACTGGAAGCCCAGCTAAAAGCCTGCTTATGCCGGCTTGTTTTCTCTAAAGCAAAAGTAAGCAAGGTGACACTTTTACAGCATAGCAGCATTAGTTTGGAGTATCAGGACTAATTAACCTGTTCCTCTTCACAGCCATCCGTGCTGGCGCTGGCCCTCATTGCTCAGGAGTTTGAAGCCCTCCAGTCAGTCATGTTGTTGAAGACTGTCCAGCAGTTCCAAAGACATGTAAAGGTATGAAGAGAATAGGGTGCGGCAGCTAAATCCTCTTTCAAACAGTCAGTATTATTCCATCATAATATATTAGTAACAAGGGTATTATCAAAAATTGTATGATGATATTTTAGCTCATCGAGCTGAAGGTTTAATGTACTTATGAGTCAGGAGTCCGTCATCCATCCATGCATCTGTTCACAATTCACAAGAATTGCGACTCCTGCTACAATATTGGTCATTATTTAATCAGCCTTGCACATAATTATCACCTAATGCGTCTTCACCCAACTTTTGCCCAAGGTCAAGGTCACATTTGTAATTCTTTTCTTTCTTTCTTTTTCTTTCAATGGGCAGTAACTCGGGAATTGTGATAGAGCCAGATGCGCTTCCACATCCCTGATGTTGTGGTTTTTAATGTTTTGGCAGTTTCACTGTAGTCTTATCACAGCTGTGAAATGAGGATTTGAAGCTATTTTCTTCCAACCCGTTTGGCACCAACTTTTCTGTCTCCAGCCAAAAACATGTTGTCTTTGTTTCACCTATCCCTGTGTTTGGAGGAGCTGTCTCACCCCACTCAGCATGAAAGTCCAAACAGAAACGGTGCGACGAGACATGACTGCAAAACAAGTCTAATTTTGATTAAAACTGAAAAATTTACAAGCAGCAGACAAAGTTTCTCCCTTAATCTTTGGTATTTTGGCATATATACTATACACATCTGCTGTTATGCTACCTGGCTAAATAACTACCATTATCTAGCAGGCCTCTTGGCAGTGTAATCTTGTCAATGTGTCATTTTTAGCATCAGAAAAGAGCTAAAGAGAGTTGGTTGTGGGTTACTGGTTATGGTTGTTTATTAATATTTACGATTTCTATAAATAAAAAATGAGTAAGAGTGCACAGATAATACAGTGCCCCCTCTCAATGTTTCGCAGCAGACATGGTGACCACTAATATGCTTTTAAAACCCTTAAAAATCCAGTCTAACCTAAAAGTCTAACTTATAAACAAAAGTCAAGAGTAAATGTTACTCGCCCAGATGAAGCACCTGTATCTGGTGTGTAAACGTAGCCTGTTATATTTTTTAAAGATAATTGTGTTCAGAAAACTTTGCAGTTTGGCCGGTGTAATCCCACGGAGACTGTAAAATGTGTAAAATTACTTATTGTTGCCTGGCCAAATGCATGTAGAGTGCATGGGAAAACTGTTAAAAATATATATATTTTAAGGCCATTCCTATTTGTAACCTCTCAGATGTTTCCTGTTTTTCTTCTTCTCTTCAGATCAGTGACAGTGAGCTACTCCACTGGAAGGAACATGTGGCCAAGTGCATGGTGGAGTACCGCTCGAGCGAATGCAACAAACCAGACAACAAAAAGCTTGTTTGGATCGTGTCAAGGAGGACGGCTCAGAATCTCCAAACTAGTCACTTCAGTGTGCCCGGTCTGCCAACTATTCCCGAGAAAAGCTGGGATGAAAGCGAGAGGTTAATAGTTAATCTTTTCTACTTTCTTTGTGTTATAATGATTTCTCGGGTGTGCTGGGCTTCTTGGGAAACTAAATGGGATAATTATGGTAAAATCAGGTCAGAATATTTTCCACAGCTCATGTGTAGCACACAGCAAATGCATTCACATTAATGGAATGCAGTGGTTTTGAAGAGGTAGCTACAGGAAACACCACAGTCGATAGCAATAAACGCTTAGGAGTTTTAGCCGATCTCTTCTCATATCAGTGCAATCTAACATCGCACAGACTTTATACTAGGATACAGTTTATGTTAGACTGCTATGTTTATCCTTTGATCCTCTGTCCTGCATATCGACTCTCTCTAGTGTACATAATTTGACACACAATTCTCACAATAAAACATGCCCTAAAAAAGAGATATGTGCTCTATGGATGCAACTGTATTAAAAAGTGATGATAAGATGGATCAGCAGGTGAAAAAATAGATTTGCCTTTTATTTTTCCACCTAGCCTCCATACATGCTTATTGTATTTACTTTGTAGGAGGTTTTGTAAAGCTGCATTCAGATAACACAAATTTGTCCTTCACATATTAGTACTGACATGCATATTTTGCGTGTGTGTTTTGTTTTGTTTTTTCAAGATCCAGCAGGTTAGAGCCTGCAGAACCGCTGTGTACAAATGGCTTAAGAAAAGTCAAAACGTCATTTTTCAAGTTCCAATTTTACAGCAGAATTGTAAAAATGATTGGTTAAATATGTGCTGAAGACAAAATTATTCTCAATTAACTTTCAGTTAGGTTATGGTTAGCATTAATAGAACTCTGGACTCATTATTCCCTTAGTTGATTTCACTACTAAACCAAAACCAGAGACATTAAAAGAGTGAGGCGTGGCTCAGATGGTGGTAGAAATGTAGAAACTTCCAGAGGAAAATAAATACAAAGACTAACTTTACTCTGTGAGTTAGGACTATGCATTTTGAACCTGAATTCTAAGGGTTTTGGCATTCGCTATGTCAATTATGTTTTATCCTTTATTCATTTTTTAATGTTTTTTGCGCACACTAGCAGGGAAGCTACATCTACAAACTGTAGACAGAAACACACACCCAAAAATCTTATTATTAGTAGAAGGTCACCTACAAATATGATAAAACATCAGTCCCAGAAAGTTGATTCTGTTCATCTGGACGTAATTTTTTCTGACGCCGTGTCCAGGTGAACAGATTCAACTTTCTGGGATTGCTTTATCTGACTGGCTGAGCATGCATCAAAACGTAGAACATCACTCACTAAAATTGAACAGTGAAGACTCCACTTCACTGAGTCACATTACCCAAAGTGAGGCAGAGCGATTAGCTAAAGCTGCTTGTGATGGGACACTGTCCTATTATGTGAAGCAGCCACACCCTTAATTCCACCATCAGCTTCACGTAGCCACGAGAGGCACTGCAGTTTTTCTGCTGCAGAGGTTGCTGCTTGTTTAAAACCTTATTTTAGGTCAAATCAGGAAAGCTTCTAGGTGTTTTTCTATCAGATATAACAGATTCTGTTCAAGATTAAGATTTTATCCAGCAGTAACCAATGAAATCAAAGTCAATTTGGAAAATGCTATAAAAAATAACGGTGCTGGTGCTGTTTCGAGTGGGACTTTGCTTAAATCCCATTCAAAATGACTGTAAGTAGGGTTGTAACGATTAAACAAAGGAAGCATTGAGTATTAATGCTGTCTTGTCTCATAGCGAGGACTCCTGTGAGGACATGAGCTGCGAAGAGGACAGCCCATGCGGCTCGTTAGGAAGCGACGGTGAAGGAGCCTTCTTCCCTTCCACTTTTCTCAACTGCAGAGAATAACGACTCCCAGTTGTGCAGTAACACCAGATGTGTATTTGTCCCCTGAACTGTAACAGATTTCAGGGCAGACCTGTGTGTTTCACTTGTGTATCGTGTATCTTATGTATGCCAAGTGACGGGTTTGGATTATTAAGTGCCTGTGTTAATTCATTTTACTGTTATTCTGATGTAAAACAAACTAAAAAACAAAAACATATCATAATAGTGCAAAATCGAAATTTGCAATATCTCGGCAGCTCAATGGCAATACATGTGAATGTCTTCTGTTTGTGTCTAAACTCGACACATTCCAGGAAAACTAGTGAGGCACAAGTAACAACTTTTGGATGTCAGTAATTAGACACCTTCACTGTTGAGTACCAGCTAACACACTAGCACATCCACATCCTTTTATTGTTTCTTAATATATATTATATGCCACACATACTCACAGTATTCTGCAGATGTCAGTGTGCTAACTAACAAATGTTATTCTAATGTGAAATATATGACGTTGTGGTGGGAAAATACCAGCCTGTAAATGCATGGATGATTTTTAATATGTGACAGTGAATGTTTTCATGTTTACCAAGATAAGCTTACTGAAAAAAAACGTTTTAAAAAAATGTACATAACATGTAAAAAAAATAAGAAAAAAACATGGTGCTTAATGTGTATTGTATTAAGATATAATGTGAAATATGTTGGAAGGTCAGTAATAATCCCTCCAATTAAAAAAATACTTTTTAAGTGTTTTGTTCTGTTTTTATTTTCTTACTTTTTGTCAAGTCTTATCATTTTAACCTCTAAGATTAATTCAGTTAGATTTGTTTTTGTCTCAAAGTGTATTATGAAGACCCTACAACCCTTATAATGGCAAAAAAAATAAAAAATAAAAACCCCCAACCCAACATTCAAATGATCACCTTTGAGCAGCACTTTCCGACAGTGGGGGAAAAGAAGTCTCTTTTAACAGGAAGAGAGCTGCTGTCTTGGGCTAGTAGGTGAGGGGAAAGAGAAGAGACAAAATAGAAGAACAAAGCTGTAGGAGAGAGTAGACATGTAACGCATGACATGGAGAAGTGGCAGATAACTGAAGGACTGAGAAAAGGGTTTTAATGTAATTTTTAAAAATAATTTTAAGAATATTGAAAGAAAGCAGTTCTACATATTTGTTTAATGTGGATGTGAAGATTCTACACCGGGAACAGGCTCAGTATTGTCCAAATTTAGACGTAACTGCTGGTTTGTTTATTTGCGTGTTTAAAAGTGGAATCACGGCCCTTGAAGGGAGTTTTCTGTATTTTTAGCTTTTTTTTTTCCTAATATTTTTACTTGTGTTTAGTGTGTTTTGGGTCACAGAATCACATGATGCCTTCAGATTCCATAGTTTAGGATGACCTCAGTAAGGGGGTATAGCTCAGTGGTAGAGCATTTGACTGCAGATCAAGAGGTCTCCAGTTCAAATCCGGATGCCCCCTTCTTCTAACAAAATAGATGTTGCTATAGAAAATAATCTGTGACGAATGAGTAATTTGACTTGCTGATATTACAAATAGATATATCTATTATAAATAATAATGCACTACAAAACTGAAACTAGCTCACAGAATGATCAAGAAACTGACCTCACAGCTAGTTTCAGTCATTGTGCAAAGGTACTGTTTATAAGGTTGGGGACACCTGCAGTCAGCTGAGACTGACGAAGTCACTTTGATGAGTGACAAAACGTTTCTCCCACTGAAAACGCTACGTCCAGATGAACAGAATCAACATTTGGGATTTACTTACCTGGATGATTGAGAATGCATCAAGACAGTTCAACACCTCCAAATTTAGAATTATGTTCTTTAAAGCTTGAATTTGACTTGATTTGATACATGGAGTCCTTCTTACCACTGACGTTAAAAGTAATTTAAGATTAATTTTAGAAGCATGTACCTTGAGGAGCTTCAAATAGTATGAAACCCATGCTATCTCTCTACTGCATAGCGTTGCCCTGAGGCAACAAACCACATTTTCATGCCTTACACTGGCCCTTCAAAAAAAAAACTTTTTTTTTTCAAATAATGCTACCAGGCACATGTCTTTCCAATAAAATGATGAGTTGAAGGTGGTGTGACTTTCATTTGGGGGGGGACCCCTTTCTGCAAGCTGCACTACATGAGAGACATCTCCATTAGGAGGCAAGATAAAGATCACTATTTTACAAATAAGTGAAATAAATGTATATTAAAAAATACTTGTATGTGCATGAATATGTTAAGAAGCATATTTGATTGTTTGTTCTACTTTTTAGAATGTATTTATACTGTGAAAATGTTAATTTTCATTCGTTGCCTCAAGGCAACACTGTGCAGTTAGCCCATTTTTCTTCCGGCAATATAATGCATTTGCATATGTGTGTAGAGATGTGTTTGTGTGCATTTATATGATCATAGTCAATGTTTTTTACTTTACAATCTACTCATAATTACAGGACATGGATGTGAATACCTTTTATGGAAGGAAACCAAGGGAATGTGCACTTTCTGTCCTCAGAAAGTGAGGACAGTGAGCTTTCAGGGAGTGATAGTAAAGTAAAGGAGTGGATCTCTGAATGAGGTTTGAGGGACACTTAGGAGCTCAGGGGTCAGTTGGTAAAGTAACTGTGTCTGTGTGTGTGTTAGTGGCCACGTGGCAAGCAGGTCTGGCCCGGATCTGGTATCAAGTCGGCACTGCTGGCTGACTTCTGGCATGATAAGACGTATGTCATCCACATATGGGCCAGGCCTTGCATGGATGGCACTGTCTATGTGATGGCATGCCATATCTGGCTTGGTTGTGGTTTGGTTTATGAGGCCCAGGCCTACAGAAAAAAGGTCTGGCCCAGATCTGGCATCAAGCTGGCACTTCTGACTGACTGGTGTTTTGGCAGAGTGTATATCAACCAGATATGTGCCAGGTCTGGCAATGATGCCACTGTTTATGTGATGGCGTGCCATATCTCAGGTGGTAGAGCAGGTTACAAACTGATTGAAGGTTCGTGGTTTGATCCCTGGCTCCTCCAGTCTGCATGTCAAGAGTGTGAATGTGTATGAATGTAGTTAGGAAGCACTCAGTTAAGTGAAAGTCAGTGAATGTGACATGTTGTATAGAGCACTTTAAGTAATCTGGGAGAGTAGAAAAGCGCTATATAAAAATCAGTCCATTCACTGTCTGAGCAGAGTTTCAGCATGTTACTTTTGCACTGTTTTGCATGTTCTGGCACGTTGTTATTGCATGGCTTGATTAAGGTACACATTAGGCTGACATCTGGGGCCAGAGCTGAAACTGTTCTGGGCCAGCACAGGGCCAGCAGTGTGTCTACAACTGGCCCGTGGCTGCACACCACCAACAGATGGCCCACATACCGCAATGAATGATGGCCCTTTGGTGGCCCAGATCAGGTTTGCCAGAAGTAATCCACACATGGGCCAGCACAGGACCACCAGTGTGTCTGAAACTGGCCTTATGCTGGCCCATGTGTGGGCCACCTCTGGCAAACCAGGTCTGGGCCACCAAAGGGTCGTCATTCTTTGCGGTATGTCGGCCATGTGTAAGCACATTGTGTGGGCCTGATCCGGGCCATACCAATTTTGCTGTGTGTGTGTGTGTGTGTGTGGTCGTGTATTACTTATTGTTGTGGGGACACAAATTTGTTTACACACTCACATTGTGAGGTCTCGCCTACTTTATGAGGACAAATTGCAAGGTAAATCACTCAATTTTAGGGTGAAGGCTTGAGTCAGGGTTAGGGTAAGGTTCAGGCAGGGACTTGTGATTGGTAGGATCAGGATAAGTCTCCAGGAAATGAATGTAAGGTTTTTGGGTTTTTTTGTTTTGTTTTTTTGCCTGTCCCATTTGGCTCTTTTGCCATCAGAATTATTGTCTAAAGGCAAAGAAAGATGCCCAACAGATTTACTTTACCAAATGGTCCATTTGATTCACCTTTTATTGTTTATTTTATTTTCACTTGCTGAATACGGGACAGACTTGACTGGGGGAAAGAAGGGGAGAAAGAAAGAGGGAAAGAAAAACAGCAGAGAAGAGGGACGGGGGAGAAGGGCAAAAACCAAAAACCAACAGAATAAGCAGACAAAAACACAAAAAAATAATACATATATCGATCACCTGGATCACCTGTTGAGAAAGAAAAAAGAAAACAAGCAGAAGAAAACGAGAGTAATAGAATAAACAACATCACAATGATATATGGGAATATGACAGTAAATACTAAATATTAAACATTATTGTCCAGCACGTAAGATCGACAGCGCACAGTGTGCTTTGAGGTAGGAGCCAAAAAGGGTGTAGTTTGTGTGTGTGATCACCCGTGTGTACACCTGTGAGCATGGACACGCTTGTTTTTTAAAAGGTTCCTTCATCCCAACCCAACTTCAATCTGCTAGAGGGTTTGGGGGGGAAATGAATGTAAGTTAATGTAATGTCCCCAAAAGTGATGGAAACACAACGTGTGTGTGTGTGTGTGTGTGGCACGCGTGCATGGGCTTAGGGTCAAATATTGGATGTATTTTGGTGTTTTATTGTTCTGTGAAATGTTTACATTGTTTATTTATTTGTTCATCCTTGTTGTACTAATACAACTTATTATAGAATAACTTGGCGTTTTACTATCCTTATCGCACAGTGTTGCCTTGAAGCAACAAACCAATATCTGTTTGGGGAGGGGCAGGGTGTCAAATTTTATGATTGATATATTATTAGGGACCCTAAAGTTCCCCCAAAATAGGGAGAAATATTTTTTTCCCCAAAAATTAAAAAGTCATGCAGTAGTACTTATCTATAGACCCAGACTCTTATTAGTCAAATAAATCACTTGGATTTTACTTTCTTTTCACTTGAGCCTCAGTGCCAAGATTCCAGTGGTAAAGCTCAGTGGTAGTGTTCAACTGTAGATCGCTTGAGAATCAGTGTTAATGATGCAGAGCTGCTTGTTGTAGGGGGTGTAGCTCAGTGATAGAGCATTTGACTCTAGGTCAAGAGATCTCCGGTTCAAATCTGGATGCCACCTTTTTTTTTTAATATCCCTTTTTAAGTATTAGGTTTGTACTACAGGAACTCTTTAGCTTAAACTATGTATCTATCTATCTATCTATCTATCTATGTATTTATCTATATAATTCCTGTAGTACAAACCTGATACTGTTGAGTTGGATTGTTTGTTAAACAGTGATACATAGACATGGCCAATAAACACAATTCTGATATAAAAAAAGGGGGCATCCGGACTTGAACCGGAGACCTCTTGATCTGCAGTCAAATGCTCTACCACTGAGCTATACCCCCGAAATCCCTGTTAATCACTGCTATTGTAGAGAGTCATTGAGAGGCACACACTATAGGTCACTGCAGATCAAGAGTTCTCCTTTAGAAGATTCAAAAATCACACTCTGCAGATCCATTAACAGTGTTGGGGAGTAACGGAATACATGTACCGCCGTTACGTATTTAAAATACAAAATATGAGTAACTGTATTCCGTTACAGTTACTGTTTAAAAAGGTGGTATTTAGAATACAGTTACTTTGTTGAAATAAATGGATTACACGGCGGTACTTCCCTGTTTCATATTGTGGCGGGTCAGGCCTGTTTGGGTTTTGTTTGACAGCTACGTTCTGTTGTTCCAGGTGGCAGCGTTACGGTTGCCATGGTTACAGGGTGACGCTCTCTCTCTGTGTGTTTCCTGGGTGAGAGAGGCCTTTTTGTTGTTGTTGTGCTAAGCTAGTAGGCAGAATGCTACAGGTATAGCTCTAAAGAATGTAGCATCATGGGCAGTGTAGTCCGTGCTGCAGGGAGAATGGACTGCCATACACGTTATGTGTCTGTGAGCGAGGGAGGGAGAAAAAGGAAAAGTACAGCTGTCATCGAGCAGAAACGGGAGCTGGAAGCATGTAAATATAATAATAACCACTGCAGCCAAGAAGAGAGCCTGACGAGCCCAGTTGTAAGTAAGCTATTAAGACTCGACTGTACACCGTGTTCGTGTTTTCCTCCAAAAACAATAAGTTCCGTTGGAGCAGCCTTTCAATGCCTCTCTCTGTCTCTCGCTAGCAAAGTTGACCCAGACAACAAAGTAAAGCTAGTTTTCGGCTACGAGCCCGACATGAACCCACCGTATTAGCCAGAGGTCCCTTTACTACGGTTCGGAGCCGCGGACCTTCAGTAACAGTAATAAATCACAGCAATAGTACATTCATGTAGTTGTAAACAGCATGATAATATATTAAGTAATCCAAAGTATTCTGAATACGTTACTCTCATTGAGTACCGTAACGGAATACGTTACAGAATACATTTTGGGGCATGTATTCTGTAATCTGTAATGGAATACATTTTAAAAGTAACCTTCCCAACACTGTCCATTAATCTAATAGCACTTAAGGTCTCTCTATAAAAGAGCAAAAGTAAATCCTTCCTGCCTGTCAACCTGTAAAAACATCTCTGAAAGGCAGATAAAATTCTTAATGTCAGCTGTTGTCCAACAGTGTACCAGTGTGCTAACACTGGCTAAAGAAGGAGGACATGCAGAGGCTTTATTGTGACAATAAGGATATGATGATATGTGAGCAGGTGATCTGCTCCTCTTACACTTTTTAGCATTTATTTTTTGTTCTTAATCCTGACCTGCGTTTGCTTTTGTTTTGCATACATTTCAGCATCAAAAAGACAGTAAGAGTATTAAAGAGGGTGCAGAGGAAATTCAAGCAGTTAAAAACCAGTATATAAAACCTATTCCATTAACTTTGTTTGTATGATCGCAAATTGCTTTCACCCTAATAAATTACTCAGCCTTTACCTGCTTTTCATTTGAGCTTCAGTGTTGAGATTAAATATCAGAATGCATTAGAAAACAAGCCCAGAGCGCCACAACTGAAAGATGAGACCCCAAGTTCCACACTGTGTGCAGTCATACACAGGGGGGGATAACTCAGTGGAAGAGCACTGCAGATTATATTGTCTCCAGTTCAAATCCAGATGTCTTGTTGTTTGTGTTACTGTTTAACAATCAAAATCGACGGTATCAGGTTTGTACTACGGGAACTCTTCAGCTTAAACTATATATCCATCTATCTATTTATCTATATAATTCTTGTAGTACAAACCTGATACTGTCGAGTTTGATTGTTTGTTAAACAGTGATACATGATGCATATGCATGGCCAATAAATGCAATTCTGATATTAAAAAAAATGGGGGCATCCGGACTTGAACCAGAGTCAAATGCTCTACCACTGAGCTATACCTCCCGGGCTCTTTAGCAATGACTGCTATTGTAGAGATTCATTGAGAAGCACACACTATTCCGTTCAAATCTGGTTCAAATCCAGACGCCCTCTTTTAGAAGACTGCCTAGATGACAAAATCACACTCTGCAGATTCATTAATCTAATAGCACTTAGGTCTCTCTATAAAAGAGCAAAAGTAAATCCTTCCTGCCTGTCAACCTGTAGAAACGTCTCTGAAAGGCAGATAAAATTCTTAATGTCAGCTGTTGTCCAACAGTGTGCCAGTGTGCTAACACTGGCTAAAGAATCGGGACATGCAGAGGCTTTATTGTCATCGGCGTAACTTTGTGCTGAACAGTGGGAGTGTCAAGATCTTGGTCTAAATAAATAAAATCAACAGCCTATTTATGCAAGATAATTCATAATTTTATTGAGGGGGGGGTTATATTGGTTGGGTCTGATTATTGGGGGTGAGGGGGGGTCATGACCCCTCTAGAAATTACGCCCCTGTTTATTGTGACAATAAAGATATTATGATATGTAAGCAGGTGATCTGCTCCTCTCACACTTTTTAGCATTTATTTTTTGTTCTTAATTCTGACCTGCGCTTGCTTTTGTTTACATTTCAGCATCAAAAAGACAGTAACAGTATTAAAGAGGGTGCAGAGGAAATTCAAGCAGTTAAAACCCAATATATAAAACCCATTCCATTAACTTTATTTGTATGGCCGCAGATTGTTTTCACCCTAATAAATTACTCAGCCTTTACCTGCATTTCACTTGAGCTTCAGTGTTGAGATTAAATATCAGAATGCAAAACCACTGAAAGATGAGACCTCAAGTTCCACACTGTGTGCAGTCATACACAGGGGGGAAGCTCAGTGGAAGAGCACTGCACTGATTGTCTCCAGTTCAAATCCAGATGCTGTTGTTTGTGTTACTGTTTAACAAACAATCAAAATCGACGGTATCAGGTTTGTACTACAGGAATACGTTAGACTGAATAAACTGTATATATGTATATAAACAAACAATTTAAACACGTGAACGGGAATAGGGGGTATAGCTCAGTGGTAGAGCATTTGACTGCAGATCAAGAGGTCTCTGGTTTAAGTCCGGATGCCCCCTGTGTTAAATGCATGCTGCAGTCTATTTACTACTCTGTTTATTTAGAGGCTGTTAGGCATTTACCATCTGACAGCAATACCTGTACATAGTAAGTGAATTGATGAAGTAGCACTGGTGGCCCAGAAAGTCTTGTACAGTAAGAAAACTCCATAAAACGAAAATACAGTTAAAATACTAAAATGTATGCCCCGCCGGGATATCGAGATTAAATTCCAGTGCGCATGACTTAACTTATTAGACTGATGCTCGGAACTTTTAAATCTTCTGCCAGTCCCATTCAACTAATTACCGAACAAGCGTCTCTTTGTGCCGAAAGCTGCATCAGCGTGAGTGTGAGGGGGTGGGATTGGAGGTGGTGATGCTGCTGGTGCAGCTGGTGCTGCTGAAGTACGCGGCTTGCGGTGGAGCTGTCTGGGATGTTTTGACACGCATTTCTGCTCCCATCTCCTTGATTAACCCGGCAGCCTGGATGGTTTCGAGCCGCAGAGGAGAGGAAGAGGAATGAGCGCGGACCGAGCAGCGGCATCCTTATCATGCAGCCGCAGAAAATCACCACCCGTCCATTTTACACGATTATATGAGCCGATGAGCGCCAGTGTATGTGTGCTTTTCAGACGGGCGGCAGCGCTGTGCAGACCCGGGAATAACAACGCAGGCCAACACCTCGCTGCAGCTACATACAAGGAATGAAAACGCTCCCAAGATGGTCCGCATCGCCAAGGCCCTGGGTTTGGTTATTCTGTGCGTCGCCGTGCTCATTTTATCCCTCATCAGCTACGTGTCTCTGAGAAAAGACAGCCTCTTCTCCTCCTCTAAATACTACATGGGAGGCCCGAGGATTATGTTTCATGCAGGCTTTCGGTGAGTGAGAATTTTTTTTCCATCACAATGAGGATGGATGATCAGATGCAGAATTGGGTTGATGTAAACAGTGTGGCCTTTTGTGCACGACTCCAGACTTCATACTTTACCTTCTATATATACTTGCTGTCTAGGTTCAAACTTTAAGTGGGTAGCTCCCAATCATAATGTCATTCATGCAGTACCTTGTAATTAATGTTAATGGAGTAGGCTATGCTGTTTCCAAATGTAATCAATCCTTTTCACATTTGCAAACCTCCATTTAATTGAATAAACATTAGCTACAACGTTACTTTCAAAAGCAACCCAATTAATTGGATGACCTATTATAGTGTCTAAGTGTAGTGTCTAAGAATGAATAATTTAGAGTTATTGATCATATTTCAATTGAATCCACCCGTTTTTAAGGCGGACTCTTTAGTTATCAAACCCAGGCAAAGGCTCAGTCTGTCATTCTGACCCAGTGTTTTGAGTTTTGTGAGTTTTGTCATTCTGTATTAAGTTCATTTGCATTCTTAAGATCCCTAAGTTGTCTGTTCAGTGTGGTTGATTAGATTTCCCCTTATGTCTTTGCCCTCTGTCTCTCTTTGTGTGTTTGTGTTTATTTAATTGTAAATTCGTGTGCCCTTTTCCCCTTGTGTTTTATTCCATCATGTTTATCGTGTTTCCCCAGCCTGTTATGTCTGTGATCTCCCCGTGATCTCTCTCTCCCCTCCTGTCTGCGTCTCTGTGTCCTTCCTGTGTTACGTTTAAGGTCCGCGTCTTGGGTCAGTATTGTCAGTTCCGTGTCCTCCCTGTTTTGTTATGTGTAACCCCCATCATCTGTGCTCCCCGTGTGTTCCCACGTCCCTCATTACCTTCTGTGTATTTATGTCAGAATCTCCCTATGTTCCATGTCGCGACGTCCCTCATGCTGTGTGATCCCTTGTGTGCCTTTCAGTAAAGTTTAGTGTTTATATTTTCCCAGTCTAGTTTAGTTTGATATCTTTCCTTTGAGTCAAAGCTGTATTTTGAGTTCATCCCCGTGTGTTGTGGGTCCTGCATTTTGGATCCAATCTCCTGCCTGTACACAGAGATTCATGACACACTCAATAACAGAGAAACATGCACAACATTATTTCAGTTCACCAAATCATCAAGCACTTAAAGTATCATTATTCAGTACAGACACTAGAAAATCACACAAAACAAACTGATAATAGAGTTGTTTTATGTAAAGATTTCTGAATTCATACAATACAAACTCTCTTTTTTAAGTGTGCTACTGGAAAGCACAACAGCCTCCATGAAGAGTTGGGAGTTCACCTTGTAATCGGAAGGTTGCCGGTTCGAGCCCCGGCTTGGACAGTCTCAGTCGTTGTGTCCTTGGGAAAGACACTTCACTCGTTGCCTACTGGTGGTGGTCAGAGGGCCCGGTGGCGCCAGTGTCCGGCAGCCTTGCCTCTGTCAGTGCGCCCCAGGGTGGCTGTGGCTACAATGTAGCTTGCCATCACCAGTGTGTGAATGGGTGGATGACTGGTTGTGTAAAGCGCTTTGGGGTCCTTAGGGACTAGTAAAGCGCTATACAAATACAGGCCATTTACCATTTACATGAAAAACTGCATATGAAAAATAACTTTTGTTTTTCCAGCTACCTTGACTATTTGCTCCCTCCTTTTTACTTTTCTTGTAGGATCTCTCTGTCCTCCCCCTCGCTCTCCATCCTCCTCACTCAAATAGAAACTGGAAAATGACAAAAATCTAATAATATAATAATTATTATAAGAGCTAGCGGGGGATTCCCAGTCGACAAAAAGACAACACACTGCTTAGTTATGCGAATGTGGGTAAAACAGAAGCTACAGCTTTATCATTTTTGGTGAATTGTTATAGTGAATGAAAGACAAACTGATCCATATTATTTTATAGCAATATTCAAACTGAATACAGGCTGCTGCAGGACATAGACAGGTAACATCCTTTTGACTTGCTGTCACCTGGATCTGGAGCGTATTGTAAACAAACACTGAAGCCCAATTTAATCAGAATAGGAATCGAAATTTGTAACAAACTAAAATAATAATGCACATGAGTTTTATAAGTCATGGCAATGTTTTGTTGTATTTCAGTTAAAGTGTGTTTTAATTCTGCATCACTGATTTGTGTCATGTAATTATCTCTTCGTGTTCTTCCTGCTGCAGCAACAAAAGTCTTATTATTCTTGAGAAGCCACGAGCCACGCCTGCATGTGAGCGCTCTGTATATCATGACATCAACAACACTGGACATAAAACCTGTTTTCATTCTTTCCTGTACTGCTGTCAGTAGAAAAGTTAGGAAAATAAACCATTAGAACAGGGGTGTCAAACTCAAATACACAGTGGGCCAAAATTCAAAACTGGAACAAAGTCGTGGGCTAACATTAATATTTATTGAAAAAAAAAACTTCCTCCAGATATAAGAATGAATCTTTTCTTATGGACTCAAATAAGTTTTGCTGGAAAACTGAATATGGAACAAGCAAAGTTTAATACTAAACAATATATATAATAGCTGTATAATACCAGTAGGCCAGCTCTAATAGTAATTTGGTATGGCTTCGCGGGGCAAATGTAATTAGGCTGCGGGCCAAATTTGGCCCGTGGGCCAGAGTTTGACACCTATGCATTAGAAGATAACTCCAGAAAATAATATTAAAATATGCCACAATTAATACTAATAATAGTTTTTAGGGGCTCTCTACAAAATAAATAAATAAATAAAATAAAAACCCAAAGGGGTCTAAACTCATTTATGCCTTCTTTAAATCAAACATAAAGCTATCCAAGGTGCTGGACTTGTTATGCGATATGTATATATGTACCATATATACAGAAAAATAACTCAAGGTAACTTACATAAAGGGCATGGAAATGTATTAAGTGTGATTTCCACATGTCCTTTATTAATACAAAACTAGTTCCCAAGTCTTAACATGAATCCAAGTTTTAACTAGAAAAATATCTAAATATTTTCATTCCTCTTTAAAGAGAAAAAACAAAAAAAAAAACAGTTGAATCATTTGTACATTTTTAGCTGTAACTATTCTAAACATGAAAGTCTTTTGAGGGGCTGATATGAAAAGCAGATCGACCAAAGTGTGCCAGGAGCAGATCTGATTGGATCTTTCTAAACAGCAGCCAGTATAGCTGCTGCTGTTATTACATGATGACTCAGCTTCCAATGTTTTGTGGACATTAATTTCAGGTCTCAGTTCGCCATGAATTTCCTGGACCCCTCCTTCATCCCCTTAACTAATGCCCTAAACGAAGAGCTCCAAGGAAAACCGTCCAAATGGAAGTTCAACAAGACAGCTTTTTATCAGCAGAGGTAAAAGATTTGACTCCTAACTGAATTCTGCTTGTCTTCTTTGTGAAACTTGAGTATTTTCTGGTCTGGAAATCAGACAGTCTTCTGTTTGCTTGTGTTGTCCAACCAACATTCAAAACCAACAAGTGAATTGTTTGTGTGTCTAATTTTGCATATTTGTTATATGGGATGTAGTCGCTGTGATTGGTTTTGGACTTTTTTTTAACATCTTTTTTTTTCCAGGAAAGATATCTTCAACTACATCAACATTCCCAGCAACTTTTCCCTTACGAAGAACAGCGTGCGTGTTGGCCAGCTGATGCACTTTGACTACTCCAGCCACAAGTATGTTTTCTCCATCAGTAACAACTTCAAATCCCTGCTTCCCGACACCTCTCCCATCCTCAATAAGCACTACAGCATGTGTGCCGTGGTGGGAAACAGTGGCATTCTCACCGGCAGCCACTGTGGCCCTGAAATTGACCAAGCCGATTTTGTCTTCCGCTGCAACTTTGCCCCCACCGACATCTACTCCAAGGATGTAGGCAAGAAGACCAACCTGACTACCTTTAACCCCAGCATCCTGGAGAGGTATTACAATAACCTGCTGACCATTCAAGACAGAAATAATTTCTTCCTCAACCTAAAGAAACTGGAGGGAGCCATCCTGTGGATCCCTGCCTTCTTTCTTCATACCTCAGCTACAGTAACTCGGACCTTGGTGGATTTCTTTGTGGAGCACAAGGGACAGCTGAAGATTGAACTGGCCTGGCCAGGAAATATCATGCACGACGTGAACAAGTAAGATCTGATTCATAATTTGCTGTTTTCTTCACCTGGTAACTGTTGAGCTTTGCAGGGATGGAGGATTTTTTAGGCAAACCTGGAAACCAATGTGATTTTTCCATAGGCTTTTTAATTATCACAGAAAATGAAACATTTCTGCAATAAAGATTTTTTTATTATGCTTAATAATCATCAGAATTCACAATTTACTGCAACCTTTATAAAGACTATCATGCTACTGTACTGCACTACTGTTCTGTAAGTCTATGAATAAATGACAGTAGACTATAGACCTATCATAGGTCTGTAGTTTTACATTTTATACTATGGGACACAATGTTAAAATAGCTAAAGCTTCTGTTAACCAAAAACCTTATTTCCTTATTTCAAACCACACATCCACTGAAAAATCCCAGGTCAACCAGTCATGCAAAATCCTTAATCAGTTCCAGGTTCCTGCAGCTCTTTATATTCACATTCCTTGTCACCCGGTTTCTGCTCTCCACCTGTTGCTCAGAGAAATGTTTATCGGTTAGGTGTAGAAATGCTTTCTAACTTTATTGACTGAACAGAGAGGTTTATGTCACACTGAAGAAAAAGAAACAGAACAAAATAAAACAGGCTGCTTTTATTGGCAGCCAAAAAGCCTAAAAACAACTTGAATCCATGAAGAAACATCTCAAAATGAGAAAATAACATAAATCCCAAACACAGAAATCTAGCAGAGAAAACACAGGGTATACTATAACTATAATCTTACTAACACCAAAAGGAAGGACAGCAACTAAATACACAGTACGAGTGAAGGGACACTAACAAAGCTGGGAAAAGAACAGAGGAAGGCAGTAAAAAAACACACACACACAGACAACCACCTGAGGATATGACCTTCAAAATAAAACAAGAAATAAGTGAAGGAGGGACCAGGACAAAACTCACGCAGACAAAGAAGTGCACACAGGAACACAGGATGCACATGCAAAAGGAAAAAACAGGATAACAATAACTGGAATGCCAGTGATGTTTTAGCTCATCCGACTCATGATCCATCACAATTGACAGGTTATTGTAATATGTGAATCACAGAACCTATAAGTTTTGTTGTTATTGTTTGGCTGTATTACACAAACTAATGAGAACTGAAATCCACTGAGAAGTCAGGGAGGCTCCTAAACAGGACAAATGAATCGTGTTTCACTAAAATGTGACCAATACTCTGGGAGCAAGTAAGTGATTCTTTGAAAATGCATGTGACCTTGACCTTGATCACATTCAAGGTGGCCCATTTGTTGATCATTGCGCAATCTCACAAAAACCTGCGTGGTAATCTTGAAGGAATAATAATTATTATGAACTATGAAATGGACAGATGGAGAGACACCTGGCCGCTGTCCTTTGGCCAGATGAGCTAAAAATCAGAGAGTTATTGGATGTCTTGTTAATATGTAACAAGTAAAACTGAACCACAGGCAGTACAAAGACCAATTTAATCCACCGCTAATATGAAAGCATTGATATGACAGCACCGACTGATGTAAATGTGGGAATATTGTGGGAGTATTTCTGAAACCCTGGTGTCACCAACATGGTAGTTTTATTTAAAGTGTGGCAAACACTAAAAGCATGACCACACAGGCCTATAATTAGTTGGTGAATGATCAATACTTTTGTTAAACCGCTTGATTTAAAATGGAAAATCTGCACCTCCATCTTGACTATTTGATTTAAAACTCATTGTGGTGGTGAACAGACACAAAATCACAAACATTGTATCACCATCCAAACATGTATGTGCTTAACTGTACATTACATGATAAAATGTTGAACAGACAACACAAAGTTACAGTCAATTTGTGATCTATTTGTTTTCTTCTCAGATACTGGAAGACTAAAAACCTCTCTCCCAAGCGTCTCAGCACTGGTATTCTCATGTACACGCTGGCCTCAGCCATATGTGACGAGATCCACCTCTACGGCTTCTGGCCCTTTGGCTGGGACCCCAACACAGGCAAGGATCTGCCGTACCACTACTACGACAAGAAAGGGACCAAATTCACCACTAAGTGGCAGGAAACCCACCAGCTGCCCAGCGAGTTCAAGCTGCTCTACAAGCTGCACAGGGAAGGCGTGATCAAACTCAGCTTGACGCACTGCTCTTAGACATTCGATGAGTCCGGGATGGTTTAAGACGTGACTCCAGAGACCATTACCGACATACATCAGCTCAGTTCAAACTTCTGTTGTGGCACACATGATAAGCATGATAAGTGTTTAGGCAGTTTATGATCATCCTGCAAACACACACTCATGTCACGTTGTAATTTTACATGAAGATGTCAGGCTCACTCGAGCTGCAGATCCCAGCGTTGTTATTCATTCAACATGTTGTGTTCAGCACCACAGTTAGGGGCTTTCATGCAGCTCAGTTGCTTTCATTATTCTCCTTTGCATGACTGCTGGCTAAATAGTTTGAGCCAAACAGACATCTATTTTAACTGGAGTCTACGGGGGATTCAGCTGTGGGGACGCAGTAAATTTCCACTTCTGCTTGAAACAGATTGATTAATCACCTTTACAACAGTATACCAATTCTGTACACTGAAATCACTGCCTAATCTCAGGGAAGGAGTTAGATCAGTGTTTTTTGTAATCAGATTTAATGCCTCCAGAGAGGTGCGGTTCCTGTTTTCAGGCCTTTTCCCCCACGAGGTGTCAGACAATCTGCACTGCTCTAGAAGATGGTATTTGTTTACAAGATTGTACTCTATATAAATATATGTGTGTCTTTTTTCTCTGTAGACAGCCTGACTGTCCACTTCAAAAATTTTTGGAATAATAATCAACATTCCAACAATAAGCCATAAATTCATGGAGAGGTGTTTTGTGATCATTAGATCAGAACTGCAGAACATGTTACCGGCCTTCATTACGTAGGTGTTGAGAAAATGAGACATTTCCAAAATCTACCAACAAGACTACGAGGATAATTTTCCATCAGTAACAATGAAAATATATGTAATGGTAAACTTACTTGATTTAGGATCAAATTTAGCCAAGTAATTTCTGATAAGAGATCATCAACTTTTGTTGACTTGCCAATTCATGATTAAATCCCAGATTTCTCATTTGTGGGATAATAAAGGTTTATTCTAGGTTTATTCTATTCTATTACCAAGTTTGAATATTGTACCTGAGCTAGTTTAAAATTTAGCTTACTAAATTGGGACCTCAGGAAGCCACTGGTCAAACCCAAAACATGGTAATCCCTGACCTAACCACTCTGTAAAACTGCAAATCTTTCACACATTGTCTAAAAATATTCACCCGTGCAGATACAAGATGCTATTTTGTGAGTTTTAAAAGATCTGCTAACCAAAATTTATGATCCTTCAGAAGAGCCAAGCTATTTATTTCCGCTCTTTTACCACTCTTAATCAAACCTAAGTTATTAGGTAAAAATATTTATTTCACAGCTCAAGGCACCAGTGTGGCCAGATTGGGTTTTCCACACAGTTTTAAGCTTAACCTTGATGGTTAAAATTATGTTGGACAAAATTTAGGCTGTTTTGGAATCCTTTTTGATGATTTAAAAAAATATGCATTTTAAATAATAGTTCACAATAAAACCCAAGAGTGTACGTATTTGACCTAATCCGAAATTGTCATGGCGGACTGTCTGCCATGAAGCGAAATACTAAGACTTTATGTTCCAGTTGCTGCTATGTTATGTCAGATATCAGTGAGAAGATGCTGCCACAGTGGGTTAAATGTATACATATATAAACTACAGAAAGGAGTGGGAGAGTGAGGTGAAGCATCAAAGCTTATATGAAAAATAGTCAGTCATGCTGTTTTTAAATAAACAGTCTGAAATATTTAAAAGTATAAATGTACCTACTATATAAGTGGGTAGAGTGCGTGGATGCCTGGGTGCGCTAAATTGACTATGGGTATGTGCAAAATGGAGCACAGATGTGCATGGATTGTTACTTTGGTTGGTTTTAAGTGATACGTGATAATTGTTTGTGGTTGACAACAAGTGTTTCCCTGCAAACTGACAGGAAGAATAGTAAAAGAGGCTTCTGCTTCTCTCCCTCACACTCTCTTGTTTGCGTTTGTGTGTTGATATAAGGATTTCTGTTGGGAGCCATTGGGAGCCATTGGGCACCAGCGTGCATTGCTCTTGAATGTGGTGCAGTGCAATGGTGGATTGCTACTTACTCCCAGAGTATTAGTGAGATTTTAGTGAAACAAGGTTAATTAGCCCTGTTCAGGAGCCCTGCTGACTTCTTAGTGGATAAATGAGTACTTGGTAAATACTTCAGAGGGTTAATTACACCAGCGGTTCCCAACCCCGGGGCCACGGACTGGTCCCAGAGTCGTTTGGTACCAGGCCGATAGAGTTGAGGCTTGGGTGTGATTTATGGAATTTATGGTTTTCAGGTTTGTTATCGGTTTTATCGTTAACTCGGTTTCCCTGGGTCTTTTCCTGTGTGTTATGAATAAATCTTCCTTTTTTTTGGTACCAGTACTGGTTTTATTTTGTTGTATTTATCCGCGACCCCTGAAAGACTGGTGCGTTAAAATATTGTCGGCCATAAACCGGTCCATGGCGGAAAAAAGGTTGGGGACCACTGACCTACACAACCAAATGCCTGAAGTGTTCATGAGCAACCAACCAACTGCTAAAAAAATGCTCAGTGAGGAAGTTGTATGGCTACCTTAACTGTACCAGGAATTGAACTGTTGAGATTAAGAATCGCTTTTGCGAGGGTGTCCTAGGCCAAAATAGAAAGCACTGACCTAGCAACCTTGTGGAAATATGTGAAAATGTTGGTCGTTTCCAAACAGAAAAACCCCAAATCATCATTAGTAAAGACTTTATTATTGAGCTGTAACATATCTTCCAAATCTGAACGGTTTTGTGGTTAGCACACTGTTAGCTTAAAGGGAGTTGTGCATAGTTGATTATGCTAGCCTACTTAATGCTGTTTAGTGGAATGTAGTTTTGCTTTTACATGATATAATTTCAGATCTTGTAAGTTTATGTTTACACATTCAGATTGTTTCTTTTTCTCCTGCCTAAATGGAAACATTAGGGAGCTAATGTTAGCTAGCTAGTTACATGAGAGAGTCTAAGTGGGTTATGATATTTATTATTTACTAACAACATATTTATGCAACATGCTTCAATAAGAATGCTTAAATTCTCACTTAGTAAACACAAGCTTGGTTTAACCATACAAACAAATGTCAAAAATCATTTTTGACCAGGGGCTACCAGACTCGGACCACCTTGTGATGTAAATCATGGCTCAAGTGTGGCTTAAAACATCAGGAAATAGAACTTTTTTAAATAATAACCGATCTTGAGGTTTCCCACTATGTCCAAAATACCCTGCCGACGATTGAACTTCACTATTTATTAGACAGCTTTTGTTGATTGAAGAAATGTTCTTTATTCCTACCGTAACTGTATCAAATTCAATATTCGTGATGCAAGATAAAATGAATGAATGTTATATGGCTTATTGCATCTTGTACAAACAGCATGAAATATTTAAGTGGTAATGCATGTGAGGCACTAACAGATCTTTTAGGCTAGTTTTATACAACCTTTTTGAAGGGTAAAATTTAGTCATTTGCTATTGTTTGTATTCCTGGTGGTGTATTCCTTAAGAATATCACTGGTGTCTTTGTATGAGAGCTGTTTGAAGGCTAAAAAGAACGCTGTATTCCACATGGGACCAAACTTCTACAGATCAACTTAAAAATGAACAAGCTTTATTTTTTATAACTGTAGATAGTCCTGGGGTCTTAAACAGTCCACCTTATCGTGCCAGACTGAAACAGACTGGTGGATATGTGGCTGAGAAAGACTGGACCCAAACAATAAAAGCTGGCCACATGACCATCCCATGACTCTGCAACATGTGCTCCTTGTTGCAAATTCCAGCTTAGGCTGAGGTTTAACACACAGAGAAATGCAGTCATGCACATTTACCATATGTAGTGTCTGTTCTTTCGTCTTGTTCAAACGAACTAATTCAAATCGTTAACTTGTGTGTCTAACCTTTAAATCACAGTGCAGTCACGACATTAAAAGCAACAACCATGAAACTGCACATATTGTAAAAAGACAGCCAAATTTTAGGACTTTGATTGTTATAGATGTGTAAGAATAATTTAAGCAGTCCCTTCACTGAATGTTTTGTAGGTACACCAAAGACCATGTGCTTAAAGTAGAAATAATGGAAACTGATTTGTGAAAGCTCTATGACGACTAATGGCAGTAGACAGTATAAAAAATGAAAGTGGCAGCCCTGCACACCTCCACTGATTTGTAAAGTCTGAATTTGAAGCCTCAAGCTAAGTGTTTTCGCCGTGACCACCTTGGTGTTTTGAGACTGCCTATGGCAAGTGAGGGCTGGATCTGGCTGAGAAACTAAGTACATGTATGCTCATTGGCTAACGACTTGCAATATCCTGATCATGACTTACAAAACTAACCTATTGAGTTGATTAAGTAATGATAAAAATGTTTATAAATGTCACAGACTGAAGGAGCGAAGGGTGTTTTTCCATATTTCTATGTAATAGGACAGGAAGTCTTTTTGCAGTCAAGGGAGTCGCCCCCTGCTGGATACAAAAGGAATACAAGTTTGAGGCACTTTGGCTTCAGAACACTAGGGTAACCCCACAAACATTTGAGGTTTTTAGGGCTGACACTTTCCTAATGGCCATTGTTTTGCAGAGATTTCCCTAATTAACTACATTCGTAGAATTTCCTTGTAAAGCTATGAATGTCAGAGTTATTTGTTGGAAATATCCAGTGGTATACTGCTGGGCATTTCCTCCTCTAAAAAAATTTCTCGTAACATTAAAAATCAATGTGCAGAATGTGTGTAAAATATGCTGATGCCAAGAAACTCTGTGATGATTGTATTCCAGTCAGAGTAATATATTTTTTTTGTGCATTACAGTATGTTTAAATGACCAGACAGTGATGTGCATTACCTAAACATTAAATGTGTTTATTCCAAATTGAGCACTATACAGGATTTGTTCTTTAACAACCCTTTAACATTTCTGTACTTGTGTTTGATCTGCATGGCGATTTTGTTCCATTATGCTGCTTATGTACATGTTGTATAAAAGTCATAAATCATGTAAGTGACTGTACTATCCTGGTTGTTCGATCAACAGCAATCATCCAAGTAAGAAACCATGTCCTACAGTAAATGTTTTTTGATTATATTCCATGATAAATATGCATTATGTGCCTGCATATACCTTCCATCAATGCCTCAACGTGTCAAATAAACAGTATTTTTCTCTGGTATGAGAGATGGAGATTACAATAATTTTTAAAAAAAAGTAAACTAACAACAACTACATAAACTTAATGAAATTGCTGGCTTTGCAATATATTTACACACACAACAATCTTATTCTGCTTGAAATAGTGGCTACACATAAAGTCACATATACTTTACATGTAGAGACATTTTTATTGTCCCCGAATTTCAGCTTCTTGCGTTTTTACTACTCTTCCATGCAAGATTCCTCTATTTCAAGATTCTTAAATGCTCAAAGGTTTTATTGCATAGACTATTTTACACTGATATTAACCCTCCAACCGTTCCTGGGTGGATTTGCAGTGGTGCTCAGGACACACATAGACTGTATGTAAGTGGCTAGTGAAGTCCTCTTGTGAAGCCCCACACTGGGTATTTTCACCATTGCCATCACACCTTTTTAAAACTACACCTTACCAGCCCAGTGTTGGATCTGACTACAACAGGATTTACAGTTTGTAAATCAAAAATCTTTTATTACAAATATTACATTTTAACATATGAACTTCAGGATGTGTTTAATATAACTGGAAACTGCCACAAGCCCATAAATTAATCAAGAAAATGTTTATTGAGAGCCAAGGGCCTTTTCCCCCCAAAACTTCTTTGGAACGGGAAGTCTTTTGGAATTGGAAGTCTGTATTGGCATTCAAAGCCAGAGACTATGTCCATCTTTTATATACAGTTAGTGGATTTGGATAATTTTAACTTCCACTTTTAGACAACTTTCCTCAAAAAGTTGGGGCCTTTTCCCCCCAAAACTTCTTTGGAACGGGAAGTCTTTTGGAATTGGAAGTCTGTATTGGCATTCAAAGCCAGAGGCTATGTCCATCTTTTATATACAGTTAGTGGATTTGGATAATTTTAACTTCCACTTTTAGACAACTTTCCTCACATTATCTGTGACTGAGTGGAATCATTGACTACCAGCTGCCTGAGGCAGCAAAGCAACCCCAGACCAGAAAATTTTCAACATCATGCATCACACTTAGTATGACTTTCCTCTGGAAAGCACCCTTTGGTCTTCTCTTTCCTAGATGTTGTATGCCCAAAGAAGGCTTTTGTCTTTATCAGCATTCTGAGCCTCTTTGGAGTGTAGACATGTACGCACTGGCACCAACAGTTATTTGCACATACTACGACTGAGTTTTGGGGACTATATTTGCCACTGGTATATAATTTACTTTACAGTGGAATGATTATTTCAAAAGATTTCACAGGATTCTGTAGAAAGTCTGAGAGTTCTACAGATACTCACACCGCACATTTCAATGACAAAAAGAACAACACACCCAAGATGTCAAAGATTTAAATAAGACAGACCAAATGTTTAAATATCACTGCATAAAGTTCTTCAAAACACTAGCAACCCAACCACCTAATTTTACACTTAAAGAAAGATAAATGTATCAGTGTACTTACTTTTTCTATCTGTCTTGTATCTATCTATATTTTTAATAATTTTTTTGAATTATAAAAATTACTCTGGGGCATTTGTTTGAACCCATATCTTTATCTGTGGTGTGTTTGTACAAACATGTCAAAAGAGCCAATATTCGACCTGTTCACAGAGCTGTGTAAGTCTTTGGACCACTATTTTACTTAAAAATGGGAATAAGGGCCAGGAATGTTTTTCAAAAACAGACATATATGGAAATGCAGTTTAAAAGGTAAAAATTGAGTTTTCAATCGTAAAGAGCTTGAAAGACACAGGTATTGACTGGTTATTTGCCAAGTTGTTTCCTATGTGTAGACACAATACCGGCTCATCTGTTGAGTTGCATATTTTCCGGTGAATGATTATAAGTCAGGCTAAAGTGGCTTAAATAAACATTCTTCAGAAAATGTGTTAAAAACAGCCAGTGTCCAAAGAAAAACTTTGAATGACCTTCAGAAAGTGAAGACCAACATAATAAGAAAGTTTGGCTCCTTGGATGCAAAATATAAAGAAATAAGGGGTTCGAGACTTTTACATAGTACTGCAGTTTTTTATAAGTGGACATACAGTTGTTTCATTTTGCAGTTTTCTTTTATGTTGTTTCTGACAATACAAAGTGTGTGAATAAATAACACTAGAAGATGAATTTATACTGTAACAATAATAACGCTTTAAATTAAACTTTCCAAAGCTCGTCTCCTTTCATGTACAGTATGGGCTTATATTTTGCTTGGTTTTAGGATCTCAAAATGCAGTGATATATGGTGTAAAAGAGAAAAGAGGAGCTGGTGGTTGCAACATCAGCAGGCACACCTCTTCCTCCCAGATGCCTCCTCCACTTCATGGCTGGAGACGGGGCTGCCATTGGGTTCTGAGCCTTGGCCCCCGTATGTGCTCTGCTCCATCCTCTTCATCACCAAATTCAGCAGGGTGGTCACCGCCAGGTCCACATCAGCACCCGTCACTGCACTCGTCTCAAAGTACGGGATGCTTAGGAGAATATGGTACAAGAAAAAAAAAACATTAGCTGATCTTAGAAATGATTAGCATCTAAAACTGCTTATTGTTTTACAATCCGAAATAAGTCTTTGCTGTAAAAGTTTTTTTTACAGATCCAAGATCAGGGAAAACTGTTGACCAGCACCATCTTATGGTGACAGAATTAAAACTAGATTTCTGTCATCTTCAAGGAAAAGAGAAAATAATTTCTAATCTGAACTCATTAACTCATCATGAACCTGTGGAAAACACAAACTTCTAAGTCATAGTTACCAGATGAAGCTATATAAATATAAAATGATATTAAATGTAAAATTTAAAAGGATAGCACCAGAGTAGTGATAGCAAACAATTTTAATAAAGTGTCATTCGTTTTGGTTTGGCTGATGATGTCTTTCTCAGCAATTAGGCTGTAAAAATATAATGATCCCACTGTCAGTTTGTATTTGTTGGTCATGCTGAAAAGCCCCTTTGGGCTCCAGCTTGGAAAATGGGGTCTCGTTTGGGATAATTCACACTACTGGCTCAAATTAACTCATCAGTTCAGGCAACCACTTTCATCTATTCATAATAATGGATATTGTGCACAAATCAGCAAAAAGTCCAAAAGTTATCCCCTTCTCATCTGTCATTTATAAATCTGTAGGAAATCTAGGACACACTGGATGTCTTTTTTATGTTGTACACTTGGCATCGTTACTAGAATCAGGTGATAATGTATGAAGGCCAAGAGAAAGTTTTTTGAGAGACCTACTAAAATTGGAGAAGCTAAAATGAGTAAAAGCAATTCATAAAATAATAATTTACCACAGAACAATAGCAATAAAAGGTTACAGTAACCTTATATTTAATGTGGTAGAACGTCAGGCTTAATAAGTCTTCTGAATATTAAAAAAATAAAACAGGACATAAGATCAATAAAAGTCATACACAAAACTGTAAACTGTTGTCACATGAAGTTTGGTTATTAATTTAATACCATGGCAGTATTAATAAACAAACAAACAGCAGCCATATTTATGTGTGCACAGAGGGAAAAAAATGAAAAAACAAGTATGAAAGTACACTATTATGTCTCTTTATGGGTACAGACATATTTTTTATGATTAATACAGTGTTTGTAAGGCCTTACCCATATCTGTCTGCCAGATCTCTGGCTTGCCTGGCGTGAACACTTCTCATGTCTCTGACGTCTGCCTTGGTGCCCACCAACACCACATCTGGACTCTCACAGTACGCGTTGGCCTGCAGCTGACCTGAAACACAGAGGAAGTCACGTAAAGCCTCAGCATACATGAGAAGAAACTCAGAATGAGTCGAGATTATTATCTGTGCAGCAACATAAAACTAAATACGGTATATTGATTGGAAGCAGAACAGGGGGCTCAGTGGAAACATACTCATCCAGTTTCTGACATTGAGGAAACTTTGCTGATTGGTCAAGTCAAACATCAACAGGAAGCCCATGGCATCTCGGAAGAAAGCTGTGGTGAGGCTGCGGAACCTAAAGAAAAAGCAGATTTTATAGAAAGCAGATGTCAAACTCACATGTCTAAGCACCTGCTGAATGGATTTAAATACAATACAACATTCATGGTCCCAAGAATCCTACTGGCGTTTGGGATTTCTGTAACTGCATCCCCAGCAGACCCACAAGGCTAAAACTGTTTTTTCTTAGCACAGACTGTATATAAAGGATGGAAGATGTTACTTGCATTGTTTCTAGGAGGTAACTACTCTGGTTCCAAGAAGAGAAAATAGCTTTTAGTTTGGTTTTTCAGTGGCCTCAGCAAAAGTTATTCCAGTTTATGGTCTTTATCACTAGTTTCAAGTCTTAGCGTAACATTAAGTAGGATGATAAAAGCAGAGTATGCTTTAGCCACTACCTTATGAACGTGTGGGTTACTTGATAAAAGTCTGTGCCACCTTGTACACATGGTGTCTGGTTTCATAAAGCTATGATGCAGAGGGCTCAAAGAAATAGGACTTCAGTAACAAGTGCGTGACATCAGAGTGGCTACACTAAAGTAAGAACTATGCAGTCCTGAATACACCTTTAGTGCTTCTACAGGAAGGTAAGTAGCAGCAGGGGGCTGCTAATCAAATACATTTAATCAACTGATCATCAGCAAGTGTGAGGATCTCATTAAAGCAGAATCTATTGTATTTTAAAGCAGAATCAATGCACCCCTCTGGAGCATTGAGGGGTGAGTTAGCACAATCTTACAACCTTTCTCAGATCAAACAAAAAAATTCAGACAAGCGCCACATTTCAGACTCTACAGGCCTCAGTTAGCATGCTAAAGTTTACAGTGTTGGGAAGGTTACTTTTAAAATGTATTCCATTACAGATTACAGAATACCTGCCCCAAAATGTATTTTGTAACGTATTCCGTTTCATTACTCAATGAGAGTAACGTATTCGGAATACTTTGGATTACTTAATATATTAAAGGGACCTCTGGCTAATACGTCGGGTTCTGTGTCGGGCTCATAGCCGAAAACTAGCTTTACTTTGTTTTCTGGGTCAACTTTGCGAGAGACAGAGAGAGGCGTTGAAAGGCTGCTCCAACTGAACTTATTGTTGTTTCGGAGGAAAACACGAACACAGTGTACAGTCGAGCCTTAATAGCTTACTTACAACTGGGCTCGTCAGGCACTCTATTTGGCTGCAGTGGTTATTTTTATATTTACATGCTTCCAGCTCCCGTTTCTGGTCGGTGACAACTCGTACTTTTCCACTCTTCTTTTTCTCCCTCCCTTGCACACAGACAGATAATGAGTATGGGAGTCCATTCTCCCTGCAGCACGGACTACACTGTCCATGAGGCTACATCCTTTAGGGCTATGCCTGTAACACTCTGCCTGTTGCCTTCATATTAAATAATTTTTTGAATAATAAAAATATTCCTTCACATCATTGTACGGGCTGCAAGTAGGGGTGACATGGGTCGTAAGATTGAGACACAGACATTAGAGTCTCTTAATGTGATTTGTTTGGGTTCCCACCAGTGTGGAATTACCAAAAATAGAGAGGGCATAGCTTAACATATAAAGCAGGAAAAGACCGCTGTGTAATCCATTTATTTCAACAAAGTAACTGTATTCTGAATACCACCTTTTTAAACGGTACCTGTAACAGAATACAGTTACTCATGTTTTGTATATTAAATACATAATGCCGGCACATGTATTCCGTTACTCCCCAACACTGAAAGTTTGTGACAATACAATTAGCAAAAGACTGAACAAGTGTGGCTTGTATGGAAGAGTTGTTCTCTCTAAAAAGAACATGTCAGAACAAATGACAAAATGTCAGGAACAATATCTTTTGGACAGATGACACCAAAGCAGAGATGTTTGTCCATAATGCACAATATGCTGTGTTTAGCTTGGAGGAAACCAAACATAGCATATCAAGGTAAACACCTTATACCACCTGTCAAGACTGTTAGTGGAGGGTGAAGATTTAAGCTTGTTTTGCAATCAAAGAACCTGGGCATCTTGCAGTCACTTAGTCAATCATGAAACCCTCTGCATACCAAAGTATCATGTGCCTGACAGCTAAATTTGGACATTGCGGACATGAAATAGACTACATAAACCAGGTGTGAGGAATTAATTATCAGGTGCAAAGATTTTTAAAATGATAAATAATGTTTCGATCCTCCACACACACACTTATTTATGAAATATTAACTATGAATTATGAAACAAAGAAAAATTTCATGGTTACCTCTCTTGTCCTGCTGTGTCCCAGAGCTGAAGGTGAACTCTGAAGTTCTTCTCAGTTGCCCCATCTACACCTGTCCCTGTATAAACCTAAAGCAATACACAGAGCCCAGTAATCAACTCAAAAAGTTCAAAATGCTCCACATCCAAACCAAATTACACGATTTCTATTTTGGGTTTTGTGTCATTTCTTTGGATTAGCAGGATGCGAGGACGGATGCGACACAGTTACACTTATGATAGGGATCAAGCAAAATAGATAATTTGATATAACAGGTCTACTTTATGGACAAAACTCAACGTGACCATAGCTGTACTGGCAACATAATACCACACTAATGTTTTAGTTTCATATAAGCAGCTAATAGAGACGTCTTTTTTCTCTTGGCTACAGACTTGACTACAGAGATTTCCATATAACATAAAAACCTAGCATTTTCAGTATAGCTGATTACATCAGGAAAAATACATTTAGGGTTGCTACTTCAGCTTTAAAGTCGTGGTTTTACTTACTAAGGATTTACAGGATTTAATTTTGTTCTTTGTTATATTTTTTCAAGAAGAAAGTATTAAACTTTTGATTTGTAATTCTCTATTTTGTTTTAATTATTTCCCTAAGACGAGTTTGGCATGTCTAAGTGTTTATTAGACATTCAGTTAGATTTTCTTCAATAGATTATTACCATGTTACTAACAACCTGAGTTAACACATTTTTTCTAACAGACGATGAAGCCAGAAAATAATTTTACCCTCTGTATGCATACTTTTTCTTTATTATTGTTTTAAGTAAGAAGAACACTCTCAGATTGAGATCTTTTTTAGTCCAGTGAGTATTTGCAGATTTTTCTTTGTCTTTCTTGTAAAATTTAAAATAGTTTCAATAAATGTGAAAAGTTCTACTAAAATAGAGCAACCTGAACGCCTAAATTTATTGTGACTTGCTGCAAGAAGTCAGTGAAACAAACAAACTAACAAACTAACAAAAAAAGACCACATATGACCATTAACGCAAAGACAACAAAAACATTTTAAATAACATTTGATACTAAAGATGCAGATTTCAGTGGTGGAGATCAATATTGCAGGGAGTCTGGGGATCAGCCCTTCAAACATATCTTTGCTTCTTTTATATTTCCTACAATATATCTCCACTAGAATGCTTTCTTGACTCTGGTGATCCCACATTAACCTGACAAATAATAATTTGTTGTGTACTCTATTAAAAGTTAATGGCCACTTATTTCTGTATCAAACATTATATGCCAATTATTATACAATACTTAAAAGGATAAATGTACCTGGCCTTACTGAGTTTTTGAAATGTTTTTTTCCCTATAATTTAAATGCCATTAACATGTACTCACCACTCTTTTTTCCCTGAAGTCGATGCCCACTGTAGTTGTGAATTTGCGGTTGAACTTGTTGTCAGTGTACCTGTAGAGGAAGGTGGTCTTTCCCACTCCCGAGTCCCCCAGAGCCAGCAGCTTGATCAGATAGTCATAGTCCCAGTTAGCCATTGTGCAGCTGAGTGCCGAACCTGCCACAGAGTTGAGCTCACAGTACAACGCTTTGCTAGTTTTCACAAGTCCCAAACCATGAGAGTTGAGACACATGTGGGAAAATAACAACTTATAAGGTTAAATTCTTCAACCTAAGCTGCAATTCTCAGTCTGAGGCTGTAGGATCATCACACAGGCTTAGCAGGACGTCATAACTCCCCACTCATTAGGCACTGATCAGAGAAGGACTAGCACATGACTGGAGCTGGCTTCCACATGAGCAGTCAAATGCCTCTCCAGAGTTTTCTCTAACTTTGCTTAGCAAAACCCAGCTTGTTTGGCACACAGAAGTCCTTTTATTGACTTAAAGAGCTATGGGCAGACAGCTCAGCAGTGCATGACGCTATGTCATCGCAATGCTTTGCTTACACTGTCAGCTGGGGCTAGTCCAGTAAATGGATGACCCTGATGAAGGCCACAAGCCGAAACGCGTTGGTCTATTATTAAAGTTGTTCAAGTGTTGCCGGAGTTCCTGCTTTGTGAATTCTTTTATCCTCTCCATGCACCTTGGAAGCAGGTGAAGTTGTGCCAGGATTTTTTTTTGCTGCTAGTCCAGTAAAGGCAGGATGGGAAATCCCATTTAATGATGCCAAATAGTTAAAAGTTTTTCTTACTCCCTTACGTACTTAAAAAAAAACATATATTAAAAGAGATATTACCATGTCTTACTCTGTGCAATCAAGTGACAAGGATGCTGCTTAATTAACCCTCTAATGATTAACAAAAAGATTTACTAGATTAATACAAAACATTACTTTAGTAATTTTCTAAATAGTCCAAACACCAATAATACACCCTCAGCACACACAAACCATTAAAACTTTAAAATCTTACCAGTCTACGTGGAGAAAATGAAAACATCCGTTCACAAGTTGCACCGCTTGTCCTTATTAAATAACCACTATCATCATTGATGGTACATCGCATAGCCTGAACCGTTCCCTTGTGTTACATGTGATCCAGGGAGGAGTTTAATACCAGCTGCTGCTGTGTTTACAGACCCTTGTGTTTTCCGCTGTTATTTATGAGAAAAAAGGGCTCTTTGAACACTGGATTGTCTGTGGATTTAAGTGGAAATGGTCCAACCAAAGAAAACACAGGCCTCACGTCTGGAGGCTCAGTGAAGTAATCCTGCTTCTAAAAACAAAGCAGCCTGTAGACGTTTTTAAGTTCTATAAAAGGTTTTATTTCCAAAAAGCAAAACTATGTCACTTATATGTGCCATGGTACAAAAAAAGGAACTGAAATATGTATCTGAGAACTTTAAATATCATTAATTTGCACTGTCGGGTTAATCTGTAAATCAATGTCTGAAGTGAGGTTTTCTGCTCATACTCAGTGCCCATTTTTAAGGCTATAGTTTAGTTATTACATTATTGAGCTTAACTATTGATCATTGATGGAATCAGTTAATTTCCTCCTTTATTGCTGGGCACTTTCTGTATCTTTTCTGTATATACTTAAACAGTTAAAAGCAGGATTAGAAGTTTAACATACCCCTCCTTTTAAAGTCCCCCTTCCTTTATGTGAACTACCTTCTGATTGGCTGGTGGTTTGACCAAATTTAATATGAACATCTACCATTGTAATTTGTTGTATGATAGAAAATATATTTTATACGCACGGTAAAGATATCACACGATATTAGATATCAATTATTTAATGCTTAGGAAAAACAAACTTTCTGACATTCAAGGTCAATTTAGGTTATAAATTGCTTTAAAAGAAAAGTTGCTTAGTTTGTTCAACAACCCAACATCAAGAAAACTTTCATTTATCTTCGTGACATAGTTTCTCTCTAACTGGGTTTGAAATACTTGAACAAGTTGTTGGCCTGGCTGCCTTTTCCTGGAGCCTTTCTGTCTTTGGACGTCAAGCTTTTTCCTGGTTTCTTAGATGAGGAAGTCTTCAGAATTGGCTTCTGCTGCTTCCACTCAGACATCAGCTCCCTTTGAACATCCGGCGGAAGCTCAGAAAACACCTTAGGGTCCACATTTCCCGGGAACTCGCAGTCAGATAACTGGGGGAATGACAGACCCCCTTCTTCCATGACTTCTTCTTCTGGGAATGCACTTGTACCTGCCTTCCCCTGGTGATTGACGGTGGTCGCTCTGTTGGAAGAGTTCAACTTGTTTGCAGCATCTTTTGTGTCACTAATACTTTCTGAGTCTGTAAGTGTCTCAGGAAGTTTGCTTTTTGATGTGCTGGGGACATCAGTGCCTGACTGGCTGCTAGAAGTGCTGTACAGGGAGCTCACATAAGCAGGAGATAACAGCTCCTTCTGGATGTCCTCTGGAAGAAGCTTGAACACCTCCGGGTCAACATTGGGAGGCAACCGTGTCACAGCGTTAGCCGTTTCGTCAGGGTCGCACCCAGCTGTACTGCAGGATGCATTTCGAGTCTCTTCTACAATGACAGCAGAGTTCTGTTTCCATCTTAACCCGTGTAATGGTGCCTCAGAGCTAGAAGAACTAGAAGAGCTTTGTATGGCGGGTTGTTTATTGTTTTGAGTAATCATGCCATCTGTGCCAAACTGATGATCCATATCAACACCCTGAGAGGAATCGACACACTGGAGAATGAAAGAGGAACAAAAGTGAAGTGAGGAAATTCAGAGTACCACCACACTCCTTCTAGGAAAGAAAAATCCTGCATTACGTAACTGTGCAGTGTGAAAGAACAGCCTTTCTACTGACCAACATTAATTATTTCTTAAGAACCCTTCTAATACCACTTTGACTTTAATTTAATACCTATTTTATGATCATGATGTTCAAAGTAGAGCCAATATGGCCTTAAATACATATTTTGTTTTTCAGGACTTCCCGCTGCTAACACAAAGCAGCGTTTTCATGGAGTTTGGTTACATATGAAGTCCACTCAAGTTAAACATGTTTCATGAAAGCCCATCAGCTCAGACCACATGATCTGGATAAATTATGTCTTTAATGACATTTCGACGCAGAACATGAAGCAAAGTTTCAGCTGTCATTACTTATTTAAACACAGTTCACAGTTTTTCTTCGGAATAATAAATTTGGCACCTAACAAAGACGTTTTGTTGCTACCTAAAAAGAAAATCGCAGGGGTTGTAATATTTTAAGTGGGCTTTCATTTCCTCAAGCATGGCCAGAAATAATGTGCGGACCTCTCTTACGTATGGTTACACACACTTATTGCCTCAAGAATATGATGACTAGTTGTGCTTACGTCCATGCTTGACCCTGAAAGAGGAGTACTGCCAATGGTGGGAATCAGGTTACAGTAGCATATTTTTAGAACAGGAAATCCAATGATTTCATTACATCAATTTGCCTATAATGATGTGCCATGGTTTCCATGGCTGGCTCAATATCTCTGACCCATCAGAGTATGGACAAAGATCCTCTGGGTGTCTATAACATTAGGATGCTGGCAGTGGATCCTCAGTGATCCAGCTACTGCAGATCGTAGTATTGAAATTGTCGAGTGCAACTCTAATGCTGCTTAGTAATAGGAATGAAAGAAAATGATAGATAATTCCTGCCATTCAGACAAAATTAAGAAACTGTACAAATGGTCAAGTCCTAGCTTCTCCTTGTCCCAAAGAAAGGTAAAATTAATTTCTTTGGGCTGTTGAGACAAAATAAGACATATTAAGAGTGACTGATTTGTTGTTTTCATTATGGTTTGACATTTCATAATTAATTAATTCATATACTAATATGATAGAAATCAGATCCAACAGTTTTTTATGAGTGATTCTGAAGGCCTTAGCGGGCAATCCAAAAAATTTCACTTTTATAGGCTACAGTTAAAAGATTTTACTATGTTTTTTATTACAACCCCTTTCATTTTCCTTTTTATGGAAAAATCAAACTAAGATTATCTAACAGTGTTGACAAACCACGTTCCATTTTACCTGGCACTGCGATAAGACGGCCTGGGATTTTTTGGGAGATGTGCTCTGTGAAAAGAACGATGTTATCGAGCCCTTCCCGGTGACGGCAGCTGCTCTGCTCTGCAGATTACTGAAGCAGACGTTAATGAGGGTGAGGTGGAAGGGGGCGCCGCAGTCCACCATCCTGTAGAAGAGTTTCATGGCCAGCGGGAGCAGCTGCATGACAGCATCATCACTGCTGCCTATAGACGCATTAGAGAAAAACTGTTTTAATGGAAAGAGTTTTCCTAACTGAGCTGATTTTAACTGCTTTCATTAACCAACTAATTAACTGATTAATTTAAATGAACATGATTGAAGACATTACCAGATATTACAAAGGCTCAGTAGACATGGTACATCTAGACTTCTAGTTATAGTCTGACCTGGATGACTAAAGCTTTTTATTATGTTTTTGTTTAGCGAAAAAGCAAGAAATCACTGTAAACCGACTTAAACTCAAAATCAAAAAAGTTTATTTATGCTCTGATTTTGACTTGAGAAATCAACTTTAGCAACTAAAGTCTGCAAGGTTAAGCTCCTTCCCAGCGTAGCCTGTTTGTGTCGGGTAAAGGCGCACAGTGAGTGCTTGACATTTTTGTCTGAAACCAGGAATATTCATTTATAGTTAGCCTGAGGGGAAACTGCTGAATGCTGACAAAATCTCAGGGAAAAGGATGTCAAGGAAAAGGATGTTTCAAAGGCAGAGAGCCAGGACAAATATATTTTTAAAAAATGTATACATTGTTTAATATTTTGGCTACATTTTATTTTTTGACTCTATTAGAGAAGCTTTGCATGCTTCACAGTTCAAACTAAACCTTATTTTTTCCTCTAAAAGGAGGCGCTTTGTTAAGCAGAAGGAGGAGGAGCCTCCTGTGTGATTTATAGAGATGACATCATAAAACTCTAAGTGGATGATAAGCAGCTTTTAACAGAGCATTTGGAGCAATCTGAAATCTGAAATGTTGGATCAAAGGGCTCATCTAGAAATGATCTTATTTTGAGGATCTACCATTTAGCAGTACATGTGTGACAGAACATAAGAAAATGATCTGTAAAACATTTATGAGAGAAGATTTTTGAAAAAACAAAATTTAATTATTGACAAGGGATAGAGTGGGTAACGCTTGCTCTTTAGGCAAATGTGTAAACCACTACAGTGTGGAAGTACATTTTTCAAAAATTTATACACACAGAAAATTAAAAACCTGATAAAGCCTCTACAAATATCATTCTGAGCTCTCCCTGACACGTGAGCATACCAGAGCTGATCTTCTGTCCAATGTGGTTGGGGATCGGACACTGCCGGCTCTCCCGACTGAACCACTTGTTGGCCGTTGTGTATTTACGGATTGTGAGCCTGAAGGTTTGAGGCTGCCTGCCGTCCTTGCGCATCCTGCTTTCAAATATAAAACCAAAGGTAAAATTAAGGAAGCCATCCCCCTGTGGTGATTCAGCTTTGAGCTGGTAAAACAGACCTTTCAACCAGACTGCTCAGAAGTTGTTGTGTCTTCTCTGAAACTTCTTTTGTTGAGGACATTTTTTTGAAAGAGTCTTCATCACTGAGAGACTGAAACATAAAGAGGAGAGCAATGCAGCCAAGAAATGTAAAATCGTTTCCCATCAAACATGACTAGAATTAAAGGATTTCTACAGCATATTTACATATTAAAAAGACAGGAATCAATATTATTTATGAACTTCCATTTTTACTCTTCATCTGCTTCCTTAAAGGTCACTTCTGGATTCTTTTTTCTATATTTTAAAACTAAATAACTATGGTTCACTAAACTGAACTGGATTGCTTAAACTCAAAACGCCAAATTAAAACCAAGTCACTGATGTTTTGTTTGAATACTACTAAAACTTATTTATCAGTGAAGTGTTTAAAAACATACAACCTCACACTATATAAGCTGTAGATAGCAGTAATTCATTTCCAATAGTTTCTTATCTTGTAGTACTGCAAGAGTTTCTGCACAGCAAAAATGGGGGCCTGAATAAATGGAGCAAACACCCATTTATTCATAAATCTTTATACTGCAGCCGCTCCCTGCTGATCATCAGAAAAAATGCAGGTTGTAGCTACAAAAAAGAAAAACTCATACAGCTTCCCGACCTTAGCTTTCTTAGATACCGGGAATCTCAGATGTCGCATCCTACCTGAGGGGCCCCAGTACAAGTAACAGGTGAGTCATCAACACCGAGGGACAGACTCTTCAAACGTTGAGCAGTGGGACTTCCAAACTCCTTCGCCAGGTCATTCAGAGGACACAGCTGCAGGTCTTTTACGCTGACCAATCCCAGGGCTTGTAGTCTCTTAGCAGTTTGGTGACCCACCCCTGAGAATACAAGATGGCACCACAAAATATATTGTCAGGCATACTTAACACATGTGACACACAACAAAAATGCATCAGTGAGTTTTGGATAAAAGCATCTTTAATTAAAAATGCTCCAAATGTTAAGGACAACAGTGTAACAACTATACTTCATTAAAACTCAATCTCGATGCATATCATGTTATGCATTTCTGTTCGCCTACCTGCCATCTACTGATGATTAACTATCTTTTAGAGCATCTATACCTGGCACTTTGCGGACACTGCTTAGGCATCCCATGATGTCACTGATGTTTTCTGGGAGCAGAGTGGTTTGCTGGTTGGGTTTGAAGGTGCCTGAAACCAGTTTGGCTAGCAGCTTGTTTGTGGCGATGCCAGCACAGCCGGTCAGGCCCAGTTTGCTGTGGACGGCTTCTCTGAGCTCTGCTGCAATGTGTGAACCTAAAGCCAACCTTGGGTAGTTACTGGCTTTAACATCTGCACCTGAACAGGAAGGGGAAAAACTGTGGGTATGAGCACACGTGATACGGTTTAGGATCTGCAGGTGAGCTGTTCATGAAGAACGAAACTGAAAGCACTATGCAAATATCTCACGAGTTTGAGCTATTTTTACGAGCCATTTCCCAGTTTCAGTGGGCCAGATGTACATCTACACTTGAGAAGCACAAATGTGACTTACTTGGATGATTGTAGACGTGTCCTTTAAATGAAAAGTCTTTAGACTTCACTACCTGTGCAAGCCTTTGTTCTACCATCTCAGTGACGTCCATGAAGTTTTCATCAAATCCAAGCCTTTCCACGAGAGGACAATAAGACATCAGCAGCTCTGGATGGCAAACGAGAAAAGGTAAATATATACAAATGGTTATCAGATGAAAACATCAATTCCATTTACTCCATTTAGTTTCTAATAACAAGGAACACCAGTAGGGTGGTGAACCAAACAGTGGGTTAAAAACTGTTTAAATTCTTGAGGAAAACAATTGCTGAAATGTAGGAATTAGAGATTTTAGCAGTTGAGTCAAAAAGGGTTGTTTTTATTATGAACTGTGGAATTTAAAAGTTGCCCAAATCATGATTTTCTTTAAGAGACGACTCCAAAATTTGATATCTTGTTGCTTTAAGCAGCTCACTATTTAATTTGCTTGCTACAAGCTGAAAATAAATCCATGTCATAGAAACAAACACTAGTCACCGGAGAAAAACGGCATCTCAGATAAACTTTAAGGGTCACATCACCATCTGGCATAAATGGCTAGTCAAAAGAAGTTACAGCAAGGCCCTCTTGTTACCCACATCTCTCAGTCATGTGAAAGGTTTTTACAGGACTGCAAATCAAATGCAGCTGATGATTTTTTCATCACTAAGTGGTGATAAAAAGCATTCAGCACAAATCAAGGATGACTATTTTTTCCAAAGCCAAAGTGGAAATATTTGGCTGTAAATCACAGAAACAGCATATTAGCACAAACACCTTATACCAGCTGTCAAGCATGGTGCTAATCTGGGCTTGTTTTGCAGCCACAGAACCTGGACATCTTGGAGTCACTGAGCTGACCATGAACATCTCTGTATACCAAAGTATTTTAGAGTAAAATATAGCATACACAGCAAAATACAGCAAAAGCCTGGATAAAACTGGGTTATCAACATCATAATAATTCCAAGCACAAATCTACAGCAGAATGGCTGAAAAAGAAAAGAATTAAGATGCTGCAGTGGACCAAAGTCCAACCTGATTGCTATGGTGCGACTTTAATCTCCATGTTTAGCTTGACTTTCCAAGCTTCTTTTATTGCAGCAACTACAATTTCATTTTCTCAGAGTGCACTTTAATGTCATACTGCACACTATGACAAAAATTACTTTATTTACTACAGAGCACTATTTTCATGTCACACTGGTGTGATACACTGCTTACCTGTCATTTTATATGACATCTCTCTGTAGTGTGTGAGGTCTTCTCCTTTAACCAGCACCAGCTCAGGACATTTCTCCTTAGCATCAGTCACGGACATCAGCTTGTTGACACCCCTCTCCCTTGCCACATAGTTACAGGTGACTATGATGTACTTCTGCTGTATACCTGATGATATGAGAGTCATTTGGAAGCTTTGGCACAAATGTTTTTTTACACTTTTTTCTTTTGCAGCTTTTATAGCATGCGAGTTTACCTAACGGGACTTCTCTCAGTGCAGGGTTTCGGATCATTTCCACCTGAGCATAGAAGCAGTCCAGGTCAAAATGCAAAATGACTTTGTGTGCAGGTACTGGCGTTTTACTGATGCTTGGTCCTGAAACACACATTGTATGTACAACAGTTACCATATCTCGAACTCTGAAAGTCATATGAAAGCAAAGACCAACTGTCAGATTTCAGTTTCAGACTGCCTAGCTTAAGTTTCCAAGTTTACCTGAAGCAGCAGCAGCAGGGGGGCTATGTGTCGATGAATCCACGAAACTGTTCCTCCACTCGTTTTCATCCTCCTCATCCTCGCTGTTTTCCATCTCAAAGCTCGTAAATGTAATAAATTTTGCTGAAATATAAACTGCTACAACTACTGCTGCCGTTGTTGTCGTAATAGTTCTTTCATTGTAGGTCCCAATTCAGTTACGTTCAACGTTGCCATCTCTCGACATGGAGGGGTTACTGCAACGCAGCAACTACCAAAAAAAAAGTTTCTATAAATGCATTTTTTTTAAATTTACAAACACAATAAATAAAATCTAATTTTTAAATGTTACGGGATACTGTGTTATTTGAAGGTATTAAAATTAGTTTTTCAACAGTCGTCACGCGACCTGACCAGAACGTATATAAACGAGGCTGACGTCACCTGATGTCGGAGACTCCAACTGCTAACGTCCGTTTGTTAATTATAAAAAAACTGAGGAAAAAAGTGCGGAAAGTGGCTAATGTTTCCTTCCTCGGGCTTTTTTGCTGATATAAACTGTCCCTTCTCACAACATGGGCGTTGTGAGCGGCCTCACTGTTTATACAAACATCCTACAAAGCAGGCGCTGGACTGGTTTGCTGTCTCATTTGAATCATCCAAAGTGGACTTCACAGGTCAGTGCTTCAACTATGCCAACTGACTTCGAACAGCTTGTGCATTAGCTTGCCATTTTACCTGTTAAAAAGGTTTAATTGTTTAAGAAAAACCCCACAAACCCTGGGAATTATAAGAAGCTTTTAAATCGATTAAAAGGGTTTTTAACGTTACAGGTGTAACATAAAAATTAAGCACATTATTGTAACTGCAGGTAAGGACAAGTGTTTTCTTTAAAAAAACCTTCTACCTTGTGTTCTTTAAAAGTTCTATTTTGTCACTAAAGGGGCACGATAGGATCTTCACACATCAAATAGCACAAAAACTAAACGGCAAATTATCAAGCTGTCACTTACATTTAAGTAAATACTTATCCTGTTTCATGTTCACGTTGAACAGAAGAACAGAGGCCTTATACGGGCTGTGGAGATGACTGCCTTCATGAGCTGGAGCGGATAAACAAGGAGATTGAATCTGTGCGGCATGAGGTGGAGCAAGAGCGGATGCGACTGTCACGTTACCAGACTGTACAAGCAGACCGCATAAACAACACGCCTGCTTCCAAGCGTGAGTCTGGGAGTAAAACTATAGACAGAAAAACTTATGGGCCATCGTCTCGCACAGATTTTACTAAAGCACACCAGCGAGGAAAGAAGTATGTGGTTGACAACTCAAAACCGAGGACTGATTTGGAGTATGACCCACTGTCCAACTTTTCTGCAGACTTGCTCTCTTTCAGCTCATTGACAAAGGACCAGAAGTTGAAAAGTAGACAAGTAAAAGACAAAAGTCTGGAAAACACTGCCCCATGTATTGATAAAGAACCATTTGCGTATCAGGCTCCGATTTCCCGATCACCATCTCCGGAGCCACTTGATGTTTCTTCTGAAGGTGAAGACCTAATTATTGATGTTCCTCCTTCTCCTGACAAAACGGGTCAGAGAACTGCTAAGTCTGTAGCAGGTAAATCCTCTCAGGTGACAGCAGTGGAGGTAACGGAGGAAAAAAAAGAGCCTAATTTACCTGATTCTCCATCACGACACTATAAAATACCTCTCTCTTCATCAGATTCAAATAAAACTCATCATTATGTTGAAAACAGCCAAGATTTACTAACTATACGTGCTGACAAAGAGTCCGAAGATCTAAAAAATGGTGGCAATGTAGTGGACTTAACAGGAAGTCCAGAAGACCTTGTAAATGAATGTCAAAAAATTACTAAATCAGTATTGGAGAAGATCCCCGAACAACAAGATCACAACCTGAACAATCCTCAGTGTGACCTGCCCAGTATCTTTGAGAAAATGAATCAGCAGGAGACACCCAGGAATTTACTTTTTTGTAAATCTCCAGCCTCTAACTCATCACGCAGGCAAGTGCCTCAGGACAGAGTTCAAAGTCACAGCTGTTCTGAAAAAAGTACACCCTCAGCAGTGATAGGAAACCAGAAAAAGTCAAGCAAAATGTCAGGACAGACACAGGGAATAGCTGCTGACGGTCCTAACTTGCCTCTAGAGCAAGCAGAACAAGGGTCGGAGAACGGCGAGTTTGAGGGTCGGCATGTTTTGTCAACTTCTGTCAGCTCACAACTCGGAGCCGAACCGTGTTCTGAGCAGAATTTGGTGACGGTAAATACTGAAGAGATCATATTAATCAACTCCAGCTCTGATGATGATGAGGAGGAGGAAGGGCTCAACCATTCAGGAATGGAGCTCTCAGACAGCGACCCAATGGAGGAATGCTACAGGATCTTCATGGAGGCAAACAATGAGGAAAAAGGAACTGAAGAGACTCCTGCTGCACATGTAAGTAGCCTATAGAGACTGCAAATTCATTATGAAGAAATTCTTTTGAGAATGTAAAGATTTTTTCTCTCCCCTCGTATTTCTTAGTTAGGGGCTGTGGATGCAGAGAAGATGGAGGTAAATGTCACACCCAAGGGATTACCAGGAAGGAAAAGAGTGGCTCATGAAGCCAAACAAACAGAGGTACGTACAGTCCAGTCTCATAGAAAAATTGTGTTTACAGACAGGAGATGTCCTTTTTTAAAATCCAAAACACTGTTTTTATTGCCTAAACAGTATTTTAATACCCAAGCCTAACCTAGTAGTTTTTAATAATGATAACAAATTTTAATTGAATAGAGTATTAAAAATAATATGACAGAAATGTGGGAAAAAAATCACCATGCTTGGCAGATGAAAGGTCACACTCAGGAACATTAAAAAGTAGGGTTGGCCATTTATGTCCATAATGACTCCCTAGAAGTCGTGGCCTTTTTTTAAGATCTGTTGTGACATGATGTAATTTGACTAATCAAAGTTAAGCATGTGTTTTGAATGACCTCCTCTGTGCAGCAGCCAGTAGCTAAGAGCAGGCCTCAGCCGCAGGTTTTGGTTCCACTCTGTGAGCCAATAACTTCAGGATTTGGCTCTAGACCCTCTGTCAGTTCCAAAACCCAGCAGGTTCAGCAGAGAGCCTCCACTCTGACTGCTTCAGTTAAAGGTGGGCAGGCTTTTGTTTCCTCCACCTCTCAGAAGAAACCAGAGACCCAGTTTACACCTTCTGTTTTAACTCAAAACCCTGCAACCCTCCAGCCTGTGCGCAATGGTAAGTATCTGTTGGCAGTAGTAGTGATGATTGTTTAGTTCTTAGACACATTAAGAATAAAAAATGCAAGAGCATGATAACGTGTAAATGAGATTAGATTAGATTCAGATTACTGTCATTGAGATAGTATAACTCAAAAGATGAAATGCAGTTTGGCATCTAATCTGAAGTGCAAAGAATGTAGGTACATATGTATATACAATAATGTATACAAAAACCATTCCAATAAACAAAGGAAAGCACTTCATTTAAATTGTGTTTGATATAGAAAGTTTTATCACTAAAGCATACTTGTATTGCTCTGTGTAGCTCTATCATCCTTTCCCAAACTTCTGTGCAAGTTGTGTATTTGTTTTAATTATTGGCACAGTACAAGTAAACCATGTCTAGTATGAGTATGCTCTTACTAGCTTTTCCTCAGTACACATTTTTTCTGTTCCATAGCTTTTGTGAACTATATACCTTTGGGACCAGCTGTTATTGAAGTGGGCAACAGCTTGCATTTGATCCTTCCAGACGGTGCCTTCCCTGTGCCCATTTCTTCCAATTCCAGTCCAGTTACTCCAGTTTTAACTCCAATAAATCAGGTTCACACAAGGGCCCTTGCTATCAAACAAACATACCATCCACATGCAGTTACTCCTATGCATCCTATGCAGCGATGCCGCCTGGCAGCACCAGTGCTCATTCCTGCTGTTGCACGCAAACCTTTACTAAACTCTACTTTTACATCTGCATCTTTACGTTCAAGTTCAACTATTTCTACTGTTCCTCAAAATTCTGGTCAAGCTTCTGCAAAGGTAAGAACTTCAACTAAACCTGGATTGTCAGTACAAGTTAGAAATGCTTAACCCACTTAATAAATATTAAGTGGTTCTGTCCCCACAGCCGTTGCCTGCTAAACGAAAACTGAAGCAGCAGTGTGAGGCTGCCAAAGACAAAGTGCCCCATGATGTTAGACAGCGGTATGTCAACATGTTTACGGAGGAGTTCCTCAAAACGACACCCAATGTTAATGATGCCTTTGAAAAGGTGAGCATATGTTACAATCTCCTCAGTAACAAACCCTAGTGTGGAAAGAGAGAGACATATGTATGTATTTTTTTTTTTTCTCTGATCTTTCTGTTGAAAGGCTCTTGCTGAAGAGAAGACCGTGTACAATCGGAGTGTGAACAAGCTCAAGTATATGAGTGTTGCAGTGAATGCACTCAAGAGGCTGAAGAGTCAAAGCACTGTTGCTGCTAAAGGTGAGCACTTCATGGAAAAAGCTGTAGGAAATTATCTGTTTGTAAAATATCTCCAGAATCTCTGTAGATGTTGGGCATACAATTCATTCACTGTACAATTATTGTACTTTTTGTTCACCGAATTACATAAAATAGTCAAAATGTTCGCCACATTGATAATTTATTCAGTGTTACAGACTTTTTGGTATAATTTATTTAAATTCTTATTCAGGGCTTTAAATAAGGAAATTCCCTGTTGCTTTCTAACTGTACTTGTTAAGAGCAGATGGACCGACATCTCCCCATTCACAGTACTAGCAAGAAAAATTATACTACACTCCTGAAATCGAAAGATACTTGAAACATTTGATAGGTGGCCTCGGAATAAGGACATGTACTACCGGGGGGACTGGATACAGTACCTCAAGCAGGGTCTTTCAGAAATCAATTACCTGTCTGATTAGAGTGTTAAAAGGGATGAATGGGCTACTAGATAAACCACATTATAATTGGTATGAATATCTCGTAATTGTAATTTTGTGCTTATTGTTTTTGATATATCTTGAGTTTTTTTTTTTTTTTTTTGACTTAAAAAAAGATAATAATAAACAGATGTTTTGATCTGGTATATAACGGACATTTAAATATTTGTTTTGCAGATGAAAACAAAGTCTACAGTCAAAAACTGAAAGGGAACATACCTCTTAACCCAACAAAGTTTAAAAGAAATTGTGAGCATTAGTTTGCTTTGTACAAATATAGACTTTATAATTATTAAATATTTTGACAGTTTATGAGTGTTTTTATTATTCCAGCAGATGACATGGCATTGTATGAGAGTCTGAAGGATTATATTTTGACCGATGAAAAGCTAATTGAGAGGAACTATCCTGTTCAACACCCAGAGAAACATGGTTCTGCAGTTCTTTTTGCTGAAAAGAAAGTTAATGCAGATGGTAAGTGGAAATATCCAACCATGCTCCCTGGTATTCCTATATTATTTCACTAGAGGGCGTGCTTAACTAAAGTATTTGGACTCCGGGTTGGTTCTCTCTGTTAAGTGTTGTATTTTATTTGTTAAAAGCACTGAAGAGGATCTGCTGTCGCTGTGGTGCTACATACTCTGTGAGCCAAAGTGGCAAACACATTCGCAAGGAGGAATGCAACTATCATTATGGGAAAGGAGTTGAGAATAGAGGTTAGAAACCATTACCAGGTTATTCTTGACTATTTTATAAAATATTTTGACTGGTGTCTTTTCACCATCTAAATGTTAAATCTATGTGCTATATAAACATGCTTGAAGGTGCGCACCGTCCTAGTAGTCCAACTTTTTAGGAGCACCATACTGATACTAGTTCAAAGCTCTCCTTTTGTAAGCAGCAGCCTCAAAGCAACCTGAAGACTTGAGGGCTGTGCAGTAACAGTTTTTAAGCATTGGCACATTTTTAAAACTAATAAAATTTTCCAGTGCCCGGTGGAGTGGAAACTCGCTACAGCTGCTGTCAGGGAGTCATGGGAGCCCCTGGATGTCAAGTGTTTAAGGTAAAAAGGGGAAGAAAAAAAAGTCCTCTGAGTTAAAGGAATTCTTGTCAAATATTTCATATGTACCAATTTGTTTTGTCAACCAGTTACATGTCCATGATGCCCTCAGCCTGGATGGGTTTGTGTCTACCATCTCCCGGGGTCCCTCAGACAGAAGCTGTCCTGGTGTCTATTCCTTGGATTGTGAAATGGTGATGTTGGATTTGGGGATTTACATGTGGCTTTATTAAAATGTGCAGTTAAATAGATAGTTTTATAAGCTACACTAACAGAATAAACAGCCTCACCTCACTATATACTCTACCTTTAACTCTTGTGCCCATGGGCTTTATGTCAGAACTTATTGGTGTGGAAAAAGATTTCTGAAGTTTGATTTTTGTTTTTAATCAGTTTGCAATGAAAACACATCTTTGCCTTTGTAGTGCTACACCGTTCATGGTTTGGAGTTATCCAGAGTGACAGTGGTCAACTCGAGTCTGGAAGTTGTATACGACACCTTTGTTAAACCTGAAAATGAGGTCATTGACTATAACACCAGGTAATGTGATAATATCTCTGTGCACTACATAAACTATACGAACTCGCTTTGTTATTACAGAAGTGTGGTAGCAGTCTGAAAATTGTTCTGTATAATGGAAATTTAGTCAATGCTAAGTTCAAGGTTTAGCCATTATTTCAAAGATGGGAAAGATTTTTTGCTTTATGACACATATGATGAGGATGATGGAATGAAGCTAACAAGACCAGTGCAGCTGTGCTGAGAGCCCGTGTGACACCTTACTTGTCCAGATTTTCAGGTGTTAGTGAGGAAGATGTGAAGGGTCACCATGCTTCTCTAAGAGATGTCCAGGAGACCTTGTTGAGCTTCATAAATGCTGACACCATTCTGATTGGACACTGCCTGGAAACAGACCTCTGTTTACTCAAGGTGATTTCTTGACTTCCCTTTTCACACATTCTTGTTTATTTTTATTTTTTTAAGTGCACAGCGTATTCCACATTTTACAGCTGCAGTCCTTATAGTTATAGTTTTTTTATTTATATAGCACATTTAATTACAACAGGAACGTTGACTAAAGTCCTGTACAAGAATACAAAATACCTAGTAAAATAACTGATAATATTGATACCAAACATCAAATATGAATGAACAAATAACTCACATTTGTATTTACTGGCTTTTAATACAGCATGAGTTTTAAGATAAGATTTAAAAAGATTGACAGTAGGAGCCTGTCTGATGTGTAGGGGTAAATTATTCCACAGCTCAGGCGCTACGACTGCAAATGCTCAATCGCCTCTATGAACCAGCCTCGACCTTGGTATGGCTAAAAGCAAAAGATCACTTGAGCCTGAGAGATCTAAAGGGTGCAGAAGGCTGCAAGAGGTCAGACAAATACCCGGGAGCCTGTCCATTCAGGGCTTTGTAAGTCAACAATTTAAAAAAAAAAAAAAAATCCTTTTTAAAATCAATTCTGAAGTGGACAGGGAGCCAATGAAGAGAGGCAAGTACCGGGGAAATATGTTCACGTCTTTTAGTGCATGAGCTGCAGCATTCTGGACCAACTGCAGTCTTTCCAGGCAGGTCTGGCTAACTCCAGCTTATAAGGAGTTAGAATAGTCCAGCTGGGATGTAATAAAAGCACGAATCACCCGTTCAAAGCTTTTAAAACATAAAAGTGATCTCACCTTAGATAAAAGCCTCAGTTTGAAGAAAGACTGCTGTACAACTGAGCTAATCTGTTTTTCAAAGGTGAAATTGCTGTCAAATATAAGCCCAGATTTTTGGCATGCGATTTGATAAAAGGGATTGCCACTTGGTCCAAATATTATCACTTCGGTTTTGTTCTCATTGAAGTTAAGAAAGTTAGAGGCCATCCAGGATTTAACTTCACCGAGACACTGATGTAATGGTTCTAGTGAGTTCATTGAGGGTTCATCTGGATATCTTTTTATGTTTTAAACCAGAACCATGGGAGAAGTTTGTAAAACAAAGTACAACACATCTGATTGGTTGTGAACATACGATTTGAGACCTTTTGTTTGTTGTTACCCTAGTCTTTAAAATGTTGTGTTTTCTATTCATCATATACTCAAAGTTTTGCAGCTTATACAAATTCACAGCAACTGGTATTGAGAGAATCTCAATTAGACTCCCCTTTGTGCAGCACATGGGGACCGCAAGGACTCCTTTTTATCTCTTTAGATTAATCCATGAAAGATTTTTAGAACACTTATTAAATGAACAACTCTGTAACTAACTTCATAAGGCATTTTTTTTACCACCCAGGCTGTTTTATAAAAATAAAAAAGTGATGGGGTATTTTCAACACCCTGCTGGACAGGCAGCGTGGACACAGTTTGTGAATTGAGTAATTCGAGATTGAGGCAACGTAGGAGTTTGAAATTGATACCCTAGGTGTAGCTATTAAAAATCTGAATGTTTGAATCCCAGTCAGATTTTCTGAAAATCTTGTAAATGTTATAAATCAAGAAAGAAGTCGCCTACGATTTTCAAATACATGCATAGGTGAATTTGTTAATGATATTTTAAGACTTTGAAACCCTGTAGCCTCAACATTAAGGTCAGAGGTCAGCTATTATGAAAAGACCTAGGATTTTCAAGTTTTTAGAAAAATGTTACCTTTACAACCTTCCGAGCTATTCGATTGGAAAAGATGCTATACACTACTGGGTGTTAGTTTTTTTTTTTTTTGTTTTTTTTTAAAAAAAAGATTGGTTTTACAACACTATAATTTCAGGGTTTTTTTTTTTTTTTTTTTGGTGTTTTTTTTTTATTGACAATTATGCAGTTTAATGTCTCATTGCCGTCTGAAATGAAAGCATAGTAGAAACAAATAATTGGAGTCAAAAAAGAAATCAAGGAATAAATTATTAGACCCAAATGTATTCTAAATTTTTGACTCATCAAAGTAGCCACTTTTGGGAGATATAACAGCTAAACACACCCATTGCGTTCTTTCTAGAGATGGACCGATCCGATATTACGTATCGGTACCTAAATCACTGGATCGGATATCGGAGAGAAATAAAAAATGTAATCCGATCCATTAAATATCACAAAAGCACCTCAGAAAACTTGCGACATGTTGTAACTCGTCGGAGCAGTATCCGTCACGTGATAGAGCGGCTGTGGCGTGCGAGACCTGTCGGTGGTCTGGTTGAGCATTTGGAGCCTCGCTACCAAACCGGCATTTCATCTCCGAGAAAGTTATCCCAGAGAGAAGTAAAGCAAGTGTGTAAGTTCATCTCTGGATGTTTGTAAAGCATTCCCACGTTAAGCTTAACCAATATATGGAGCGACTGCCTCTCTTCAATCATGAGACTGATCAATGATCAGCTTATCGGCTTTTCTGTCGCGAGTTCGTCTCTCTTGTAAGTTTATCGCCCACTTTGTACCAGAAAGAGGAAACCAGCACCAGGATCCTTTTCTACTGTGCAGGGACGTGTCTAACAAAGTTTAGCCAGGGGGCCAGGTAGGGCATTAACAGGGAAAGGGGGGCACAAAGAAATACTTTTCTTTCTTATTATCATTTAAAATGTCTTGCTTTAATAAATAATTATCTGAATCTTACAACCAAAGTTTTAATCTGATGTAAAATGTATAGAAGTCCATTACTGTACATAGTAACTAATAAGTCTAATATACCCTAGTAAGCTAGTACTTTTTCCTTCAGGAATGTACCATCAGTGCAGTCTGCAATTCAGTTGAAGAAAGATGTTGAAGCTATTTAATTATTGTGGAAAAATAATTGATTTCTGAGCTTTTTTTTTTTTAATTTTTATTTTTTTATGCGTGCGTTAAATTAAAGTTGATTATATCGACTAAGCATCACGAGACTGAGGGTGCTTAATATTTCTGAGTACTCTTTAAAATACCAGAATAGGGAGGTTGGTGCAGGTTTAAGTGTATTAGATTGATCAGTTTTGCTGAACTATGAAATATTTGGGGTGCAGTGTATTTTTTGCATACAGGTTTAACAGAATAGCTTTAGTTAAAACTTGAGTATGAACTTAAACAAAATGCAGCAAGATATTAAAAAAAATAGTTTTATTGATTAAGAAATACACTATCGTATTCGTATCGGCAGATATTCAAATTTATGATATCGGTATCGGATATAAAATTCACCCTTTTGTCCAGTTCAACCCAAACCAGCTTGATGGGGTTTAAGTCTGGAAGCTGTGCTGGCCACTCCATGTTTTCAAGCTTACAACCTTGTTCGTTCTCCTGAGGTACTTCTAGCGTAGCTTGGAACTATGTTTTGGGTCATTATCTTGCTGTAGGATGAACCCCTGACCAACTAGGCGCATACCAGACGGTACTGCATGGTGCTGCAGAATGCTGTGGTAGCTGTTTTGGTTCTGGGTGCAAAACAGTCCCAGACCTTCACACTTCCTCCTCCATGTTTGACAGTTGATGCCACCACTGTGGAACGATCCTTGCACCTACTCAATGGTGTACAAATCCTGTGTGATGAAGCCAAGATTTCAAATCCATTTTCATCAATCCATTATACTTCCAGTCTTCAGTAGTCCAATGGCGGTGTTTCATGGCCCAGCCAAGCCTCTTTGTCTTATTCTGAAATCTCAGCAATGGCTTTCTTGCTGCAATTGGTCCTGTCAAACGTGCAGCTTGAGGTCTTCTCTTCACAGTTGTAACTGAGACTTAATTACTACGACCACTATTAAGCTGTGTTTGAAGCTGATGTCCTTTGAGCAGCCTATCAGCTGTTAACACTCAGAAACTTGTCCTCTGATTCAGTTGTGGCTTTGGGTCTGCTAGACCTCTTTCTGCCAGTTTTCTCCAGTTTCTGAGTGCCTTTTGATAGTAAAGGAAACTGTACGCACTGACATTTTGACTTTCCTTGCAACTTCTCTGTAGGAAAGACCTATATTTTTAAGTGTTATGATGGTCTGTCCCTCTTCCATTGTTAATATCCTTTTCTCACCATTTTTGTAGAAACACAGTACTTTCTGCAGCACAAAACTGTTCAGCTGATGCTCACGAGGGTATGGTATCACAGTGTGTTCCAACACTGCTTTTATGCAGACAGGATAGTTGCAACTAATCCAGAAAAGTTGAAACACCTCCAGCTTTCAAGGCCTGATCAACCTCCGCTGCTGTAGAACAGCTTTAAATTATTAACCCATTTTATGTTCCCTGAAAAAGGCCTTTTTGTATAATTCTGAAATGGACATTATTTTTCTGTTTTGGGAAACCTTTCTTCCTTCCTTTTTTTTTTTTTTTTTTTTAAATAACCTTTAGCAGTTCAACACTTTGTACCATTTCAACCTATTCATTGGACTTGAACAACATAAATTGCAGTAAATAACAGAGAAATTTGGGTGTTCTAAACTTTTGACCGGTAAAGTATTTCAAACACATAATTGACAGAGACCAACAGATATTGAAACTACATCATGGTCTGGTTGTCTTGTATACCCTAGATTTAATTTTTTTGGACAAAAGGGTCCAAATGTCATAATACAGTAATCTCACTTCATTTCTCTCAGATGTCCTCCAAAAGTATTTTATTTTGACCATCTTAATTGCACTATAGTGGTCCCTCGTTTATCGCGGCAGTTACATTATAGGTGAAATCTGCAAAGTAGCCAACTCTATAACTTATTATAGATGTTTTAAGGCTGTAAAACCCCTCACTACACTTTTCTTAGACAGGCATGAACATTTCCACTTTTTCCTCTTAAACACTCTCAAGCTTAAAACCTTTGTAGAAAAATAAGTCCAGTATTAAAGAATGAAACCAAAGGCCCTTGCAGGCGCCTTTGACAGTGCAAAACGTTTCATTGACATTATGTTTGTAAGTTTTCTCCCCAACAAACAACAAAGTACAGCACTTTAGTCACACTGGTAGAAATTGAAAATTTATGTAAATTTGACAAGCTGAACGCATTCTCTACTGGACAGCAGACACGGCACGGGATTGACAATGGTCTACAGCCAATCAAAAAGCCTGCAAAATTGCACACAAAATCCGCAAAACTGCAGAAGGTGAACCGCGTTATAGCGAGGGACCACTGTATTTCTAATTACCCAAACCAAATTTTTATCTGAAGTTTTCACCACCAGGTGGCAGCACATTACTAGAAAGTCTTAATGTAATGTAGCTACCAACCCCTCTCTTCAAGTAGGAAAAAAGTCACCATTTGCCCTGACTTAAGCAAATCACATACAGGAATTGTTTTTGTATGAAAAGTTTCTCACAAAAAGCTACCTTAGCAAACATATATATGAACTGGTAGAAACAGGAAGCAGTCTCATTAACAAAAAGAAAAACAAAACAAAAAAAACAACAAACGACAAACCCTATAAAGCTGCTCTGAAAGCTGCTCCAGTGTTATTTTCTCCTGAACTGAGCATGGTGTTGTTCTGGGAGGATCTAGTGGTGATGACGGGGCCACCATCAAGGTGTTTCATCCACTGTCCCTTTGGCTAGAAGGCCAGTACTTCCTCTGACTCTCCATTATGTTTCCTACACCTTTCAGGGCAGAGAGCATGCTACATTGAGTCACTGCACCATTTTATGGCACAAAGTGGTATTACATGAAAGTACTGCTGGGTCCTATTTCAGCTTCAGCTTGTAGATCCTCTTTAAGTGTTTTGGGCAGTAAGATTCACTGGTTACTTCTCCAGATTTTGTTCATATTCTGTAGCTATAGTTCATGTTGAAAGTAAAACAGAGTAATTTATCAAGTTTGAACCAATAAGAAAAGCTTGAGATATCTTCCTGTTTACTGCAGCTGCTCCACGGGATGGTGGTGGATACATCGGTAGTCTTTCCCCACCGCCTGGGCCCCCCTCACAAACTGACCCTCAACAAGCTCACAGCTGAATACCTCAGAAGGATCATTCAAGAGAGTGGTGGGTTACCACTATGCAAATGGTTTATCTGTTACTATAATATCATTACGTTCCAAATAAAGATGACTTATTAATATGACTTATAACATTAAATGCCACAGACTCATGCAGCAGATATCAGATTTATTGCTGAAGATATTGACTTCAGTTGCATTAAAAAAAATTTAAAGATTTTTTTATTTTTTTCCCCCTTAGTTTGTGGCCATGACACTGCAGAAGATGCTACTGCCTGTATGGAGCTGATGCTGTGGAAAGTCAAAGAAGATGGAAAATTGAAAAAATGATGGAAATAAAATTATTCCTGTACACTTCATGTGGGGGGAGGGGGAACAAATACTAGCTGTGACTCAAATGTATTATTTTGTGTAAACCTCGTTCAGGACACGGAGGGCAGTTTGTTTTTTGTTAGTGTGATTTATGTTAATGAGTTCTGTATGTAAAATTTCAATTTGGAGCCCATCTTCCATATTTGTATAAATGTTGACCACATGTAGTGCCAAGAGGACCCACAGTGGTGACTTTTCATGAGTAGTACTCAAGTAAAGGCATAGAATGAATTTTGTGTTTTCCTTTCTTAAAAAAGCAAAACTCAACAGCCAATCATTCAGCATTCTGTTTTTAATGTGGGATTAACTTCAGGTACACTTCTGCAAATCATTACACCTGTCTTCAGTTAAAGTAATCAGTGGTGATGCAAAAGGTTGATGGGAAACTCAACATACATGAAAGAAAGTCTCATGTAGGTAACAAATATTGTCCCGGCACAACACTGTCAGCACCTTTTTCAGTTGTTATTCAGCCTTCCTTTTTGTCTTTCCTCTCCTGACACAGCACTTGTGCAAACAGAAACTGCAGGTCTTGATGAAGATGAATATGAGGAGTAGAACTATAGTGAGGATGAAGCCCAAGACATCCAGGCTGTGATACTGGTACCAGGTGAGCTCATGGGCCTGGACCCTCAAGTGCTTGGCCCCTTTGTTTCTCAGCGTGAACTCGATCCAGAATACTGCCTCTTCCAGAGCACTCATGGGTCTGTCGTGGTGGATGCTGGACAACCGCATAACATTTTCTTTGTACCTGTGAATGTGTATATAAATGAGAAAAAGAATTGTAAAAATAATTATCATTCATTATGGGGCGATCGTGGCTCAAGAGTTGGGCGTTCGCCTAATAATTGGAAGGTTGCCAGTTCGAGCCCCGGCTCGGACAGTCTCGGTCGTTGTGTCCTTGGGCAAGACACTTCACCCGTTGCTTACTGGTGGTGGTCAGAGGGCCCGGTGGCGCCAGTGTTCGGCAGCCTCGCCTCTGTCAGTGCGCCCCAGGGTGGCTGTGGCTACAATGTAGCTTGCCATCACCAGTGTGTGAATGGGTGGGTGACTGAATGTGTAAAGCGCTTTAGGGTCCTTAGGGACTAGTGAAGCACTATACAAATACAGGCCATTTATCATTTCTTTGCTTTTTCATTAATGAAAAAGCCATAAAACTCTAGAAATTTGTATACAGAGGTCATTAAAGTTTTTCTCTCGCCCCACCCGGTCGCAGCAGATGGCCGCCCCTCCCTGGACCTGGTTCTGCCGGAGGTTTCTTCCTGTTAAAAGGGAGTTTTTCCTTCCCACTGTCGCCAAAGTGCTTGCTCATAGGGGGTCATATGATTGTTGTTTTTTTCTCTGTATCTATTATTGTACGATCTATTGTGCAATATATATTGCTGTTGTGACTTGGCGCTATATAAATAAAATTGAATTGAAAGTTCAGCTCAGCAGGGCTTTCTTGTGTTAGCTGGCTTCAAGGAAAAATGGTTTAAGGTAGATTCTTCATGTTTCATACTCTGAGCCTGCTCCATTTTTTTCCTTTTAAAGCCACTTTTCAGTGCCTAATTTAAAGTGCAGATAGTTCAGAGAACTCACAATTTGTCATTAATGATGGTGTTGACTGCATCTCTTAGGTCCTCAGCTGTCATGATGTTCAAATTGAGAATAACTGCAGTTCCTTTTTCCTTCATGTGGATCATGTTGTCTGGCTGGTCACCGAACACGGGTATGCCCACCATGGGAACTCCGTGGTAGATGGCTTCATAAATCCCATTTGTGCCTCCGTGAGTGATGAAAGCTCTAGTTTTAGGGTGACCTAACACATGACAAATAACCGTGTGACATTGAAAGTTAGTTTTTCACATGTGAAAAAAAGGAGAATTTCAAGAACCTGGAACAAGTGCTTTGAGCCAAGATTGATTTGCACGTTCTAATACCTCTTTGCATTCAACTAATCTTTAGTGCAACCTCTTGGAGAAAAAGAACTAGCCAGGGTAGATTTGCACAGGGTGCAATATGTAATCAAGATCACATCTGCTAGAAAAGTATAATTGATCAAATTTCCTTTTGTTAATAAACAGAATGCTCACAACCTGCATTTAATGTTGAATGCATGTTTAATTTATGTCATTGCAGATTTAAGAAAGTCTGTGTTTAGTACCAAGTTTACGTACCCAGGAGGTCATTCTGAGGGATCCAGTCATATATTCTAGTGTTGGCACTCAAGGTTTCTGGTTTTTCTCCTTTGTACCTCCACACCACCTGTAAAAGTAACATTTCTTACTTTACATTTTTTTCTTTTGTAGTATACTCACAGCCCAGTATATTTAAGTAATATATCACAACGTATTATGGAAAAACTAGAGAATGCATTTCCTGAAGAAAATGCAGTGTGAATGCTGATAGTTGAAGCTTTGAGCTGGATTGTGATGATTCCTGAATGTTAAGTTAAAAATGTTGAATGAGCTGAAGAAGAGAATTTTTCACCTGAAAATAAGTGCTAAACAGTTGAAAGCTGACACAGAAGAAGTTTCAAAATTGAAAGGTAGCTCAACATGTTTAAATACACATTAGAAAAAGCTGAGTAATGACAAAAGAAAATTTAGAGTCAGAAAACATCTGAATGAATATTGAAATCTGATATTCTTTAAATGACTTGGAAGTACATATGTGAAATGTCAAAAAAAATGAATCAGAACAAATCTAGATGAGTGTTGACAGCTTATATTCCTTAAAAGGTAGAAGAGTGGAATTATGTATTTTAAATGTCTAAAATCAAGAAGCACAAATGGGAAAAAATGTTTCTGCATCTGTGCACATATCTGTCTCTGTGTTTGTGTGTGTCTGTGTGTGTTCATGCATGTGTGTGTCAAAGTAATAACAGAGATATTAAATTAGGTTAGATGAGTTTAATTGTGGGTGAATCCACTACAGACAGGTAAATAGTTTCATGTCTGATCATCCAGTCAGAAAAGATGATTCTAAACGCGATCAACTGACTCCAACTGCCCAGATTGGAACCACCTGTCTGCTGTAAAGAAATCCTCCAATGAACAACAAGCTTGAATTTAACAGGTCAATCAGAATGCTCTATCCAGTTGGCCTGCACTAACTACTGGAATACTATTACTCTATAGCAAAACCAAGTCAAATCTCCCTGTCCGCACCTGTTGAAAAACTGCTTCTAAATCCAAAACCGTAACTCCTATCAAAAAGACCCTTTGAACCGTGAGGACATGTCTACACAACAGTGTGTTTTTATGTTCCTGGTGTCAAAAATGGGTTCACAGGAGCAATTTAAAAAGTGGGGTCATTCCTGCTGTTGATACAAATTTCTGACAGACTGATTAATTTCTTACTTTGGACAGAAAAGCCCACAAATAGTAACTGAAAGTCGCTGCAGTAAAGGCCTGGCAGAGCATTAAAAAGGAGGTAACCCACTATCTTGTGATTTTCTTGACTTCAAGACTTCAAGCTGTCATTGCCAGCAAATGGTTTTCAAACAGGTATTAGAAATTAACATTTTATTTTCATTTTTATTCAATGTAATTTGTCCAATTACTTTTGAACCCATGAAATGATGGGATTGTGTGTTTTCTTTTTTTTTTCTTTTTTTAATGCTTTAGTTCCTCACATTTTCATGCAATGTATTTGCATTAAAGCTGAAAGTCTGCACTACAATGGCATCCGCATTTAAAATTACAAAAGCCAAATTAGAAAAAAGATGTCTCTGTCCAAATATTAATAGACCTAACTGTATATTGAAGCGTGAGGTTAACTTGTCATTAGAAATCATCAGCTGTTGACAAAGTCAGATTTTTCACACTCTGTATTAGGAAGAACAAACATAAATATTGTGGAAATAACATGGAAACTGGGCACTTGCATGTTGAAATGTCCACAGTCTGCAATGTCATTAAAAATTTTTTACTTTTGGTAGAGCACTCTGAAACTGGTTATCTAAATCATGAAAAACTACTCCATGCTTTCAGCGTTTGAACAAACTGATTACAGTTGGCACAAAGATTATCCTCTGACCTTTTGTGGGATCTGAGCGAGGCCTGAGGCTATCATGTTGGCCTTCTCCTTGGTGACGTTGTTGATTATGGATCCTAAAGTGAAGATCACAATGCCATCATCTCCAGAACTCTGCACAAATTCCTCCAGATCCTGTAACAAGTCAAATATTATCCCACTGCCAGCCAATCAGCTGTTTTCTCATTTTTGTTCAACATTTTGATGGCTTCACTGCTCCTGGCAGAAATATTCTGTGATGTAATGATTAATTAGATGGTAATAGTTGAGTGTCCTTACCTCTGGTAAAGGTTTAGCAGGTCTGCAGTGGATCCCACCAACATATTTGAAGTTGGGGGGGAAAGGACGAGGGAATTCAAAATCCCAGTAGGTTCGGATTAACCAGATGTCTGCTTTACTCATCAACTCACAGGCACTGGTGGGAGTTCCTGTTGCAGAGCAGAAGTAATGGACATCAATGTATCACCAATAGTTTATGAAAGGCATCATATTTTCTTAATTAGATCTGATGGGATATTAAAAAACTGTGCTTGTATTATTAGCAGATTTCAAATAGTTTAAGTCAGTGCTTCATGTCTATTTGCTCACCTTTGACATCAGAGTAATATCTGTCTAATACGTTCCAAAAAGTGTGATCAATCATGATGTCTTGGAGAGCGTAGAAGAGAAAGTTCCACACTCTCTCTGAGAAGTCCATCTTATCTGTGAGTTTGCTCATAGCACCGGGAACAAAGGATGGTGGAGCAGGCATCTGACCACAATGCCTCTCCCAGTTAAAAGCTAAGGAGCAGCGCAAGGAGAAGACGAGTGGAATCCCCAAAATATCTGCTACTAAGTCACTGCCAGCTTTGATGGGGTCCGCCAAGAGAAGATCGTAATTTCCCTCTTTCAACTTCTTCATGATGACTTCTGATTTCACCACACCGTCCAAATACTGAAAAGAAACCTGAATGTGTGTGTTCACATATTTAACGAGTCTGGTGAAGATCTCCCAGTAGCTCATATAATCCGACTCGTATAAGGTGAATTGGAGGAACTCTTCAAAAAACTCTTTTATAGTCTCCAATGAGAAAGAGGCATTGAAGGGCTCATAGTGAAAGCGGGCGGGTTCATTGGTGTTCATGTACATTGATGAGCTCGGGACCAGTACAGTTACCTGGTGTCCCCTGTCAACCAGCGTCTCCAGAACAGGCTTCATGTTTATCCAGTGGCTGCCATCAGTGTACCACACCAAAATATTTGCTCCATTTGCACTCCATGTCGCACAAAGTACCAGCAGGATGCAGGCAGAGAGACGCAGATCCATGGTGTCTGAATGTCAGCAGGAAAACTACCCGTGCTCTGATTCTTTGGTGAAAGTATATCAGGAAAGATAATTATTAACTGTGCTATCACAATAGGTTAAAGGGTAGTGATAATGATGTGGATGACCCAGTTCTTCTGGGTATTTGTCTGTCTGCCATAAAACAATAAAACAAGTTACGACCTCTCCCATGCTCCCAGAATGTAGGTGTGAATGCCAGAACACTCTGGAATGCACACAAAGTCTTTGCAGACTATTAAGGATCAACCCTCTACCAACATGACATTGATTATACAACTCTAAGCATATATGAGTAGATATTTCAAAGCATAAATGACAATAAACAATACAAATCTAACAACATCCACAACACAACAGGATTGTTGTGTGTAGCACTGCTGTATGGCACTTCAGCTCACCTCATTATATACCAGAGATGGCACATACCACTTTTTTATGTCTGATACCGATATCATAAATTTGGATATCTGCCGATACGATATGAATTCGATATAGTGTATTTTTTAATCAATAAAACTGTTTTTTTAATATCTCGCTGCATTTTGTATAAGTTCATACTCAAGTTTTAAATAACAAAACACTAAAGCTATTCTGTTATACCTGTATGCACAAAATACACTGCAGCCAAAATATTTCATAGTTCAGCAATACTGATCAATCTAATAAACTTAAACCTACACCATCCTCCCTATTGTGGTATTTTAAAGAGTACTTACCAGAAATATTAAACAACCTAACTAATAGGGTTGCCGACTCCCAGCAAAAAAAAAAAAAAAAATAGGGAACTACCCTCCGCCTCCTGATGTTTAATCAACTTTAATTTAATGCACGGGTAAAAAAATAAAATGCATAGAAATCAATTATTTTTCTACAATAATTAAATAGATTCAACATCTTTCTTCAACAGAATTGCAGACTGCACAGATACCTCCCCAAAGGAAAAAGTATTATAGCTTACCAGGATATATATTAGACTTAATAGTTGCTATATAGAGTAATGGACTTCTATACATTTTACATCAGATTAAAACTTTGGGTGTGTGATTCAGATAATTATTTATTAAAAGCTAGACATTTTAAATGAGAATACGAAGTTTTCTTTGTACCCCCTTTTCCCTGTTAATGCCCTACCTGCCCTCGATATCCGATATCCCCAGTAATTTAGGTCAGTATCCAATGGATATGTAATATCGGATTGGTCCATCTCTATTATATACTGTACCTTTAACTTTTGTACACGTGCTTTTTTCGCTTCACTCCGCACGCGAGCCTTGTGTCCTGCGCTGAGCAGAGGGGGGAGGGGCGGTAGTTACACTCGCAGTAGCACAGGAACAACAACAACGTCACATTAGAAAGCTATAGTGATCATCCACAACTATTTTCATTTGCGGATGATAAAGGATTCAGAAAGTTTATTCATGCAGGCCCATATGACAGAGAATGTGCATCTTCTTTTTGTTTTCATATTATGAATATGCATTTAATGTTGAATGCATGTTTAATTTATGTCATTGCAGATTTAAGAAAGTCTGTGTTTGGTACCAAGTTTACGTACCCAGGAGGTCATTCTGAGGGATCCAGTCATATATTCTAGTGTTGGCACTCAAGGTTTCTGGTTTTTATCCTCTGTACCTCCACACCACCTATAAAAATAACACATTTCTTAACTTACATGTTTTTTTTTCTGTTGTAGTATACTTACAGCCCAACCCTAAGTAATATATCACAAAATATTATTTCTTCTATTTCCTGAAGAAAATGCAGTGTGAATGCTGATAGTTGAAGCTTTGAGCTGGATTGTGATTCCTGAATGTTAAGTTAAAAATGTTGAATGAGCTGAAGAAGAGAATTTTTCACCTGAAAATAAAAGTGCCAAACAGTTGAAAGCTGACACAGAAGAAGTTTCAAACTTGAAAGGTAGATCAACATGTTTAAATACACATTAGAAAAAGCTGAGTAATGACAAAAGAAAATTTAGAGTCAGAAAACATCTGAATGAATATTGAAATCTGATATTCTTTAAATGACTTGGAAGTACATATGTGAAATGTCAAAAAAAAAATTGAATCAGAACAAATCTAGATGAGTGTTGACAGCTTATATTCCTTAAATTTGTAGAAGAGTGGAATTATGTATTTTAAATGTCTAAAATCAAGAATCACAAATGAAAAAAATGAATATTTGAAGAACATCTGCTGACTGTGTGTGTGTGTGTGTCAGAGTAAAAACAGCTATTAGATGAGGTTAGATGAGTTTAAATGTGGGAGAATCCACTAGTCGCTGCAGTAAAGGCCTGGTAACGCATTAAAAATAAGGTAACCCACTATCTTGTGATCTCCTTGAGTTCGAGACTTCAGGCTGTTATTGTCAGCAAAGGGTTTTATTGTTTTGTTTTAATTTTTATTCAGTGTAATTTGTCCAATTACTTTTGAGCCTCTGAAATAAAGGGATTGTGTTTTTTTTTTAAATAATGCTTTAGTTCCTCACATTTTCATGCAATGTATTTGGTCAACCCACTAAAAATAAAGCTGAAAGTTTGCACTACAATGGCATCTGAGTTATTTTATTTAAAATTCATTGGGGTAATGTACAAAACCAAAATTAGAAAAAGATGTCTCTGTCCAAATATTAATAGACCTAACTGTATATTGAAGCGTGAGGTTAATTTGTCATTAGAAATCATCAGCTGTTGACAAAGTCGGATTTTTCACACTCTGTATTAGGAAAACAAACATAAATATTGTGGAAATAACATGGAAATTGAACACTTGCACGTTGAAATGTCCACAGTCTGCAATGTCATTTAAAAAAAACTAGTTTTTGTAGTTCTGGTGGTCAGAGGTAGAGCACTCTGAAACTGGTTATCTGAATCATGAAAAACTACTCCATGCTTTGCACAAGTTGATTACAGCTGAAACAAAGATTATCCTCTGACCTTTTGTGGGATCTGAGCGAGGCCTGAGGCTATCATGTTTGCCTTCTCCTTGGTGATGTTGTTGATCATGGATCATAAAGTGAAGATCACAATGCCATCATCTCTAGAACTCTGCACAAATTCCTCCAGATGCTGCAACAAGTCAAATATTATCCCACTGCCAGCCAATCAGCTGTTTTCTCATTTTTGTTCAACATTTTGATGGCTTCACTGCTCCTGGCAGGAATATTCTGTGATGTAATGATTAATCAGATGGTAATAGTTGAGTGTCCTTACCTCTGGTAAAGGTTTAGCAGGTCTGCAGTGGATCCCACCAACATATTTGAAGTTGGGGGGGAAAGGACGAAGAAATTCAAAATCCCAGTAGGTTCGGATTAACCAGATGTCTGCTTTACTCATCAACTCACAGGCACTGGTGGGAGTTCCTGTTGCAGTGCATAAGTAATGGACATCAATGTATTTTAAATCAGTGCTTCACGCCTATTTGCTCACCTTTGACATCAGAGTAATATCTGTCTAATATGTTCCAAAAAGTGTGCTCAATCACGATGTCGTGGAGAGCGTAGAAGAGAAAGTTCCACACTCTCTCTGAGAAGTCCATCTTATCTGTGAGTTTGCTCATAGCACCGGGAACAAAGGATGGTGGAGCAGGCATCTGACCACAATACCTCTCCCAGTTATTAGCTAAGGAGAAGCGCAAGGAGAAGACGAGTGGGATCCCCAAAATATCTGCTACTAAGTCACTGCCAGGGTAGTCAGGAAGGTCGTAATTTCCCTCTTTCAACTTCTTCATGACGATTTCTGATTTCACCACACCGTCCAAATACTGGATATTGTACTAAAGGTTTGTCTTTGAAATGTTAATGAATCTGATGTAGATCTCCCAGTAGTTCATATAATCAATCTCGTATATGGAGAATTGGAGGAACTCTTCTAGAAGCTTCTTATAAGCCTCCAATGAGAAAGAGACGTTGGAGGGCTCATAACGAAAGCGGGAGGGTTCATTGGTGTTCATGTACATTGATGAGCTCGGGACCATTAGAGTTACCTGGTGTCTCCTGTCAACCAGCGTCTCTAGAACAAGCTTCATGTTTATCCAGTGGCTGCCATCAGTGTACCACACCAAAATATTTGCTCCATTTGCACTCCATGTTGCACAAAGTACCAGCAGGATGCAGGCAGAGAGACGCAGCTCCATGGTGTCTGAATGTCAGCAGGAAAACTACCCGTGCTCTGATTCTTTGGTGAAAGTATATCAGGAAAGATAATTATTAACTCAATATAGCCCACTCCCACCCACTCCATGGATGTCTCCCAATTCAGCGACCGCACGCTCCTGAGTACGCATTTTGAGACCTATTACGTCACAGCGAAGTGACGACGGCTGTCCCAATCCGAAGTGTATTTCACTACCCGATCTGTGACAGTTGCTGTGTCCCAATTCAGGGTCTGCACGCTTGAAGTACGCATTTCAAGTGCGATTACGTCACCGCCACGCGACGACGGCTGTCCCAATTCGAAGTGTACTTCAAATGCATACTCCAAATGCGCCGTCGATTTCCCCAAATATCAAGCGTGGTCTGGTGCACGCTTCGTGGTCCCATATATTCCACAATTCATAGCGCGGCGGTGGGTGTAGATAATTTTACCGCAAAATACGGCAGAAGGGAGCGGCCAAGAGTGAACTGTCAAAAGTAAAGTATATATATATATATATATATATATATATATATATTAGGGGTGCAACAATACTCGTATCGATATTGAACCGTTCGATACAGTGCTTTCGGTTCGGTACGCATATGTATCGAACAATACAACATTTTTAATTTATTTTATCAACTTTCCTTCTGACGGTGCTGTCTGTGTTGAGCGCTCAGTGGATCTGCGCTCGACAGTGCAGCCTAGGCGGAGTAGTCGAACACAGATTCACTGAGCGCAGGGCAAGCTAGCGAGACAGAAGTTAAGCTCTCCTTGCAACATGGCAAATTGAACCTCCCCCACTCTCATTCAGATCTGGCGTTTGGAACTAGTTTGGTTTTCATGTGATGTATGACCCTGAAGGTAAGCGCGTCATGGACTAAAGTAAAACAGTATGTTGGATGTGCCAGCAATGCTCAATTACATGGGTGGGAACTAGTGTGTTAGCGCAGTTAGCTCGTTAACGTGTTGGCCGTCTAGCCCCACGCATGGGGCAATCCGTGGTAGTTCATTAACGGAGATTTGCCGTGTTGTGGCATTAACCTCATTTCAGATTGACGCTGACAGCACTAGTGGGAACACAACGAACATGACTGCACATTTACCCGATAGCATCCTAGCGCAAAGACAAGTGGAAGCAGACAAAAACAACAAGCACGCATGCTACAAACTTTAGCCGAGTCATTTAGACAGGCGTTAGCACATGATTCTCCTTATGAGGACCTGATATGTTTAATATGCTGCTGAGAATATAGCCCAGAAGAAGCGTATAGTATAGCTTTTATTTTGGAAAGAGCCATTTCTCTGTAATAAACTCTCTTTTCCAAAGATGAGTGATTCCTCAATCAGATACAGGGCTCGCTAAATCGCTAGCCCGACGTCCCGGGGCTAGCGATTTTTCCAGTCGGGCTGCCAAAATCTATCTCTGCCCTGCCCGTCGGCCTATCGTAGGAAGGAAAAATATATGTCAATGCTTTTGCATTCTTTCGGAAATGTAGCTGGGTAATTATGTCATTGGCATCGGTGAGCCACTGTCAATATGTGACATATTGAAATCGCGTTTGAATTTGCGCTTGTTTTTTGCTTTCACTTTGCAATCGCTCGAACTGTGTATAGAGAGCGACAGCACTGATTGGTGAGTGATGATAATTTGCGCACCAATTCGTCTGACATCATCTTATCAATCGTTAGCTTACTATGCAAACATGACAAGTGAAATCTCCCGCAGCAAGCTTAAACATGTGAGAGGTTGATCGCGCAGAGAATCGCTGAGTGTTATGTGAGTGCGTGTGTAAAAGCAGCAGGATATATATTTTAGTTCTGCTGAGCCAAATAAGACAGGTCAGGGTGAAGAAGTGACAGCCAAAGAAAAGCTTACCACAAAACGGAAAAGTTATGACAAATCCGACTATAAGGCAAAAAGAAAGTGCAGCTTTATGGTTTCATGGACAAAAGAATTTCTGTGGCTGCAATATGACGAGCTAAATAACCAGGGCTGCACATAAGTGGTCCGCAGGTGCGCATTCGCTGTCAAAATAAAAAACGCGCACAAGATAAGAAGTTGCAACGCGTGTTTGCGTACATAAGATTTTCTGGAGGAGGACAGACATTTGTTTAGAACTCTTAAAGATGTCAAAGAAGCTCCTTTAAGCAATTACTTTGGTGTTTCTCCACCTCCAAAGAAATGTCAGAAGGAGTCCAAACCACAAAAAAAGCGCGTATTCTCGGACAAGTGGTTGCAGGAGGTGAGCTGGCTTCAAACAAATGATGAACGCACAGAGATGTGGTGCAGAATGTGCCGTGAAAATTTAATAAATGACAAATTAATAAAAAGGCATGAACATTTTTTTTGTATCGAAAAAATATCGAACCGTGACACCAAAGTATCGAACCGAACCGAACCGTGAATTTTGTGTATCGTTGCACCCCTAATATATATATATCATAATAATCTGACAATAATATAATATTGGCCATATTATATTTACATTACCACAGTGAGATGATTTTAGTCTCATGAACAACATTAGCTAATTGTTATTTACTAACTAATCTTAAATGACTGTTCAGTACAGAAATGAAGCCCAACAATCATGTTTTACAGTCCCGTGGCCTCAGCCTCAGATACTCAACTAATCAAAGTGATGTCATGACAAAACATTTTTCTCCTTCATTTCTGTCACACAAAGCTGTATGTAACGTTTCTCGCGGTTAGTATCATGGTTGCTAGGCAACCTGAACAGCGCAACGAAGGGCTAGACCGTCCCATTTCACAAGCCTCTCACTTCCGCACTTCTCGTACTTATAGTACGCACCGTACGTATTACGCATAGTGCGCGTACTTCAAGCGTGCGGTCTCTTAATTGGGACACAGCCAGTGTACTCTAAATGCGTACTCCAAATGGGCCGTCGATTTCCCTAAATTTGAAGTGTGGTCCGGTGTACGTGGTCCCATATATCCCATAATTCATAGCGCGGCGGTGGTCGTGGGTAATTTTGCCGAAAAATACGGCAGACGGCTGAAGCGGAGCGGCTGAAGAGTAAACTTTCGAAAGTAAGTACTGAATATTATGTCACTTATTTATGTGCGAACGTTTAATAATGAAGAACATTAAAACGTTACTGTTGGCCACATGTCGGCAAAGTTATGTGACATTAGTGATGTTTGCACTAACTGGGTTTTAAAGCCTTTACTTTAAAATATACGCCGTTCAGTAGTTGACATTAATCCAACCAGGACAAACTCAGCTGTGTGTGAGGAAGAGGAGGAGGAAGAGCCAGCAGCAGCTGGCAGATGGAGAGAATAGACAGACTGTTCCCTGTTTGTGAAAGACTGCTAGAAAAGTTTAAAAATAACTAATTGTCTGTCCTGAATCAGTCTTATTAGGTAATGTTCAAATATATATATATATATATTTTTTTTATCATTTTAGTGTTTTCAGTGTGGGAGAAAGTACTCAGGGCCTTCAAGTTACACACTATGAAAGGCAGAAACAAGTTTAATATTCAGAAACCTAAAGTATGTATCAGCAGCAGAATGGAGCTCAAAATAAATGTTTGTTTCAGTTCTATGAAGCTTGAGTATTTTGGATTAGCAGTACTGCTGTGTTTGTTGTATCATATTGCTGTAATTGTTTATATGCTTTATATATTCTGAGGTAAGTTGATCTATAGTGTTACATCATATTCTATAAGGATGTTATGTGTTTGTATACTTTCTGTCCAGTTTGACCCATTTAGCAGAAGTCAGCCTGTTTAAGGCTCTGATATCTATTCTGTATGACTTAAAGCAGTTATGACATGGTCTGATTTTCTCACCCAATAACCCAATAAAGGAATATTTAATATATCAGTCTACTCTTCATTTTATCAGAAACAGTTATCACAGCTCGTACATTTTCTTTTTACATGTATATGTAAGCACCGAGCCAAATTTAGTAATGCCATCTTAATAAAATAACATCATTTGTCTCAAAGAAACTTGTCTTTGAGTGAAGATTTAAGGTGATAGGAAATATAAAGAACTTCAACTTGAATCTTTACTGAAGCTCAGTATTTGACACAGAGTTCAAGTTCACTGCTGTAATAACTAATAATGGTTAATATAATAATAACTTTAATATTGGCCATATTATATTTACATTACCAAAGTAAGATGACTTTAGTCTCATGAACAACATTAGCTAATTGTTATTTACTAGCTAATTTTACAATGAGTATTCAGTACAGAAATGAAGCCCAACAATCATGTTTTTACAGTCCCGTGGTCTCAGCCTCAGATACTTATCAAATCAAAGTGATCCCATAAACAAATAAACTAACAGAAAAACTTTTCTCCTTCATTTCTGTCAAACAATGCTGTATGAAACGTTTCCAGCGGTTAATATCATAGTTGCTAGGCAACTTGGGCAGCACAACGGGGGCTAGAGTGTCCCATTTCACAAGCCTTGCACTTCCGGCCTTAGCAGTCTTTGAGTGCGCGGCCCTTGTGGACCGTTAAGGCTGCGTACTTTAGGACTGCAGACCCAGACTTGGGATACAGCCCATGTTTAGTTCTGGCATAGCTTGGAACTTGTTTTGGGTCATTATCTTGCTGTAGGATGAACCCCTGACCAACTAGGCGCATACCAGACGGTACTGCATGGTGCTGCAGAATGCTGTGGTAGCTGTTTTGGTTCTGGGTGCAAAACAGTCCCAGACCTTCACACTTCCTCCTCCATGTTTGACAGTTGATGCCACCACTGTGGAACGATCCTTGCGCCTACTCAATGGCGTACAAAGATCCTGTGTGATGAAGCCAAGATTTCAAATCAATTTTCATCAATCCATTATACTTTCTTCCAGTCTTCAGTAGTCCAATGGCGGTGTTTCATGGCCCAGCCAAGCCTCTTCGTCTTATTCTGACATCTTAGCAATGGCTTTCTTGCTGCAACTCGTCCTGTCAAACTTGCAGCTCGAAGTCTTCTCTTCACAGTTGCAATTGAGACTAGGGCTGGGTATCGTCACTGATTTTTAGAATCGATTCAATTCCGATTCACAAGGTCCAGAATCGATTCGATCCACGATTCGATTTAATTCGATTCGATTCGATTCACTTCGATTTGAATATGGGAAATTTTGACAGTCAGAAATATTATAATTCAGATTAGTACGTTTACATATTTTTGTATCTATAAAAAGGAAGCTGACACACGCAAGACTTTATCAAAGGTGTGAGCGTCACAGCAGATGCCTTTGTGTCAAAGTAGCTGAAGATAAAACACAGAAACACATGAAGGTGATTTTTCCTGGCCTGGGATTTTATAAAAATATTCTGCAGTACATCAAAAACGAAAGAAAACCATTAATCAACATATGAACATTACCTCTGAAGTTACAGCGGTTTTATTAGAGACACGGCTAAGCATTTTGCATTTTGCATAATTTTAAAAAGTTTAAATTTGTTCAGCATTGAACGGCAGAAATTAGGTTTTCTTTTCGGAAGTATATAAAACAGAAAAAAAAAAAAAAGTCGGCCGATAGCGCTGTAAACAACGGTAGACTTGTGCATAACAAGCAAGCGAATAATGAAGAAAACCGTACAGAGAAAGAGAGGGAGAGAGAGAGAGAGAGAGAGAGCTGTGCATCGTGGTCGAAGCAAAACAGTAAAAGTAAGAGTGAATACATGACGATGTTTTTGTGAAGCGTAGTTTGGATCCTCTTTTGCTGCTGGTTCGGTCAATATTGTTTGGAGAGACATCAAACTAACAGCTTTAGAATCAGCGCATAAAGGGCCTGAACACAAAGCGCAGACCCGCCGACAGATCAGAATCAGCGGGCTGTCGGCTTTCAGCCCCGACTGTGAGAAATTCGACATCTAACTGATTCTGATCCGCGGGCTGCGCTGTGTGTTTACGTCTTTGTGCAGAATCCGTGTTCCTGCTCTCATTTACTGTTTTAGCTGTTTGGTGGTTGTTGAAATTTTGTGAGATTTCACCTGAGATTCTGGCATTTCGGGCAAAATAAATTTATATTAAAAAAATCGATTCAGGATTTTAATGAATCGATTTTACGTAATCCAAGCCAGAATCGATTTTAATCGATAAATCGATTATAAAAACCCACCCCTAATTGAGACTTGCTTACTACGACCATCTGAACCTGTGAGCCGCCTATCAAGCAAGCTTTGAATTGGTGTCCTCTGATTCAGTTGTGGCTTTGGGTATCTCTTGACATCTTGACTTTCTTTGAAATTTCTCTATAGGAAAGACCTACATTTTTAAGTGTTATGATGGTCTGTCCCTCCTCCATTGTTAATATCCTTTTCTCACCATTTTTGTAGCAACACAGTACTTTCTGCAGCACAAAACTGTTCAGCTGATGCTCACGAGGGTATGGTATCACAGTGTGTTCCAACACTGCTTTTATGCAGACAGGATAGTTGCAACTAATCCAGAAAAGTTGGAACACCTCTAGAAATTAGTAGAACCACCTTTCAAGCCTGATCAACCTCCACTGCTGTAAACAGCTTTAAATTATTAACCCATTTTGTGTTCCTGAAAAAGGCCTTTTTGTATAATTCTGAAATGTACATTATTTTTCTGTTTTGGGAAACCTTTTTTTTAACCTTTGGCAGTTCAACACTTACCTTTGTACAATTTCAACCTATTCATTGGATTTGAATTACATAAATTGGAATAAATAGCTGGACAATTGAGGTGTTTCAAAACTTTTGATGGGTAGTGTCCCATATGGAAAAGATATATATAAATCTTATAAAGTTTGTATCTGTCTTGTGTGAAACTTGTATGAAAAGCATACAAGAGTGAAAATAGATATAAGATCCCTTGAAAAATTATATAAATGAAACTTGTATGTTTTGGATACTTACTAAAACAATATATGAAAGTAATGAGATAGTGGCCACTTTCATGAGTGAATCATATAAGTTTTTACTATTTCTTTTCCATATGGGGTATTTCAAACACATAGTTGACAGAGACCAACAGATATTGAAAATTCGTCATGGTCTGCTTGTCTTGTCTTGTAGACCCTGAATTTAATTTGTCATAAGTCACTTTTGGACAAAAGGGTCGAAATGTCATGATACAGTAATCTCACTTTATTTCTCTCTGATGTCCTCTGAATGTATTTTATTTTTTCCATCTTAATTGTACTATTTGTAATTACCTGAACCAAATTTTTTATCTAAAGCCTTCACCACCAGGTGGCAGCACATTACCGTAAAGTCTCCGTGTAATGTAGCTACCAATCCCTGTCTTGAAGTAGAAATAAAAACTCACTATTTGCTGTGACCTAATTAAGCAAATCACATACAGCAATTGTTTTTGTATGAAAAGTTTCTCACAAAAAGCTACCTTAGCAAACATATATGAACTGGAAGAAACAGCAGTCTCATTAAAAAAACAACAACAACAAACCCTGTATTATTCAAGGATCATTGATTCATTTTATTCTTGAAGAGCTGTGTGCAGTGATGGAAAGCTGCTCCAGTGTTATTTTCTCCTGAACTGAGCATGGTGTCGTTCTGGGAGGATCTAGTGGTGATGACGGGGCCACCATCAAGGTGTTTCATCCACTGTTTGCTGTCCCTTTGACTAGAAGGCCAGTACTTCCTCTGACTCTCCATTATATTTCCTACACCTTTCAGGGCAGAGAGCATGCTACATTGAGTCACTGCACCATTTTATGGCACAAAGTGGTATTACATGAAAGTACTGCTGGGCCCTATTTCAGCTTCAGCTTATATATCCTCTTTAAGTGTTTTGGGCAGTAAGATTCACTGGTTACTTCTCCAGATTTTGTTCATATTCTGCAGCTATAGTTCATGTTGAAAGTAAAACAGAGTAATTTATCAAGTTCGAACCAATAAGAAAAGCTTGAGATATCTTCCCGTTTACTGCAGCTGCTCCACGGGATGGTGGTGGATACATCGGTAGTCTTTCCCCACCGCCTGGGCCCCCCTCACAAACTGACCCTCAACAAGCTCACAGCTGAATACCTCAGAAGGATCATTCAAGAGAGTGGTGGGTTACCACTATGCAAATGGTTTATCTGTTACTATAATATCATTACATTCCAAATAAAGATGACTTATTAATATGACTTATTATAACATTAAATGCCACAGACTCATGCAGTAGTGATGGGATTTCCGGCTCTTTTTAGAGATCCGGCTCTTTCGGCTCGGCTCACTAAAAAGAGCCGGCTCTTTCGGCTCCGAACCGGCTCTTCAGGTTGTTTTGTTGCTTTAATTATTTAATCAATATATAATAAATAATATAAAATTATGCAGAAAAGGAATTACTAATGTAAAAAAGGTGGTTTTATTTATATATGTTTATATATGGCCCCTAGAGACAAAGCACGTACAAACTCTAAAGCATATACAAACTCCAAAACACATTTCTAGCGTTAACTGAACTTCCAAAACAGAGCTACCTGGATCACTTAAATTACACAATTGAAAGCATGTGTGTATTGTTTGTGTATTTATAGACAAGCACTCATATTTATTCATATAATTAAAAAAAAAAAATCATTTACCTGTTACTACCACACACCAAATCCGGTTGTTGATACTTCCTGGCTTGTGTAGCCACTAGGTAACAAAAGCTCAACACTGCGCCCTGCATCCTGGAGCACTTCTGTTGTCTTTTGTACGTGCTTCTGAGTTTTTACGTGTTTTGTAGTTTGTACATGCTTCTGAGTTTTTACGTGTTTTGGAGTTTGTACGTGCTTCTGAGTTTGTACGTGCTTCTGAGTTTGTACGTGCTTCTGGGTTTGTAAGTGCGTCTGAGTTTTTACGCGTTTTGGATTTGTACATGCTTTGTCTCTAAGGGCCACCATAAATATACTTTATTTATTCACTCCACATAAAATGTAATAAATAAATCCTATAATACAAAAAACAACTATTTGCATTTTAAACTTTTAACTATTTAAATTTTCAGCTTTTTCCTTTTAAACAAATTTAACAACACAAAACACTGCAAACCACAACACAATTAAATATAAATTAAAATATGAAAACAAAAAGAACATGCATATTCTCTGTCATATGGGCCTGCATGAATAAACTTTCTGAATCCTTTATCATCTGCAACCGAAAATAGTTGTGGATGATTACTATACCTTTCTAATGTGAAGTTGTTGTCCCTGGCTCTCTCTCTCTCTCTCTGGCTCTGTTCCTGTGCTACTGAGTGTAACTACCGCCCCTCCCCCCTCTGCCCAGCGTAAAGCACAAGGCTCGCGTGCTGAGTGAAGCGGAAAAAAAGTGCGAGAGAGAGGCTGAGAGAAAGAAAAGAAAAAAAACCCACGTGACGGCTCGCGATAAGGAGCCGGCTCGCGTCGTTCACGTCAAAGAGCCGGCTCTAAGAGCCATTTCGTTCGCGAACGACCCATCACTATCATGCAGCAGATATCAGATTTATTGCTGAAGATATTGACTTCAGTTGCATTGATTTTTTTAAAAGATTATTTTTTTCCCCTTAGTTTGTGGCCATGACACTGCAGAAGATGCTACTGCCTGTATGGAGCTGATGCTGTGGAAAGTCAAAGAAGATGGAAAATTGAAAAAATTATGGGAATAAAATTATTATATGGGGGGAGGGGGAACAAATACTAGCTGTGATTCAAATGTATTATTTTGTGTAAACCTCGTTCAGGACACGGAGGGCAGTTTGTTTTTTGTTAATGGAAATGGTAAATGGCCTGTATTTGTATAGCGCTTTACACATCCAGTCATCCACCCTTTCAAGCACACATTCACACACTGGTGATGGCAAGCTACATTGTAGCCACAGCCAACCTGGGGCGCACTGACAGAGGCGAGGCTGCCGGACACTGGCGCCACCGGGCCCTCTGACCACGACCAGTAGGCAACGGGTGAAGCATCTTGCCCAAAGACACAACGACCGAAACTGTCCAAGCCGGGGCTCGAACCAGCAACCTTCCAATTACAAGGTGACCTCCCAACTCTTGAACCACGATCACATTAACATTTATGTTAATGAGTTCTGTATGTAAAAGTTCAATTTGGAGCCCATCTTCCATATTTGTATAAATGTTGACCACATGTAGTGCCAAGAGGACCCACAGTGGTGACTTTTCATGAGTATTACTTAAGTAAAGGCATAGAATGAATTTTGTGTTTTCCTTTCTTAAAAAAGCAAAACTCAACAGCCAATCAGCATTCTGTTTTTAATGTGAGATTAACTTCAGGTACACCTCTGCAAATCATTACACCTGTCTTCAGTTAAAGTAATCAGTGGTGATGCATATCGAATAAGATGGTGGGAAACTCAACATGCATGAAAGAAAGTCTCATGTAGGTAACAAATATTGCCCCGGCACAACACTGTCAGCACCTTTTTCAGTTGTTATTCAGCCTTCCTTTTTGTCTTTCCTCTCCTGACACAGCACTTGTGCAAACAGAAACTGCAGGTCTTGATGAAGATGAATATGAGGAGTAGAACTATAGTGAGGATGAAGCCCAAGACATCCAGGCTGTGATACTGGTACCAGGTGAGCTCATGGGCCTGGACCCTCAAGTGCTTGGCCCCTTTGTTTCTCAGCGTGAACTCGATCCAGAATACTGCCTCTTCCAGAGCACTCATGGGTCTGTCATGGTGGATGCTGGACAACCGCATAGCATTTTCTTTGTACCTGTGAATGTGTATATAAATGAAAAAAACAATTGTAAAAATGAATATCATGCAGTATTAATCAAAAAGCTATGAGACCATAAAAAATTGTTTACAGAGGTCATTAAAGTTCAGCTCAGCAGGGCTTTCTTGTGTTAGCTGGCTCCAAGGAAAAATGGTTTAAGGTAGATTCTTCCCGTTTCATACTCTGAGCCTGCTACATTTTTTCCCTTTAAAGCCACTTTTCAGTGCCCAATTTAAAGTGCAGATAGTTCAGAGAACTCACGATTTTTCATCGATGACTGTGTTGACAGCATCTCTTAGGTCCTTAGCTGTCATGTAGTTCAAATTGAGAATAACTGCAGCTCCTTTTTCCTTCATATGGACCATGTTGTCTGGCTGGTCAAGAAACATGGGTATGCCCACCATGGGAACTCCGTGGTAGATGGCTTCATAAATCCCATTTGTGCCTCCATGAGTGATGAAAGCTCTAGTTTTAGGGTGACCTAACACATGCCAAATAACCGTGTGAAATTGAAAGTTAGTTTTTCACGTGAACAACAGGAGGATTTCAATAACCCGGCATAAGTGCTGAGTTGAAATTGATTTGCACGTTCTAATACTTATGTGCATTCAACTAATCTTTTAGTGCAACAGATTAGATTTGCACAGGGTGCAATACTATCAATCAAGATCAAATCTGTTAGAAAAGTATAATTGATAATTTTTTCCTTTTGTTAATAAACAGAATGCTCACAGCTTGCATTTCATGTTGAACGTGCGTTTAATTTATGTCATTGCAGTTTTAAGAAAATCTGTGGTTAGTGCCAAGTTTACGTACCCAGGAGGTCGTTCTGAGGGATCCAGTCATATATTCTAGTGTTGGCACTCAAGGTTTCTGGTTTTTCTCCTCTATACCTCCACACCACCTATAAAAGGTAACATATTTCTTAGCTTACATGATTTGTTTGTCTTCTGTTGTAGTATACTTACAGCCACACTTTAGGCAATATATCACAAAATATTATGGGAAAATAAAACTGCAGTATGTGTTTCTAGTTAGCTGTTTTCTACCTGTCATCTAAAACGGCATAATCGGAGTGATTTGGGTATAAAACTCTTTGAATGCTAATTTTAGATTTTATTTTAAAGTTAGATTTATATATGTATTTACAAGATTGATGCAAGTTTTTTTTTTTTCTTTTTACCTGTTTACTGAAACCGGTTCTATTTATAGTTATATAATTGACATCGACATAATCTGTAGACTCTCAGTACATTCAAATTGGATGAAGGTTTTAGGAGTGTTTAGCTCCTTAGTATGTGGCATGCTCTTCTTTTAAGGGGACCAAAAGTAATTGGACTAAAGGGCCATTTCATCATCAGGTGTGGGCAATTCCTTTGTTATGTCATTATCAATTAAGCAGATAAAAGGCCTGGAGTTAAATTTAAGGGTGGTGCTTGCATTTAGAAGATTTTGCTGTGAACAGACAACATGTGGTCAAAGGAATTGTCACGGTCCCTGTGTCTCTCTGGCTGGCCCACACTGGTTACAGGTTGGGTTTTTGTTTCTCTCTCTCTTTCCTCCCTACTGTCTCCTGCTTGCCTGGGCAGAGCTCAGAGTTACTGGGCTCTTGCCTTTGGCTCGCACCTTTCGCACCTGGGTTTATTGCCACCACCTCCTGCTGATCTGTCCGGATCACTCTCGCACTATTTAAGGGTAGGGCTCTGAGCACCTCATCGCTGAAACGTTGAACCCCCATAGTTCATGCTCTCTGCTCTGTTTTAAAGTTGTCTGTCTTTAACTAACCGTCGTTTCTTTAAATAGATTTCCTGGACCTGTTGGCGGACCCTTCCTGAGATTTCTGTGTGTGGCAGCGTGAGTGGAATTTGAGAGTGAGTGGTCGAAGAGGAGCGAGTGTGAGTGGAGTTTGAGTGGCAGTGCGTGATGTAAAATTGGAGATGGCTGATTCTCACAAAGAACATGCAGCCTAAAATGTCCAAAGTCTGCAATCTCATTAAAAAAATGTAGTTTTGGTAGTTCTGGTAGTCAGAAGTAGAGCATTCTGAAACATGAAAAAATGCATAAAATGAATTACAGCTGAAACAAAGATTATCCTCTGACCTTTTGTGGGATCTGAGCGAGGCCTGAGGCTATCATGTTTGCCTTCTCCTTGGTGACGTTGTTGATTACGGATCCTAAAGTGAAGATCACAATGCCAACATCTCCAGAACTCTGCACAAATTCCTCCAGATCCTGTAACAAGTCAAATATTATCCCACCACTAGCCAACCAGCTGTTTTCTTATTTTTGTTTAACATTTTGATGGCTTCACTGCTCCTGGCAGGAATATTCTGTGATGTAATGATTAATCAGATGGTAATAGTTGAGTGTCCTTACCTCTGGTAAAGGTTTAGCAGGTCTGCAGTGGATCCCACCAACATATTTGAAGTTGGGGGGGAAAGGACGAGGGAATTCAAAATCCCAGTAGGTTCGGATTAACCAGATGTCTGCTTTACTCATCAACTCACAGGCACTGGTGGGAGTTCCTGTTGCAGTGCATAAGTAATGGACATCAATGTATCACCAATAGTTTATACAAGGCATCATATTTTCTTAATCAGATCTGATGGGATATTAAAACACTGCGTTTGCATTATTAGCAGATTTCAAATAGTTTTTTTTTAATCAGCCTATTTGCTCACCTTTGACATCAGAGTAATATCTGTCTAATACTTTCCAAGAAAACTGATTAATCACGATGTCTTGAAGAGCGTAGAAGAGAAAGTTCCACACTCTCTCTGAGAAGTCCATCTTATCTGTGAGTTTGCTCATGGCACCGGGAACAAAGGATGGTGGAGCAGGCATCTGACCACAATGCCTCTCCCAGTTATTAGCTAAGGAGAAGCGCAAGGAGAAGACGAGTGGGATCCCCAAAATATCTGCTACTAAGTCACTGCCAGCTTTCCAGGGGTCGGCCAAGAGAAGGTCATAATTTCCCTCTTTCAACTTCTTCATGACGACTTCTGATTTCACCACACCGTCCAAATACCGGATACTGTACTGAAGGTTTGTCTTTGAAATGTTAATGTATCTGATGTAGATCTCCCAGTAGTTCATATAATCAATCTCGTATATGGAGAATTGGAGGAAGTCTTCTAGAAGCTTCTTATAAGCCTCCAATGAGAAAGAGACATTGAAGGGCTCATAGTGAAAGCGGGTGGGTTCATTGTTGTTCATGTATACTGACGAGCTCGGAATCAGTACAGTCACCTGGTGTCCTCTATCAACCAGCGTCTCCAGAACAGGTTTCATGTTTATCCAGTGGCTGCTATCGGCATACCACACCAAAATATTTCCCCCGTTTGCACTCCATGTCGCACAAAGTACCAGCAGGATGCAGGCAGAGAGATGCAGATCCATGGTGTCTGAATGTCAGCAGGAAAACTACCTGTGGTCTGATTCTTTGGTGAATGTATATCAGGAAAGATAATTATTAACTCAATATATCCCACTCCCACCCACTCCATGGATGTGTCTGTGTCTTTGTGAGTGCTCGTGTGTGACTGTGTGCGCGTAAGTGAGTGTGCATGACAGTTAAAACACTGTGGGTGTAGGTGACTCCCTAGAGGTCATAAAAAACCCATTTCCCTTCCAGACCACAGTTATCCAGGTCAAATGTTGAGACCTTTCACAGTTCAACTGGGGGAGGGGTCTTCTACAATCTACTCCTAAGTTCATGACACAGTCTGGCCTTTATTACATTGAGGGCAGTGTCAGTGTCTCTACAATAATTCTACATTCTATGTTAACACATTTCTAAACTCTAAAATAAGCTAAACATTTCTACAAATCCCCCTTTTTATCTGCCCTAAGGCAGATAAAACTACACTAAATCTCTCACCATAATGTTTTCATACTGTGACTCCCCATTTCCCAAAAGTGGCATCATGGTGTTGGCCTTTGTATCAGATTCTCCCACAGCACGATTGATGAGTCTTAAGAACAAGGCACACAACAACACCCACATGTCACTGATACTGCAATAAAAACAGACAAAGAAACCATAATTGACCTAATGAAACCTTTCCATTGCCCAAAGACAGAGGTCATCCACGCTTCCAGCGGGTTATCCACTCCCGAATGCTCATGCATTGTGATGGACAACGTTCTCAGACCTTCCAGCGCTCAGGTCACAGAGCCATCGGAAGCTATATTATTTGGAATACAAGTACAATACACATCCCCAAACATCGCGCAAACGCCCCCTTTTTCTCCCAACAACATATCTAATGCCATCCGATTTTGTACTGCCATTAAAGATGTTGGACTCAACTTTTCAGCAAGCCCTTACATTTAATGACAGCGCAAAGATCAAATGTATACGAGATTGTGGACCCTTTAACGTAGTCCAACCCTATAACGCCATAATAATCAAAACACTCATCTCAGGGCTCGCAAAATCGCTAGCCCGACGTCCCGGGGCTAGCGATTTTTCCAGTCGGGCTACCAAAATCTATCTCTGCCCTGCCCGTCGGGCTATCATAGGAAGGAAAAATGTATGTCAATGCTTTTGCATTCTTTCAGAAATGTAGCTGGGTAATTATGTCACTGGCATCAGTGAGCCACTGTCAATATGTGACATATTGAAATCGCATTTGAATTTGCGCTTGTTTTTTGCTTTCACTTTGCAATCGCGCGAACTGTGTATAGAGAGCGACAGCACTGATTGGTGAGTGACGATAATTTGTGCACCAATTCCTCTGACATCGTCTTATCAATCGTTAGCTTACTATGCAAACATGACATTTCCCTCGATTTCCGAGTCGACAAGCGCCTTTGTTACTGGGACCAGTAATTTTAAGAAAGGCCCCCGTTAGAACCCATGAGAAATGCAAGAAATGCATTATTGCTCAGTCTGCAATATCTTTCCCAGAACAAACACCAATTGCAAATAACATAATAAAAATAAACCTGAAAAATCTGTTTAGAACAGCTACTATGTTGCAAAGAGTGAACTACCATTGGCACAATGTAGCAGTCTTTGCAAACTTCAAAAACCCGTGACTTCAGTGGAAAATTCAGATTCAGGATCTGACACAGACTGATTCATGTTCTACACAGTTCTTACAAGTTCATAGAAATTTCTGTTTAATTAGAACCAAGTATTTGAGTTGATGATTGTAATTTTTATACAATGTTGTCATTTGTGTTTCAACAATTTTTTGATTAACATCAATCAAAAAAAATTGCTCTCTTTTTTATTCGGGCTACCAAAAACTGAAGAGTCCCTGCCCGAAGGGCTACCAGGGATTTTGAAATTTTGCGAGCCCTGCATCTGATTTACCTGTTTCACTACGTTTGGTTCGCTTCACCGTGGCCTGTGATGGTGGTATCCCCGGAGTGGACTCAGATCTGTCTCTGGGCAATTCACTTTTAAGAAAAATCACAGTTACAATTACAACAGTCACACCTAACACTACCGTTTCTCTCCAATTCCCCCTCAACCAGCCTAAAGAAGTTGACATGAATTAAATGTAGATAAAAGGCTCGTCTGTTTACATCTCTCCCTCGCAGAAGGCTTCTCTGCAGAGCATCAAATCTGCATGGCAAAGTGACACACTTTAGGTGATCTTCATCCTTGGGAAAAGTGGTGTCAACTATTTCCCAGTCTCCTAGTATTTGTGCCTCACACAGAATCACAATTCCATCGCTGGACTTCCTCTGCGTTGTCACTTTTGGAGCTTGGCACGCTCTCTCCATCCCTCGAGTTCTCACGTCCAACGCTGCTGAAGATTTAAGGGAGAGCACATCGTACACCTTAGTTGTCTTCCTCAGCGTCAACATTGAATCTCTCATTTTATTTAAAATCTTGCTGTGGGAAGACTCCTCTCAATCTCCTGGAAGCTCAGTAGCACAGCTCTCTGTGTGATGTCTGCTGTGCTGAAGATGATCTCTGATCCTCCTGAAGCCTCTATCCTGGCCCCAGCTTCCCATCTTGTGGACGATCCTCTCAGCCACTCCTTCTCGTCATGGCACCTCACGACATCTACAGATTAAAAAAATAACACTCCTCTCCCCACATGGCTTCCACCATGTGTCAACTCCCCAATGAGACATGCACAAGAATTTTGCACATTCTCTCTAAAACAATCTCCAGGGTTTCCCACTTGGAGCAGCCATACTCCAACCTGTAACCCTGTGTAAAAACATTAATCAGCAGTTACATGTTCAGCTTATTTAACTCCCAGCTCCACTTGGAGCCTGTATCCTGGAAGACAAAGTCTTAAAGTTAAAACAACTTCACATTTGCAACCAACTGTAGATCATAAGAGTAATAAAGTATTCAGCATAAAAGACAAGTATCGTGTGCAGGTTTTCTCCAATCATTAAATCACTGTTATTACCATAATTTGTCCCAAATCATGAATCATCCCAATTTATTCCACAATTTAATCTGTGACTTCCCTTAAACAATGTCACCCACCCATTTTATCACTATGAGCTCAGTAGTGGCCAGCTAATGAGCCCATATTCAACTATTCCATAAACACTGCATCTTCTTTGTTTCCTCATGTCACTTGTCTGTTTTCTGCTGAATCCTCTACATCCACTCTTAAAGAAAAACAAACATTAGGAGCACACATGGATCATCCTGGTGGGCAGGCGTCGGCCATTCACATTCCAGAGGTGCCGTAAAAGGCCATAAAATTAAGCCTGCTGTAAAAGGAATGACACTGGTTTCAACACAGGAAATTTCTCACGTTATTCACATCGTCAAAGTAACCTTCAACATTTTCCCAACAACACAGTGTAACAGCATCACCAACTAATAACCTGTAGTAGAGAAACAAACATCAACCAATTGTTCTGTTATAAATCACATCATCAAATCACATGAAGAACTGTAATGCTGTAGAAAAGAGAATGCAAATGTTAGCGCTGCGCAGGTGTGTACACACTTTCTCACAGTAACTTCTGTGAGCAACACAAGCCCATGAATAACACACCCCTGGTAGATTCACAGACACAGAAAGTGGCACTTAAAAGGTTAAATGATCATGCAACCTCAAATGTTGCTGTCATCTTTCTGCTCCTGTAAAAAGAAACACACATAGATTCATCCACCCCTTTGTCCTGTCTAGGTGGAGGTTAACCTTGAGTCGTGGTCAAGTCTTGTCAGTTTTTGTCAGCTTTTACCAGTCAGTTTTTTTTCTCTTTCACTCATTCATTCATACATTCATTCTTTCTTTCTTTTCTGATAGTGGAATCGATCGTCGCATTACGTTTCCACTTTCAGCAAAATGACGTCATTTCAAAAAGAAAAAGAAGAACTTTAGGTCGGATTACCTCGCTGAATCCTTTTTAGGCAGGGACTCTCATTTTCTAATTGTCCCAAATAAGTGGCTTTCTCCAGAGCCCATTTTAATGTGGAGAAACTCACTTGCAACAATTTTCTCGACGACGTGTAGCGCTTTTAATTCCCGACGTGCAGATCTGCTTAAAGAAAAGAAATTCACAAACAGAAATCAGTGCACTGTTCAAAAATAAAAATAAAATGAAAAATAACAGACAAAACTGAAAAACAAAAGTAAATAAATATATACAGTAGCCCGGTCTTAGGACTTGTCACAGAATATTCTCTCTTATAGGTGAAAAAACACCAAATCTAAAACTTGGTGCCATGGTACAACTTTCCCCATACTTCAGAAACAAAAACAAAACAAAACAAAAACAAAAAATCTGCTAGTTTCACTCATTTAAACTCTGGCTGCAGGATGCTGTTCACCCCTGCTATCATGTTCCCCAAAATAATACTAATTCAGTCGTCTATGTATCAGTTCTCAACCCACTCAATAAACCAGACAGGATGATGGTAACAGTATTACCTTCTTAAAATTGTGTTTGATCCTAATGAGCTTCATTACATGTGTGTGTTTGTGTGTGTGTGTGTGTTAGTCGGGTTAATACATTTTCTATTTCTATGTATCCTTTTATGTACCTTCTCCCTTTTTTCTGAAACAAAACTCCGTTCACTCCAAATTTTGTTTCAGAAACATCTAAATGAAAAACTCTGTCATAGTCAGGCACAGCTAAACCTCAAATGCTTGCAGGTTACCATCGGCAACCACGTTGTGTGTTGTTACCCCTTCTACAAATACCCTCTTTTGATGTGTGCCACTTTGTGTATGATTTTGTGTTATCTCTGGTGCATATTATGTGCATGTGTGGTGGCACTTTTCCATTTTTCTCTAACAGTACTCTTGCATACCTCAGTGCTTGTCTTCCTCCCCCTTTTGTGGTGGTCTGGACACTGTCAATCCTCCACTTCCAGGCAGTCGTTTGTCTCCCCGGATTCCTTAACCCAATTTGATTCCCCAAACTAAAACAGCAGCCTCAGTCCTCTTCTGCTCCTTTCTCTCCGTTCTTCTCTCCCACTTTTCTGTCCAATGGCAGTCAGTTCTCTTCAGCTTTGTCCCGTGTATCTCTTTGTCCCACTGTCTCTTTCATTGCCATCTCGTTCCAAACATGGCAAATGTCAAACTCAGACAGTCTTCTCAAAGGTCCTTCACACACAGTGAGGTTGCAGCTTGCTGGAAACGCATCTCCATCCATCCAATCTAGATGGCGGATCTTCTCTTTCTGATGTCGTTTGCCCATAGTGCTGCTAGACCTCTCTGCTCAGAACTCTGGTATTGTCTCTTGGACTGCTGTCCACTGTTGATGTTCATGCTCGTGCTTCTGGAACTGCACTCGGTGTCTTCAGGGAGAGATTAACTTCCTTGGAGCTTGCTTGTTCAGGATGAGGACTGGAAGCTGCAAAACAATTCAGCCAAAAATTCTGGCTGGGTGTTTCTATTTTTTCTAATGATTTTAACCTATAATTTTCTTCTGACTGCTGCCCATGGAGAATTGATCCAGGTCCGTTCCCCACCTGTAATCGACAGACTGAGAGACTTTCATTATTCAGTGTGACTCCAGATGTTTTAATCACTCCTAAAGCAACACATCTCTACTTATTTTGTTTTGAACTCTACTGACTTTAAACCCCAAAAATGAAATTTTTATTTGGTCTTAACCGCAAACACAAAAATCTTCTTGATGTAGTTGTTAATTATTTTCATCCACAACACTCCAAATTATGTTTTCTTTTGTGTCCAGCAGGGGAAGAAGGTGACCCGTAGCATCACTGCTTCCCCCAGTCGGAGACAATTTCCCACTCACACTTCCACACTTTTATTTTCTTTGTTTTCATCATTTTCTTTCTCTCTCTCTTTTTTTTTTTTTTTTACACCCACACATTAACCTGTTAACTCACTCCTCCAACCTCATTTTCCTTTCACCCCAACAGCTCTCATGCAGTCCACAATCAAATTCTCCATTCATCCTTGAATACTTGATCACCTTTAAATGTCACTATTAGTTTTATCAATTTATTTATCATTAATTTAACGCTAATCCACTTTTAATTTGCTTTATTTACTTTAGTTCATTTTCTCCTATTTGATCACTATAATTTCTTGACTATTATTATTTCACAGAAAATCAACTAATGTACTTTGTCTCCCTATTTGTCATCAAGGAATTCACACACACGCACATTTTACTCTTCGTTCATTCCACCTGTTAACCCGCCCGTCGAGGCTGGCTCACAAACACTTTATACTACTTGCAGTCCCATACAAATGTTCTGCGAGACACTTCTACTGATTCAGGACAACGCCCTAATCAGAACAAAGAAGAGCGGGTGCCGTCCGCTCTTATACACTGTAAAATCGAATTAGTTCCCAGAACTCAAAAAAATTGAGGAAACTCGTTGCCTCAAAAAAATTAAGTAAAGCTTAGCTAAAAATGACTAAATTAGGATAACTTATTTAATTTGAGTACTCTGTACAAGCTCATTTGTTCCCAGAACTCAAGAAAATTGGATCAAGTTTAAGTAAGATGACCAAGTTAGGGCAACTTACTCATTTTGAGTACACTGTACAGCCTTGTTAGTTCCCAGAACCCAAAAAAATTAAGGAAACTCGTTGCCTCAAAAAAACTAAGTAAAGCTTACTTAAGATGACTGTTAGGACAACTTATACATTGCAAGTCTGCAGTATTAAGAATAACTTGATATTTCTGACTGTACAATACTAATTGTTTACTTACTGACAAACATTTCAAGTTCAACTAAATGAAAAAACAATTTGTGGTAACCTGAATATGATTAAAAATAATTAACAACACTTTTTGTAATGATGTTAAAATCAGCCCAACTTTTATTTTCAAACACAACAAAGTATAACAGCCAACATACTGGACACTGTTCTGCTGAACAACAAACAATTATATTGCCATCACTGTTATAATCTCACAATGAAACAAAGTCTCAGATGTAATTATTCTGAAAATAAGTTTAGGCCTACCACAAGTTTGTTTTGTACTTACATTACTTATATAATCAAAATAAAATATTTGTTGTTCTGTCACAAGTGCAGTCTCTGATTTAAACAACACATTTGTTTTGCATTCCAACACAGGAGCTGGAATGTTGTATTATTTTAAGGATGGCTTGTTTCCAGTCCAGGCATTACTGCCTGAATGACTGTCATGGATCGAGGTGACCCAAATGTAGGTGCAGAATAAAGTCTTTAACTTCCCTTAAGTACAGTGGCAGTGGATGTGGGTTGGAGATGCAATGAGCTTGAACCTGCAGGCGACCATCTTCACTGACCACACCATCTGTGACGGAGGACGCATCTCTCCTGTTGTCCTGCAAGCAAACAATCATATTTTTTGAAACATGAACTTAATTGCTTTCTTAAAACATTTTTTTCTGCATTTGGTATAAAACAGACTCCAATTTAGACAATCTCAGGCCCCCTCCCCACCGGAGAGGTGACATTCAATGCCCCACTTGTCAGTCTGGATAGCCGTGACCACCACCCAACACACAATAATGTCATAAAAGCATCATTTTAAAAAGGGCTATGCAAACATGGCCAATAACTTTCATTCTGATGATGTGCAAAATGATTTGGGCACAAAACAAATTTTGCTGTTAGAAAACTTGCAGACTTCACTATTTACAGTGTAGACCCTCTAAACTAAGTTTGGGGGATGTGATCTTTCAAGAAATGCAGACCAAACTGTTGTTGTTTGTTTACTTACACAGCATGTCTTGTAGAATTAACTGGAATCACCAGCAACAGCATAGTGCAGTCATATCTCAAGTCTAATAACAGAAGACAGGAAAAGATCAGTACAGAAACAACTTCCCCAAACCAAAGCACATATAAAACAATAAGTAAAACAGGCTGATCTAAAGTATGAATAAAGTTCAGCCTGATTAATATAAATGTCACTGACAGTTGCTAATATATTGGAAAACCAAAATACTTACCACTGAGTTGATGTCTTTCTGTCCAACAACAGGAGTGCTGGTCCCGAGCCTCAAAGACAGTAAGAAGCAAGCAGAGGGAGAAAAAACAGAACATTTTTTTGGAAACTGATTTGATCCTTAATGGCTGTGCAATTATTGTAACATAGAATTTGCTTATGTTGTTAAATAAAGGCTAGATTTGACATTAATAGATGCCATAGATGTTCATAAGCTGCCACAAAGCATGAAAAAAATGGACGTCTCTGAAAACGTTGGAGCATTTTTGTAAATATGTGATGTCTTGATAAATTGAGCAGATATTTAAACTTTACACAGCTACATTGTCACCTGAAAATATCTTAAAAGTTATTTTGTGACCCAGAAAAAGTAATACGTTTTTTAGCCACGCTCCTCCGCCATTGCCGTGCTCCGACAACCTGCCAACAAATGCGATCCTCCTTTTCCCCAGACTACCCTTTCTGGGTCGCAAAATAACCTTTTAAGATATTTTCAGGCGAGAATGTAGCTGTGTAATGCTCAAATATCTACTTAATTTATCAAAATATCACATATTTGCAAAAGTGCTTCCATGTTTTGGGAGAGCTCTGCTATCCACCAGTGCGATAGCTGACCGGGAGGTCAAGGCTCGATAGAGTCCGGGAGCACAGCTAACTCTTGGCGTATTCTTTTTAACCCCCCTGCACTCTTTTGCTACTCAGGTTAAACATGATGTATGTATGTACATACATACATACATACACACACACACACACACACACACACACACAGTTAGTTAGTTATGGCTATGGATTGAAAATACCCCCCACACCCCACCCCTAACGGCTGCACCTCCCGAAGAATTTTGTCTGGGCTCTTATCTCACTTTTTTATTTCAAACAATCAACAGAAAATTTCACAGACATAGTTTTATGTAAGGTTTTTAAGGCTGTGGTGTTAATTTTTAAGTAACATGAGCCCAGCGGCAGCAGCAACGCTAGGCTAACACTAACTAGCTAGCAAGATGATAAACCTGGTGCTAAACTAAGAGAAGCCACAAAATCAGTTTGAATAAGAGTAAACAGTTACTCACCAAGTCAGTGTATCAGGTAAAGATTCACAGCAATGAAAACAATAACATCTTGAGCTGAGGCTTTTCCAGGTTTGCTCAACATATTCCATAACAAATGCTGGAACCATGAACATGCCGACTGATCCAAGAGGGAGGAGGACGGTAGTCACATGGCATTTTCAAAACACATCTTTCATCCTTCTGCACTGAGAAGCAAAACTTCTAGCTTACTTAGTTTTTCTAAGTTAAGACAACTCAAATAAATTGAGTTTATCAGCATTTTTGCATAAAAAGTAGTGATGGGTCGTTCGCGAACGAAATGGCTCTTAGAGCCATAGAGCTCTTTGAAGTGAACGACGCGAGCCGGCTCCTTATTGGGAACCGTGAGGGGTTTTTTTTGTTTTTTTTCTCTCACCCTCTCTCTCGCCCTTTTTCCCGCTAAACTCCGCATGCGCCGCCTGTACTTTGCGCTGGGCGGAAGGGGGAGGGGGTTAGTTACACTAGCAGTAGCACAGGAACAGAGCCAGAGAGAAAGAGAGCGAGGACAACAACGTCACATTAGAAAGGTATAGTAATCATCTATTTTCAGTTGCAGATGATAAAGGATTCAGAAATCATGCAGGCCCATATGACAGAGAATGTGCATCTTCTTTTTGTTTTAATATTTTAATTTATATTTAATTGTGTTGTGGTTTGCAGTGTTTTGTGTTGTTTCACGTTAAATTTGTTTAAAAGGAAAAAGCTGAAAATTTAAATAGTTAAAAGTTTAAAATGTAAACAGTTGTTTTTTGTATTATATGATTTATTTATTACATTTTATGTGGAGTGAATAAATAAAGTATATTTATGGTGGACCTTAGAGACAAAGCACGTACAAACTCCAAAACACGTACAAACTCCTAAGCATGTACAAACTCCAAAACGCATACAAACTCCAAAACACGTAAAAACTCAGAAGCACGTACAAACTCCAAAACACGTACAAAAGACAACAGAAGTGCTCCAGGTTTCTAGGGCGCAGTGTTGAGCTTTTGTTACCTAGTGGCTACACAAGCCAGGAAGTATCAACAACCGGATTTGGTGTGTGGTAGTAACAGGTAAATGAACTTTTTTTTTAAATTATTTGAATAAATATGAGTGCTTGTCTATAAATACACAAACAATACACACATGTTTTCAATTGTGTAATTTAAGTGATCTGGGTAGCTCTGTTTTGGAAGTTCAGTAAACGCTAGAAATGTGTTTTGGAGTTTGTACGTGCTTTTTGGAGTTTGTATATGCTTTAGAGTTTGTACGTGCTTTGTCTCTAGGGGCCATATATAAACATATATAAATAAAACCACTGTTTTTACATTAGTAATTCCTTTTCTGCATAATTTTATATTATTGTTAATGATTAAATAATTAAAGCAACAAAACAACCTGAAGAGCCGGTACGGAGCCGAAAGAGCCGGCTCTTTTTAGTGAGCCGAGCCGAAAGAGCCGGATCTCTAAAAAGAGCCGGAAATCCCATCACTATTTGTTACCTAGTGGCTACACAAGCCAGGAAGTATCAACAACCGGATTTGGTGTGTGGTAGTAACAGGTAAATGAACTTTTTTTTTTTAATTATTTGAATAAATATGAGTGCTTGTCTATAAATACACAAACAATACACACGTTTTCAATTGTGTAATTTAAGTGATCTGGGTAGCTCTGTTTTGGAAGTTCAGTAAACGCTAGAAATGTGTTTTGGAGTTTGTACGTGCTTTTTGGAGTTTGTATATGCTTTAGAGTTTGTACGTGCTTTGTCTCTAGGGGCCATATATAAACATATATAAATAAAACCACTTTTTTTTACATTAGTAATTCCTTTTCTGCATAATTTTATATTATTGTTAATGATTAAATAATTAAAGCAACAAAACAACCTGAAGAGCCGGTTCGGAGCCGAAAGAGCCAGATCTCTAAAAAGAGCCGGAAATCCCATCACTATTCGTGAGGCAAATGTGGCGCGATCTGAAGATCGTGAGCCTAATTGTCCTAGTTAGGTTGAGGTGTACACTGTAAAATGTAATATTGTGTTTAATTAAAAATATTAAATAGGCTGAACTCAGTTTTTATCAATTTGTTATCAGAACTCGATTTAAATAAGTTACCAGTACTTGATGTACCACTGTGAGAGGGGGTGCTATGGAATAGTCCAAGTGGTAGCAGCTTTAATTTCCCGCTCAACCATAAATCGATGGTTTTTCAACGTGATTGTTGTCACCTTGTCAACTATAAATAGATCAACAATCAACGATAACAGAACAACAGTGAATCAATGTTATTTCAATGTCAGTGTCAGGTTTCATCATATTTCAATGTTGTTTCAACATTGGTTTTTGTGTTGACGTTTCAATCCTGACGATTCTGATGGTTCAGATGGAAAATCAACATCAGTTCAATGTCTCCTTGCTATCTGGGGGATCACCGCCACTTTTTCCTAATAACTAAGACGGATGAAACACCGATTCTACTAATCCGTAACAAACGTCTCCTGCTTTAACGCAGAGATGTTCTTACGGGGCGCTAAACATCAACTTGGAGTTCTTACAAAAGTCTCTTGCTTTAGTCGCTCACAGTACGCTAAACATCAACTTGGAGTTCTTACAAAAGTCTCTTGCTTTAACGCACTGAGACGGACGCTAGCCGCCTTTTTTTCTACTGAGTGAATTTACACTACGATACGTTCAACTTAGCGAACAGATAATTTAGGCTTTAAACAATATGCACGGTTCGAAAATAAACAGGTCGTGCTTACCTTTTAATCATGTGAGCTAGCTCTCTGTTCGCCTCGTTTCATGATCTCAGCTCTGCCAATTCATCCTCTCTGGGCCTCGAGCGAATCCCAGGGTTTCGGCACCAAAACTGTTGCGAAATCAGTTTCACCCCGGTTCTTTTATTCGTCGAGGCATCCAGAGACGGCACCGGAACTCAGTAGTCATTTTCACAAAACTTTTATTCATCTTTATTCATCTTCATTTAAGCATGCACTTCTAGAAGGGAAGACGAGGCCGGTGTGTCCCTCTGCAAAATCTTCACCCCTTTGTTAGTTACAGCCAGCTTTATAGAGGCGTCCCCATCATAAAACCCCCCTACAGTGTGCTGCAAACTCGGTGTCTGTCTTTGTGAGTGCTCGTGTGTGACTGTGTACGCATACCTGTATGTATGTGTGTGCGCGTAAGTGAGTGTGTGTGACAGTTAAAACACTGTGGGTGTAGGTGACTCCCTAGAGGTCATAAAAAACCCATTTCCCTTCCAGACCACAGTTATCCAGGTCAATTGTTGAGACCTTTCACAGTTCAACTGGGGGAGGGGTCTCCTACAATCTACTCCTAAGTTCATGACAGTCAGGCTTTTATCACATTGAGGGCAGTGTCAGTGTCTCTACAATAATTCTACATTCTATGTTAACACATTTCTAAACTCTAAAATAAGCTAAACATTTCTACATAGGCTATGGCACTTGGCCACAGGTGGCAGTAGTGGACTAAACTCCATTTGAGACTGCCCCAGCTGCTATGTGATACGTCAGTAGATCGGCTACAAATTGAAGATCATATGCAAGTTTTGGAAATTAAACTATAAATATTCTTAACTTGGCTTTAAAACTAAAAATCTCTAACCTCAAAACTAAAAAAACAAAAAAACACATGGCAAACCACCCGACAAATAAATACATAAACCCCTTTCTTTGACCGTCACCAGTTAATTTACAATGCCAATTAATCTAGAACACCGGCCCTATTTCAACTTCAGCTGACAGTATCTCACAAAAGTGAGTACACCCCTCACATTTTGGTAAATATTTTGTTTTATATTTTTTAATGGAACAACACTATAAGAATATTTCCAACACCCTGAAACTGAGCAGCAGCACAGTGGTCAAGACCATAAGGCAGTTTAAGAGTACAGGTTCCACCCAGAACAAACCTCACCGTGGTTAACCAAAGTTGAGTGCACGTGCTCAGCATCAAATCTAGAGGTTGCCTTTTGAAAATAGCTGTATGAGTGCTGCCAGCATTGCTGTAGAGGTTGAAGGCATGGAGGGTCAGCCTGTCAGTGTTCAGACCATATGCCACACACTGCATCAAATGGTCATTGTCCCAGAAGGAAGCCTCTTCTAAAAATAATGCACAACAAAGCCCGCAAACAGTTTGCTGAAGAAAAGCAGGCTAAGAGCATGGATTACCTGTGATCTGATGAAACCAAGACAAACTTATTTGGTTCAGATGGTGTCAGGGGTGTGTGGCAGAAACCAGGTGAGGAGTACAAAGACAGTGTGGCTTGCCTCCAGTCAAGCATGGTGGTGGGATGCCATTGTTTGTGTCAGGGTCCCTGTGCCTACCCGGTCGGCTCAGTATGGCTACATATGTTTATATTCTTTTTTGTTCCTGCTCTCTCCCTTCCCCTCTTTCCCTCCTCCCTCTGCCTGGGCGGAGCTCACCTGTGGGCTCCTGCCCTTGGCCCACGCACCTGGTCACAATCACGCACCTGTGGCTCATCACGAGTGTTCCAGCTCCTTTATAAGATGGCAGCTCTGTGTTTCTCATCGCTGGACCATTGCCGACCCTCGTCAGTGTAACTCCAGCTCAGTTAACTCTAGAGTGTTTTCATAGCGATCTTCCTTTGTAATCCCTTCGTGTCTCTGTGTACAGATTCCCTGGACCAACCCCTGTGTTACCTGAGTGATTGGAGTGTGAAGAGGAGCGTGAGGAGTGGATGGAGTGTGTGTGTGTGACTTTCGGCGTCTTTCCCGTTCGTGTGTTTATTTATTTATTTATTTATTTGTTCATTTCAGGCACAACAAAAATACATATATTGAACATAAAGTGCACAAAACAAAAAACAAAAATTACCTGAAAAGGAGTGGGACGAAGAAAACTTATTAAATCCCACCCCTATACTCACTCATCAACAAAAAACAATAAGCTTCCCACAGCTACGCCCATCGTTGCAACCAAACAAACCATCAACAGCCCCGGGCACATGCAAGCATCTCAACGGCAGCTCGCAAACAACAAATAGAACCTTCATAACTGAATACAGAATATATATTAATTATAAATTGCGTTAGGTAACAGGCAATAATAATTACATAGTGACAAACACAAATACATATACATACATACATATATATCTACACACACATGTACATATATGTACATACATATGCACACACTTTTTAATCCATACCAGCAATGGTAAGAGAACAGACATTACAGAGCACACTATAACCATCATTGAGTATACTGTGACCAAACCAACTGTTTGTAGAGGAATTTAAATCTATGAATATTTTTGCATTGTTTCAGTTGTAAACTCAGACTGTTCCAGATTTTCACACCACATACAGACACACAAAAACCTTTACGGGTTGTTCGAGTTCTGGGTAATTTGAATTCTCCGAAGCCTCTCACATTATAAACCCTTTCTCGAATTTCAAATATAGTTTGTAAATTTGCTGGTAGAAGTTTATTAAAGGCTTTGTATAAGATTATGGATGTATTGTTATTAACCAGATCCTGGAATTTAAGTAACTTTGCCTGAAGAAAGAGTTTGTGAGTATGATCTAAATAACCAGCCTTGTGAATAATACGCAGTGCTCGTTTCTGTACTGTGACTAATGGATTAGTTGTATTTTTATATGTGTTTTCCCACACTTCCACACAATATGTAAAATATGGAAGAACCAGGGTACAGTACAGAGTACAAAGTGCATCTTTATCAAGGTATGGTTTCACTTTGTTCAAAACTGCGAGGCTTCTGGAAATTTTGGTTTTTATGTGTCTGACGTGGGGTTTCCATGAAATTTTGTTATCAATTACGACTCCCAAAAATTTGTTTTCACTCACATTATCAATTGGTACACCTTCAATGATAATTGGTAATTCTATATTATATTTTAAATTACCGAAAAACATTGCTTTAGTTTTATTTATATTTAATGATAATTTATTTATATCCATCCATTTTTTTATTAATTTTAGCTCCCTGTTTACGGTCATTACAAGATCAGTATAATCATCGCTACTGAAAAATATGTTGGTGTCATCTGCGAACAGTATGAGTTTAAGTACTTGAGAAACATCAAAAATATCATTTATGTAAACATTGAAAAGTTTTGGTCCCAACACTGACCCTTGGGGAACACCACTTGTAATACCAAGTTTCTCTGAATGGTAATGCCCTATGCTAACATATTGTTCCCGACCCGTTAGGTAACTTTTTAACCAGTTACCAGCTTTCCCTCGAATACCATATCTTTCCAATTTATCCAATAAAATTGAGTGATTGATTGTGTCGAAGGCCTTTTTGAGATCAACAAAAATACCAACTGCATATTTATTTTTATCCAGTGCATTAGTAATTTCTTCTACTGCCTCAATTATCGCCATTGAAGTGGTTCTTTGCGTTCTGAAACCATACTGACCAACATTTATTATTTGATGTTTTTCAAGGAATTTTTCTAATCTTGAATTAAAAAGTTTTTCTAAAATTTTTGAGAATTGAGGCAGTAGAGAAATAGGCCTATAATTGGTAAAACTGTGTTCGTCATTACTTTTGCAATTTTCATTGTTTTTGGAAAACAACCGGACTGAAATGATAAATTACAGACATATGTTAAGGGACTAGCAATATTCAGAATAACCTGTTTAACTACAGACATATTTATGTCATGATAATCCATTGAAGACTTACTTTTACATTTTAATGTGATATTTATTACACATTATTGTGTAGACCCCCGGAGCCCGGCTTTCCCCTCACTTTTGTAAATAATCACCTGGTTTATCATAATAAAGACTCTTGTGCTTTCACGACCTAGAGCCTGCGCGTGAGTCCGTTCAGTCCAGTTGTGACAGTTTGGGGCTGCAAGAGTGCTGCTGGCACTGAGGAACTACAGTTAATTGAGGTAACCATGAATGCCAATGTACTGTGACATACTGAAGCAGAGAATGATTTCCCCCCAAAACAGTGCCCTGTTAAATAAACTGAGGTTAAAGGTACTTGACTGCCCAACCATGTCTACAAACTTAAACCCTATTGAACATCTGTGGGGCATCCTCAAATGGGAGGTGGAGGAGCACAAGGTATCTAACATCTACCAGCTCCATGATGTAATAATGGAGGAGTGGAAACGGACTCCAGTTTAGTTCTGGTTTAGACATCAATGGCTGTATGTTGAGTTATTTTGAGGTGACAGCAAATTTACACTGTTATACAAGCTGTACACTGACTACTTACATTGTGTCAAAGTGTCATATCTTTAATGTTGTCCCATGAAAACATATAATAAAATTACAAAAATGTGAGGGGTGTACTCACTTTTGTGAGATACTGTATATAGCCACATTACATTACATCGTGTTCAGGACACCAGGATGTAGTGGTTGCTTTTTCAAAAATCCTTTTTTTTTCTTTTCATATTCTGAACTATCGTCAAAAAAAATGGAAAGTTGAGTTTTAGGACACCACAGCACTTTACGAAATTTTGTCATCCAAATGTATCAGCTTATATCAACCTCTTTCATAACATGATTTAGTGTTTTTTTTTGTTTTTCCTCGTAATTCATAATAACATAATTTATGTAAAATTGTAATTTGAACCTTTTATATCTATATGACTGTTGATGGCATGGATGTATGCCTAGATTACTAAAAGAGAAACTTGTGTTACTCAGCTAAAGGCATAGAATGAATTTTCTTTTCTTAAAAAAATAAACTCAACAGCCAATCAGCATTTGGTTTTTAATGTCAGATTAACTTCAGGTACATTTATGCAAATTAACACACTTGCAATTGGTTAAAGTAATCAGTGGTGATACATAAAGAATAAGATGGTGGGAAACTCAACATACATGAAAGAAAATCTCATGTAGGTAACAAATATTGCACTGGTAAAAACATCTCTGGCCTGTTTCAGTTCAATCTGTTATTCAGCCTTCCTTTTCTTTTTTCCTTTCCTGACACAACACCTGTTCAAGCAGAAACTGCAGGTCTTTATGAAGATGAATATGAGGAGTAGAACTATAGTGAGGAAGAAGCCCAGGACATCCAGGCTGTGATACTGGTACCAGGTGAGCTCATGGGCATGGACCCTCAAGTGCTTGGCCCCTTTATTTCTCAGTGTGAATTCAATCCAGAACACTGCCTCTTCCAGAGCACTCATGGGTCTGTCGTGGTGGATGCTGGACAGCTGCATAGCATTTTCTTTGTACCTGTGAATATGTATATGAATTAAAAAACATAATCTGAATTGTTACATTTTTATTATTTTTTTCCTCTTTATTTATAGAATTTTTACATGTAGCTTGACATATCAGGGCTAATAAAACAAGTACCAAATGATACAAAGATATACCTCATTACAGTTCAGGCAATTACAATTTTTGGGAACTAGTGAACAGCTGATAACCAGTCCTGATCCAAACGTCCAATCCAATAAAAAATAAAAAAATAAAAAATAGGCAAGGCTTGAGTGTAACACTCAAAACAGGAGAGAGCACTGCAAAATAAAAAGTCCTGTATAACTGAAGTGTTGTGCAGGTAAAAAACACATGAGTTAAATACGAGGTGGATGTGTTGCCACTGTTACACAGGTCAGGAATGTCGGGGTATATTTTAGATAGTCTAGATCAGTCTTTCTCAAACTGTGGTATCGTTCCATATACCACTAGTAGTACTTGGGTTCTCTCTGGTGGTATGTGGGAAAGCTCCAATTTTGTAAGTGTTTTGGAGTTTGTTCATGTGTTTGGGATTTTGTAAGCGTTTTGGATTTTGCATGTGTTTCGGATTTTGTACGTGTTTTGGATTTTGCATGTGTTCTGGATTTTGTACGTGTTTTGGAGTTTGTACGTGCTTTGTCTCTAGGGGCCACTTTATGATATGCTGTTAATCTGTCTTTTGAATTCTCCTATAAAGCAGAAAAACAATAGTTTGTACATAAAATATAGAAGTTGGCACTGTGACATCAACCACTGATTAGTGAAATCTTGTTTTGAAGTGTGAACCTGAGCATTGCCCTGAGAACCCAAGGGCATGTACATTCAGTGACTTGTGATTACTGTCTTTATCATCTTTCTATGTAAAGCTCTCAATTTCAGGCTCTGTGTGCACTCACACAAAAAGAGGTGTTTTATGGGACATGTGACTCTGCTTCTGTATGAAATGATCCCTTTGATTGCCACCTAATCCAGTCAGAGATGCTATCAGATGATGATAAAATTCTTAAAATTAATCTCTAAAGAACATAAAACTGCAAGAATAAACAGTTAAATGAGGCGAGAGATTAATGGTACAGAAAATCATTAATCTTGAAATTTATTGTAAAGAGCCCTTAACTCCAGTTAATAATTTAATCACTTTGTGTAGTCTCGGTGCTGCTGTTTATTTCTAAGGAGATGGCTGCACATTAGAGGTTAAACTCCAAACTGGATCGAATTCAACGTTAAATGTCATGGTCGCAAAGCCTAATAAGAGACATGGAAATAACTTTAGTTTGTTGCAGATTTAAGTGAAACGAATTTGATTGTGTGAATGGGTATTCTTGGTGTGTGTTCTACTATTCCATCAGTGTAAAAGAGGTTTAACAGCAAATTAAAACAAAGTACAAAAGGGTTGCTAAAACTTTTTAACACAACCAGCGAATAAGTACCCTGCACTTATGTGCAATTTGCAGGCAGCAATTTAGGTTTTTGCAAGAAACAATAAAACAAGTACACTGGAAATATCCTGTGCTTTCTGGGGCACGGGTTGTGTTATGGTGTAACTAAAAAATGTTGCACAAAAAATTGCACTTAATTACAGGGTACTTGTAGTCTAACAATGTAATTATTTTATTATTTCCTGCAAAAACCTGACTTGGTACAAAACATTACATGTAATTAAAGCCTACTTGTGCCTTAGTTGTGGGTGCTACATTGTAATTGTTTCATTGTTTCGCTGGTGACTCCATAATATGGTTTGCATTCCAGAAAGTACAGGGTACTTACAGTGTACTTCTTTCATTATTTCCTGCAAAAACCTGACTTGACACAAAATGCACGTACAATATGGTGCAAGTACAGCGTACTTGCACCATATTTGTAGTTTGTGTTATAAAGTGTTGCCAGAACATTTATACCTTTTTTTTGTATTGCTAAATTAATACATGCACATTCCAGTGACAATAAAGGGCTCAGTGGTTTTAGTAAGGTACAGCATAACAACTTACATTTATGAAAAAAAAAGCCTCGCAAAGGCTCTATAAAGCACCCCAAAACATGCTGCAAATCAATTAAAAAAAATAAATAAACGAATGAGAAACCAAGACCAGATTGTGTTCAGTGTAGGTTGATCACTGTGACTTGAAATTGCAAATAATTCTGGTTTAAGGTATGTTATGCTTGGCCTTCATACTTTTCATACTCTTGAGCCCACACTCATCTTTGCTATAAAATCTATACTTTCAAATCCTAACCAAAAGTATATATAGTTCAAAGAACTCACGATTTGTAGTTGATGACTGTGTTGATTGCGTCTCTAAGACCTTCAGACGTCATGAAGTTCAAGTTGAGAATAACTGCAGCTCCTTTTTCTTTCATATGGACCATGTTGTCTGGCTGGTCAGCAAGCATGGGGATGCCCACAATGGGAACGCCGTGGTAGATGGCTTCATAAATCCCATTTGTACCTCCATGGGTGATGAAAGCTCTAGCTTTAGGGTGACCTAAGACATGTCAAATAACCATGAAACATCTGGAGTAGGATTTTCACACTTGGACAGCAAAAAGGTTTCACTAAACCTGGACAAGTACTTAGCTTTAGTTTTAGGGTGACCTAAGACATGCCAAATAACCATTAAACAAACTATTAAACATTTAGTTACTTATTACACACTTGGACTACTTGGGAATGGCAATATATGTGAAGAAGTGATTTAAGCTGAAATTTAACTTGCATGTCCAGACATCTGTTAAAGTGGAACAGCTTTGAGAAAATGAACTAAACAAAGTAGGTTAGCGCAGCGTGCAACATGTAATCATGATTTCATCTGTGAGAAAATCCTATTTCATTCAGTTCTCCTTGTTTTTAATATAACAAATGCTCACAGCCTCCAATAAAACATTTAGTGTTGAATGTGGCAAAATAAGCTCCAGGCTTTTAAAAAGTTTTGTAGAAAAAATTATGTTCAGTGTGCAGTGAAAATTTGTCATCTTTGTGGAATCTGTTTTCACTAAGATAAGTTTTGATGGAATCAATGTTTCTATACTGCCCATCATCTATTGATCCGTTATTCATCTGTAATTGGTACCCACATTACTTACCCAGGAGGTCATTCTGAGGGATCCAGTCATATATTTTAGTGTTGCCACCCAAAGTTTCTGGCTTTTCTCCTCTATATCTCCACAGCACCTATAAACAGTAAGACATTTGCTAACATGATTTGGGGGGGGGGGGGGGGGGGTTTGTATGCTAGTTTTATACTGTAATGTAATTTTTCAACACTTGAAGGGTAGGGGACATTTCAAGACTTGTCATTAGAAATCATCAGACAAACAACAGACAAACAGACAAAATCTGACTTTTCGCAGGAAAAACTGAGTGATGTAAAATTTGAGATGGCTGATTCTCACAGAGAACATGCAGCCTAAAATGTCCACAATCTGTAATGTCATTTTAAAAAAATGGTAGTTATGGTAGTCCTAGTAGTCTAGGGTGACCATATTTTGATTTCCAAAAAAGAGGACACTTGTCCTTAAAGAAAACTTGACATATGCTTTGCACAAGTTGATTACAGTTGGCACAAACATTATCCTCTGACCTTTTGTGGGATCTGAGCGAGGCCTGAGGCTATCATGTTTGCCTTCTCCTTGGTGACGTTGTTGATCATGGATCCTAAAGTGAAGATCACAATGCCATCATCTCCAGAACTCTGCACAAATTCCTCCAGATCCTGTAACAAGTCAAATATTATCCCACCACCAGCCAATCAGCTGTTTTCTCATTTTTGTTCAACATTTTGATGGCTTCACTGCTCCTGGCAGGAATATTCTGTGATGTAATGATTAATCATATGGTAATAATTGAGTGTCCTTACCTCTGGTAAAGGTTTAGCAGGTCTGCAGTGGATCCCACCAACATATTTGAAGTTGGGGAGGAAAGGACGAGGGAATTCAAAATCCCAGTAGGTTCGGATTAACCAGATGTCTGCTTTACTCATCAACTCACAGGCACTGGTGGGAGTTCCTGTTGCAATGCATAAGTAAAGGACATTAACATATCACCAATAGTTCATACAAGGCATATTTTCTTAATCAGATCTGATCGGATATTAAAAAACTGCGTTTAAATTTTTAGCAAGTTTTAAATAGTTTTATAAATCAGTGCTTTACGCCTATTTGCTCACCTTTGACATCAGAGTAATATCTGTCTAATACGTTCCAAAAAGTGTGATTAATCACGATGTCTTGGAGAGCGTAGAAGAGAAAGTTCCACACTCTCTCTGAGAAGTCCATCTTATCTGTGAGTTTGCTCATGGCACCGGGAACAAAGGATGGTGGAGCAGGCATCTGACCACAATGCCTCTCCCAGTTATTAGCTACAGAGAAGCGCAAGGAGAAGACGAGTGGGATCCCCAAAATATCTGCTACCAAGTCACTGCCAGGGTAGATGGGGTCAGCCAAGAGAAGGTCATAATTTCCTTCTTTTAATTTCTTCATGACGGCTTCTGATTTCACCACACCGTCCAAATACTGGATAGAAAACTGCAGGTCAGTTTTCATCATGTCAATGAATCTGATGTAGAGCTCCAAGTAGTTCATATAATCAATCTCGTATATGGAGAATCGGAAGAACTCTTCTAGGAACTCTTCCATAGCCTCCAATGAGAAAGAGGCGTTGAAGGGCTCATAGTGAAAGCAGGAAGGTTCATTGGTGTTTATGTACAATGACGAGCTCGGGACCAGTACAGTCACCTGGTGTCCTCTGTCAACCAGCGTCTCCAGAACAGGCTTCATGTTTATCTAGTGGCTGCCTTCAGTGTACCACACCAAAATGTTCCCTCCGTTTGCACTCCATGTCGCACAAAGTACCATCAGAATGCAGGCAGAGAGACGCAGCTCCATGGTGTATGAGTGTCAGCAGGAAAACCAGCTGTGGTCTGATCCTTTGTAGAAGTATCACAGGAAAGATAACTATTAACTCAAAGTTAAACTCTAACTTCCTTCTGTACAGTATTGCTCATTTCACAATGGGTTAAAGGTTAATGGGAATAAAGTTGACAGTACTGAAAAAAGCAGGACTGAACCGGTATGAGAAATCCACTAAGAAATTAGTAAAAATGTCAGAGCTCGATTTTGTTGTTAGTCGGGTAGAGACGGAGTGAAGTAATGCAAAACAATGGTCATTTCAACTGTATAGGCTTGGACACTGTTGCATAATCTGAGGAAGTTGTGGGTGCCTTTGCAACTGTTTCCATGCATGCCACTGAAACACAAAGGAGTCAGGTTTGTTAGGATTCAAACAAGCTGTAACCCCATTGATGATTTGACTCTGCCAGTGTTGAGGTTCAAGGTTAAGCCAATATTTACAAGATGATGGAGAGTTATCATTCAAGACATATCTGGTAAAATAAAGGAATTGATAAAAAGTTTTTTTTACAGTCTGTGTGATGATCTCTCCAGATTTTTTTGAGGAGGATGTGAAGGATGAAGTTGAAGTGCCCTGAGGCAACTGCTGTTGTAATTTGGCACTATTTAAATAAAACTGAATTCAACTGAACTCACTTTAATAAGAGAGGTCCAAAAGATCCTGTTGAGTTTCATGAGTCCTGCCTCCATTCTAACTGGATACAGCCTTAAAACAAACTTGTGTTTAATCAAATTTACCTTTCAGCTTCTTTTTTATATTTATTAATACACAGCCATTTTCACATCTGTCAGTTACATTCCTCACTAAACTTTGATACACAAGAAAAAGATATGAAACCACCTGGATATTTGAAACCACAAGCATGCACGTTTGTCACATCTGAAGACAGCACTCTGAGTGCTTGTCAACGAAATTCCACCCCTGACCTCACCTTTTATATAAGGTGATAAGATACAAGATACAACATGCCAAACACAATTACCTGACTGAGAGCAACAGATATGATATATGAAACGGCATCATGCTCCTGTGGTCTTGTCCTGCAGAGTCGGAATTAATTGATTATGAATCATTTCTGGGCAGAAGCGTAAAAATATACAGTAATGTTTGAGACAAAAGTGATTTGGCAAGAACAAAAGTAATCTCACTCTATTTCTCTCAGTCTTAACAAATTTCAATTTAACAATCTTAACTGTACTATTTGTAATGTCCCTAACCAAAGTTTGCCTACAACTTTGACCACCACATGGCAACTGGAAAAAGTCTTGATGTAGCTACTCGCACCTTTCTTGAAGTAGTAAAAAATATTAAAGGATTTGCAACTAAGCAAATCAAATAGCTTAATCATATTTTTATCATAAATCTCTCAAAAACATTTTAAAACATGTTTGGACTGTTATTAACACTTACATATTCATAGATATCAGCCTCTTCTATCAGTCTACAAGAATATTGTTAATCATTGATTCATTTTACTCTTGAGGAGCTATCGTGTTTGGGTTTTTTGTTTTTTCATAGGAAATGAGCATGGTGTCTTTCTGGGAGACTCTAGTAGTGATGAGGGCCTTCTTCAAGGTTTTCATTCATTGCATGCTGTCCCATTGACTAAAAGACTGGTACTTCCTCTGCCTCTCCATTGTATTTCCTACATCTTCCAGGGCAGAGTTAATGCTGTATCTACTACAAGGTGTGAAAGTACTGCTGGCTCTATTTCACATTAAATTGACACATCTATTGCATAAATGCTTTGGACAGTAAAATGTAGGTTGCTTTTTTTGTAACCAGTAAGAAAAGCTTCAGATATCTTCCTGTTTACTACAGCTGCTCCACAGGATGGTGATGGATACATCAGTGGTTAAAAGCTAACCCTCAACAAGCTCACAGCTGAACACATCATAATGATCCATTCAAGAGAGTGATGGGTCACCACCATGCAAATGTTTTATTTGTTATTACAAAATCCTTACAGAGTATCATCTCATTGTTGAGTTAATTTGATCCACATAAAGATAAATCATTATCATACAGTGAAATCTGACTTTAAATTCCACAGAATCATGATCCAGATATCAGATTTATTGATGAAGATGTTGATTGTCACAGTTCCTAGATTGAATTGATTAATAAAAAAATAAAAATTAAAAAAAAAAGGGAAAAGAAGGAAAAGAGTAAATAAAATATATGCATAAATAATGAAATGTTTTTTAGGAAAATATTTCTGTATGCATTAAAAAACAAAAGCAAGTTTGAATATACTGAATTCAATCTGATGTTAGTGTTTTTTCCAAACAAACAAACAAAACAAAACAAAAAAAACCCCAAAACAAAAAACAGCCAATCAGTATTTGCTTTTTAATATCAGATCAACTTCAGGTTCTGTTACGCAAATTAGTGCATCTGTTAAAGTCATTAGTGGTGGTGCATAAAGGAGAAGATGAAGGGAAATTCAACATATATGAAAGAAAGTTTCATGCTGGTAACACATATTGCCCCAGTCCAACATTCACAGCACCGTTTCAGTTTAGTTGTTATTCAGCTTTCCGTTTGGTCTTTCCCTTCGTGACACAGCACCTGTGCAAACAGAAACTGCAGGTCTTGATGAAGATGAATATGATGAGTAGAACTATGGTGAAGAAGAAGCCCAGGACATCAAGGCTGAGATACTGGTACCAGGTGAGTTCATGTGCCTGGACCCTCAGGTGCCTGGCCCCTTTGTTTCTCAGTGTGAACTCGATCCAGAATACTGCCTCTTCCAGAGCATTCATGGGTCTGTCGTGGTGGATGCTGGACAGCCGCATAACATTTTCTTTGTACCTGTGAATGTGCATATAGGTTTTTAAAAAAAAAAAAAAAAAAAAAATTAACCTTTGAATTGTTATACTTTGATTTTTTTTTTTTGCCACACAATAAAGGGATGTATTTCAAAACTCTAAAACTGATAACGCCTCAAGTTAAAATTGACATCTAGAGATATTTCAATCATTTTGTGGCCTTTGAAGCTTTTGTGGTACTTCAACTATCAAGCCCATTAGACCCTTGTTCCTTCATGACCTGCTATTATGCTATGTTCATCATTTGGACTTTACTATAAGTCACGCCCCCAAAAAACATTCAATCATGAACTGTATAAAGAAGATGGATATAAAACAAGCTTTGAGACAACTGAGACCACACGACTTCACATTAGAGATGTAAAACTGGATCCATTAATGTTCTACAACCTAATAAATAACAATTGGAAATCACTTCATCAAAATTAAATTGTTTGAACAGATACTTGTCTTGGAAGTTCAAGTTTCTACTATGCCATCAGAGTAAAAGAGGCTTAACAGCAAATTAAAACAAAGTACAAAAACATTTATACATTTTTTGCCTTGACAAATTAATACATGGACATTTAAATACATTTAAAAATAAAAAAATAATAATTTTAAAAATTGGCCAAACTAAGACTAGATGGTGCTCAGTGTATGTAATTTCCAGCCAGTGGATTCTCCCCTCGCTGGAAATTCCAAATAATTCAAATTTAAGGTATGTTATTATTGGCCTTCATGCTTTTCATACTCTTGAGCCCACATTCGTCTTTGGTACAAAATCTATGCTTTCGGTACTTAATCCAAAGTACAGATAGTTCCAAGAACTCACGATTTGTCATTGATGACTGTGTTGATTGCGTCTCTAAGATCTTCAGACGTCATGAAATTCACGTTGAAAATAACTGCAGCACCTTTAGCCTTCATATGGACCATGTTGTCTGGCTGGTCACCAAACACGGGGATGCCCACCATGGGAACGCCGTGGTAGATGGCTTCATAAATCCCATTTGTACCTCCGTGGGTGATGAAAGCTCTAGCTTTAGGGTGACCTAAGACATGTCAAATAACCATGAAAGATCTGGAGTAAGTTTTTCAAACTTGGACAGCAAAAAGGTTTCAATAAACCTGAACAACTAATTTGAGCTGATTTGAGTATTTTTGTTAAATTCTTAGTTGGCAGTGTTACTGTGAACTTTACCGTCTCTGTGACATCTGATTTCATTAGGATTATTTCTCATGGAATAAAAGAGCAGACGTAGAAAGAAATAACTGTGATTGGTACCAACTTTACTTACCCAGGAGGTCATTCTGAGGAATCCAATCATATATTTGAGTGTTGGCACCCAAGGTTTCTGGCTTTTCTCCTCTGTATCTCCACAGCACCTTTAAATAGAAAGTTCACATGGTAATATACTTATTTATTGTAGTACATATATCACATTAGTTTAATGTTGGCGTTTTATTTTAGAATACACTGCTCAAAAAAAAGTTAAAGAAGCAATTTTTAAATCAGGAAAGCATGAAGTTAGCAGATCAGTGTAAGTTTAGTTAAGTAGCTGTGGGAGTTGTTAATCAGTTAAAGGTTGTGCAGGTAGTACTTTATATGTCACATTGAAAGAAGGTTTGCTGTCTCCCAGCACAGTGTCATGAGCATGGAGGAGTTTCTAGTTACATGATAGTTTGGGGGGGTATATTCATGGAGCGATGCATAGACCTACAGACTAGGCAACAGTATTTTTACTGCATTTAGGAATGTGGATAAAATCCTTGGACCTATTTTCAGACTCTAAAGTTTTTCAAACTTGGACAGCAAAAAGGTTTCAATAAACCTGAACAACTAATTTGAGCTGATTTGAGTATTTTTGTAAAATTCTTAGTTGGCAGTGTTACTGTGAACTTTACCGTCTCTGTGGCATCTGATTTCATTAGGATTATTTCTCATGGAATAAAAGAGCAGACGTAGAAAGAAATAACTGTGATTGGTACCAACTTTACTTACCCAGGAGGTCATTCTGAGGAATCCAATCATATATTTGAGTGTTGGCACCCAAAGTTTCTGGCTTTTCTCCTCTGTATCTCCACAGCACCTTTAAATAGAAAGTCCACATGGTGTTTTTTCATTACATCTTATTATACTTATTTATTGTAGTACATATATCACATTAGTTTAATGTTGGCGTTTTATTTTAGAATACACTGCTCAAAAAAAAGTTAAAGGAGCAATTTTTAAATCAGGAAAGCATGAAGTTAACTAAACTTACACTGATCTGCTAAGTAGCTGTGGGAGTTGTTAATCAGTTAAAGGTTGTGCAGGTAGTACTTCATATGTCACATTGAAAGAAGGTTTGCTGTCTCCCAGCACAGTGTCATGAGCATGGAGGAGTTTCTAGTTACATGATAGTTTGGGGGGGTATATCCATGGAGCGATGCATAGACCTACAGACTATTAGACTAGATTTTGATGGCTTCACTGCTCCTGGCAGGAATATTCTGTGATGTAATGATTAATTAGATGGTAATAGTTGAGTGTCCTTACCTCTGGTAAAGGTTTAGCAGGTCTGCAGTGGATCCCACCAACATATTTGAAGTTGGGGGGGAAAGGACGAGGGAATTCAAAATCCCAGTAGGTTCGGATTAACCAGATGTCTGCCTTACTCATCAACTCACAGGCACTGGTGGGAGTTCCTGTTGCAATGCATGAACAATAGACATCAACATATCACCAATAGTTCATGCACCCATTTAACAGGTCAATCAGAATGCTCTATCCAGTTGGCCTGCACTAACTACTGGAATACTATTACTCTATAGCAAAACCAAGTCAAATCTCCCTGTCCGCACCTGTTGAAAAACTGCTTCTAAATCCAAAACCGTAACTCCTATCAAAAAGACCCTTTGAACCGTGAGGACATGTCTACACAACAGTGTGTTTTTATGTTCCTGGTGTCAAAAATGGGTTCACAGGAGCAATTTAAAAAGTGGGGTCATTCTTGCTGTTGATAAACATTTCTGACAGACTGATTAATTTCTTACTTTGGACAGAAAAGCCCACAAATAGTAACTGAAAGTCGCTGCAGTAAAGGCCTGGCAGAGCATTAAAAAGGAGGTAACCCACTATCTTGTGATTTTCTTGACTTCAAGCTGTCATTGCCAGCAAATGGTTTTCAAACAGGTATTAGAAATTAACATTTTATTTTCATTTTTATTCAGTGTAATTTGTCCAATTACTTTTGAACCCATGAAATGATGGGATTGTGTGTTTTCTTTTTTTTTCTTTTTTAATGCTTTAGTTCCACACATTTTCATGCAATGTATTTGCATTAAAGCTGAAAGTCTGCACTACAATGGCATCCGAGTTATATCATTTCAAATTACAAAAGCCAAATTAGAAAAAAGATGTCTCTGTCCAAATATTAATAGACCTAACTGTATATTGAAGCGTGAGGTTAACTTGTCATTAGAAATCATCAGCTGTTGACAAAGTCAGATTTTTCACACTCTGTATTAGGAAGAACAAACATAAATGTCTGTGAAGGTTCTCAGTCATCCAGGTCATCGTAGTCAAAGGAGCTTGCAAAGAAAAGCGTCTGGACTTCTTTAAGTTACTTGAAGACGTTTCACCTCTCATCCGAGAAGCTTCTTCAGTTCTAAGGTCAAATGGTGGAGAGTCCCAGATATAACCCTAGTGGGAGTGTCCCCCCACAGAGGGACAAAAGGACCCCCTGATGATCCTCTAATCGCCTGAGCCAAGGTGTGGAACTGGGTGTGGGTCCCAATCAGCCAGAGTTTCGGGTGAGTTCATTGTGAAACCTGGCCCCACCTTATCATGCGAATTCCTGAGGTCAGATGGCCCAGGGTGTGAGTGGGCGTTAAGGCGTCTGGGAAGGGATCTCAAAACTGGATTATAGATGGCAGAGAGTTGGTGTCGTAAACCACCGCCTCTGTTCAAAGATGGTCGCTCACAGTGGACATAGATGGCTTCTTTCACTCCTCTTTCAAACCATCTGTCCTCTCTGTCCAAAATGTGAACATTGGCATCCTCGAAAGAGTGTCCTTTATCCTTAAGATGCAGATGGACAGCTGAATCTTGTCCTGTGGAGGTCGCTCTTCTGTGTTGTGCCATGCGCTTGTGAAGTGGCTGTTTGGTCTCTCCAATGTAGAGGTCTGGGCATTCCTCGCTGCACTGTACGGCATACACCACATTGTTAAGTCTGTGTTTTGGCGTTTTGTCTTTCGGGTGAACCAGTTTTTGTCCGAGTGTGTTGCTGGGTCTGAAGTACACCGGGATGTCATGCTTGGAGAAAACCCTCCTGAGTTTCTCTGATACACCGGCTACATAGGGGATGACAATGTTGTTGCGCCTGTCCTTCTTATCCTCCCTCGCTGGTGTCTGATCTTCTTTTCTGTGCCTCTTTGCTGACTTTAAAAACGCCCATCCCCTGGGTAAAGGCGGTGATAAGTAAGGCGGTCAATGATTTTGTCCTTTTCCAAGTCTTGAAGGCAAGCTAAAGTTATAGCTTGCCTTCAAGACTTGGAAAAGGACAAAATCATTGACCGGTCAAAATCATTGACCGCCTTACTTATCACCGCCTTTACCCAGGGGATGCCATACCCTGCATTTACGGATCCTGCCATACCCTGCATCTTATCTGTGAGTTTGCTCATGGCACCAGGAACAAAGGATGGTGGAGCAGGCATCTGACCACAATGCCTCTCCCAGTTATTAGCTAAGGAGAAGCGCAAGGAGAAGACGAGTGGGATCCCCAAAACATCTGCTACCAAGTCACTGCCAGCATTGACGGGGTTCGCCAAGAGAAGGTCGTAATTTCCCTCTTTCAACTTCTTCATGACGACTTCTGATTTCACCACACCGTCCAAATACTGGATACTGTACTGAAGGTTTGTCTTTGCAATGTTAATGTATCTGATGTAGATCTCCCAGTAGTTCATATAATCAATCTCGTATATGGAGAATTGGAGGAACTCTTCTAGAAGCTTCTTATAAGCCTCCAATGAGAAAGAGACATTGAAGGGCTCATAGTGAAAGCGGGCGGGTTCATTAGTGTTCATGTATACTGATGAGCTTGGGACCAGTACAGTTACCTGGTGTCCTCTATCAACCAGCGTCTCCAGAACAGGCTTCATGTTTATCCAGTGACTGCCATCGGCGTACCACACCAAAATATTGCCCCCGTTTGCACTCCATGTCGCACAAAGTACCAGCAGGATGCAGGCAGAGAGACGCAGCTCCATGGTGTCTGAATGTCAGCAGGATCATCAGCTGTGGTCTGATCCTTTGGTGAAAGTATATTAGGAAAGATAATTCTTAACTCAGTTAAGCTGAACATTTACTCAATTCTGTCCGTGATTGCACAGAAATAAGTTAAAACAGTTAATAGGTAACAATGGTAAAGTTGACTATACTGAAGGAATGACTGATTTCTAACCTGTACCAGTACCTTGGGGTGGCTGCAGATGACCCAGGTATTATTAATTAAGTATATACTAAGTATATTTCATGACACATGTAAAACACAACAGGATCGTTGGTGCGTTTATCCTCTTTCAGATCCTTATTTTGATTGCAAGAGCTTCTAGAAATAATGGTTGCATGACTAACTACACTGGTTTTTGGTACAAAGTTATGAAACAGGATGTACTGCCGGTGTTGTAGATTAACTGGCATGTGTGGTAGACTTGACAAACCAGCAAATAAACACTAAATAACACTAATAACTAAATCTGTGACATTTGTGAGGTTACTATGGGCTCAAATTGTGGTCACAAATATTTTGTACTTGTAAATCAAATGCGTAGCTGTGAACTGAGTTTTGTAACCTTGTAAACCCAAATATCTGGAATTTTTTATATTTGTGCATCTATAGATGAGAATTTTTGTTTGTAAAAAATATTTACACAAGTTACAAAATGTTTTTGTTAAGTTCTGGATACAGATACAAAGCCAAAGACTACATGTAAAACTGCTGTCAAGTTTTGAATTATGAATAGTCTTAACCTAAGTTAAGACTATTCATAATTTAATTTCATCACACAACCATGAGACTTTTAAATGAAATTATTAGATTTAATACAATTTTCATTTGATTTGTTTTCTGAAGATCATATATCTAAAAGAGATGCGGGTCATCTTTATTGACTGATTTGGGGCAACATAAGAACAAATGGCAAAGTGCAGGGATGTAACAAGGTGAGCAAAAAGATTAATGTTAAGCACAGTTGTTTTGTACAGAGCTCTGGTTAGTAGGAACTGTCCAGCCACTGGAAAATGGACATGCTCAACTGTTGCCCATCCTAAATAGCAGGAGATTACATCCTGTGGTGTTTTTTTTTTAATGCAAGGTAGGTAAAATGCTCATGGTGTATTGTACTTGAATAAACAGATTCTAGATCCAGAGATGCAGACTGGAAGGGGAGAGAGAGAACATGGAGCACGAGGGAGAGAGGCAGACATGAAGGGCAGGGAAAACAAGATGGAATAAGACACAAGGGGAAACAAGAACTCACGCTACAATATAAACATAGACACACAGAGGGAGACTCAGGGGCAAAGACACAAGGGGAATTCTAATAACCAAAAGCTAAACCGAAAAACCTAGGCATTATAGAATAAACACAGTGGACCTAAAAAACAAATACTAATACCAAATGACAAAAATACAAGAGAACTCAAAACACTGGGTCAAAAGGACACAGCACCATGACAGTAGCACTTTAAATGGGTTACTTCAACATGACATGCCACTTTGATGCACCAACGGAAAAATGATACTTCAGGTAACCCACATGCCTTTGGACATAAAAGACACATGAAAACATTGAGTGATCCACAGATAAGACTTTTGCACAGAAATTTGCAGTAACTGCACATTAAAACGTGTTTAGTTGCTTCACTCAACAGCCCGACTTTAAATGAATGATTCTGACAATCTAAATTTTCTTTCTTATTGAATGCACCTGCTGTGGAAAGTCGTACAAGGACTGTGCATGGACTTCCCCTGTACAGAAGGCAACTACAAATGTTACCCAGGCTTAATACACAGAAAAAAGTATCCCTGTTGTCTTTGCTTAATGATTGGTTTAAGTGTTGACAATCCAAATTGCTGGCATTGCATCTTTCAACGTGTTTGTGGGTAGATCTGAATGCACCAGGTTTAAGTGCAGCCACTCAGCCGCTACTCAAGGTGGTCATAGAACCAGGTGCAGATGGTCACTAGTTAATCTGGTAGTAGGCCATGGCACTTGGCCACAGGTGGCAGTAGTGGACTAAACTCCATTTGAGACTGCCCCAGCTGCTATGTGATACGTCAGTAGATCGGCTACAAATTGAAGATCATATGCAAGTTCTGGAAATTAAACTATAAATATTCTTAACTTGGCTTTAAAACTAAAAATCTCTAAATCTCTAACCTCAAAACTAAAAAGAAAAAGGAAACAAACACTTGGCAAACCACCCGACAAATAAATACATAAACCCCTTTCTTTGACCGTCACCAGTTAATTTACAATGCCAATTAACCTAGAACACCGGCCCCATTTCAACTTCAGCTGACAGTATCTCACAAAAGTGAGTACACCCCTCACATTTTGGTAAATATTTAGTTTTATATTTTTTAATGGAACAACACTGAAGATATGACACTTTGATACAATGCAAAGTAGTCAGTGTACAGCTTGTTCAACAGTGTAGATTTGCTGTCACCTTTATATAACTCAACACACAGCCATTACTGCCTAAACCCATGGCAACAAAAGTGAGTACACCCCAAATTGTGCCCAATTAGCTATTTTCCTTTCCAGGTTTCATGTGACCTGCTAGTGTTACAATGTCTCAGGTGCAAATGGTGAACATGTGTGTTGAATTTGGTGTTATTGCTCTCACACTCTCTCATACTGGTCACTGGAAGTCGAACATGGCACAACATGGCAAAGACTTCTCTGAGGATCTGAAAATCTGGATCTGTTACTCTACATAAAGATGGCCTAGACTATAAGAATATTTCCAACACCCTGAAACTGAGCAGCAGCACAGTGGTCAAGACCATAAGGCAGTTTAAGAGTACAGGTTCCACCCAGAACAAACCTCACCATGGTTAACCAAAGTTGAGTGCACGTGCTCAGCATCAAATCTAGAGGTTGCCTTTTGAAAATAGCTGTATGAGTGCTGCCAGCATTGCTGTAGAGGTTGAAGGCATGGAGGGTCAGCCTGTCAGTGTTCAGACCATATGCCACACACTGCATCAAATGGTCATTGTCCCAGAAGGAAGCCTCTTCTAAAGATAATGCACAACAAAGCCCGCAAACAGTTTGCTGAAGAAAAGCAGGCTAAGAGCATGGATTACCTGTGATCTGATGAAACCAAGACAAACTTATTTGGTTCAGATGGTGTCAGGGGTGTGTGGCAGAAACCAGGTGAGGAGTACAAAGACAGTGTGGCTTGCCTCCAGTCAAGCATGGTGGTGGGATGCCATTGTTTGTGTCAGGGTCCCTGTGCCTACCCGGTCGGCTCAGTATGGCTACATATGTTTATATTCTTTTTTTGTTCCTGCTCTCTCCCTTCCCCTCTTTCCCTCCTCCCTCTGCCTGGGCGGAGCTCACCTGTGGGCTCCTGCCCTTGGCCCACGCACCTGGTTGCAATCACGCACCTGTGGCTCATCACGAGTGTTCCAGCTCCTTTATAAGATGGCAGCTCTGTGTTTCTCATCGCTGGACCATTGCTGACCCTCGTCAGTGTAACTCCAGCTCAGTTAACTCTAGAGTGTTTTCACAGCGATCTTCCTTTGTAATCCCTTCGTGTCTCTGTGTACAGATTCCCTGGACCAACCCCTGTGTTACCTGAGTGATGATAAAGGATGATAAAGGATTCAGAAAGTTTATTCATGCAGGCCCATATGACAGAGAATGTGCATCTTCTTTTTGTTTTCATATTTTAATTTATATTTAATTGTGTTGTGGTTTGCAGTGTTTTGTGTTGTTTCACTTTAAAATTGTTTAAAAGAAAAAGCTGAAAATTTAAATAGTTAAAAGTTAAAATGTAAATAGTTGGTTTTTGTATTATATGATTTATTTATTACATTTTATGTGGATTGAATAAATAAAAGTATATTTATGGTGGCCCCTTGAGACAAAGAACGTACAAACTCCAAAACACGTAAAAAAATCCATAGCATGTACAAACTCCGAAGACATCTCTGCATTGAATCATATCTGTTATTAACCTCTGTCTCTCTTCCACAGCATGTCTTTTATCCTGTCTTCCTTCTCTCACGCCAACCGGTTGCAGCAGATGGCCCCGCCCCTCCCTGAGCCTGGTTCTGCCGGAGGTTTCTTCTTGTTAAAAGGGAGTTTTTCCTTCCCACTGTCGCCAAAGTGCTTGCTCATAGGGGTCTTATGATTGTTGGTTTTTTCTCTGTATCTATGAAGCGCCTTGAGGTGACTTTTGTTGTGATTTGGCGCTATATAAATAAAATTGAATTGAATTGAAGCACGTACAAACCCCAAAGCACGTAAAAACCCTAAAACACGTAAAAACCCCAAAACACGTACAAACTCCGAAGCACATACAAAACACAACAGAAGTGCTCCAGGATGCTAGGGGCAGTGTTGAGTGTTTGTTACCTAGTGGCTACACAAGCCAGGAAGTACCAACAACCGGATTTGGTGTGGTAGTAACAGGTAAATTAACTTTTTTTTTTTTTTTTTAAATTACTTGAATATATATGAGTGTTTGTGTATAAACACACAAACAATACACACATGCTTTCAATTGTGTAATTTAAGTGATCTAGGTAGCTCTGTTTTGGAAATTCAGTTAACTCTAGAAATGTGTTTTGGAGTTTGTACGTGCTTGGTCTCTAGGGGCCACCACATATATTTATATATAAACATATATAAATAAAACCACATTTTTTTACATTAGTAATTCCTTTTGTGCATAACTAAAGCAACAAAGCAACCTTAAGAGCTGGTTGAGAGCCGAAAGAGCCGGCTACTTTTTAGTGAGCCGAACAGAAAGAGCAGGTTCTCTACAAAGAGCCGGAAATCCCATCACTAGTTTGCAAGGAAAGCGTTTTTTGCAGTGTTACATCACTCATACTTTGGAGTTATCCAGAGTGACAGTGGTCAACTCGAGTCTGCAAGTTGTATACGACCCCTCATTCATTCTTTGTGCACTACATAAACTATACCAACTCGCTCTGTTGTTACAGAAGTATAGCAGTAGTATGAAAATTGTTCTGTATAATGAGAATTTAGTCAACGCTAAGTTCAAGGTTTAGCCTGAACTTAGTGTTGGTTTTAGCCCATGATGAGGATGATGGAATGAAGCTAACAAGACCAGTGCAGCTCTACTTAGAGCCTGTGTGACACCTTACTTGTCCAGATTTTCAGGTGTTAGTGAGGAAGGTGTGAAGGGTCACTATGGTTCTCTAAGAGATGTCCTTGTTGAACTTCATAAATGCTGACACCATTCTGATTGGACACTGCCTGGAAACAGACCTCTGTTTACTCAAGGTGATTTCTTGACTTCCCTTTCCACACATATTTTTGTTTATTTTTATTTTTTATTCCACATTTTACAGTTGCAGTCTAGGCTTTAATGTGCAAATGATTGATATAAAACCATCTGGATATCTTTTTTTTTTTTTAAACCAGAACCATGGAAGAATATATTATGTCACATCTGAAGATGTTGATATGCCAGGTACTGAACATACCATTTGAGATGTTTTTTGGGTTTTGTTTGCTACCCTGTTCTTTAAAATTTTGTTTTCTATTTATGAGATATTATTCAACAGGATCCACTGGGAAATATTGCTGGACCCTGCTGGACAGGCGGCATGGACTCCAAGTTGGTGAATGGAGTAACTCGAGATTGAGGCAATGTAGGAGTTTGAAATTGATACCCTAGGTGCAACTATTAAAAATGTGAATGTTTGACTCCCAGTGACCTTGACCTTGAGGTTAAGGTCAAACGTGAGATTTTCTAAAAATCTTGTAAATGCAATAATTCAAGAGGGAAGTCACCCAGGATTTTCAAATACATCCATAGGTGTATCTATTAAAAATGTTGGACAAATTTGAATCCTAGTGTCCTCAGCATTAAGGTCAGAGGTCAGCTGTTGTCAAAAAATCTCACCTTTACAAACTTCTGAGCTGTTCGATTAGATGAGATACTATACACTACCAGGTGTTCTACAACACCACTGGTTTTACAACACCACAATTTTTCTTTTTTTTTACTGAAAATTATGCAGTTTAATGTCTCATTGCACTCTGAAATGAAAGCATAGTACAAATAAGTCAAAAAAGAAATCATGGAATACATTTATAGGCCCAAATGTATTCTAAACTTTGGTCTCATCAAACTAGCCACCTTTGGCAGATATAACACTCCCGTTGCATTCTCCCTACAATAGAAATTGTGGTGATACATAAAGAATAAGATGGTGGGAAATCAGCGTACATGAGAGAAAGTCTAATGTAGGTAACATTAACATTTATGTTAATGAGTTCTGTATGTAAAATTTCAATTTGGAGCCCATCTTCCATATTTGTATAAATGTTGACCACATGTAGTGCCAAGAGGACCCACAGTGGTGACTTTTCATGAGTAGTACTCAAGTAAAGGCATAGAATGAATTTTGTGTTTTCTTTTCTTAAAAAAGCAAAACTCAACAGCCAATCAGCATTCTGTTTTTAATGTGAGATTAACTTCAGGAACACCTCTGCAAATCATTACACCTGTCTTCAGTTAAAGTAATCAGTGGTGATGCATATCGAATAAGATGGTGGGAAACTCAACATACATGAAAGAAAGTCTCATGTAGGTAACAAATATTGCCCCGGCACAACACTCACAGCACCTTTTTCAGTTGTTATTCAGCCTTCCTTTTTGTCTTTCCTCTCCTGACACAGCACTTGTGCAAACAGAAACTGCAGGTCTTGATGAAGATGAATATGAGGAGTAGAACTATAGTGAAGAAGAAGCCCAGGACATCCAGGCTGTGATACTGGTACCAGGTGAGCTCATGGGCCTGGACCCTCAAGTGCTTGGCCCCTTTGTTTCTCAGTGTGAACTCGATCCAGAATACTGCCTCTTCCAAAGCACTCATGGGTCTGTCGTGGTGGATGCTGGACAGCCGCACAGCATTTTGTTTGTACCTGTGTACAAATTAGAATTTAAAAAAAAAAAAAGACTATTATCCTGTATTAATAAAAATTTACTTTAAGACCATAAAAACTCTAGAAAATTGTTTACACAGGTTATTGAAGTTCAGCTCAGCAAGGCTTTCTTGTGTTAGCTGGCTCCAAGAAAAATGGTTTAAGGTAGATTCTTCACGTTTCATACTCTGAGCCTGCTCCACTTTCTCCTTTTAAAGCCACTTTTCAGTGCCTAATTTAAAGTGCAGATAGTTCAGAGAACTCACGATTTGTCATTGATGACTGTGTTGACTGCATCTCTTAGATCCTCAGCTGTCATGAAGTTCAAATTAAGAATAACTGCAGTTCCTTTTTCCTTCATATGGACCATGTTGTCTGACTGGTTACCAAACATGGGTATGCCCACCATGGGAACTCCGTGGTAGATGGCTTCGTAAATCCCATTTGTGCCTCCGTGAGTGATGAAAGCTCTAGTTTTAGGGTGACCTAACAAAAAAGTGTAACATTGAAAGTTAGTTTTTCACATGTGGACAACAGGAGGATTTTAATTACCCAGAATAACTGCTTTGAGCTGAGATTGATTGGCAGATTTTATAACTTATATGCATTCAACTAAACTTTAGTGCAACATCTTGGAGAAAAAGAACTAACCAGAGTAGATTTGCACAGGGTGCAATATGTAATCAAGGTCACATCTGTTAGAAAAGTATAATTGATCAAATTTCCTTGTGTTAATAAACAGAATGTTCACAACCTGCATTTAATGTTGAATGCATGTTTAATTTATGTCATTGCAGATTTAAGAAAGTCTGTGTTTGGTACCAAGTTTACGTACCCAGGAGGTCATTCTGAGGGATCCAGTCATATATTCTAGTGTTGGCACTCAAGGTTTCTGGTTTTTATCCTCTGTACCTCCACACCACCTATAAAAATAACCCATTTCTTAACTTACATGTTTTTTTTTTCTGTTGTAGTATACTTACAGCCCAACCCTAAGTAATATATCACAAAATATTATTCCTTCTATTTCCTGAAGAAAATGCAGTGTGAATGCTGATAGTTGAAGCTTTGAGCTGGATTGTGATGATTCCTGAATGTTAAGTTAAAAATGTTGAATGAGCTGAAGAAGAGAATTTTTCACCTGAAAATAAAAGTGCCAAACAGTTGAAAGCTGACACAGAAGAAGTTTCAAACTTGAAAGGTAGCTCAACATGTTTAAATACACATTAGAAAAAGCTAAGTAATGACAAAAGAAAATTTAGAGTCATAAAACATCTGAATGAATATTGAAATCTGATATTCTTTAAATGACTTGGAAGTACATATGTGAAATGTCAAAAAGAAAAATTTGAATCAGAACAAATCTAGATGAGTGCTGACAGCTTATATTCCTTAAATTGGTAGAAGAGTGGAATTATGTATTTTAAATGTCTAAAATCAAGAATCACAAATGAAAAAAATGAATATTTGAAGAACATCTGCTGACTGTGTGTGTGTGTCAGAGTAAAAACAGCTATTAGATGAGGTTAGATGAGTTTAAATGTGGGAGAATCCACTAGTCGCTGCAGTAAAGGCCTGGTAATGCATTAAAAATAAGGTAACCCACTATCTTGTGATCTCCTTGAGTTCGAGACTTCAGGCTGTTATTGTCAGCAAAGGGTTTTATTGTTTTGTTTTAATTTTTATTCAGTGTAATTTGTCCAATTACTTTTGAGCCCCTGAAATGAAGGGATTGTGTTTTTTTTTAAATAATGCTTTAGTTCCTCACATTTTCATGCAATGTATTTGGTCAACCCACTAAAAATAAAGCTGAAAGTCTGCACTACAGTGGCATCTGAGTTATTTTATTTAAAATTCATTGGGGTAATGTACAAAACCAAAATTAGAAAAAGATGTCTCTGTCCAAATATTAATAGACCTAACTGTATATTGAAGCGTGAGGTTAACTTGTCATTAGAAATCATCAGCTGAAAAGTCAGATTTTTGCACTCTGTATTAGGAAAACAAACATAAATATTGTGGAAATAACATGGAAATTGAACACTTGCACGTTGAAATGTCCACAGTCTGCAATGTCATTTAAAAAAAAACTAGTTTTTGTAGTTCTGGTAGTCAGAGGTAGAGCACTCTGAAACTGAAATAAATCTGAATCATGAAAAACTACTCCATGCTTTGCACAAGTTGATTACAGCTGAAACAAAGATTATCCTCTGACCTTTTGTGGGATCTGAGCAAGGCCTGAGGCTATCATGTTTGCCTTCTCCTTGGTGATGTTGTTGATCATGGATCATAAAGTGAAGATCACAATGCCATCATCTCTAGAACTCTGCACAAATTCCTCCAGATGCTGCTACAAGTCAAATATTAGCCCACTGCCAGCCAATCAGCTGTTTTCTCATTTTTGTTCAACATTTTGATGGCTTCACTGCTCCTGGCAGGAATATTCTGTGATGTAATGATTAATCAAATGGTAATATTTGAGTGTCCTTACCTCTGGTAAAGGTTTAGCAGGTCTGCAGTGGATCCCACCAACATATTTGAAGTTGGGGGGGAAAGGACGAGGGAATTCAAAATCCCAGTAGGTTCGGATTAACCAGATGTCTGCTTTACTCATCAACTCACAGGCACTGGTGGGAGTTCCTGTTGCAGTGCATGAGTAATGGACATCAATGTATCACCAATAGTTTATGCAAGGCATCATATTTTCTTAATCAGAAATTTTAAAACACTGTGTTTACATTATTAGCAAATTTTAAATATTTTTTTAAAATCAGTGCTTCACGCCTATTTGCTCACCTTTGACATCAGAGTAATATCTGTCTAATACGTTCCAAAAAGTATGATCAATCACGATGTCGTGGAGAGCGTAGAAGAGAAAGTTGCACACTCTCTCTGAGAAGTCCATCTTATCTGTGAGTTTGCTCATAGCACCGGGAACAAAGGATGGTGGAGCAGGCATCTGACCACAATACCTCTCCCAGTTATAAGCTAAGGAGAAGCGCAAGGAGAAGACGAGTGGGATCCCCAAAATATCTGCTACTAAGTCACTGCCAGGGTAGATGGGGTCGGCCAAGAGAAGGTCATAATTTCCCTCTTTCAACTTCTTCATGACGATTTCTGATTTCACCACACCGTCCAAATACTGGATATTGTACTAAAGGTTTGTCTTTGAAATGTTAATGAATCTGATGTAGATCTCCCAGTAGTTCATATAATCAATCTCGTATATGGAGAATTGGAGGAACTCTTCTAGAAGCTTCTTATAAGCCTCCAATGAGAAAGAGACGTTGGAGGGCTCATAGTGAAAGCGGGCGGGTTCATTGGTGTTCATGTACATTGATGAGCTCGGGACCATTAGAGTTACCTGGTGTCCCCTGTCAACCAGCGTCTCTAGAACAAGCTTCATGTTTATCCAGTGGCTGCCATCAGTGTACCACACCAAAATATTTGCTCCATTTGCACTCCATGTCGCACAAAGTACCAGCAGGATGCAGACAGAGAGACGCAGCTCCATGGTGTCTGAATGTCAGCAGGAAAACTACCCGTGGTCTGATTCTTTGGTGAAAGTATATCAGGAAAGATAATTATTAACTCAATATATCCCACTCCCACCCACTCCATGGATGTGTCCCAATTCAGCGACCGCACACTCCTGAGTACGCATTTTGAGACCTATTACGTCACAGCGAAGTGACCACGGCTTTCCCAATCCGAAGTGTATTTCACTACCCGATCCGTGACAGTGTACTCCAAATGCGTACTCCAAATGGGCCGTCGATTTCCCTAAATTTGAAGTGTGGTCTGGTGTACGTGGTCCCATATATCCCACAATTCATAGCGTGGCGGTGGTCGTGGGTAATTTTGCCGAAAAATATGGCAGACGGCTGAAGCGGAGTGGCTGAAGAGTAAACTTTCGAAAGTAAGTACTGAATATTATGTCACTTATTTATGTGCGAACGTTTAATAATGAAGAACATTAAAACGTTACTGTTGGCCACATGTCGGCAAAGTTATGTGACATTAGTGATGTTTGTACTAACTGGGTTTTAAAGCCTTTACTTTAAAATATACGCCGTTCAGTAGTTGACATTATTCCAATCAGGACAAACTCAGCTGTGTGTGAGGAAGAGGAGGAGGAAGAGCCAGCAGCAGCTGGCAGATGGAGAGAATAGACAGACTGTTCCCTGTTTGTGAAAGACTGCTAGAAAAGTTTAAAATAACTAATTGTCGGTCCTGAATCAGTCTTATTAGGTAATGTTCAAATAATTTTTTTTTTATCATTTTAGTGTTTTCAGTGAGGGAGAAAGTACTCAGGGCCTTCAAGTTACACACTATGAAAGGCAGAAACAAGTTTAATATTCAGAAACCTAAAGTATGTATCAGCAGCAGAATGGACCTCAAAATAAATGTTTGTTTCAGTTCTATGAAGCTTGAGTATTTTGGATTAGCAGTACTGCTGTGTTTGTTGTATCATATTGCTGTAATTGTTTATATGCTTTATATATTCTGAGGTAAGTTGATCTATAGTGTTACATCATATTCTATAAGGATGTTATGTGTTTGTATACTTTCTGCCCAGTTCGACCCATTTAGCAGAAGTCAGCCTGTTTAAGGCTCTGATATCTATTCTGTATGACTTGAAGCAGTTATGACATGGTCTGATTTTCTCACCCAATAACCCAATAAAGGAATATTTAATATATCAGTCTACTCTTCATTTTATCAGAAACAGTTATCACAGCTCGTACATTTTCTTTTTACACGTATATGTAATCATTGAGCAAAATTTAGTAATGCCATCTTAATAAAATAACATCATTTGTCTCAAAGAAACTTGTCTTTGAGTGAAGATTTAAGGTGATAGGAAATATAAAGAACTTCAACTTGAATCTTTACTGAAGCTCAGTATTTGACACAGAGTTCAAGTTCACTGCTGTAATAACTAATAATGGTTAATATAATAATAACTTTAATATTGGCCATATTATATTTACATTACCAAAGTAAGATGACTTTAGTCTCATGAACAACATTAGCTAATTGTTATTTACTAGCTAATTTTACAATGAGTGTTCAGTACAGAAATGAAGCCCAACAATCATGTTTTTACAGTCCCGTGGTCTCAGCTTCAGATACTTATCAAATCAAAGTGATCCCATAAACAAAATGAACTAACAGAAAAACTTTTCTCCTTCATTTCTGTCAAACAATGCTGTATGAAACGTTTCCAGCGGTTAGTATCATAGTTGCTAGGCAACTTGGGCAGCACAACGGGGGCTAGAGTGTCCCATTTCACAAGCCTTGCACTTCCGGCCTTAGCAGTCTTTGAGTGCGCGGCCCTTGTGGACCGTTATGGCTGCGTACTTTAAGACTGTAGACGCTGAATTGGGATACAGCCCATGTTTAGTTCTGGCATAGCTTGGAACTTGTTTTGGGTCATTATCTTGCTGTAGGATGAACCCCTGACCAACTAGGCGCATACCAGAGGGTACTACATGGTGCTGCAGAATGCTGTGGTAGCTGTTTTGGTTCTGGGTGCAAAACAGTCCCAGACCTTCACACTTCCTCCTCCATGTTTGACAGTTGATGCCACCACTGTGGAACGATCCTTGCACCTACTCAATGGTGTACAAAGATCCTGTGTGATGAAGCCAAGATTTCAAATCAATTTTCATCAATCCATTATACTTTCTTCCAGTCTTCAGTAGTCCAATGGCGGTGTTTCATGGCCCAGCCAAGCCTCTTCGTCTTATTCTGACATCTTAGCAATGGCTTTCTTGCTGCAACTCGTCCTGTCAAACTTGCAGCTCGAAGTCTTCTCTTCACAGTTGCAATTGAGACTTGCTTACTACGACCATCTGAACCTGTGAGCCGCCTATCAAGCAAGCTTTGAATTGGTGTCCTCTGATTCAGTTGTGGCTTTGGGTATCTCTTGACATCTTGACTTTCTTTGAAATTTCTCTATAGGAAAGACCTACATTTTTACGTGTTATGATGGTCTGTCCCTCCTCCATTGTTAATATCCTTTTCTCACCATTTTTGTAGAGAAACAGTACTTTCTGCAGCACAAAACTGTTCAGCTGATGCTCACGAGGGTATGGTATTACAGTGTGTTCCAACACTGCTTTTATGCAGACAGGATAGTTGTAACTAATCCAGAAAAGTTGGAACACCTCTAGAAATTAGTAGAACCACCTTTCAAGGCTTGCTTAACCTTCACTGCTGTAGAACAGCTTTAAATTATTAACCCATTTTGTGTTCCCTGAAAAAGGCCTTTTTGCATAATTCTGAAATGTACATTATTTTTCTGTTTTGGGAAACCTTTTTTTTTAACCTTTGGCAGTTCAACACTTACCTTTGTACAATTTCAACCTATTCATTGGATTTGAATTACATAAATTGGAATAAATAGCTGGACAATTGAGGTGTTTCAAAACTTTTGATGGGTAGTGTCCCATATGGAAAAGATATATATAAATCTTATAAAGTTTGTATCTGTCTTGTGTGAAACTTGTATGAAAAGCATACAAGAGTGAAAATAGATACAAGACACTTTGAAAAATTATATAAATGAAACTTGTATGTTTTGGATACTTACTAAAACAATATATGAAAGTAATGAGATAGTGGCCACTTTCATGAGTGAATCATATAAGTTTTTACTATTTCTTTTCCATATGGGGTATTTCAAACACATAGTTGACAGAGACCAACAGATATTGAAAATTCGTCATGGTCTGCTTGTCTTGTCTTGTAGACCCTGAATTTAATTTGTCATAAGTCACTTTTGGACAAAAGGGTCAAAATGTCATGATACAGTAATCTCACTTTATTTCTCTCTGATGTCCTCTGAAAGTATTTTATTTTTTCCATCTTAATTGTACTATTTGTAATTACCTGAACCAAATTTTTATCTAAAGCTTTTACCACCAAGTGGCAGCACATTACCATAAAGTCTCAGTGTAATGTAGCTACCAATCCCTGTCTTGAAGTAGAAATAAAAACTCACTATTTGCTATGACCTAATTAAGCAAATCACATACAGCAATTGTTTTTGTATGAAAAGTTTCTCACAAAAAGCTACCTTAGCAAACATATATGAACTGGTAGAAACAGCAGTCTCATTAAAAAACAACAACAAACCCTGTATTATTCAAGGATCATTGATTCATTTTATTCTTGAAGAGCTGTGTGCAGTGATGGAAAGCTGCTCCAGTGTTATTTTCTCCTGAACTGAGCATGGTGTCGTTCTGGGAGGATCTAGTGGTGATGACGGGGCCACCATCAAGGTGTTTCATCCACTGTTTGCTGTCCCTTTGACCAGAAGGCCAGTACTTCCTCTGACTCTCCATTATGTTTCCTACACCTTTCAGGGCAGAGAGCATGCTACATTGAGTCACTGCACCATTTTATGGCACAAAGTGGTATTACATGAAAGTACTGCTGGGCCCTATTTCAGATTCAGCTTATATATCCTCTTTAAGTGTTTTGGGCAGTAAGATTCACTGGTTACTTCTCCAGATTTTGTTCATATTCTGTAGCTATAGTTCATGTTGAAAGTTAAACAGAGTAATTTATCAAGTTCGAACCAATAAGAAAAGCTTGAGATATCTTCCTGTTTACTGCAGCTGCTCCACGGGATGGTGGTGGATACATCGGTAGTCTTTCCCCACCGCCTGGGCCCCCCTCACAAACTGACCCTCAACAAGCTCACAGCTGAATACCTCAGAAGGATCATTCAAGAGAGTGGTGGGTTACCACTATGCAAATGGTTTATCTGTTACTATAATATCATTAAATTCCAAATAAAGATGACTTATTAATATGACTTATAACATTAAATGCCACAGACTCATGCAGCAGATATCAGATTTATTGCTGAAGATACTGACTTCAATTGCATTGATTTTTTAAAAGATTATTTTTTTCCCCTTAGTTTGTGGCCATGACACTGCAGAAGATGCTACTGCCTGTATGGAGCTGATGCTGTGGAAAGTCAAAGAAGATGGAAAATTGAAAAAATGATGGAAATAAAATTATTCCTGTACACTTCATGTGGGGGGAGGGGGAACAAATACTAGCTGTGATTCAAATGTATTATTTTGTCTAAACCTCGTTCAGGACACGGAGGGCAGTTTGTTTTTTGTTAATGTAAATGGTAAATGGCCTGTATTTATATAGCGCTTTACTAGTCCCTAAGGACCCCAAAGCGCTTTACACATCCAGTCATCCACCCCTTCACGCACACATTCACACACTGGTGATGGCAAGCTACATTGTAGCCAAAGCCAACCTGAGGCGCACTGACAGAGGCGAGGCTGCCGGACACTGGCGCCACCGGGCCCTCTGACCATGACCAGTAGGCAACGGGTGAAGCATCTTGCCCAAAGACACAACGACCGAAACTGTCCAAGCCGGGGCTCGAACCGGCAACCTTCCAATTACAAGGTGACCTCCCAACTCTTGAGCCACGATCACATTAACATTTATGTTAATGAGTTTTGTATGTTAAAGTTCAATTTGGAGCCCATCTTCCATATTTGTATAAATGTTGACCACATGTAGTGCCAAGAGGACCCACAGTGGTGACTTTTCATGAGTAGTACTTAAGTAAAGGCATAGAATGAATTTTGTGTTTTCTTTTCTTAAAAAAGCAAAACTCAACAGCCAATCAGCATTCTGTTTTTAATGTGAGATTAACTTCAGGTACACCTCTGCAAATCATTACACCTGTCTTCAGTTAAAGTAATCAGTGGTGATGCATAAAGAATAAGATGGTGGGAAACTCAACATACATGAAAGAAAGTCTCATGTAGGTAACAAATATTGCCCTGGCACAACACTCTCAGCACCTTTTTCAGTTGTTATTCAGCCTTCCTTTTTGTCTTTCCTCTCCTGACACAGCACTTGTGCAAACAGAAACTGCAGGTCTTGATGAAGATGAATATGAGGAGTAGAACTATAGTGAGGATGAAGCCCAAGACATCCAGGCTGTGATACTGGTACCAGGTGAGCTCATGGGCCTGGACCCTCAAGTGCTTGGCCCCTTTGTTTCTCAGCGTGAACTCGATCCAGAATACTGCCTCTTCCAGAGCACTCATGGGTCTGTCGTGGTGGATGCTGGACAACCGCATAACATTTTCTTTGTACCTGTGAATGTGTATATAAATGAGAAAAACAATTGTAAAAATAAATATCATGCAGTATTGATCAAAAAGCTATGAGACCATAAAAAATTGTTTACAGAGGTCATTAAAGTTCAGCTCAGCAAGGCTTTCTTGTGTTAGCTGGCTCCAAGGAAAAATGGTTTAAGGTAGATTCTTCCCGTTTCATACTCTGAGCCTGCTACATTTTTTTCCCCTTTAAAGCCTGTTTCCAGTGCCTAATTTAAAGTGCAGATAGTTCAGAGAACTCACGATTTATCATCGATGACTGTGTTGACAGCATCTCTTAGGTCCTTAGCTGTCATGAAGTTCAAATTGAGAATAACTGCAGCTCCTTTTTCCTTCATATGGATCATGTTGTCTGGCTGGTCAAGAAACATGGGTATGCCCACCATGGGAACTCCGTGGTAGATGGCTTCATAAATCCCATTTGTGCCTCCATGAGTGATGAAAGCTCTAGTTTTAGGGTGACCTAACACATGCCAAATAACCGTGTGACATTGAAAGTTAGTTTTTCACGTGAACAACAGGAGGATTTCAATAACCCGGCATAAGTGCTGAGTTGAAATTGATTTGCACGTTCTAATACTTATGTGCATTCAACTAATCTTTAGTGCAACAGATTAGATTTGCACAGGGTGCAATACTATCAATCAAGATCAAATCTGTTAGAAAAGTATAATTGATAAATTTTTCCTTTTGTTAATAAACAGAATGCTCACAGCTTGCATTTCATGTTGAATGTGCGTTTAATTTATGTCATTGCAGTTTTGAGAAAATCTGTGGTTAGTGCCAAGTTTACGTACCCAGGAGGTCATTCTGAGGGATCCAGTCATATATTCTAGTGTTGGCACTCAAGGTTTCTGGTTTTTCTCCTCTATACCTCCACACCACCTATAAAAGGTAACATATTTCTTAGCTTACATGATTTGTTTGTCTTCTGTTGTAGTATACTTACAGCCACACTTTAGGCAATATATCACAAAATATTATGGGAAAATAAAACTGCAGTATGTGTTTCTAGTTAGCTGTTTTCTACCTGTCATCTAAAACGGCATAATCGGAGTGATTTGGGTATAAAACTCTTTGAATGCTAATTTTAGATTTTATTTTAAAGTTAGATTTATATATGTATTTACAAGATTGATGCAAGTGTTTTTTTTTCTTTTTACCTGTTTACTGAAACCGGTTCTATTTATAGTTATATAATTGACATCGACATAATCTGTAGACTCTCAGTACATTCAAATTGGATGAAGGTTTTAGGAGTGTTTAGCTCCTTAGTATGTGGCATGCTCTTCTTTTAAGGGGACCAAAAGTAATTGGACTAAAGGGCCATTTCATCATCAGGTGTGGGCAATTCCTTTGTTATGTCATTATCAATTAAGCAGATAAAAGGCCTGGAGTTAAATTTAAGGGTGGTGCTTGCATTTAGAAGATTTTGCTGTGAACAGACAACATGTGGTCAAAGGAATTGTCACGGTCCCTGTGTCTCTCTGGCTGGCCCACACTGGTTACAGGTTGGGTTTTTGTTTCTCTCTCTCTTTCCTCCCTACTGTCTCCTGCTTGCCTGGGCAGAGCTCAGAGTTACTGGGCTCTTGCCTTTGGCTCGCACCTTTCGCACCTGGGTTTATTGCCACCACCTCCTGCTGATCTGTCCGGATCACTCTCGCACTATTTAAGGGTAGGGCTCTGAGCACCTCATCGCTGAAACGTTGAACCCCCATAGTTCATGCTCTCTGCTCTGTTTTAAAGTTGTCTGTCTTTAACTAACCGTCGTTTCTTTAAATAGATTTCCTGGACCTGTTGGCGGACCCTTCCTGAGATTTCTGTGTGTGGCAGCGTGAGTGGAATTTGAGAGTGAGTGGTCGAAGAGGAGCGAGTGTGAGTGGAGTTTGAGTGGCAGTGCGTGATGTAAAATTGGAGATGGCTGATTCTCACAAAGAACATGCAGCCTAAAATGTCCAAAGTCTGCAATCTCATTAAAAAAATGTAGTTTTGGTAGTTCTGGTAGTCAGAAGTAGAGCATTCTGAAACATGAAAAAATGCATAAAATGAATTACAGCTGAAACAAAGATTATCCTCTGACCTTTTGTGGGATCTGAGCGAGGCCTGAGGCTATCATGTTTGCCTTCTCCTTGGTGACGTTGTTGATTACGGATCCTAAAGTGAAGATCACAATGCCAACATCTCCAGAACTCTGCACAAATTCCTCCAGATCCTGTAACAAGTCAAATATTATCCCACCACTAGCCAACCAGCTGTTTTCTTATTTTTGTTTAACATTTTGATGGCTTCACTGCTCCTGGCAGGAATATTCTGTGATGTAATGATTAATCAGATGGTAATAGTTGAGTGTCCTTACCTCTGGTAAAGGTTTAGCAGGTCTGCAGTGGATCCCACCAACATATTTGAAGTTGGGGGGGAAAGGACGAGGGAATTCAAAATCCCAGTAGGTTCGGATTAACCAGATGTCTGCTTTACTCATCAACTCACAGGCACTGGTGGGAGTTCCTGTTGCAGTGCATAAGTAATGGACATCAATGTATCACCAATAGTTTATACAAGGCATCATATTTTCTTAATCAGATCTGATGGGATATTAAAACACTGCGTTTGCATTATTAGCAGATTTCAAATAGTTTTTTTTTAATCAGCCTATTTGCTCACCTTTGACATCAGAGTAATATCTGTCTAATACTTTCCAAGAAAACTGATTAATCACGATGTCTTGAAGAGCGTAGAAGAGAAAGTTCCACACTCTCTCTGAGAAGTCCATCTTATCTGTGAGTTTGCTCATGGCACCGGGAACAAAGGATGGTGGAGCAGGCATCTGACCACAATGCCTCTCCCAGTTATTAGCTAAGGAGAAGCGCAAGGAGAAGACGAGTGGGATCCCCAAAATATCTGCTACTAAGTCACTGCCAGCTTTCCAGGGGTCGGCCAAGAGAAGGTCATAATTTCCCTCTTTCAACTTCTTCATGACGACTTCTGATTTCACCACACCGTCCAAATACCGGATACTGTACTGAAGGTTTGTCTTTGAAATGTTAATGTATCTGATGTAGATCTCCCAGTAGTTCATATAATCAATCTCGTATATGGAGAATTGGAGGAAGTCTTCTAGAAGCTTCTTATAAGCCTCCAATGAGAAAGAGACATTGAAGGGCTCATAGTGAAAGCGGGTGGGTTCATTGTTGTTCATGTATACTGACGAGCTCGGAATCAGTACAGTCACCTGGTGTCCTCTATCAACCAGCGTCTCCAGAACAGGTTTCATGTTTATCCAGTGGCTGCTATCGGCATACCACACCAAAATATTTCCCCCGTTTGCACTCCATGTCGCACAAAGTACCAGCAGGATGCAGGCAGAGAGACGCAGATCCATGGTGTCTGAATGTCAGCAGGAAAACTACCTGTGGTCTGATTCTTTGGTGAATGTATATCAGGAAAGATAATTATTAACTCAATATATCCCACTCCCACCCACTCCATGGATGTGTCTGTGTCTTTGTGAGTGCTCGTGTGTGACTGTGTACGCATACCTGTATGTATGTGTGTGCGCGTAAGTGAGTGTGCATGACAGTTAAAACACTGTGGGTGTAGGTGACTCCCTAGAGGTCATAAAAAACCCATTTCCCTTCCAGACCACAGTTATCCAGGTCAAATGTTGAGACCTTTCACAGTTCAACTGGGGGAGGGGTCTTCTACAATCTACTCCTAAGTTCATGACACAGTCTGGCCTTTATTACATTGAGGGCAGTGTCAGTGTCTCTACAATAATTCTACATTCTATGTTAACACATTTCTAAACTCTAAAATAAGCTAAACATTTCTACAAATCCCCCTTTTTATCTGCCCTAAGGCAGATAAAACTACACTAAATCTCTCACCATAATGTTTTCATACTGTGACTCCCCATTTCCCAAAAGTGGCATCATGGTGTTGGCCTTTGTATCAGATTCTCCCACAGCACGATTGATGAGTCTTAAGAACAAGGCACACAACAACACCCACATGTCACTGATACTGCAATAAAAACAGACAAAGAAACCATAATTGACATAATTATATAAATGAAACTTGTATGTTTTGGATACTTACTAAAACAATATATGAAAGTAATGAGATAGTGGCCACTTTCATGAGTGAATCATATAAGTTTTTACTATTTCTTTTCCATATGGGGTATTTCAAACACATAGTTGACAGAGACCAACAGATATTGAAAATTCGTCATGGTCTGCTTGTCTTGTCTTGTAGACCCTGAATTTAATTTGTCATAAGTCACTTTTGGACAAAAGGGTCGAAATGTCATGATACAGTAATCTCACTTTATTTCTCTCTGATGTCCTCTGAATGTATTTTATTTTTTCCATCTTAATTGTACTATTTGTAATTACCTGAACCAAATTTTTTATCTAAAGCCTTCACCACCAGGTGGCAGCACATTACCGTAAAGTCTCCGTGTAATGTAGCTACCAATCCCTGTCTTGAAGTAGAAATAAAAACTCACTATTTGCTGTGACCTAATTAAGCAAATCACATACAGCAATTGTTTTTGTATGAAAAGTTTCTCACAAAAAGCTACCTTAGCAAACATATATGAACTGGAAGAAACAGCAGTCTCATTAAAAAAACAACAACAACAAACCCTGTATTATTCAAGGATCATTGATTCATTTTATTCTTGAAGAGCTGTGTGCAGTGATGGAAAGCTGCTCCAGTGTTATTTTCTCCTGAACTGAGCATGGTGTCGTTCTGGGAGGATCTAGTGGTGATGACGGGGCCACCATCAAGGTGTTTCATCCACTGTTTGCTGTCCCTTTGACTAGAAGGCCAGTACTTCCTCTGACTCTCCATTATATTTCCTACACCTTTCAGGGCAGAGAGCATGCTACATTGAGTCACTGCACCATTTTATGGCACAAAGTGGTATTACATGAAAGTACTGCTGGGCCCTATTTCAGCTTCAGCTTATATATCCTCTTTAAGTGTTTTGGGCAGTAAGATTCACTGGTTACTTCTCCAGATTTTGTTCATATTCTGCAGCTATAGTTCATGTTGAAAGTAAAACAGAGTAATTTATCAAGTTCGAACCAATAAGAAAAGCTTGAGATATCTTCCCGTTTACTGCAGCTGCTCCACGGGATGGTGGTGGATACATCGGTAGTCTTTCCCCACCGCCTGGGCCCCCCTCACAAACTGACCCTCAACAAGCTCACAGCTGAATACCTCAGAAGGATCATTCAAGAGAGTGGTGGGTTACCACTATGCAAATGGTTTATCTGTTACTATAATATCATTACATTCCAAATAAAGATGACTTATTAATATGACTTATTATAACATTAAATGCCACAGACTCATGCAGCAGATATCAGATTTATTGCTGAAGATACTGACTTCAGTTGCATTGATTTTTTTAAAAGATTATTTTTTTCCCCTTAGTTTGTGGCCATGACACTGCAGAAGATGCTACTGCCTGTATGGAGCTGATGCTGTGGAAAGTCAAAGAAGATGGAAAATTGAAAAAATTATGGGAATAAAATTATTATATGGGGGGAGGGGGAACAAATACTAGCTGTGATTCAAATGTATTATTTTGTGTAAACCTCGTTCAGGACACGGAGGGCAGTTTGTTTTTTGTTAATGGAAATGGTAAATGGCCTGTATTTGTATAGCGCTTTACACATCCAGTCATCCACCCTTTCAAGCACACATTCACACACTGGTGATGGCAAGCTACATTGTAGCCACAGCCAACCTGGGGCGCACTGACAGAGGCGAGGCTGCCGGACACTGGCGCCACCGGGCCCTCTGACCACGACCAGTAGGCAACGGGTGAAGCATCTTGCCCAAAGACACAACGACCGAAACTGTCCAAGCCGGGGCTCGAACCGGCAACCTTCCAATTACAAGGTGACCTCCCAACTCTTGAGCCACGATCACATTAACATTTATGTTAATGAGTTTTGTATGTTAAAGTTCAATTTGGAGCCCATCTTCCATATTTGTATAAATGTTGACCACATGTAGTGCCAAGAGGACCCACAGTGGTGACTTTTCATGAGTAGTACTTAAGTAAAGGCATAGAATGAATTTTGTGTTTTCTTTTCTTAAAAAAGCAAAACTCAACAGCCAATCAGCATTCTGTTTTTAATGTGAGATTAACTTCAGGTACACCTCTGCAAATCATTACACCTGTCTTCAGTTAAAGTAATCAGTGGTGATGCATAAAGAATAAGATGGTGGGAAACTCAACATACATGAAAGAAAGTCTCATGTAGGTAACAAATATTGCCCTGGCACAACACTCTCAGCACCTTTTTCAGTTGTTATTCAGCCTTCCTTTTTGTCTTTCCTCTCCTGACACAGCACTTGTGCAAACAGAAACTGCAGGTCTTGATGAAGATGAATATGAGGAGTAGAACTATAGTGAGGATGAAGCCCAAGACATCCAGGATGTGATACTGGTACCAGGTGAGCTCATGGGCCTGGACCCTCAAGTGCTTGGCCCCTTTGTTTTTCAGCGTGAACTCGATCCAGAATACTGCCTCTTCCAGAGCACTCATGGGTCTGTCGTGGTGGATGCTGGACAACCGCATAACATTTTCTTTGTACCTGTGAATGTGTATATAAATGAGAAAAACAATTGTAAAAATAAATATCATGCAGTATTGATCAAAAAGCTATGAGACCATAAAAAATTGTTTACAGAGGTCATTAAAGTTCAGCTCAGCAAGGCTTTCTTGTGTTAGCTGGCTCCAAGGAAAAATGGTTTAAGGTAGATTCTTCCCGTTTCATACTCTGAGCCTGCTACATTTTTTTCCCCTTTAAAGCCTGTTTCCAGTGCCTAATTTAAAGTGCAGATAGTTCAGAGAACTCACGATTTATCATCGATGACTGTGTTGACAGCATCTCTTAGGTCCTCAGCTGTCATGAAGTTCAAATTGAGAATAACTGCAGCTCCTTTTTCCTTCATATGGATCATGTTGTCTGGCTGGTCAAGAAACATGGGTATGCCCACCATGGGAACTCCGTGGTAGATGGCTTCATAAATCCCATTTGTGCCTCCATGAGTGATGAAAGCTCTAGTTTTAGGGTGACCTAACACATGCCAAATAACCGTGTGACATTGAAAGTTAGTTTTTCACGTGAACAACAGGAGGATTTCAATAACCCGGCATAAGTGCTGAGTTGAAATTGATTTGCACGTTCTAATACTTATGTGCATTCAACTAATCTTTAGTGCAACAGATTAGATTTGCACAGGGTGCAATACTATCAATCAAGATCAAATCTGTTAGAAAAGTATAATTGATAAATTTTTCCTTTTGTTAATAAACAGAATGCTCACAGCTTGCATTTCATGTTGAATGTGCGTTTAATTTATGTCATTGCAGTTTTGAGAAAATCTGTGGTTAGTGCCAAGTTTACGTACCCAGGAGGTCGTTCTGAGGGATCCAGTCATATATTCTAGTGTTGGCACTCAAGGTTTCTGGTTTTTCTCCTCTATACCTCCACACCACCTATAAAAGGTAACATATTTCTTAGCTTACATGATTTGTTTGTCTTCTGTTGTAGTATACTTACAGCCACACTTTAGGCAATATATCACAAAATATTATGGGAAAATAAAACTGCAGTATGTGTTTCTAGTTAGCTGTTTTCTACCTGTCATCTAAAACGGCATAATTGGAGTGATTTGGGTATAAAACTCTTTGAATGCTAATTTTAGATTTTATTTTAAAGTTAGATTTATATATGTATTTACAAGATTGATGCAAGTTTTTTTTTTTTCTTTTTACCTGTTTACTGAAACCGGTTCTATTTATAGTTATATAATTGACATCGACATAATCTGTAGACTCTCAGTACATTCAAATTGGATGAAGGTTTTAGGAGTGTTTAGCTCCTTAGTATGTGGCATGCTCTTCTTTTAAGGGGACCAAAAGTAATTGGACTAAAGGGCCATTTCATCATCAGGTGTGGGCAATTCCTTTGTTATGTCATTATCAATTAAGCAGATAAAAGGCCTGGAGTTAAATTTAAGGGTGGTGCTTGCATTTAGAAGATTTTGCTGTGAACAGACAACATGTGGTCAAAGGAATTGTCACGGTCCCTGTGTCTCTCTGGCTGGCCCACACTGGTTACAGGTTGGGTTTTTGTTTCTCTCTCTCTTTCCTCCCTACTGTCTCCTGCTTGCCTGGGCAGAGCTCAGAGTTACTGGGCTCTTGCCTTTGGCTCGCACCTTTCGCACCTGGGTTTATTGCCACCACCTCCTGCTGATCTGTCCGGATCACTCTCGCACTATTTAAGGGTAGGGCTCTGAGCACCTCATCGCTGAAACGTTGAACCCCCATAGTTCATGCTCTCTGCTCTGTTTTAAAGTTGTCTGTCTTTAACTAACCGTCGTTTCTTTAAATAGATTTCCTGGACCTGTTGGCGGACCCTTCCTGAGATTTCTGTGTGTGGCAGCGTGAGTGGAATTTGAGAGTGAGTGGTCGAAGAGGAGCGAGTGTGAGTGGAGTTTGAGTGGCAGTGCGTGATGTAAAATTGGAGATGGCTGATTCTCACAAAGAACATGCAGCCTAAAATGTCCAAAGTCTGCAATCTCATTAAAAAAATGTAGTTTTGGTAGTTCTGGTAGTCAGAAGTAGAGCATTCTGAAACATGAAAAAATGCATAAAATGAATTACAGCTGAAACAAAGATTATCCTCTGACCTTTTGTGGGATCTGAGCGAGGCCTGAGGCTATCATGTTTGCCTTCTCCTTGGTGACGTTGTTGATTACGGATCCTAAAGTGAAGATCACAATGCCAACATCTCCAGAACTCTGCACAAATTCCTCCAGATCCTGTAACAAGTCAAATATTATCCCACCACTAGCCAACCAGCTGTTTTCTTATTTTTGTTTAACATTTTGATGGCTTCACTGCTCCTGGCAGGAATATTCTGTGATGTAATGATTAATCAGATGGTAATAGTTGAGTGTCCTTACCTCTGGTAAAGGTTTAGCAGGTCTGCAGTGGATCCCACCAACATATTTGAAGTTGGGGGGGAAAGGACGAGGGAATTCAAAATCCCAGTAGGTTCGGATTAACCAGATGTCTGCTTTACTCATCAACTCACAGGCACTGGTGGGAGTTCCTGTTGCAGTGCATAAGTAATGGACATCAATGTATCACCAATAGTTTATACAAGGCATCATATTTTCTTAATCAGATCTGATGGGATATTAAAACACTGCGTTTGCATTATTAGCAGATTTCAAATAGTTTTTTTTTAATCAGCCTATTTGCTCACCTTTGACATCAGAGTAATATCTGTCTAATACTTTCCAAGAAAACTGATTAATCACGATGTCTTGAAGAGCGTAGAAGAGAAAGTTCCACACTCTCTCTGAGAAGTCCATCTTATCTGTGAGTTTGCTCATGGCACCGGGAACAAAGGATGGTGGAGCAGGCATCTGACCACAATGCCTCTCCCAGTTATTAGCTAAGGAGAAGCGCAAGGAGAAGACGAGTGGGATCCCCAAAATATCTGCTACTAAGTCACTGCCAGCTTTCCAGGGGTCGGCCAAGAGAAGGTCATAATTTCCCTCTTTCAACTTCTTCATGACGACTTCTGATTTCACCACACCGTCCAAATACCGGATACTGTACTGAAGGTTTGTCTTTGAAATGTTAATGTATCTGATGTAGATCTCCCAGTAGTTCATATAATCAATCTCGTATATGGAGAATTGGAGGAAGTCTTCTAGAAGCTTCTTATAAGCCTCCAATGAGAAAGAGACATTGAAGGGCTCATAGTGAAAGCGGGTGGGTTCATTGTTGTTCATGTATACTGACGAGCTCGGAATCAGTACAGTCACCTGGTGTCCTCTATCAACCAGCGTCTCCAGAACAGGTTTCATGTTTATCCAGTGGCTGCTATCGGCATACCACACCAAAATATTTCCCCCGTTTGCACTCCATGTCGCACAAAGTACCAGCAGGATGCAGGCAGAGAGATGCAGATCCATGGTGTCTGAATGTCAGCAGGAAAACTACCTGTGGTCTGATTCTTTGGTGAATGTATATCAGGAAAGATAATTATTAACTCAATATATCCCACTCCCACCCACTCCATGGATGTGTCTGTGTCTTTGTGAGTGCTCGTGTGTGACTGTGTGCGCGTAAGTGAGTGTGCATGACAGTTAAAACACTGTGGGTGTAGGTGACTCCCTAGAGGTCATAAAAAACCCATTTCCCTTCCAGACCACAGTTATCCAGGTCAAATGTTGAGACCTTTCACAGTTCAACTGGGGGAGGGGTCTTCTACAATCTACTCCTAAGTTCATGACACAGTCTGGCCTTTATTACATTGAGGGCAGTGTCAGTGTCTCTACAATAATTCTACATTCTATGTTAACACATTTCTAAACTCTAAAATAAGCTAAACATTTCTACAAATCCCCCTTTTTATCTGCCCTAAGGCAGATAAAACTACACTAAATCTCTCACCATAATGTTTTCATACTGTGACTCCCCATTTCCCAAAAGTGGCATCATGGTGTTGGCCTTTGTATCAGATTCTCCCACAGCACGATTGATGAGTCTTAAGAACAAGGCACACAACAACACCCACATGTCACTGATACTGCAATAAAAACAGACAAAGAAACCATAATTGACCTAATGAAACCTTTCCATTGCCCAAAGACAGAGGTCATCCACGCTTCCAGCGGGTTATCCACTCCCGAATGCTCATGCATTGTGATGGACAACGTTCTCAGACCTTCCAGCGCTCAGGTCACAGAGCCATCGGAAGCTATATTATTTGGAATACAAGTACAATACACATCCCCAAACATCGCGCAAACGCCCCCTTTTTCTCCCAACAACATATCTAATGCCATCCGATTTTGTACTGCCATTAAAGATGTTGGACTCAACTTTTCAGCAAGCCCTTACATTTAATGACAGCGCAAAGATCAAATGTATACGAGATTGTGGACCCTTTAACGTAGTCCAACCCTATAACGCCATAATAATCAAAACACTCATCTCAGGGCTCGCAAAATCGCTAGCCCGACGTCCCGGGGCTAGCGATTTTTCCAGTCGGGCTACCAAAATCTATCTCTGCCCTGCCCGTCGGGCTATCATAGGAAGGAAAAATGTATGTCAATGCTTTTGCATTCTTTCAGAAATGTAGCTGGGTAATTATGTCACTGGCATCAGTGAGCCACTGTCAATATGTGACATATTGAAATCGCATTTGAATTTGCGCTTGTTTTTTGCTTTCACTTTGCAATCGCGCGAACTGTGTATAGAGAGCGACAGCACTGATTGGTGAGTGACGATAATTTGTGCACCAATTCCTCTGACATCGTCTTATCAATCGTTAGCTTACTATGCAAACATGACATTTCCCTCGATTTCCGAGTCGACAAGCGCCTTTGTTACTGGGACCAGTAATTTTAAGAAAGGCCCCCGTTAGAACCCATGAGAAATGCAAGAAATGCATTATTGCTCAGTCTGCAATATCTTTCCCAGAACAAACACCAATTGCAAATAACATAATAAAAATAAACCTGAAAAATCTGTTTAGAACAGCTACTATGTTGCAAAGAGTGAACTACCATTGGCACAATGTAGCAGTCTTTGCAAACTTCAAAAACCCGTGACTTCAGTGGAAAATTCAGATTCAGGATCTGACACAGACTGATTCATGTTCTACACAGTTCTTACAAGTTCATAGAAATTTCTGTTTAATTAGAACCAAGTATTTGAGTTGATGATTGTAATTTTTATACAATGTTGTCATTTGTGTTTCAACAATTTTTTGATTAACATCAATCAAAAAAAATTGCTCTCTTTTTTATTCGGGCTACCAAAAACTGAAGAGTCCCTGCCCGAAGGGCTACCAGGGATTTTGAAATTTTGCGAGCCCTGCATCTGATTTACCTGTTTCACTACGTTTGGTTCGCTTCACCGTGGCCTGTGATGGTGGTATCCCCGGAGTGGACTCAGATCTGTCTCTGGGCAATTCACTTTTAAGAAAAATCACAGTTACAATTACAACAGTCACACCTAACACTACCGTTTCTCTCCAATTCCCCCTCAACCAGCCTAAAGAAGTTGACATGAATTAAATGTAGATAAAAGGCTCGTCTGTTTACATCTCTCCCTCGCAGAAGGCTTCTCTGCAGAGCATCAAATCTGCATGGCAAAGTGACACACTTTAGGTGATCTTCATCCTTGGGAAAAGTGGTGTCAACTATTTCCCAGTCTCCTAGTATTTGTGCCTCACACAGAATCACAATTCCATCGCTGGACTTCCTCTGCGTTGTCACTTTTGGAGCTTGGCACGCTCTCTCCATCCCTCGAGTTCTCACGTCCAACGCTGCTGAAGATTTAAGGGAGAGCACATCGTACACCTTAGTTGTCTTCCTCAGCGTCAACATTGAATCTCTCATTTTATTTAAAATCTTGCTGTGGGAAGACTCCTCTCAATCTCCTGGAAGCTCAGTAGCACAGCTCTCTGTGTGATGTCTGCTGTGCTGAAGATGATCTCTGATCCTCCTGAAGCCTCTATCCTGGCCCCAGCTTCCCATCTTGTGGACGATCCTCTCAGCCACTCCTTCTCGTCATGGCACCTCACGACATCTACAGATTAAAAAAATAACACTCCTCTCCCCACATGGCTTCCACCATGTGTCAACTCCCCAATGAGACATGCACAAGAATTTTGCACATTCTCTCTAAAACAATCTCCAGGGTTTCCCACTTGGAGCAGCCATACTCCAACCTGTAACCCTGTGTAAAAACATTAATCAGCAGTTACATGTTCAGCTTATTTAACTCCCAGCTCCACTTGGAGCCTGTATCCTGGAAGACAAAGTCTTAAAGTTAAAACAACTTCACATTTGCAACCAACTGTAGATCATAAGAGTAATAAAGTATTCAGCATAAAAGACAAGTATCGTGTGCAGGTTTTCTCCAATCATTAAATCACTGTTATTACCATAATTTGTCCCAAATCATGAATCATCCCAATTTATTCCACAATTTAATCTGTGACTTCCCTTAAACAATGTCACCCACCCATTTTATCACTATGAGCTCAGTAGTGGCCAGCTAATGAGCCCATATTCAACTATTCCATAAACACTGCATCTTCTTTGTTTCCTCATGTCACTTGTCTGTTTTCTGCTGAATCCTCTACATCCACTCTTAAAGAAAAACAAACATTAGGAGCACACATGGATCATCCTGGTGGGCAGGCGTCGGCCATTCACATTCCAGAGGTGCCGTAAAAGGCCATAAAATTAAGCCTGCTGTAAAAGGAATGACACTGGTTTCAACACAGGAAATTTCTCACGTTATTCACATCGTCAAAGTAACCTTCAACATTTTCCCAACAACACAGTGTAACAGCATCACCAACTAATAACCTGTAGTAGAGAAACAAACATCAACCAATTGTTCTGTTATAAATCACATCATCAAATCACATGAAGAACTGTAATGCTGTAGAAAAGAGAATGCAAATGTTAGCGCTGCGCAGGTGTGTACACACTTTCTCACAGTAACTTCTGTGAGCAACACAAGCCCATGAATAACACACCCCTGGTAGATTCACAGACACAGAAAGTGGCACTTAAAAGGTTAAATGATCATGCAACCTCAAATGTTGCTGTCATCTTTCTGCTCCTGTAAAAAGAAACACACATAGATTCATCCACCCCTTTGTCCTGTCTAGGTGGAGGTTAACCTTGAGTCGTGGTCAAGTCTTGTCAGTTTTTGTCAGCTTTTACCAGTCAGTTTTTTTTCTCTTTCACTCATTCATTCATACATTCATTCTTTCTTTCTTTTCTGATAGTGGAATCGATCGTCGCATTACGTTTCCACTTTCAGCAAAATGACGTCATTTCAAAAAGAAAAAGAAGAACTTTAGGTCGGATTACCTCGCTGAATCCTTTTTAGGCAGGGACTCTCATTTTCTAATTGTCCCAAATAAGTGGCTTTCTCCAGAGCCCATTTTAATGTGGAGAAACTCACTTGCAACAATTTTCTCGACGACGTGTAGCGCTTTTAATTCCCGACGTGCAGATCTGCTTAAAGAAAAGAAATTCACAAACAGAAATCAGTGCACTGTTCAAAAATAAAAATAAAATGAAAAATAACAGACAAAACTGAAAAACAAAAGTAAATAAATATATACAGTAGCCCGGTCTTAGGACTTGTCACAGAATATTCTCTCTTATAGGTGAAAAAACACCAAATCTAAAACTTGGTGCCATGGTACAACTTTCCCCATACTTCAGAAACAAAAACAAAACAAAACAAAAACAAAAAATCTGCTAGTTTCACTCATTTAAACTCTGGCTGCAGGATGCTGTTCACCCCTGCTATCATGTTCCCCAAAATAATACTAATTCAGTCGTCTATGTATCAGTTCTCAACCCACTCAATAAACCAGACAGGATGATGGTAACAGTATTACCTTCTTAAAATTGTGTTTGATCCTAATGAGCTTCATTACATGTGTGTGTTTGTGTGTGTGTGTGTGTTAGTCGGGTTAATACATTTTCTATTTCTATGTATCCTTTTATGTACCTTCTCCCTTTTTTCTGAAACAAAACTCCGTTCACTCCAAATTTTGTTTCAGAAACATCTAAATGAAAAACTCTGTCATAGTCAGGCACAGCTAAACCTCAAATGCTTGCAGGTTACCATCGGCAACCACGTTGTGTGTTGTTACCCCTTCTACAAATACCCTCTTTTGATGTGTGCCACTTTGTGTATGATTTTGTGTTATCTCTGGTGCATATTATGTGCATGTGTGGTGGCACTTTTCCATTTTTCTCTAACAGTACTCTTGCATACCTCAGTGCTTGTCTTCCTCCCCCTTTTGTGGTGGTCTGGACACTGTCAATCCTCCACTTCCAGGCAGTCGTTTGTCTCCCCGGATTCCTTAACCCAATTTGATTCCCCAAACTAAAACAGCAGCCTCAGTCCTCTTCTGCTCCTTTCTCTCCGTTCTTCTCTCCCACTTTTCTGTCCAATGGCAGTCAGTTCTCTTCAGCTTTGTCCCGTGTATCTCTTTGTCCCACTGTCTCTTTCATTGCCATCTCGTTCCAAACATGGCAAATGTCAAACTCAGACAGTCTTCTCAAAGGTCCTTCACACACAGTGAGGTTGCAGCTTGCTGGAAACGCATCTCCATCCATCCAATCTAGATGGCGGATCTTCTTTTTCTGATGTCGTTTGCCCATAGTGCTGCTAGACCTCTCTGCTCAGAACTCTGGTATTGTCTCTTGGACTGCTGTCCACTGTTGATGTTCATGCTCGTGCTTCTGGAACTGCACTCGGTGTCTTCAGGGAGAGATTAACTTCCTTGGAGCTTGCTTGTTCAGGATGAGGACTGGAAGCTGCAAAACAATTCAGCCAAAAATTCTGGCTGGGTGTTTCTATTTTTTCTAATGATTTTAACCTATAATTTTCTTCTGATTGCTGCCCATGGAGAATTGATCCAGGTCCGTTCCCCACCTGTAATCGACAGACTGAGAGACTTTCATTATTCAGTGTGACTCCAGATGTTTTAATCACTCCTAAAGCAACACATCTCTACTTATTTTGTTTTGAACTCTACTGACTTTAAACCCCAAAAATGAAATTTTTATTTGGTCTTAACCGCAAACACAAAAATCTTCTTGATGTAGTTGTTAATTATTTTCATCCACAACACTCCAAATTATGTTTTCTTTTGTGTCCAGCAGGGGAAGAAGGTGACCCGTAGCATCACTGCTTCCCCCAGTCGGAGACAATTTCCCACTCACACTTCCACACTTTTATTTTCTTTGTTTTCATCATTTTCTTTCTCTCTCTTTTTTTTTTTTTTTACACCCACACATTAACCTGTTAACTCACTCCTCCAACCTCATTTTCCTTTCACCCCAACAGCTCTCATGCAGTCCACAATCAAATTCTCCATTCATCCTTGAATACTTGATCACCTTTAAATGTCACTATTAGTTTTATCAATTTATTTATCATTAATTTAACGCTAATCCACTTTTAATTTGCTTTATTTACTTTAGTTCATTTTCTCCTATTTGATCACTATAATTTCTTGACTATTATTATTTCACAGAAAATCAACTAATGTACTTTGTCTCCCTATTTGTCATCAAGGAATTCACACACACGCACATTTTACTCTTCGTTCATTCCACCTGTTAACCCGCCCGTCGAGGCTGGCTCACAAACACTTTATACTACTTGCAGTCCCATACAAATGTTCTGCGAGACACTTCTACTGATTCAGGACAACGCCCTAATCAGAACAAAGAAGAGCGGGTGCCGTCCGCTCTTATACACTGTAAAATCGAATTAGTTCCCAGAACTCAAAAAAATTGAGGAAACTCGTTGCCTCAAAAAAATTGAGTAAAGCTTAGCTAAAAATGACTAAATTAGGATAACTTATTTAATTTGAGTACTCTGTACAAGCTCATTTGTTCCCAGAACTCAAGAAAATTGGATCAAGTTTACGTAAGATGACCAAGTTAGGGCAACTTACTCATTTTGAGTACACTGTACAGCCTTGTTAGTTCCCAGAACCCAAAAAAATTAAGGAAACTCGTTGCCTCAAAAAAACTAAGTAAAGCTTACTTAAGATGACTGTTAGGACAACTTATACATTGCAAGTCTGCAGTATTAAGAATAACTTGATATTTCTGACTGTACAATACTAATTGTTTACTTACTGACAAACATTTCAAGTTCAACTAAATGAAAAAACAATTTGTGGTAACCTGAATATGATTAAAAATAATTAACAACACTTTTTGTAATGATGTTAAAATCAGCCCAACTTTTATTTTCAAACACAACAAAGTATAACAGCCAACATACTGGACACTGTTCTGCTGAACAACAAACAATTATATTGCCATCACTGTTATAATCTCACAATGAAACAAAGTCTCAGATGTAATTATTCTGAAAATAAGTTTAGGCCTACCACAAGTTTGTTTTGTACTTACATTACTTATATAATCAAAATAAAATATTTGTTGTTCTGTCACAAGTGCAGTCTCTGATTTAAACAACACATTTGTTTTGCATTCCAACACAGGAGCTGGAATGTTGTATTATTTTAAGGATGGCTTGTTTCCAGTCCAGGCATTACTGCCTGAATGACTGTCATGGATCGAGGTGACCCAAATGTAGGTGCAGAATAAAGTCTTTAACTTCCCTTAAGTACAGTGGCAGTGGATGTGGGTTGGAGATGCAATGAGCTTGAACCTGCAGGCGACCATCTTCACTGACCACACCATCTGTGACGGAGGACGCATCTCTCCTGTTGTCCTGCAAGCAAACAATCATATTTTTTGAAACATGAACTTAATTGCTTTCTTAAAACATTTTTTTCTGCATTTGGTATAAAACAGACTCCAATTTAGACAATCTCAGGCCCCCTCCCCACCGGAGAGGTGACATTCAATGCCCCACTTGTCAGTCTGGATAGCCGTGACCACCACCCAACACACAATAATGTCATAAAAGCATCATTTTAAAAAGGGCTATGCAAACATGGCCAATAACTTTCATTCTGATGATGTGCAAAATGATTTGGGCACAAAACAAATTTTGCTGTTAGAAAACTTGCAGACTTCACTATTTACAGTGTAGACCCTCTAAACTAAGTTTGGGGGATGTGATCTTTCAAGAAATGCAGACCAAACTGTTGTTGTTTGTTTACTTACACAGCATGTCTTGTAGAATTAACTGGAATCACCAGCAACAGCATAGTGCAGTCATATCTCAAGTCTAATAACAGAAGACAGGAAAAGATCAGTACAGAAACAACTTCCCCAAACCAAAGCACATATAAAACAATAAGTAAAACAGGCTGATCTAAAGTATGAATAAAGTTCAGCCTGATTAATATAAATGTCACTGACAGTTGCTAATATATTGGAAAACCAAAATACTTACCACTGAGTTGATGTCTTTCTGTCCAACAACAGGAGTGCTGGTCCCGAGCCTCAAAGACAGTAAGAAGCAAGCAGAGGGAGAAAAAACAGAACATTTTTTTGGAAACTGATTTGATCCTTAATGGCTGTGCAATTATTGTAACATAGAATTTGCTTATGTTGTTAAATAAAGGCTAGATTTGACATTAATAGATGCCATAGATGTTCATAAGCTGCCACAAAGCATGAAAAAAATGGACGTCTCTGAAAACGTTGGAGCATTTTTGTAAATATGTGATGTCTTGATAAATTGAGCAGATATTTAAACTTTACACAGCTACATTGTCACCTGAAAATATCTTAAAAGTTATTTTGTGACCCAGAAAAAGTAATACGTTTTTTAGCCACGCTCCTCCGCCATTGCCGTGCTCCGACAACCTGCCAACAAATGTGATCCTCCTTTTCCCCAGACTACCCTTTCTGGGTCGCAAAATAACCTTTTAAGATATTTTCAGGCGAGAATGTAGCTGTGTAATGCTCAAATATCTACTTAATTTATCAAAATATCACATATTTGCAAAAGTGCTTCCATGTTTTGGGAGAGCTCTGCTATCCACCAGTGCGATAGCTGACCGAGAGGTCAAGGCTCGATAGAGTCCGGGAGCACAGCTAACTCTTGGCGTATTCTTTTTAACCCCCCTGCACTCTTTTGCTACTCAGGTTAAACATGATGTATGTATGTACATACATACATACATACATACATACACACACACACACACACACACACACAGTTAGTTATGGCTATGGATTGAAAATACCCCCCACACCCCACCCCTAACGGCTGCACCTCCCGAAGAATTTTGTCTGGGCTCTTATCTCACTTTTTTATTTCAAACAATCAACAGAAAATTTCACAGACATAGTTTTATGTAAGGTTTTTAAGGCTGTGGTGTTAATTTTTAAGTAACATGAGCCCAGCGGCAGCAGCAACGCTAGGCTAACACTAACTAGCTAGCAAGATGATAAACCTGGTGCTAAACTAAGAGAAGCCACAAAATCAGTTTGAATAAGAGTAAACAGTTACTCACCAAGTCAGTGTATCAGGTAAAGATTCACAGCAATGAAAACAATAACATCTTGAGCTGACGCTTTTCCAGGTTTGCTCAACATATTCCATAACAAATGCTGGAACCATGAACATGCCGACTGATCCAAGAGGGAGGAGGACGGTAGTCACATGGCATTTTCAAAACACATCTTTCATCCTTCTGCACTGAGAAGCAAAACTTCTAGCTTACTTAGTTTTTCTAAGTTAAGACAACTCAAATAAATTGAGTTTATCAGCATTTTTGCATAAAAAGTAGTGATGGGTCGTTCGCGAACGAAATGGCTCTTAGAGCCATAGAGCTCTTTGAAGTGAACGACGCGAGCCGGCTCCTTATTGGGAACCGTGAGGGGTTTTTTTTGTTTTTTTTCTCTCACCCTCTCTCTCGCCCTTTTTCCCGCTAAACTCCGCATGCGCCGCCTGTACTTTGCGCTGGGCGGAAGGGGGAGGGGGTTAGTTACACTAGCAGTAGCACAGGAACAGAGCCAGAGAGAAAGAGAGCGAGGACAACAACGTCACATTAGAAAGGTATAGTAATCATCTATTTTCAGTTGCAGATGATAAAGGATTCAGAAATCATGCAGGCCCATATGACAGAGAATGTGCATCTTCTTTTTGTTTTAATATTTTAATTTATATTTAATTGTGTTGTGGTTTGCAGTGTTTTGTGTTGTTTCACGTTAAATTTGTTTAAAAGGAAAAAGCTGAAAATTTAAATAGTTAAAAGTTTAAAATGTAAACAGTTGTTTTTTGTATTATATGATTTATTTATTACATTTTATGTGGAGTGAATAAATAAAGTATATTTATGGTGGACCTTAGAGACAAAGCACGTACAAACTCCAAAACACGTACAAACTCCTAAGCATGTACAAACTCCAAAACGCATACAAACTCCAAAACACGTAAAAACTCAGAAGCACGTACAAACTCCAAAACACGTACAAAAGACAACAGAAGTGCTCCAGGTTTCTAGGGCGCAGTGTTGAGCTTTTGTTACCTAGTGGCTACACAAGCCAGGAAGTATCAACAACCGGATTTGGTGTGTGGTAGTAACAGGTAAATGAACTTTTTTTTTTAAATTATTTGAATAAATATGAGTGCTTGTCTATAAATACACAAACAATACACACATGTTTTCAATTGTGTAATTTAAGTGATCTGGGTAGCTCTGTTTTGGAAGTTCAGTAAACGCTAGAAATGTGTTTTGGAGTTTGTACGTGCTTTTTGGAGTTTGTATATGCTTTAGAGTTTGTACGTGCTTTGTCTCTAGGGGCCATATATAAACATATATAAATAAAACCACTGTTTTTACATTAGTAATTCCTTTTCTGCATAATTTTATATTATTGTTAATGATTAAATAATTAAAGCAACAAAACAACCTGAAGAGCCGGTACAGAGCCGAAAGAGCCGGCTCTTTTTAGTGAGCCGAGCCGAAAGAGCCGGATCTCTAAAAAGAGCCGGAAATCCCATCACTATTTGTTACCTAGTGGCTACACAAGCCAGGAAGTATCAACAACCAGATTTGGTGTGTGGTAGTAACAGGTAAATGAACTTTTTTTTTTTAATTATTTGAATAAATATGAGTGCTTGTCTATAAATACACAAACAATACACACATGTTTTCAATTGTGTAATTTAAGTGATCTGGGTAGCTCTGTTTTGGAAGTTCAGTAAACGCTAGAAATGTGTTTTGGAGTTTGTACGTGCTTTGTCTCTAGGGGCCATATATAAACATATATAAATAAAACCACTGTTTTTACATTAGTAATTCCTTTTCTGCATAATTTTATATTATTGTTAATGATTAAATAATTAAAGCAACAAAACAACCTGAAGAGCCGGTTCGGAGCCGAAAGAGCCAGATCTCTAAAAAGAGCCGGAAATCCCATCACTATTCGTGAGGCAAATGTGGCGCGATCTGAAGATCGTGAGCCTAATTGTCCTAGTTAGGTTGAGGTGTACACTGTAAAATGTAATATTGTGTTTAATTAAAAATATTAAATAGGCTGAACTCAGTTTTTATCAATTTGTTATCAGAACTCGATTTAAATAAGTTACCAGTACTTGATGTACCACTGTGAGAGGGGGTGCTATGGAATAGTCCAAGTGGTAGCAGCTTTAATTTCCCGCTCAACCATAAATCGATGGTTTTTCAACGTGATTGTTGTCACCTTGTCAACTATAAATAGATCAACAATCAACGATAACAGAACAACAGTGAATCAATGTTATTTCAATGTCAGTGTCAGGTTTCATCATATTTCAATGTTGTTTCAACATTGGTTTTGTGTTGACGTTTCAATCCTGACGATTCTGATGGTTCAGATGGAAAATCAACATCAGTTCAATGTCTCCTTGCTATCTGGGGGATCACCGCCACTTTTTCCTAATAACTAAGACGGATGAAACACCGATTCTACTAATCCGTAACAAACGTCTCCTGCTTTAACGCAGAGATGTTCTTACGGGGCGCTAAACATCAACTTGGAGTTCTTACAAAAGTCTCTTGCTTTAGTCGCTCACAGTACGCTAAACATCAACTTGGAGTTCTTACAAAAGTCTCTTGCTTTAACGCACTGAGACGGACGCTAGCCGCCTTTTTTTCTACTGAGTGAATTTACACTACGATACGTTCAACTTAGCGAACAGATAATTTAGGCTTTAAACAATATGCACGGTTCGAAAATAAACAGGTCGTGCTTACCTTTTAATCATGTGAGCTAGCTCTCTGTTCGCCTCGTTTCATGATCTCAGCTCTGCCAATTCATCCTCTCTGGGCCTCGAGCGAATCCCAGGGTTTCGGCACCAAAACTGTTGCGAAATCAGTTTCACCCCGGTTCTTTTATTCGTCGAGGCATCCAGAGACGGCACCGGAACTCAGTAGTCATTTTCACAAAACTTTTATTCATCTTTATTCATCTTCATTTAAGCATGCACTTCTAGAAGGGAAGACGAGGCCGGTGTGTCCCTCTGCAAAATCTTCACCCCTTTGTTAGTTACAGCCAGCTTTATAGAGGCCTCCCCATCATAAAACCCCCCTACAGTGTGCTGCAAACTCGGTGTCTGTCTTTGTGAGTGCTCGTGTGTGACTGTGTACGCATACCTGTATGTATGTGTGTGCGCGTAAGTGAGTGTGTGTGACAGTTAAAACACTGTGGGTGTAGGTGACTCCCTAGAGGTCATAAAAAACCCATTTCCCTTCCAGACCACAGTTATCCAGGTCAATTGTTGAGACCTTTCACAGTTCAACTGGGGGAGGGGTCTCCTACAATCTACTCCTAAGTTCATGACAGTCAGGCTTTTATCACATTGAGGGCAGTGTCAGTGTCTCTACAATAATTCTACATTCTATGTTAACACATTTCTAAACTCTAAAATAAGCTAAACATTTCTACATAGGCTATGGCACTTGGCCACAGGTGGCAGTAGTGGACTAAACTCCATTTGAGACTGCCCCAGCTGCTATGTGATACGTCAGTAGATCGGCTACAAATTGAAGATCATATGCAAGTTTTGGAAATTAAACTATAAATATTCTTAACTTGGCTTTAAAACTAAAAATCTCTAACCTCAAAACTAAAAAAACAAAAAAACACATGGCAAACCACCCGACAAATAAATACATAAACCCCTTTCTTTGACCGTCACCAGTTAATTTACAATGCCAATTAATCTAGAACACCGGCCCTATTTCAACTTCAGCTGACAGTATCTCACAAAAGTGAGTACACCCCTCACATTTTGGTAAATATTTTGTTTTATATTTTTTAATGGAACAACACTATAAGAATATTTCCAACACCCTGAAACTGAGCAGCAGCACAGTGGTCAAGACCATAAGGCAGTTTAAGAGTACAGGTTCCACCCAGAACAAACCTCACCATGGTTAACCAAAGTTGAGTGCACGTGCTCAGCATCAAATCTAGAGCTTGCCTTTTGAAAATAGCTGTATGAGTGCTGCCAGCATTGCTGTAGAGGTTGAAGGCATGGAGGGTCAGCCTGTCAGTGTTCAGACCATATGCCACACACTGCATCAAATGGTCATTGTCCCAGAAGGAAGCCTCTTCTAAAGATAATGCACAACAAAGCCCGCAAACAGTTTGCTGAAGAAAAGCAGGCTAAGAGCATGGATTACCTGTGATCTGATGAAACCAAGACAAACTTATTTGGTTCAGATGGTGTCAGGGGTGTGTGGCAGAAACCAGGTGAGGAGTACAAAGACAGTGTGGCTTGCCTCCAGTCAAGCATGGTGGTGGGATGCCATTGTTTGTGTCAGGGTCCCTGTGCCTACCCAGTCGGCTCAGTATGGCTACATATGTTTATATTCTTTTTTGTTCCTGCTCTCTCCCTTCCCCTCTTTCCCTCCTCCCTCTGCCTGGGCGGAGCTCACCTGTGGGCTCCTGCCCTTGGCCCACGCACCTGGTCACAATCACGCACCTGTGGCTCATCACGAGTGTTCCAGCTCCTTTATAAGATGGCAGCTCTGTGTTTCTCGTCGCTGGACCGTTGCGGACCCTCGTCAGTGTAACCCCAGCTCAGTTAACTCTAGAGTGTTTTCACAGCGATCTTCCTTTGTAATCCCTTCGTGTCTCTGTGTACAGATTCCCTGGACCAACCCCTGTGTTACCTGAGTGATTGGAGTGTGAAGAGGAGCGTGAGGAGTGGATGGAGTGTGTGTGTGTGACTTTCGGCGTCTTTCCCGTTCGTGTGTTTATTTATTTATTTATTTATTTGTTCATTTCAGGCACAACAAAAATACATATATTGAACATAAAGTGCACAAAACAAAAAACAAAAATTACCTGAAAAGGAGTGGGACGAAGAAAACTTATTAAATCCCACCCCTATACTCACTCATCAACAAAAAACAATAAGCTTCCCACAGCTACGCCCATCGTTGCAACCAAACAAACCATCAACAGCCCCGGGCACATGCAAGCATCTCAACGGCAGCTCGCAAACAACAAATAGAACCTTCATAACTGAATACAGAATATATATTAATTATAAATTGCGTTAGGTAACAGGCAATAATAATTACATAGTGACAAACACAAATACATATACATACATACATATATATCTACACACACATGTACATATATGTACATACATATGCACACACTTTTTTTTTTTTTTTTTTAATCCATACCAGCAATGGTAAGAGAACAGACATTACAGAGCACACTATAACCATCATTGAGTATACTGTGACCAAACCAACTGTTTGTAGAGGAATTTAAATCTATGAATATTTTTGCATTGTTTCAGTTGTAAACTCAGACTGTTCCAGATTTTCACACCACATACAGACACACAAAAACCTTTACGGGTTGTTCGAGTTCTGGGTAATTTGAATTCTCAGAAGCCTCTCACATTATAAACCCTTTCTCGAATTTCAAATATAGTTTGTAAATTTGCTGGTAGAAGTTTATTAAAGGCTTTGTATAAGATTATGGATGTATTGTTATTAACCAGATCCTGGAATTTAAGTAACTTTGCCTGAAGAAAGAGTTTGTGAGTATGATCTAAATAACCAGCCTTGTGAATAATACGCAGTGCTCGTTTCTGTACTGTGACTAATGGATTAGTTGTATTTTTATATGTGTTTTCCCACACTTCCACACAATATGTAAAATATGGAAGAACCAGGGTACAGTACAGAGTACGAAGTGCATCTTTATCAAGGTATGGTTTCACTTTGTTCAAAACTGCGAGGCTTCTGGAAATTTTGGTTTTTATGTGTCTGACGTGGGGTTTCCATGAAATTTTGTTATCAATTACGACTCCCAAAAATTTGTTTTCACTCACATTATCAATTGGTACACCTTCAATGATAATTGGTAATTCTATATTATATTTTAAATTACCGAAAAACATTGCTTTAGTTTTATTTATATTTAATGATAATTTATTTATATCCATCCATTTTTTTATTAATTTTAGCTCCCTGTTTACGGTCATTACAAGATCAGTATAATCATCGCTACTGAAAAATATGTTGGTGTCATCTGCGAACAGTATGAGTTTAAGTACTTGAGAAACATCAAAAATATCATTTATGTAAACATTGAAAAGTTTTGGTCCCAACACTGACCCTTGGGGAACACCACATGTAATACCAAGTTTCTCTGAATGGTAATGCCCTATGCTAACATATTGTTCCCGACCCGTTAGGTAACTTTTTAACCAGTTACCAGCTTTCCCTCGAATACCATATCTTTCCAATTTATCCAATAAAATTGAGTGATTGATTGTGTCGAAGGCCTTTTTGAGATCAACAAAAATACCAACTGCATATTTATTTTTATCCAGTGCATTAGTAATTTCTTCTACTGCCTCAATTATCGCCATTGAAGTGGTTCTTTGCGTTCTGAAACCATACTGACCAACATTTATTATTTGATGTTTTTCAAGGAATTTTTCTAATCTTGAATTAAAAAGTTTTTCTAAAATTTTTGAGAATTGAGGCAGTAGAGAAATAGGCCTATAATTGGTAAAACTGTGTTCGTCATTACTTTTGCAATTTTCATTGTTTTTGGAAAACAACCGGACTGAAATGATAAATTACAGACATATGTTAAGGGACTAGCAATATTCAGAATAACCTGTTTAACTACAGACATATTTATGTCATGATAATCCATTGAAGACTTACTTTTACATTTTAATGTGATATTTATTACACATTATTGTGTGGACCCCCGGAGCCCGGCTTTCCCCTCACTTTTGTAAATAATCACCTGGTTTATCATAATAAAGACTCTTGTGCTTTCACGACCTAGAGCCTGCGCGTGAGTCCGTTCAGTCCAGTTGTGACAGTTTGGGGCTGCAAGAGTGCTGCTGGCACTACAGTTAATTGAGGTAACCATGAATGCCAATGTACTGTGACATACTGAAGCAGAGAATGATTTCCCCCCAAAACAGTGCCCTGTTAAATAAACTGAGGTTAAAGGTACTTGACTGCCCAACCATGTCTACAAACTTAAACCCTATTGAACATCTGTGGGGCATCCTCAAATGGGAGGTGGAGGAGCACAAGGTATCTAACATCTACCAGCTCCATGATGTCATAATGGAGGAGTGGAAACGGACTCCAGTTTAGTTCTGGTTTAGACATCAATGGCTGTATGTTGAGTTATTTTGAGGTGACAGCAAATTTACACTGTTATACAAGCTTTACACTGACTACTTACATTGTGTCAAAGTGTCATATCTTTAATGTTGTCCCATGAAAACATATAATAAAATTACAAAAATGTGAGGGGTGTACTCACTTTTGTGAGATACTGTATATAGCCACATTACATTACATCGTGTTCAGGACACCAGGATGTAGTGGTTGCTTTTTCAAAAATCCTTTTTTTTTCTTTTCATATTCTGAACTATCGTCAAAAAAAATGGAAAGTTGAGTTTTAGGACACCACAGCACTTTAAGTAAAAACTTATTCCTGTACTTTTCAACATGTTCATACAAAAGAAATGTTTACGAAATTTTGTCATCCAAATGTATCAGCTTATATCAACCTCTTTCATAACATGATTTAGTGTTTTTTTTTGTTTTTCCTCGTAATTCATAATAACATAATTTATGTAAAATTGTAATTTGAACCTTTTATATCTATATGACTGTTGATGGCATGGATGTATGCCTAGATTACTAAAAGAGAAACTTGTGTTACTCAGCTAAAGGCATAGAATGAATTTTCTTTTCTTAAAAAAATAAACTCAACAGCCAATCAGCATTTGGTTTTTAATGTCAGATTAACTTCAGGTACATTTATGCAAATTAACACACTTGCAATTGGTTAAAGTAATCAGTGGTGATACATAAAGAATAAGATGGTGGGAAACTCAACATACATGAAAGAAAATCTCATGTAGGTAACAAATATTGCACTGGTAAAAACATCTCTGGCCTGTTTCAGTTCAATCTGTTATTCAGCCTTCCTTTTCTTTTTTCCTTTCCTGACACAACACCTGTTCAAGCAGAAACTGCAGGTCTTTATGAAGATGAATATGAGGAGTAGAACTATAGTGAGGAAGAAGCCCAGGACATCCAGGCTGTGATACTGGTACCAGGTGAGCTCATGGGCATGGACCCTCAAGTGCTTGGCCCCTTTATTTCTCAGTGTGAATTCAATCCAGAACACTGCCTCTTCCAGAGCACTCATGGGTCTGTCGTGGTGGATGCTGGACAGCTGCATAGCATTTTCTTTGTACCTGTGAATATGTATATGAATTAAAAAACATAATCTGAATTGTTACATTTTTATTATTTTTTTCCTCTTTATTTATAGAATTTTTACATGTAGCTTGACATATCAGGGCTAATAAAACAAGTACCAAATGATACAAAGATATACCTCATTACAGTTCAGGCAATTACAATTTTTGGGAACTAGTGAACAGCTGATAACCAGTCCTGATCCAAACGTCCAATCCAATAAAAAATAAAAAAATAAAAAATAGGCAAGGCTTGAGTGTAACACTCAAAACAGGAGAGAGCACTGCAAAATAAAAAGTCCTGTATAACTGAAGTGTTGTGCAGGTAAAAAACACATGAGTTAAATACGAGGTGGATGTGTTGCCACTGTTACACAGGTCAGGAATGTCGGGGTATATTTTAGATAGTCTAGATCAGTCTTTCTCAAACTGTGGTATCGTTCCATATACCACTAGTAGTACTTGGGTTCTCTCTGGTGGTATGTGGGAAAGCTCCAATTTTGTAAGTGTTTTGGAGTTTGTTCATGTGTTTGGGATTTTGTAAGCGTTTTGGATTTTGCATGTGTTTCGGATTTTGTACGTGTTTTGGATTTTGCATGTGTTCTGGATTTTGTACGTGTTTTGGAGTTTGTACGTGCTTTGTCTCTAGGGGCCACTTTATGATATGCTGTTAATCTGTCTTTTGAATTCTCCTATAAAGCAGAAAAACAATAGTTTGTACATAAAATATAGAAGTTGGCACTGTGACATCAACCACTGATTAGTGAAATCTTGTTTTGAAGTGTGAACCTGAGCATTGCCCTGAGAACCCAAGGGCATGTACATTCAGTGACTTGTGATTACTGTCTTTATCATCTTTCTATGTAAAGCTCTCAATTTCAGGCTCTGTGTGCACTCACACAAAAAGAGGTGTTTTATGGGACATGTGACTCTGCTTCTGTATGAAATGATCCCTTTGATTGCCACCTAATCCAGTCAGAGATGCTATCAGATGATGATAAAATTCTTAAAATTAATCTCTAAAGAACATAAAACTGCAAGAATAAACAGTTAAATGAGGCGAGAGATTAATGGTACAGAAAATCATTAATCTTGAAATTTATTGTAAAGAGCCCTTAACTCCAGTTAATAATTTAATCACTTTGTGTAGTCTCGGTGCTGCTGTTTATTTCTAAGGAGATGGCTGCACATTAGAGGTTAAACTCCAAACTGGATCGAATTCAACGTTAAATGTCATGGTCGCAAAGCCTAATAAGAGACATGGAAATAACTTTAGTTTGTTGCAGATTTAAGTGAAACGAATTTGATTGTGTGAATGGGTATTCTTGGTGTGTGTTCTACTATTCCATCAGTGTAAAAGAGGTTTAACAGCAAATTAAAACAAAGTACAAAAGGGTTGCTAAAACTTTTTAACACAACCAGCGAATAAGTACCCTGCACTTATGTGCAATTTGCAGGCAGCAATTTAGGTTTTTGCAAGAAACAATAAAACAAGTACACTGGAAATATCCTGTGCTTTCTGGGGCACGGGTTGTGTTATGGTGTAACTAAAAAATGTTGCACAAAAAATTGCACTTAATTACAGGGTACTTGTAGTCTAACAATGTAATTATTTTATTATTTCCTGCAAAAACCTGACTTGGTACAAAACATTACATGTAATTAAAGCCTACTTGTGCCTTAGTTGTGGGTGCTACATTGTAATTGTTTCATTGTTTCGCTGGTGACTCCATAATATGGTTTGCATTCCAGAAAGTACAGGGTACTTACAGTGTACTTCTTTCATTATTTCCTGCAAAAACCTGACTTGACACAAAATGCACGTACAATATGGTGCAAGTACAGCGTACTTGCACCATATTTGTAGTTTGTGTTATAAAGTGTTGCCAGAACATTTATACCTTTTTTTTGTATTGCTAAATTAATACATGCACATTCCAGTGACAATAAAGGGCTCAGTGGTTTTAGTAAGGTACAGCATAACAACTTACATTTATGAAAAAAAAAGCCTCGCAAAGGCTCTATAAAGCACCCCAAAACATGCTGCAAATCAATTAAAAAAAATAAATAAACGAATGAGAAACCAAGACCAGATTGTGTTCAGTGTAGGTTGATCACTGTGACTTGAAATTGCAAATAATTCTGGTTTAAGGTATGTTATGCTTGGCCTTCATACTTTTCATACTCTTGAGCCCACACTCATCTTTGCTATAAAATCTATACTTTCAAATCCTAACCAAAAGTATATATAGTTCAAAGAACTCACGATTTGTAGTTGATGACTGTGTTGATTGCGTCTCTAAGACCTTCAGACGTCATGAAGTTCAAGTTGAGAATAACTGCAGCTCCTTTTTCTTTCATATGGACCATGTTGTCTGGCTGGTCAGCAAGCATGGGGATGCCCACAATGGGAACGCCGTGGTAGATGGCTTCATAAATCCCATTTGTACCTCCATGGGTGATGAAAGCTCTAGCTTTAGGGTGACCTAAGACATGTCAAATAACCATGAAACATCTGGAGTAGGATTTTCACACTTGGACAGCAAAAAGGTTTCACTAAACCTGGACAAGTACTTAGCTTTAGTTTTAGGGTGACCTAAGACATGCCAAATAACCATTAAACAAACTATTAAACATTTAGTTACTTATTACACACTTGGACTACTTGGGAATGGCAATATATGTGAAGAAGTGATTTAAGCTGAAATTTAACTTGCATGTCCAGACATCTGTTAAAGTGGAACAGCTTTGAGAAAATGAACTAAACAAAGTAGGTTAGCGCAGCGTGCAACATGTAATCATGATTTCATCTGTGAGAAAATCCTATTTCATTCAGTTCTCCTTGTTTTTAATATAACAAATGCTCACAGCCTCCAATAAAACATTTAGTGTTGAATGTGGCAAAATAAGCTCCAGGCTTTTAAAAAGTTTTGTAGAAAAAATTATGTTCAGTGTGCAGTGAAAATTTGTCATCTTTGTGGAATCTGTTTTCACTAAGATAAGTTTTGATGGAATCAATGTTTCTATACTGCCCATCATCTATTGATCCGTTATTCATCTGTAATTGGTACCCACATTACTTACCCAGGAGGTCATTCTGAGGGATCCAGTCATATATTTTAGTGTTGCCACCCAAAGTTTCTGGCTTTTCTCCTCTATATCTCCACAGCACCTATAAACAGTAAGACATTTGCTAACATGATTTGGGGGGGGGGGTTTGTATGCTAGTTTTATACTGTAATGTAATTTTTCAACACTTGAAGGGTAGGGGACATCTCAAGACTTGTCATTAGAAATCATCAGACAAACAACAGACAAACAGACAAAATCTGACTTTTCGCAGGAAAAACTGAGTGATGTAAAATTTGAGATGGCTGATTCTCACAGAGAACATGCAGCCTAAAATGTCCACAATCTGTAATGTCATTTTAAAAAAATGGTAGTTATGGTAGTCCTAGTAGTCTAGGGTGACCATATTTTGATTTCCAAAAAAGAGGACACTTGTCCTTAAAGAAAACTTGACATATGCTTTGCACAAGTTGATTACAGTTGGCACAAACATTATCCTCTGACCTTTTGTGGGATCTGAGCGAGGCCTGAGGCTATCATGTTTGCCTTCTCCTTGGTGACGTTGTTGATCATGGATCCTAAAGTGAAGATCACAATGCCATCATCTCCAGAACTCTGCACAAATTCCTCCAGATCCTGTAACAAGTCAAATATTATCCCACCACCAGCCAATCAGCTGTTTTCTCATTTTTGTTCAACATTTTGATGGCTTCACTGCTCCTGGCAGGAATATTCTGTGATGTAATGATTAATCATATGGTAATAATTGAGTGTCCTTACCTCTGGTAAAGGTTTAGCAGGTCTGCAGTGGATCCCACCAACATATTTGAAGTTGGGGAGGAAAGGACGAGGGAATTCAAAATCCCAGTAGGTTCGGATTAACCAGATGTCTGCTTTACTCATCAACTCACAGGCACTGGTGGGAGTTCCTGTTGCAATGCATAAGTAAAGGACATTAACATATCACCAATAGTTCATACAAGGCATATTTTCTTAATCAGATCTGATCGGATATTAAAAAACTGCGTTTAAATTTTTAGCAAGTTTTAAATAGTTTTATAAATCAGTGCTTTACGCCTATTTGCTCACCTTTGACATCAGAGTAATATCTGTCTAATACGTTCCAAAAAGTGTGATTAATCACGATGTCTTGGAGAGCGTAGAAGAGAAAGTTCCACACTCTCTCTGAGAAGTCCATCTTATCTGTGAGTTTGCTCATGGCACCGGGAACAAAGGATGGTGGAGCAGGCATCTGACCACAATGCCTCTCCCAGTTATTAGCTACAGAGAAGCGCAAGGAGAAGACGAGTGGGATCCCCAAAATATCTGCTACCAAGTCACTGCCAGGGTAGATGGGGTCAGCCAAGAGAAGGTCATAATTTCCTTCTTTTAATTTCTTCATGACGGCTTCTGATTTCACCACACCGTCCAAATACTGGATAGAAAACTGCAGGTCAGTTTTCATCATGTCAATGAATCTGATGTAGAGCTCCAAGTAGTTCATATAATCAATCTCGTATATGGAGAATCGGAAGAACTCTTCTAGGAACTCTTCCATAGCCTCCAATGAGAAAGAGGCGTTGAAGGGCTCATAGTGAAAGCAGGAAGGTTCATTGGTGTTTATGTACAATGACGAGCTCGGGACCAGTACAGTCACCTGGTGTCCTCTGTCAACCAGCGTCTCCAGAACAGGCTTCATGTTTATCTAGTGGCTGCCTTCAGTGTACCACACCAAAATGTTCCCTCCGTTTGCACTCCATGTCGCACAAAGTACCATCAGAATGCAGGCAGAGAGACGCAGCTCCATGGTGTATGAGTGTCAGCAGGAAAACCAGCTGTGGTCTGATCCTTTGTAGAAGTATCACAGGAAAGATAACTATTAACTCAAAGTTAAACTCTAACTTCCTTCTGTACAGTATTGCTCATTTCACAATGGGTTAAAGGTTAATGGGAATAAAGTTGACAGTACTGAAAAAAGCAGGACTGAACCGGTATGAGAAATCCACTAAGAAATTAGTAAAAATGTCAGAGCTCGATTTTGTTGTTAGTCGGGTAGAGACGGAGTGAAGTAATGCAAAACAATGGTCATTTCAACTGTATAGGCTTGGACACTGTTGCATAATCTGAGGAAGTTGTGGGTGCCTTTGCAACTGTTTCCATGCATGCCACTGAAACACAAAGGAGTCAGGTTTGTTAGGATTCAAACAAGCTGTAACCCCATTGATGATTTGACTCTGCCAGTGTTGAGGTTCAAGGTTAAGCCAATATTTACAAGATGATGGAGAGTTATCATTCAAGACATATCTGGTAAAATAAAGGAATTGATAAAAAGTTTTTTTTACAGTCTGTGTGATGATCTCTCCAGATTTTTTTGAGGAGGATGTGAAGGATGAAGTTGAAGTGCCCTGAGGCAACTGCTGTTGTAATTTGGCACTATTTAAATAAAACTGAATTCAACTGAACTCACTTTAATAAGAGAGGTCCAAAAGATCCTGTTGAGTTTCATGAGTCCTGCCTCCATTCTAACTGGATACAGCCTTAAAACAAACTTGTGTTTAATCAAATTTACCTTTCAGCTTCTTTTTTATATTTATTAATACACAGCCATTTTCACATCTGTCAGTTACATTCCTCACTAAACTTTGATACACAAGAAAAAGATATGAAACCACCTGGATATTTGAAACCACAAGCATGCACGTTTGTCACATCTGAAGACGGCACTCTGAGTGCTTGTCAACGAAATTCCACCCCTGACCTCACCTTTTATATAAGGTGATAAGATACAAGATACAACATGCCAAACACAATTACCTGACTGAGAGCAACAGATATGATATATGAAACGGCATCATGCTCCTGTGGTCTTGTCCTGCAGAGTCGGAATTAATTGATTATGAATCATTTCTGGGCAGAAGCGTAAAAATATACAGTAATGTTTGAGACAAAAGTGATTTGGCAAGAACAAAAGTAATCTCACTCTATTTCTCTCAGTCTTAACAAATTTCAATTTAACAATCTTAACTGTACTATTTGTAATGTCCCTAACCAAAGTTTGCCTACAACTTTGACCACCACATGGCAACTGGAAAAAGTCTTGATGTAGCTACTCGCACCTTTCTTGAAGTAGTAAAAAATATTAAAGGATTTGCAACTAAGCAAATCAAATAGCTTAATCATATTTTTATCATAAATCTCTCAAAAACATTTTAAAACATGTTTGGACTGTTATTAACACTTACATATTCATAGATATCAGCCTCTTCTATCAGTCTACAAGAATATTGTTAATCATTGATTCATTTTACTCTTGAGGAGCTATCGTGTTTGGGTTTTTTGTTTTTTCATAGGAAATGAGCATGGTGTCTTTCTGGGAGACTCTAGTAGTGATGAGGGCCTTCTTCAAGGTTTTCATTCATTGCATGCTGTCCCATTGACTAAAAGACTGGTACTTCCTCTGCCTCTCCATTGTATTTCCTACATCTTCCAGGGCAGAGTTAATGCTGTATCTACTACAAGGTGTGAAAGTACTGCTGGCTCTATTTCACATTAAATTGACACATCTATTGCATAAATGCTTTGGACAGTAAAATGTAGGTTGCTTTTTTTGTAACCAGTAAGAAAAGCTTCAGATATCTTCCTGTTTACTACAGCTGCTCCACAGGATGGTGATGGATACATCAGTGGTTAAAAGCTAACCCTCAACAAGCTCACAGCTGAACACATCATAATGATCCATTCAAGAGAGTTATGGGTCACCACCATGCAAATGTTTTATTTGTTATTACAAAATCCTTACAGAGTATCATCTCATTGTTGAGTTAATTTGATCCACATAAAGATAAATCATTATCATACAGTGAAATCTGACTTTAAATTCCACAGAATCATGATCCAGATATCAGATTTATTGATGAAGATGTTGATTGTCACAGTTCCTAGATTGAATTGATTAATAAAAAAATAAAAATTAAAAAAAAGGGAAAAGAAGGAAAAGAGTAAATAAAATATATGCATAAATAATGAAATGTTTTTTAGGAAAATATTTCTGTATGCATTAAAAAACAAAAGCAAGTTTGAATATACTGAATTCAATCTGATGTTAGTGTTTTTTCCAAACAAACAAACAAAACAAAACAAAAAAACCCCTAAAAAAAACCCCAAAACAAAAAACAGCCAATCAGTATTTGCTTTTTAATATCAGATCAACTTCAGGTTCTGTTACGCAAATTAGTGCATCTGTTAAAGTCATTAGTGGTGGTGCATAAAGGAGAAGATGAAGGGAAATTCAACATATATGAAAGAAAGTTTCATGCTGGTAACACATATTGCCCCAGTCCAACATTCACAGCACCGTTTCAGTTTAGTTGTTATTCAGCTTTCCGTTTGGTCTTTCCCTTCGTGACACAGCACCTGTGCAAACAGAAACTGCAGGTCTTGATGAAGATGAATATGATGAGTAGAACTATGGTGAAGAAGAAGCCCAGGACATCAAGGCTGAGATACTGGTACCAGGTGAGTTCATGTGCCTGGACCCTCAGGTGCTTGGCCCCTTTGTTTCTCAGTGTGAACTCGATCCAGAATACTGCCTCTTCCAGAGCATTCATGGGTCTGTCGTGGTGGATGCTGGACAGCCGCATAACATTTTCTTTGTACCTGTGAATGTGCATATAGGTTTTTAAAAAAAAATAAATAAATAAAAAAATAAAAAATTAACCTTTGAATTGTTATACTTTGATATTTTTTTTTTTGCCACACAATAAAGGGATGTATTTCAAAACTCTAAAACTGATAACGCCTCAAGTTAAAATTGACATCTAGAGATATTTCAATCATTTTGTGGCCTTTGAAGCTTTTGTGGTACTTCAACTATCAAGCCCATTAGACCCTTGTTCCTTCATGACCTGCTATTATGCTATGTTCATCATTTGGACTTTACTATAAGTCACGCCCCCAAAAAACATTCAATCATGAACTGTATAAAGAAGATGGATATAAAACAAGCTTTGAGACAACTGAGACCACACGACTTCACATTAGAGATGTAAAACTGGATCCATTAATGTTCTACAACCTAATAAATAACAATTGGAAATCACTTCATCAAAATTAAATTGTTTGAACAGATACTTGTCTTGGAAGTTCAAGCTTCTACTATGCCATCAGAGTAAAAGAGGCTTAACAGCAAATTAAAACAAAGTACAAAAACATTTATACATTTTTTGCCTTGACAAATTAATACATGGACATTTAAATACATTTAAAAATAAAAAAATAATAATTTTAAAAATTGGCCAAACTAAGACTAGATGGTGCTCAGTGTATGTAATTTCCAGCCAGTGGATTCTCCCCTCGCTGGAAATTCCAAATAATTCAAATTTAAGGTATGTTATTATTGGCCTTCATGCTTTTCATACTCTTGAGCCCACATTCGTCTTTGGTACAAAATCTATGCTTTCGGTACTTAATCCAAAGTACAGATAGTTCCAAGAACTCACGATTTGTCATTGATGACTGTGTTGATTGCGTCTCTAAGATCTTCAGACGTCATGAAATTCACGTTGAAAATAACTGCAGCACCTTTAGCCTTCATATGGACCATGTTGTCTGGCTGGTCACCAAACACGGGGATGCCCACCATGGGAACGCCGTGGTAGATGGCTTCATAAATCCCATTTGTACCTCCGTGGGTGATGAAAGCTCTAGCTTTAGGGTGACCTAAGACATGTCAAATAACCATGAAAGATCTGGAGTAAGTTTTTCAAACTTGGACAGCAAAAAGGTTTCAATAAACCTGAACAACTAATTTGAGCTGATTTGAGTATTTTTGTTAAATTCTTAGTTGGCAGTGTTACTGTGAACTTTACCGTCTCTGTGACATCTGATTTCATTAGGATTATTTCTCATGGAATAAAAGAGCAGACGTAGAAAGAAATAACTGTGATTGGTACCAACTTTACTTACCCAGGAGGTCATTCTGAGGAATCCAATCATATATTTGAGTGTTGGCACCCAAGGTTTCTGGCTTTTCTCCTCTGTATCTCCACAGCACCTTTAAATAGAAAGTTCACATGGTAATATACTTATTTATTGTAGTACATATATCACATTAGTTTAATGTTGGCGTTTTATTTTAGAATACACTGCTCAAAAAAAAGTTAAAGAAGCAATTTTTAAATCAGGAAAGCATGAAGTTAGCAGATCAGTGTAAGTTTAGTTAAGTAGCTGTGGGAGTTGTTAATCAGTTAAAGGTTGTGCAGGTAGTACTTTATATGTCACATTGAAAGAAGGTTTGCTGTCTCCCAGCACAGTGTCATGAGCATGGAGGAGTTTCTAGTTACATGATAGTTTGGGGGGGTGTATTCATGGAGCGATGCATAGACCTACAGACTAGGCAACAGTATTTTTACTGCATTTAGGAATGTGGATAAAATCCTTGGACCTATTTTCAGACTCTAAAGTTTTTCAAACTTGGACAGCAAAAAGGTTTCAATAAACCTGAACAACTAATTTGAGCTGATTTGAGTATTTTTGTAAAATTCTTAGTTGGCAGTGTTACTGTGAACTTTACCGTCTCTGTGGCATCTGATTTCATTAGGATTATTTCTCATGGAATAAAAGAGCAGACGTAGAAAGAAATAACTGTGATTGGTACCAACTTTACTTACCCAGGAGGTCATTCTGAGGAATCCAATCATATATTTGAGTGTTGGCACCCAAAGTTTCTGGCTTTTCTCCTCTGTATCTCCACAGCACCTTTAAATAGAAAGTCCACATGGTGTTTTTTCATTACATCTTATTATACTTATTTATTGTAGTACATATATCACATTAGTTTAATGTTGGCGTTTTATTTTAGAATACACTGCTCAAAAAAAAAGTTAAAGGAGCAATTTTTAAATCAGGAAAGCATGAAGTTAACTAAACTTACACTGATCTGCTAAGTAGCTGTGGGAGTTGTTAATCAGTTAAAGGTTGTGCAGGTAGTACTTCATATGTCACATTGAAAGAAGGTTTGCTGTCTCCCAGCACAGTGTCATGAGCATGGAGGAGTTTCTAGTTACATGATAGTTTGGGGGGGTATATCCATGGAGCGATGCATAGACCTACAGACTATTAGACTAGATTTTGATGGCTTCACTGCTCCTGGCAGGAATATTCTGTGATGTAATGATTAATTAGATGGTAATAGTTGAGTGTCCTTACCTCTGGTAAAGGTTTAGCAGGTCTGCAGTGGATCCCACCAACATATTTGAAGTTGGGGGGGAAAGGACGAGGGAATTCAAAATCCCAGTAGGTTCGGATTAACCAGATGTCTGCCTTACTCATCAACTCACAGGCACTGGTGGGAGTTCCTGTTGCAATGCATGAACAATAGACATCAACATATCACCAATAGTTCATGCACCCATTTAACAGGTCAATCAGAATGCTCTATCCAGTTGGCCTGCACTAACTACTGGAATACTATTACTCTATAGCAAAACCAAGTCAAATCTCCCTGTCCGCACCTGTTGAAAAACTGCTTCTAAATCCAAAACCGTAACTCCTATCAAAAAGACCCTTTGAACCGTGAGGACATGTCTACACAACAGTGTGTTTTTATGTTCCTGGTGTCAAAAATGGGTTCACAGGAGCAATTTAAAAAGTGGGGTCATTCCTGCTGTTGATACAAATTTCTGACAGACTGATTAATTTCTTACTTTGGACAGAAAAGCCCACAAATAGTAACTGAAAGTCGCTGCAGTAAAGGCCTGGCAGAGCATTAAAAAGGAGGTAACCCACTATCTTGTGATTTTCTTGACTTCAAGCTGTCATTGCCAGCAAATGGTTTTCAAACAGGTATTAGAAATTAACATTTTATTTTCATTTTTATTCAATGTAATTTGTCCAATTACTTTTGAACCCATGAAATGATGGGATTGTGTGTTTTCTTTTTTTTTCTTTTTTAATGCTTTAGTTCCACACATTTTCATGCAATGTATTTGCATTAAAGCTGAAAGTCTGCACTACAATGGCATCCGAGTTATATCATTTCAAATTACAAAAGCCAAATTAGAAAAAAGATGTCTCTGTCCAAATATTAATAGACCTAACTGTATATTGAAGCGTGAGGTTAACTTGTCATTAGAAATCATCAGCTGTTGACAAAGTCAGATTTTTCACACTCTGTATTAGGAAGAACAAACATAAATGTCTGTGAAGGTTCTCAGTCATCCAGGTCATCGTAGTCAAAGGAGCTTGCAAAGAAAAGCGTCTGGACTTCTTTAAGTTACTTGAAGACGTTTCACCTCTCATCCGAGAAGCTTCTTCAGTTCTAAGGTCAAATGGTGGAGAGTCCCAGATATAACCCTAGTGGGAGTGTCCCCCCACAGAGGGACAAAAGGACCCCCTGATGATCCTCTAATCGCCTGAGCCAAGGTGTGGAACTGGGTGTGGGTCCCAATCAGCCAGAGTTTCGGGTGAGTTCATTGTGAAACCTGGCCCCACCTTATCATGCGAATTCCTGAGGTCAGATGGCCCAGGGTGTGAGTGGGCGTTAAGGCGTCTGGGAAGGGATCTCAAAACTGGATTATAGATGGCAGAGAGTTGGTGTCGTAAACCACCGCCTCTGTTCAAAGATGGTCGCTCACAGTGGACATAGATGGCTTCTTTCACTCCTCTTTCAAACCATCTGTCCTCTCTGTCCAAAATGTGAACATTGGCATCCTCGAAAGAGTGTCCTTTATCCTTAAGATGCAGATGGACAGCTGAATCTTGTCCTGTGGAGGTCGCTCTTCTGTGTTGTGCCATGCGCTTGTGAAGTGGCTGTTTGGTCTCTCCAATGTAGAGGTCTGGGCATTCCTCGCTGCACTGTACGGCATACACCACATTGTTAAGTCTGTGTTTTGGCGTTTTGTCTTTCGGGTGAACCAGTTTTTGTCCGAGTGTGTTGCTGGGTCTGAAGTACACCGGGATGTCATGCTTGGAGAAAACCCTCCTGAGTTTCTCTGATACACCGGCTACATAGGGGATGACAATGTTGTTGCGCCTGTCCTTCTTATCCTCCCTCGCTGGTGTCTGATCTTCTTTTCTGTGCCTCTTTGCTGACTTTAAAAACGCCCATCCCCTGGGTAAAGGCGGTGATAAGTAAGGCGGTCAATGATTTTGTCCTTTTCCAAGTCTTGAAGGCAAGCTATAACTTAAAGTTATAGCTATAACTTTAAGTTATAGCTTGCCTTCAAGACTTGGAAAAGGACAAAATCATTGACCGGTCAAAATCATTGACCGCCTTACTTATCACCGCCTTTACCCAGGGGATGCCATACCCTGCATTTACGGATCCTGCCATACCCTGCATCTTATCTGTGAGTTTGCTCATGGCACCGGGAACAAAGGATGGTGGAGCAGGCATCTGACCACAATGCCTCTCCCAGTTATTAGCTAAGGAGAAGCGCAAGGAGAAGACGAGTGGGATCCCCAAAACATCTGCTACCAAGTCACTGCCAGCATTGACGGGGTTCGCCAAGAGAAGGTCGTAATTTCCCTCTTTCAACTTCTTCATGACGACTTCTGATTTCACCACACCGTCCAAATACTGGATACTGTACTGAAGGTTTGTCTTTGCAATGTTAATGTATCTGATGTAGATCTCCCAGTAGTTCATATAATCAATCTCGTATATGGAGAATTGGAGGAACTCTTCTAGAAGCTTCTTATAAGCCTCCAATGAGAAAGAGACATTGAAGGGCTCATAGTGAAAGCGGGCGGGTTCATTAGTGTTCATGTATACTGATGAGCTTGGGACCAGTACAGTTACCTGGTGTCCTCTATCAACCAGCGTCTCCAGAACAGGCTTCATGTTTATCCAGTGACTGCCATCGGCGTACCACACCAAAATATTGCCCCCGTTTGCACTCCATGTCGCACAAAGTACCAGCAGGATGCAGGCAGAGAGACGCAGCTCCATGGTGTCTGAATGTCAGCAGGATCATCAGCTGTGGTCTGATCCTTTGGTGAAAGTATATTAGGAAAGATAATTCTTAACTCAGTTAAGCTGAACATTTACTCAATTCTGTCCGTGATTGCACAGAAATAAGTTAAAACAGTTAATAGGTAACAATGGTAAAGTTGACTATACTGAAGGAATGACTGATTTCTAACCTGTACCAGTACCTTGGGGTGGCTGCAGATGACCCAGGTATTATTAATTAAGTATATACTAAGTATATTTCATGACACATGTAAAACACAACAGGATCGTTGGTGCGTTTATCCTCTTTCAGATCCTTATTTTGATTGCAAGAGCTTCTAGAAATAATGGTTGCATGACTAACTACACTGGTTTTTGGTACAAAGTTATGAAACAGGATGTACTGCCGGTGTTGTAGATTAACTGGCATGTGTGGTAGACTTGACAAACCAGCAAATAAACACTAAATAACACTAATAACTAAATCTGTGACATTTGTGAGGTTACTATGGGCTCAAATTGTGGTCACAAATATTTTGTACTTGTAAATCAAATGCGTAGCTGTGAACTGAGTTTTGTAACCTTGTAAACCCAAATATCTGGAATTTTTTATATTTGTGCATCTATAGATGAGAATTTTTGTTTGTAAAAAATATTTACACAAGTTACAAAATGTTTTTGTTAAGTTCTGGATACAGATACAAAGCCAAAGACTACATGTAAAACTGCTGTCAAGTTTTGAATTATGAATAGTCTTAACCTAAGTTAAGACTATTCATAATTTAATTTCATCACACAACCATGAGACTTTTAAATGAAATTATTAGATTTAATACAATTTTCATTTGATTTGTTTTCTGAAGATCATATATCTAAAAGAGATGCGGGTCATCTTTATTGACTGATTTGGGGCAACATAAGAACAAATGGCAAAGTGCAGGGATGTAACAAGGTGAGCAAAAAGATTAATGTTAAGCACAGTTGTTTTGTACAGAGCTCTGGTTAGTAGGAACTGTCCAGCCACTGGAAAATGGACATGCTCAACTGTTGCCCATCCTAAATAGCAGGAGATTACATCCTGTGGTGTTTTTTTTTTAATGCAAGGTAGGTAAAATGCTCATGGTGTATTGTACTTGAATAAACAGATTCTAGATCCAGAGATGCAGACTGGAAGGGGAGAGAGAGAACATGGAGCACGAGGGAGAGAGGCAGACATGAAGGGCAGGGAAAACAAGATGGAATAAGACACAAGGGGAAACAAGAACTCACGCTACAATATAAACATAGACACACAGAGGGAGACTCAGGGGCAAAGACACAAGGGGAATTCTAATAACCAAAAGCTAAACCGAAAAACCTAGGCATTATAGAATAAACACAGTGGACCTAAAAAACAAATACTAATACCAAATGACAAAAATACAAGAGAACTCAAAACACTGGGTCGAAAGGACACAGCACCATGACAGTAGCACTTTAAATGGGTTACTTCAACATGACATGCCACTTTGATGCACCAACGGAAAAATGATACTTCAGGTAACCCACATGCCTTTGGACATAAAAGACACATGAAAACATTGAGTGATCCACAGATAAGACTTTTGCACAGAAATTTGCAGTAACTGCACATTAAAACGTGTTTAGTTGCTTCACTCAACAGCCCGACTTTAAATGAATGATTCTGACAATCTAAATTTTCTTTCTTATTGAATGCACCTGCTGTGGAAAGTCGTACAAGGACTGTGCATGGACTTCCCCTGTACAGAAGGCAACTACAAATGTTACCCAGGCTTAATACACAGAAAAAAGTATCCCTGTTGTCTTTGCTTAATGATTGGTTTAAGTGTTGACAATCCAAATTGCTGGCATTGCATCTTTCAACGTGTTTGTGGGTAGATCTGAATGCACCAGGTTTAAGTGCAGCCACTCAGCCGCTACTCAAGGTGGTCATAGAACCAGGTGCAGATGGTCACTAGTTAATCTGGTAGTAGGCTATGGCACTTGGCCACAGGTGGCAGTAGTGGACTAAACTCCATTTGAGACTGCCCCAGCTGCTATGTGATACGTCAGTAGATCGGCTACAAATTGAAGATCATATGCAAGTTTTGGAAATTAAACTATAAATATTCTTAACTTGGCTTTAAAACTAAAAATCTCTAAATCTCTAACCTCAAAACTAAAAAGAAAAAGGAAACAAACACTTGGCAAACCACCCGACAAATAAATACATAAACCCCTTTCTTTGACCGTCACCAGTTAATTTACAATGCCAATTAACCTAGAACACCGGCCCTATTTCAACTTCAGCTGACAGTATCTCACAAAAGTGAGTACACCCCTCACATTTTGGTAAATATTTTGTTTTATATTTTTTAATGGAACAACACTGAAGATATGACACTTTGATACAATGCAAAGTAGTCAGTGTACAGCTTGTTCAACAGTGTAGATTTGCTGTCACCTTTATATAACTCAACACACAGCCATTACTGCCTACACCCATGGCAACAAAAGTGAGTACACCCCAAATTGTGCCCAATTAGCTATTTTCCTTTCCAGGTTTCATGTGACCTGCTAGTGTTACAATGTCTCAGGTGCAAATGGTGAACATGTGTGTTGAATTTGGTGTTATTGCTCTCACACTCTCTCATACTGGTCACTGGAAGTCTAACATGGCCAGTGTTGGGACTAACGCGTTATTAAGTAACGCATTACAGTAACTACGTTACTATTATGGTAACGAGCACGGTAACTAGTTATTATGCCAAAACCAGGAACGCGTTAGTCGTTACTAGGATTTAGATAGGGTCGTTACTCGTTACTTCGTGTGGTGGCTATCGCGGAGCTTCCACAGATTCTGTAACATTAGCAAGTGGTGGAGGCCAGCAGGTGGATGAGGGAAAGGGGACGTAGAAGGAAAAGAGACCCGAGGCGGCCGCCGGTCCAAGTGTGAACTGAACTTCAGGTAAGAAGTTATGACCTGCAGTCTATCTGGGTCAGATATAAACCAAGTTTAGGTGGAGTTTATTTTCGTTGTGCTGAGTACTGCGTACTAGCTAGCATGACGGAGTTTCTATACAGCTGGGTGGGTGCTATGAAGTTAATGATGTTGAACTTTATTTTGTTCATAAGTTATTAGAGTTGCCAATCGTCCCGTCTGGTATTCAGAGAAAATATTACGCGTTTCTTATTGAGGTGAAAAGGAACAGTTTGTCCCGTAATTCAGCTACAATGAAAAGGGCACAAAGCTGCAGTTATTCTGTGTCTTTGCTGCACAGCTGCCTCTTCTTCTTTCATTCTCCCCCCTCCCTCTCCCGTTTCTACTTCAATCATGAAAACTGATCAATGATCAGCTGATCGGCTCTCTTGTTTGTTTATCGCCCACTTTGCGCCAGAAAGAGGAAACCAGCGGATGTCACGCTAAACAACAGCAGCACGTTTAAGCTTGATCAGCTGTTGTTAGAATTTATTTAATATTAATTTCTAGTATCAGCTGATGTTTGCTGGAGCCACAGCTGTTAAGCTGCTGGTCATGATGTCGGTTTGTATATCTGGTGAGAGGGAAACATGAAGATGAAACCAGGAGATGTCCTTACTGAATCATCAGAGCTGAGCAGGTGATGGAGAAACAGGTTTACCTTTTAGGTGACATGAATGAGTTGAAGGGAAGTTATGAACTGTTTCTGAGAGACAGATAACCCCAGGATCCTTTTTTAGGTAGCTGACAGCTGGTAATTGTGCAGGTGCGGATCTAGCAAAGTTTTGCCAGGGGGGCCAGGTAGGGCATTAACAGGGAAAGGTGGGCAAGAAATACTTTTCTTTCTTATTCTAATTTAAAATGTCTAGCTTTTAAAAAATAATTATCTGAATCTTGCGAACAAACGATTCATAGATTGATGCAAATATACCATCAAAACAGTGTACATCACTGTCACAACAGTGTTTGTTTTCATTCAAAGGCTTTATGATTTTTCCTATAATGGTGGGCCAGTCTCTAGTCAAAATGCCCGAGCCGATTTTTTGTCCCAGTCCAGCCCTGTATGCAGCTCATCTGCAGTCTGGTGTTACCTACATCTTCCTATTCAGAAGGCAGAATTTCCGAGTTCTGAGTACAATCAAAGCACCACGACTGCAGTTTTTGTGTTGGATGTAAAAGGCGCACATGATGCTGTGACGTAGGCTAGAATCATGGCAGCAGTCAATGATGGTCCGGGTGTGGGATTTCTCTCGTGGAAATATGCACATTATCTTTTCCTTTCTATTGGTAGGTGGCACAGTGCACTTGTGGCAAGTAAGCAAGCTAGAAGACTGGCAAAGTTGTGGAAGCAACACATTAACAAGAGAATTCTGAGTAAAACCAAAGTTACTTCCCCTAGTAACTAGTTACTTTGAAAGTAACGAGTAACTTGAAGTAACTGAGTTACTTTTGATAGAAGTAACTAGTAATGTAACTAAGTTACTATTTTAAAGTAACTTACCCAACACTGAACATGGCACAACATGGCAAAGACTTCTCTGAGGATCTGAAAATCTGGATCTGTTACTCTACATAAAGATGGCCTAGACTATAAGAATATTTCCAACACCCTGAAACTGAGCAGCAGCACAGTGGTCAAGACCATAAGGCAGTTTAAGAGTACAGGTTCCACCCAGAACAAACCTCACCGTGGTTAACCAAAGTTGAGTGCACGTGCTCAGCATCAAATCTAGAGGTTGCCTTTTGAAAATAGCTGTATGAGTGCTGCCAGCATTGCTGTAGAGGTTGAAGGCATGGAGGGTCAGCCTGTCAGTGTTCAGACCATATGCCACACACTGCATCAAATGGTCATTGTCCCAGAAGGAAGCCTCTTCTAAAAATAATGCACGACAAAGCCCGCAAACAGTTTGCTGAAGAAAAGCAGGCTAAGAGCATGGATTACCTGTGATCTGATGAAACCAAGACAAACTTATTTGGTTCAGATGGTGTCAGGGGTGTGTGGCAGAAACCAGGTGAGGAGTACAAAGACAGTGTGGCTTGCCTCCAGTCAAGCATGGTGGTGGGATGCCATTGTTTGTGTCAGGGTCCCTGTGCCTACCCGGTCGGCTCAGTATGGCTACATATGTTTATATTCTTTTTTGTTCCTGCTCTCTCCCTTCCCCTCTTTCCCTCCTCCCTCTGCCTGGGCGGAGCTCACCTGTGGGCTCCTGCCCTTGGCCCACGCACCTGGTCGCAATCACGCACCTGTGGCTCATCACGAGTGTTCCAGCTCCTTTATAAGATGGCAGCTCTGTGTTTCTCATCGCTGGACCATTGCCGACCCTCGTCAGTGTAACTCCAGCTCAGTTAACTCTAGAGTGTTTTCACAGCGATCTTCCTTTGTAATCCCTTCGTGTCTCTGTGTACAGATTCCCTGGACCAACCCCTGTGTTACCTGAGTGATGATAAAGGATGATAAAGGATTCAGAAAGTTTATTCATGCAGGCCCATATGACAGAGAATGTGCATCTTCTTTTTGTTTTCATATTTTAATTTATATTTAATTGTGTTGTGGTTTGCAGTGTTTTGTGTTGTTTCACTTTAAAATTGTTTCAAATAAAAAGCTGAAAATTTAAATAGTTAAAAGTTAAAATGTAAATAGTTGGTTTTTGTATTATATGATTTATTTATTACATTTTATGTGGAGTGAATAAATAAAAGTATATTTATGGTGGCCCCTTGAGACAAAGAACGTACAAACTCCAAAACACGTAAAAAAATCCATAGCATGTACAAACTCCGAAGACATCTCTGCATTGAATCATATCTGTTATTAACCTCTGTCTCTCTTCCACAGCATGTCTTTTATCCTGTCTTCCTTCTCTCATGCCAACCGGTTGCAGCAGATGGCCCCGCCCCTCCCTGAGCCTGGTTCTGCCCGAGGTTTCTTCTTGTTAAAAGGGAGTTTTTCCTTCCCACTGTCGCCAAAGTGCTTGCTCATAGGGGGTCTTATGATTGTTGGTTTTTTCTCTGTATCTATGAAGCGCCTTGAGGTGACTTTTGTTGTGATTTGGCGCTATATAAATAAAATTGAATTGAATTGAAGCACATACAAACCCCAAAGCACGTAAAAACCCTAAAACACGTAAAAACCCCAAAACACGTACAAACTCCGAAGCACATACAAAACACAACAGAAGTGCTCCAGGATGCTAGGGGCAGTGTTGAGTGTTTGTTACCTAGTGGCTACACAAGCCAGGAAGTACCAACAACCGGATTTGGTGTGGTAGTAACAGGTAAATTAACTTTTTTTTTTTTTTTTAATTACTTGAATATATATGAGTGTTTGTGTATAAACACACAAACAATACACACATGCTTTCAATTGTGTAATTTAAGTGATCTAGGTAGCTCTGTTTTGGAAATTCAGTTAACTCTAGAAATGTGTTTTGGAGTTTGTACGTGCTTGGTCTCTAGGGGCCACCACATATATTTATATATAAACATATATAAATAAAACCACATTTTTTTACATTAGTAATTCCTTTTGTGCATAACTAAAGCAACAAAGCAACCTTAAGAGCTGGTTGAGAGCCGAAAGAGTCGGCTATTTTTAGTGAGCCGAACAGAAAGAGCAGGTTCTCTACAGAGAGCCGGAAATCCCATCACTAGTTTGCAAGGAAAGCGTTTTTTGCAGTGTTACATCACTCATACTTTGGAGTTATCCAGAGTGACAGTGGTCAACTCGAGTCTGCAAGTTGTATACGACCCCTCATTCATTCTTTGTGCACTACATAAACTATACCAACTCGCTCTGTTGTTACAGAAGTATAGCAGTAGTATGAAAATTGTTCTGTATAATGAGAATTTAGTCAACGCTAAGTTCAAGGTTTAGCCTGAACTTAGTGTTGGTTTTAGCCCATGATGAGGATGATGGAATGAAGCTAACAAGACCAGTGCAGCTCTACTTAGAGCCTGTGTGACGCCTTACTTGTCCAGATTTTCAGGTGTTAGTGAGGAAGGTGTGAAGGGTCACTATGGTTCTCTAAGAGATGTCCTTGTTGAACTTCATAAATGCTGACACCATTCTGATTGGACACTGCCTGGAAACAGACCTCTGTTTACTCAAGGTGATTTCTTGACTTCCCTTTCCACACATATTTTTGTTTATTTTTATTTTTTATTCCACATTTTACAGTTGCAGTCTAGGCTTTAATGTGCAAATGATTGATATAAAACCATCTGGATATCTTTTTTTTTTTTTAAACCAGAACCATGGAAGAATATATTATGTCACATCTGAAGATGTTGATATGCCAGGTACTGAACATACCATTTGAGATGTTTTTTGGGTTTTGTTTGCTACCCTGTTCTTTAAAATTTTGTTTTCTATTTATGAGATATTATTCAACAGGATCCACTGGGAAATATTGCTGGACCCTGCTGGACAGGCGGCATGGACTCCAAGTTGGTGAATGGAGTAACTCGAGATTGAGGCAATGTAGGAGTTTGAAATTGATACCCTAGGTGCAACTATTAAAAATGTGAATGTTTGACTCCCAGTGACCTTGACCTTGAGGTTAAGGTCAAACGTGAGATTTTCTAAAAATCTTGTAAATGCAATAATTCAAGAGGGAAGTCACCCAGGATTTTCAAATACATCCATAGGTGTATCTATTAAAAATGTTGGACAAATTTGAATCCTAGTGTCCTCAGCATTAAGGTCAGAGGTCAGCTGTTGTCAAAAAATCTCACCTTTACAAACTTCTGAGCTGTTCGATTAGATGAGATACTATACACTACCAGGTGTTCTACAACACCACTGGTTTTACAACACCACAATTTTTCTTTTTTTTTACTGAAAATTATGCAGTTTAATGTCTCATTGCACTCTGAAATGAAAGCATAGTACAAATAAGTCAAAAAAGAAATCATGGAATACATTTATAGGCCCAAATGTATTCTAAACTTTGGTCTCATCAAACTAGCCACCTTTGGCAGATATAACACTCCCGTTGCATTCTCCCTACAATAGAAATTGTGGTGATACATAAAGAATAAGATGGTGGGAAATCAGCGTACATGAGAGAAAGTCTCATGTAGGTAACATTAACATTTATGTTAATGAGTTCTGTATGTAAAAGTTCAATTTGGAGCCCATCTTCCATATTTGTATAAATGTTGACCACATGTAGTGCCAAGAGGACCCACAGTGGTGACTTTTCATGAGTAGTACTCAAGTAAAGGCATAGAATGAATTTTGTGTTTTCTTTTCTTAAAAAAGCAAAACTCAACAGCCAATCAGCATTCTGTTTTTAATGTGAGATTAACTTCAGGAACACCTCTGCAAATCATTACACCTGTCTTCAGTTAAAGTAATCAGTGGTGATGCATATCGAATAAGATGGTGGGAAACTCAACATACATGAAAGAAAGTCTCATGTAGGTAACAAATATTGCCCCGGCACAACACTCACAGCACCTTTTTCAGTTGTTATTCAGCCTTCCTTTTTGTCTTTCCTCTCCTGACACAGCACTTGTGCAAACAGAAACTGCAGGTCTTGATGAAGATGAATATGAGGAGTAGAACTATAGTGAAGAAGAAGCCCAGGACATCCAGGCTGTGATACTGGTACCAGGTGAGCTCATGGGCCTGGACCCTCAAGTGCTTGGCCCCTTTGTTTCTCAGTGTGAACTCGATCCAGAATACTGCCTCTTCCAAAGCACTCATGGGTCTGTCGTGGTGGATGCTGGACAGCCGCACAGCATTTTGTTTGTACCTGTGTACAAATTAGAATTTAAAAAAAAAAAAAGACTATTATCCTGTATTAATAAAAATTTACTTTAAGACCATAAAAACTCTAGAAAATTGTTTACACAGGTTATTGAAGTTCAGCTCAGCAAGGCTTTCTTGTGTTAGCTGGCTCCAAGAAAAATGGTTTAAGGTAGATTCTTCACGTTTCATACTCTGAGCCTGCTCCACTTTCTCCTTTTAAAGCCACTTTTCAGTGCCTAATTTAAAGTGCAGATAGTTCAGAGAACTCACGATTTGTCATTGATGACTGTGTTGACTGCATCTCTTAGATCCTCAGCTGTCATGAAGTTCAAATTAAGAATAACTGCAGTTCCTTTTTCCTTCATATGGACCATGTTGTCTGACTGGTTACCAAACATGGGTATGCCCACCATGGGAACTCCGTGGTAGATGGCTTCGTAAATCCCATTTGTGCCTCCGTGAGTGATGAAAGCTCTAGTTTTAGGGTGACCTAACAAAAAAGTGTAACATTGAAAGTTAGTTTTTCACATGTGGACAACAGGAGGATTTTAATTACCCAGAATAACTGCTTTGAGCTGAGATTGATTGGCAGATTTTATAACTTATATGCATTCAACTAAACTTTAGTGCAACATCTTGGAGAAAAAGAACTAACCAGAGTAGATTTGCACAGGGTGCAATATGTAATCAAGGTCACATCTGTTAGAAAAGTATAATTGATCAAATTTCCTTGTGTTAATAAACAGAATGTTCACAACCTGTATTTAATGTTGAATGCATGTTTAATTTATGTCATTGCAGATTTAAGAAAGTCTGTGTTTGGTACCAAGTTTACGTACCCAGGAGGTCATTCTGAGGGATCCAGTCATATATTCTAGTGTTGGCACTCAAGGTTTCTGGTTTTTATCCTCTGTACCTCCACACCACCTATAAAAATAACCCATTTCTTAACTTACATGTTTTTTTTTTCTGTTGTAGTATACTTACAGCCCAACCCTAAGTAATATATCACAAAATATTATTCCTTCTATTTCCTGAAGAAAATGCAGTGTGAATGCTGATAGTTGAAGCTTTGAGCTGGATTGTGATGATTCCTGAATGTTAAGTTAAAAATGTTGAATGAGCTGAAGAAGAGAATTTTTCACCTGAAAATAAAAGTGCCAAACAGTTGAAAGCTGACACAGAAGAAGTTTCAAACTTGAAAGGTAGCTCAACATGTTTAAATACACATTAGAAAAAGCTAAGTAATGACAAAAGAAAATTTAGAGTCATAAAACATCTGAATGAATATTGAAATCTGATATTCTTTAAATGACTTGGAAGTACATATGTGAAATGTCAAAAAGAAAAATTTGAATCAGAACAAATCTAGATGAGTGCTGACAGCTTATATTCCTTAAATTGGTAGAAGAGTGGAATTATGTATTTTAAATGTCTAAAATCAAGAATCACAAATGAAAAAAATGAATATTTGAAGAACATCTGCTGACTGTGTGTGTGTGTCAGAGTAAAAACAGCTATTAGATGAGGTTAGATGAGTTTAAATGTGGGAGAATCCACTAGTCGCTGCAGTAAAGGCCTGGTAATGCATTAAAAATAAGGTAACCCACTATCTTGTGATCTCCTTGAGTTCGAGACTTCAGGCTGTTATTGTCAGCAAAGGGTTTTATTGTTTTGTTTTAATTTTTATTCAGTGTAATTTGTCCAATTACTTTTGAGCCCCTGAAATGAAGGGATTGTGTTTTTTTTAAAATAATGCTTTAGTTCCTCACATTTTCATGCAATGTATTTGGTCAACCCACTAAAAATAAAGCTGAAAGTCTGCACTACAGTGGCATCTGAGTTATTTTATTTAAAATTCATTGGGGTAATGTACAAAACCAAAATTAGAAAAAGATGTCTCTGTCCAAATATTAATAGACCTAACTGTATATTGAAGCGTGAGGTTAACTTGTCATTAGAAATCATCAGCTGAAAAGTCAGATTTTTGCACTCTGTATTAGGAAAACAAACATAAATATTGTGGAAATAACATGGAAATTGAACACTTGCACGTTGAAATGTCCACAGTCTGCAATGTCATTTAAAAAAAAACTAGTTTTTGTAGTTCTGGTAGTCAGAGGTAGAGCACTCTGAAACTGAAATAAATCTGAATCATGAAAAACTACTCCATGCTTTGCACAAGTTGATTACAGCTGAAACAAAGATTATCCTCTGACCTTTTGTGGGATCTGAGCAAGGCCTGAGGCTATCATGTTTGCCTTCTCCTTGGTGATGTTGTTGATCATGGATCATAAAGTGAAGATCACAATGCCATCATCTCTAGAACTCTGCACAAATTCCTCCAGATGCTGCTACAAGTCAAATATTAGCCCACTGCCAGCCAATCAGCTGTTTTCTCATTTTTGTTCAACATTTTGATGGCTTCACTGCTCCTGGCAGGAATATTCTGTGATGTAATGATTAATCAAATGGTAATATTTGAGTGTCCTTACCTCTGGTAAAGGTTTAGCAGGTCTGCAGTGGATCCCACCAACATATTTGAAGTTGGGGGGGAAAGGACGAGGGAATTCAAAATCCCAGTAGGTTCGGATTAACCAGATGTCTGCTTTACTCATCAACTCACAGGCACTGGTGGGAGTTCCTGTTGCAGTGCATGAGTAATGGACATCAATGTATCACCAATAGTTTATGCAAGGCATCATATTTTCTTAATCAGAAATTTTAAAACACTGTGTTTACATTATTAGCAAATTTTAAATATTTTTTTAAAATCAGTGCTTCACGCCTATTTGCTCACCTTTGACATCAGAGTAATATCTGTCTAATACGTTCCAAAAAGTATGATCAATCACGATGTCGTGGAGAGCGTAGAAGAGAAAGTTGCACACTCTCTCTGAGAAGTCCATCTTATCTGTGAGTTTGCTCATGGCACCGGGAACAAAGGATGGTGGAGCAGGCATCTGACCACAATACCTCTCCCAGTTATAAGCTAAGGAGAAGCGCAAGGAGAAGACGAGTGGGATCCCCAAAATATCTGCTACTAAGTCACTGCCAGGGTAGATGGGGTCGGCCAAGAGAAGGTCGTAATTTCCCTCTTTCAACTTCTTCATGACGATTTCTGATTTCACCACACCGTCCAAATACTGGATATTGTACTAAAGGTTTGTCTTTGAAATGTTAATGAATCTGATGTAGATCTCCCAGTAGTTCATATAATCAATCTCGTATATGGAGAATTGGAGGAACTCTTCTAGAAGCTTCTTATAAGCCTCCAATGAGAAAGAGACGTTGGAGGGCTCATAGTGAAAGCGGGAGGGTTCATTGGTGTTCATGTACATTGATGAGCTCGGGACCAGTAGAGTTACCTGGTGTCCCCTGTCAACCAGCGTCTCTAGAACAAGCTTCATGTTTATCCAGTGGCTGCCATCAGTGTACCACACCAAAATATTTGCTCCATTTGCACTCCATGTCGCACAAAGTACCAGCAGGATGCAGACAGAGAGACGCAGCTCCATGGTGTCTGAATGTCAGCAGGAAAACTACCCGTGGTCTGATTCTTTGGTGAAAGTATATCAGGAAAGATAATTATTAACTCAATATATCCCACTCCCACCCACTCCATGGATGTGTCCCAATTCAGCGACCGCACACTCCTGAGTACGCATTTTGAGACCTATTACGTCACAGCGAAGTGACCACGGCTTTCCCAATCCGAAGTGTATTTCACTACCCGATCCGTGACAGTGTACTCCAAATGCGTACTCCAAATGGGCCGTCGATTTACCTAAATTTGAAGTGTGGTCTGGTGTACGTGGTCCCATATATCCCACAATTCATAGCGTGGCGGTGGTCGTGGGTAATTTTGCCGAAAAATATGGCAGACGGCTGAAGCGGAGTGGCTGAAGAGTAAACTTTCGAAAGTAAGTACTGAATATTATGTCACTTATTTATGTGCGAACGTTTAATAATGAAGAACATTAAAACGTTACTGTTGGCCACATGTCGGCAAAGTTATGTGACATTAGTGATGTTTGTACTAACTGGGTTTTAAAGCCTTTACTTTAAAATATACGCCGTTCAGTAGTTGACATTATTCCAATCAGGACAAACTCAGCTGTGTGTGAGGAAGAGGAGGAGGAAGAGCCAGCAGCAGCTGGCAGATGGAGAGAATAGACAGACTGTTCCCTGTTTGTGAAAGACTGCTAGAAAAGTTTAAAATAACTAATTGTCGGTCCTGAATCAGTCTTATTAGGTAATGTTCAAATAATTTTTTTTTATCATTTTAGTGTTTTCAGTGAGGGAGAAAGTACTCAGGGCCTTCAAGTTACACACTATGAAAGGCAGAAACAAGTTTAATATTCAGAAACCTAAAGTATGTATCAGCAGCAGAATGGACCTCAAAATAAATGTTTGTTTCAGTTCTATGAAGCTTGAGTATTTTGGATTAGCAGTACTGCTGTGTTTGTTGTATCATATTGCTGTAATTGTTTATATGCTTTATATATTCTGAGGTAAGTTGATCTATAGTGTTACATCATATTCTATAAGGATGTTATGTGTTTGTATACTTTCTGCCCAGTTCGACCCATTTAGCAGAAGTCAGCCTGTTTAAGGCTCTGATATCTATTCTGTATGACTTGAAGCAGTTATGACATGGTCTGATTTTCTCACCCAATAACCCAATAAAGGAATATTTAATATATCAGTCTACTCTTCATTTTATCAGAAACAGTTATCACAGCTCGTACATTTTCTTTTTACACGTATATGTAATCATTGAGCAAAATTTAGTAATGCCATCTTAATAAAATAACATCATTTGTCTCAAAGAAACTTGTCTTTGAGTGAAGATTTAAGGTGATAGGAAATATAAAGAACTTCAACTTGAATCTTTACTGAAGCTCAGTATTTGACACAGAGTTCAAGTTCACTGCTGTAATAACTAATAATGGTTAATATAATAATAACTTTAATATTGGCCATATTATATTTACATTACCAAAGTAAGATGACTTTAGTCTCATGAACAACATTAGCTAATTGTTATTTACTAGCTAATTTTACAATGAGTGTTCAGTACAGAAATGAAGCCCAACAATCATGTTTTTACAGTCCCGTGGTCTCAGCTTCAGATACTTATCAAATCAAAGTGATCCCATAAACAAAATGAACTAACAGAAAAACTTTTCTCCTTCATTTCTGTCAAACAATGCTGTATGAAACGTTTCCAGCGGTTAGTATCATAGTTGCTAGGCAACTTGGGCAGCACAACGGGGGCTAGAGTGTCCCATTTCACAAGCCTTGCACTTCCGGCCTTAGCAGTCTTTGAGTGCGCGGCCCTTGTGGACCGTTATGGCTGCGTACTTTAAGACTGTAGACGCTGAATTGGGATACAGCCCATGTTTAGTTCTGGCATAGCTTGGAACTTGTTTTGGGTCATTATCTTGCTGTAGGATGAACCCCTGACCAACTAGGCGCATACCAGAGGGTACTACATGGTGCTGCAGAATGCTGTGGTAGCTGTTTTGGTTCTGGGTGCAAAACAGTCCCAGACCTTCACACTTCCTCCTCCATGTTTGACAGTTGATGCCACCACTGTGGAACGATCCTTGCACCTACTCAATGGTGTACAAAGATCCTGTGTGATGAAGCCAAGATTTCAAATCAATTTTCATCAATCCATTATACTTTCTTCCAGTCTTCAGTAGTCCAATGGCGGTGTTTCATGGCCCAGCCAAGCCTCTTCGTCTTATTCTGACATCTTAGCAATGGCTTTCTTGCTGCAACTCGTCCTGTCAAACTTGCAGCTCGAAGTCTTCTCTTCACAGTTGCAATTGAGACTTGCTTACTACGACCATCTGAACCTGTGAGCCGCCTATCAAGCAAGCTTTGAATTGGTGTCCTCTGATTCAGTTGTGGCTTTGGGTATCTCTTGACATCTTGACTTTCTTTGAAATTTCTCTATAGGAAAGACCTACATTTTTACGTGTTATGATGGTCTGTCCCTCCTCCATTGTTAATATCCTTTTCTCACCATTTTTGTAGAGAAACAGTACTTTCTGCAGCACAAAACTGTTCAGCTGATGCTCACGAGGGTATGGTATTACAGTGTGTTCCAACACTGCTTTTATGCAGACAGGATAGTTGTAACTAATCCAGAAAAGTTGGAACACCTCTAGAAATTAGTAGAACCACCTTTCAAGGCTTGCTTAACCTTCACTGCTGTAGAACAGCTTTAAATTATTAACCCATTTTGTGTTCCCTGAAAAAGGCCTTTTTGCATAATTCTGAAATGTACATTATTTTTCTGTTTTGGGAAACCTTTTTTTTTAACCTTTGGCAGTTCAACACTTACCTTTGTACAATTTCAACCTATTCATTGGATTTGAATTACATAAATTGGAATAAATAGCTGGACAATTGAGGTGTTTCAAAACTTTTGATGGGTAGTGTCCCATATGGAAAAGATATATATAAATCTTATAAAGTTTGTATCTGTCTTGTGTGAAACTTGTATGAAAAGCATACAAGAGTGAAAATAGATACAAGACACTTTGAAAAATTATATAAATGAAACTTGTATGTTTTGGATACTTACTAAAACAATATATGAAAGTAATGAGATAGTGGCCACTTTCATGAGTGAATCATATAAGTTTTTACTATTTCTTTTCCATATGGGGTATTTCAAACACATAGTTGACAGAGACCAACAGATATTGAAAATTCGTCATGGTCTGCTTGTCTTGTCTTGTAGACCCTGAATTTAATTTGTCATAAGTCACTTTTGGACAAAAGGGTCAAAATGTCATGATACAGTAATCTCACTTTATTTCTCTCTGATGTCCTCTGAAAGTATTTTATTTTTTCCATCTTAATTGTACTATTTGTAATTACCTGAACCAAATTTTTATCTAAAGCTTTTACCACCAAGTGGCAGCACATTACCATAAAGTCTCAGTGTAATGTAGCTACCAATCCCTGTCTTGAAGTAGAAATAAAAACTCACTATTTGCTATGACCTAATTAAGCAAATCACATACAGCAATTGTTTTTGTATGAAAAGTTTCTCACAAAAAGCTACCTTAGCAAACATATATGAACTGGTAGAAACAGCAGTCTCATTAAAAAACAACAACAAACCCTGTATTATTCAAGGATCATTGATTCATTTTATTCTTGAAGAGCTGTGTGCAGTGATGGAAAGCTGCTCCAGTGTTATTTTCTCCTGAACTGAGCATGGTGTCGTTCTGGGAGGATCTAGTGGTGATGACGGGGCCACCATCAAGGTGTTTCATCCACTGTTTGCTGTCCCTTTGACCAGAAGGCCAGTACTTCCTCTGACTCTCCATTATGTTTCCTACACCTTTCAGGGCAGAGAGCATGCTACATTGAGTCACTGCACCATTTTATGGCACAAAGTGGTATTACATGAAAGTACTGCTGGGCCCTATTTCAGATTCAGCTTATATATCCTCTTTAAGTGTTTTGGGCAGTAAGATTCACTGGTTACTTCTCCAGATTTTGTTCATATTCTGTAGCTATAGTTCATGTTGAAAGTTAAACAGAGTAATTTATCAAGTTCGAACCAATAAGAAAAGCTTGAGATATCTTCCTGTTTACTGCAGCTGCTCCACGGGATGGTGGTGGATACATCGGTAGTCTTTCCCCACCGCCTGGGCCCCCCTCACAAACTGACCCTCAACAAGCTCACAGCTGAATACCTCAGAAGGATCATTCAAGAGAGTGGTGGGTTACCACTATGCAAATGGTTTATCTGTTACTATAATATCATTACATTCCAAATAAAGATGACTTATTAATATGACTTATAACATTAAATGCCACAGACTCATGCAGCAGATATCAGATTTATTGCTGAAGATACTGACTTCAATTGTATTGATTTTTTAAAAGATTATTTTTTTCCCCTTAGTTTGTGGCCATGACACTGCAGAAGATGCTACTGCCTGTATGGAGCTGATGCTGTGGAAAGTCAAAGAAGATGGAAAATTGAAAAAATGATGGAAATAAAATTATTCCTGTACACTTCATGTGGGGGGAGGGGGAACAAATACTAGCTGTGATTCAAATGTATTATTTTGTCTAAACCTCGTTCAGGACACGGAGGGCAGTTTGTTTTTTGTTAATGTAAATGGTAAATGGCCTGTATTTATATAGCGCTTTACTAGTCCCTAAGGACCCCAAAGCGCTTTACACATCCAGTCATCCACCCCTTCACGCACACATTCACACACTGGTGATGGCAAGCTACATTGTAGCCACAGCCAACCTGAGGCGCACTGACAGAGGCGAGGCTGCCGGACACTGGCGCCACCGGGCCCTCTGACCATGACCAGTAGGCAACGGGTGAAGCATCTTGCCCAAAGACACAACGACCGAAACTGTCCAAGCCGGGGCTCGAACCGGCAACCTTCCAATTACAAGGTGACCTCCCAACTCTTGAGCCACGATCACATTAACATTTATGTTAATGAGTTTTGTATGTTAAAGTTCAATTTGGAGCCCATCTTCCATATTTGTATAAATGTTGACCACATGTAGTGCCAAGAGGACCCACAGTGGTGACTTTTCATGAGTAGTACTTAAGTAAAGGCATAGAATGAATTTTGTGTTTTCTTTTCTTAAAAAAGCAAAACTCAACAGCCAATCAGCATTCTGTTTTTAATGTGAGATTAACTTCAGGTACACCTCTGCAAATCATTACACCTGTCTTCAGTTAAAGTAATCAGTGGTGATGCATAAAGAATAAGATGGTGGGAAACTCAACATACATGAAAGAAAGTCTCATGTAGGTAACAAATATTGCCCTGGCACAACACTCTCAGCACCTTTTTCAGTTGTTATTCAGCCTTCCTTTTTGTCTTTCCTCTCCTGACACAGCACTTGTGCAAACAGAAACTGCAGGTCTTGATGAAGATGAATATGAGGAGTAGAACTATAGTGAGGATGAAGCCCAAGACATCCAGGATGTGATACTGGTACCAGGTGAGCTCATGGGCCTGGACCCTCAAGTGCTTGGCCCCTTTGTTTTTCAGCGTGAACTCGATCCAGAATACTGCCTCTTCCAGAGCACTCATGGGTCTGTCGTGGTGGATGCTGGACAACCGCATAACATTTTCTTTGTACCTGTGAATGTGTATATAAATGAGAAAAACAATTGTAAAAATGAATATCATGCAGTATTGATCAAAAAGCTATGAGACCATAAAAAATTGTTTACAGAGGTCATTAAAGTTCAGCTCAGCAGGGCTTTCTTGTGTTAGCTGGCTCCAAGGAAAAATGGTTTAAGGTAGATTCTTCCCGTTTCATACTCTGAGCCTGCTACATTTTTTCCCTTTAAAGCCACTTTTCAGTGCCCAATTTAAAGTGCAGATAGTTCAGAGAACTCACGATTTATCGTCGATGACTGTGTTGACAGCATCTCTTAGGTCCTTAGCTGTCATGTAGTTCAAATTGAGAATAACTGCAGCTCCTTTTTCCTTCATATGGACCATGTTGTCTGGCTGGTCAAGAAACATGGGTATGCCCACCATGGGAACTCCGTGGTAGATGGCTTCATAAATCCCATTTGTGCCTCCATGAGTGATGAAAGCTCTAGTTTTAGGGTGACCTAACACATGCCAAATAACCGTGTGAAATTGAAAGTTAGTTTTTCACGTGAACAACAGGAGGATTTCAATAACCCGGCATAAGTGCTGAGTTGAAATTGATTTGCACGTTCTAATACTTATGTGCATTCAACTAATCTTTTAGTGCAACAGATTAGATTTGCACAGGGTGCAATACTATCAATCAAGATCAAATCTGTTAGAAAAGTATAATTGATAATTTTTTCCTTTTGTTAATAAACAGAATGCTCACAGCTTGCATTTCATGTTGAACGTGCGTTTAATTTATGTCATTGCAGTTTTAAGAAAATCTGTGGTTAGTGCCAAGTTTACGTACCCAGGAGGTCGTTCTGAGGGATCCAGTCATATATTCTAGTGTTGGCACTCAAGGTTTCTGGTTTTTCTCCTCTATACCTCCACACCACCTATAAAAGGTAACATATTTCTTAGCTTACATGATTTGTTTGTCTTCTGTTGTAGTATACTTACAGCCACACTTTAGGCAATATATCACAAAATATTATGGGAAAATAAAACTGCAGTATGTGTTTCTAGTTAGCTGTTTTCTACCTGTCATCTAAAACGGCATAATCGGAGTGATTTGGGTATAAAACTCTTTGAATGCTAATTTTAGATTTTATTTTAAAGTTAGATTTATATATGTATTTACAAGATTGATGCAAGTTTTTTTTTTTTCTTTTTACCTGTTTACTGAAACCGGTTCTATTTATAGTTATATAATTGACATCGACATAATCTGTAGACTCTCAGTACATTCAAATTGGATGAAGGTTTTAGGAGTGTTTAGCTCCTTAGTATGTGGCATGCTCTTCTTTTAAGGGGACCAAAAGTAATTGGACTAAAGGGCCATTTCATCATCAGGTGTGGGCAATTCCTTTGTTATGTCATTATCAATTAAGCAGATAAAAGGCCTGGAGTTAAATTTAAGGGTGGTGCTTGCATTTAGAAGATTTTGCTGTGAACAGACAACATGTGGTCAAAGGAATTGTCACGGTCCCTGTGTCTCTCTGGCTGGCCCACACTGGTTACAGGTTGGGTTTTTGTTTCTCTCTCTCTTTCCTCCCTACTGTCTCCTGCTTGCCTGGGCAGAGCTCAGAGTTACTGGGCTCTTGCCTTTGGCTCGCACCTTTCGCACCTGGGTTTATTGCCACCACCTCCTGCTGATCTGTCCGGATCACTCTCGCACTATTTAAGGGTAGGGCTCTGAGCACCTCATCGCTGAAACGTTGAACCCCCATAGTTCATGCTCTCTGCTCTGTTTTAAAGTTGTCTGTCTTTAACTAACCGTCGTTTCTTTAAATAGATTTCCTGGACCTGTTGGCGGACCCTTCCTGAGATTTCTGTGTGTGGCAGCGTGAGTGGAATTTGAGAGTGAGTGGTCGAAGAGGAGCGAGTGTGAGTGGAGTTTGAGTGGCAGTGCGTGATGTAAAATTGGAGATGGCTGATTCTCACAAAGAACATGCAGCCTAAAATGTCCAAAGTCTGCAATCTCATTAAAAAAATGTAGTTTTGGTAGTTCTGGTAGTCAGAAGTAGAGCATTCTGAAACATGAAAAAATGCATAAAATGAATTACAGCTGAAACAAAGATTATCCTCTGACCTTTTGTGGGATCTGAGCGAGGCCTGAGGCTATCATGTTTGCCTTCTCCTTGGTGACGTTGTTGATTACGGATCCTAAAGTGAAGATCACAATGCCAACATCTCCAGAACTCTGCACAAATTCCTCCAGATCCTGTAACAAGTCAAATATTATCCCACCACTAGCCAACCAGCTGTTTTCTTATTTTTGTTTAACATTTTGATGGCTTCACTGCTCCTGGCAGGAATATTCTGTGATGTAATGATTAATCAGATGGTAATAGTTGAGTGTCCTTACCTCTGGTAAAGGTTTAGCAGGTCTGCAGTGGATCCCACCAACATATTTGAAGTTGGGGGGGAAAGGACGAGGGAATTCAAAATCCCAGTAGGTTCGGATTAACCAGATGTCTGCTTTACTCATCAACTCACAGGCACTGGTGGGAGTTCCTGTTGCAGTGCATAAGTAATGGACATCAATGTATCACCAATAGTTTATACAAGGCATCATATTTTCTTAATCAGATCTGATGGGATATTAAAACACTGCGTTTGCATTATTAGCAGATTTCAAATAGTTTTTTTTTAATCAGCCTATTTGCTCACCTTTGACATCAGAGTAATATCTGTCTAATACTTTCCAAGAAAACTGATTAATCACGATGTCTTGAAGAGCGTAGAAGAGAAAGTTCCACACTCTCTCTGAGAAGTCCATCTTATCTGTGAGTTTGCTCATGGCACCGGGAACAAAGGATGGTGGAGCAGGCATCTGACCACAATGCCTCTCCCAGTTATTAGCTAAGGAGAAGCGCAAGGAGAAGACGAGTGGGATCCCCAAAATATCTGCTACTAAGTCACTGCCAGCTTTCCAGGGGTCGGCCAAGAGAAGGTCATAATTTCCCTCTTTCAACTTCTTCATGACGACTTCTGATTTCACCACACCGTCCAAATACCGGATACTGTACTGAAGGTTTGTCTTTGAAATGTTAATGTATCTGATGTAGATCTCCCAGTAGTTCATATAATCAATCTCGTATATGGAGAATTGGAGGAAGTCTTCTAGAAGCTTCTTATAAGCCTCCAATGAGAAAGAGACATTGAAGGGCTCATAGTGAAAGCGGGTGGGTTCATTGTTGTTCATGTATACTGACGAGCTCGGAATCAGTACAGTCACCTGGTGTCCTCTATCAACCAGCGTCTCCAGAACAGGTTTCATGTTTATCCAGTGGCTGCTATCGGCATACCACACCAAAATATTTCCCCCGTTTGCACTCCATGTCGCACAAAGTACCAGCAGGATGCAGGCAGAGAGACGCAGATCCATGGTGTCTGAATGTCAGCAGGAAAACTACCTGTGGTCTGATTCTTTGGTGAATGTATATCAGGAAAGATAATTATTAACTCAATATATCCCACTCCCACCCACTCCATGGATGTGTCTGTGTCTTTGTGAGTGCTCGTGTGTGACTGTGTACGCATACCTGTATGTATGTGTGTGCGCGTAAGTGAGTGTGCATGACAGTTAAAACACTGTGGGTGTAGGTGACTCCCTAGAGGTCATAAAAAACCCATTTCCCTTCCAGACCACAGTTATCCAGGTCAAATGTTGAGACCTTTCACAGTTCAACTGGGGGAGGGGTCTTCTACAATCTACTCCTAAGTTCATGACACAGTCTGGCCTTTATTACATTGAGGGCAGTGTCAGTGTCTCTACAATAATTCTACATTCTATGTTAACACATTTCTAAACTCTAAAATAAGCTAAACATTTCTACAAATCCCCCTTTTTATCTGCCCTAAGGCAGATAAAACTACACTAAATCTCTCACCATAATGTTTTCATACTGTGACTCCCCATTTCCCAAAAGTGGCATCATGGTGTTGGCCTTTGTATCAGATTCTCCCACAGCACGATTGATGAGTCTTAAGAACAAGGCACACAACAACACCCACATGTCACTGATACTGCAATAAAAACAGACAAAGAAACCATAATTGACCTAATGAAACCTTTCCATTGCCCAAAGACAGAGGTCATCCACGCTTCCAGCGGGTTATCCACTCCCGAATCCTCATGCATTGTGATGGACAACGTTCTCAGACCTTCCAGCGCTCAGGTCACAGAGCCATCGGAAGCTATATTATTTGGAATACAAGTACAATACACATCCCCAAACATCGCGCAAACGCCCCCTTTTTCTCCCAACAACATATCTAATGCCATCCGATTTTGTACTGCCATTAAAGATGTTGGACTCAACTTTTCAGCAAGCCCTTACATTTAATGACAGCGCAAAGATCAAATGTATACGAGATTGTGGACCCTTTAACGTAGTCCAACCCTATAACGCCATAATAATCAAAACACTCATCTCAGGGCTCGCAAAATCGCTAGCCCGACGTCCCGGGGCTAGCGATTTTTCCAGTCGGGCTACCAAAATCTATCTCTGCCCTGCCCGTCGGGCTATCATAGGAAGGAAAAATGTATGTCAATGCTTTTGCATTCTTTCAGAAATGTAGCTGGGTAATTATGTCACTGGCATCAGTGAGCCACTGTCAATATGTGACATATTGAAATCGCATTTGAATTTGCGCTTGTTTTTTGCTTTCACTTTGCAATCGCGCGAACTGTGTATAGAGAGCGACAGCACTGATTGGTGAGTGACGATAATTTGTGCACCAATTCCTCTGACATCGTCTTATCAATCGTTAGCTTACTATGCAAACATGACATTTCCCTCGATTTCCGAGTCGACAAGCGCCTTTGTTACTGGGACCAGTAATTTTAAGAAAGGCCCCCGTTAGAACCCATGAGAAATGCAAGAAATGCATTATTGCTCAGTCTGCAATATCTTTCCCAGAACAAACACCAATTGCAAATAACATAATAAAAATAAACCTGAAAAATCTGTTTAGAACAGCTACTATGTTGCAAAGAGTGAACTACCATTGGCACAATGTAGCAGTCTTTGCAAACTTCAAAAACCCGTGACTTCAGTGGAAAATTCAGATTCAGGATCTGACACAGACTGATTCATGTTCTACACAGTTCTTACAAGTTCATAGAAATTTCTGTTTAATTAGAACCAAGTATTTGAGTTGATGATTGTAATTTTTATACAATGTTGTCATTTGTGTTTCAACAATTTTTTGATTAACATCAATCAAAAAAAATTGCTCTCTTTTTTATTCGGGCTACCAAAAACTGAAGAGTCCCTGCCCGAAGGGCTACCAGGGATTTTGAAATTTTGCGAGCCCTGCATCTGATTTACCTGTTTCACTACGTTTGGTTCGCTTCACCGTGGCCTGTGATGGTGGTATCCCCGGAGTGGACTCAGATCTGTCTCTGGGCAATTCACTTTTAAGAAAAATCACAGTTACAATTACAACAGTCACACCTAACACTACCGTTTCTCTCCAATTCCCCCTCAACCAGCCTAAAGAAGTTGACATGAATTAAATGTAGATAAAAGGCTCGTCTGTTTACATCTCTCCCTCGCAGAAGGCTTCTCTGCAGAGCATCAAATCTGCATGGCAAAGTGACACACTTTAGGTGATCTTCATCCTTGGGAAAAGTGGTGTCAACTATTTCCCAGTCTCCTAGTATTTGTGCCTCACACAGAATCACAATTCCATCGCTGGACTTCCTCTGCGTTGTCACTTTTGGAGCTTGGCACGCTCTCTCCATCCCTCGAGTTCTCACGTCCAACGCTGCTGAAGATTTAAGGGAGAGCACATCGTACACCTTAGTTGTCTTCCTCAGCGTCAACATTGAATCTCTCATTTTATTTAAAATCTTGCTGTGGGAAGACTCCTCTCAATCTCCTGGAAGCTCAGTAGCACAGCTCTCTGTGTGATGTCTGCTGTGCTGAAGATGATCTCTGATCCTCCTGAAGCCTCTATCCTGGCCCCAGCTTCCCATCTTGTGGACGATCTTCTCAGCCACTCCTTCTCGTCATGGCACCTCACGACATCTACAGATTAAAAAAATAACACTCCTCTCCCCACATGGCTTCCACCATGTGTCAACTCCCCAATGAGACATGCACAAGAATGTTGCACATTCTCTCTAAAACAATCTCCAGGGTTTCCCACTTGGAGCAGCCATACTCCAACCTGTAACCCTGTGTAAAAACATTAATCAGCAGTTACATGTTCAGCTTATTTAACTCCCAGCTCCACTTGGAGCCTGTATCCTGGAAGACAAAGTCTTAAAGTTAAAACAACTTCACATTTGCAACCAACTGTAGATCATAAGAGTAATAAAGTATTCAGCATAAAAGACAAGTATCGTGTGCAGGTTTTCTCCAATCATTAAATCACTGTTATTACCATAATTTGTCCCAAATCATGAATCATCCCAATTTATTCCACAATTTAATCTGTGACTTCCCTTAAACAATGTCACCCACCCATTTTATCACTATGAGCTCAGTAGTGGCCAGCTAATGAGCCCATATTCAACTATTCCATAAACACTGCATCTTCTTTGTTTCGTCATGTCACTTGTCTGTTTTCTGCTGAATCCTCTACATCCACTCTTAAAGAAAAACAAACATTAGGAGCACACATGGATCATCCTGGTGGGCAGGCGTCGGCCATTCACATTCCAGAGGTGCCGTAAAAGGCCATAAAATTAAGCCTGCTGTAAAAGGAATGACACTGGTTTCAACACAGGAAATTTCTCACATTATTCACATCGTCAAAGTAACCTTCAACATTTTCCCAACAACACAGTGTAACAGCATCACCAACTAATAACCTGTAGTAGAGAAACAAACATCAACCAATTGTTCTGTTATAAATCACATCATCAAATCACATGAAGAACTGTAATGCTGTAGAAAAGAGAATGCAAATGTTAGCGCTGCGCAGGTGTGTACACACTTTCTCACAGTAACTTCTGTGAGCAACACAAGCCCATGAATAACACACCCCTGGTAGATTCACAGACACAGAAAGTGGCACTTAAAAGGTTAAATGATCATGCAACCTCAAATGTTGCTGTCATCTTTCTGCTCCTGTAAAAAGAAACACACATAGATTCATCCACCCCTTTGTCCTGTCTAGGTGGAGGTTAACCTTGAGTCGTGGTCAAGTCTTGTCAGTTTTTGTCAGCTTTTACCAGTCAGTTTTTTTTCTCTTTCACTCATTCATTCATACATTCATTCTTTCTTTCTTTTCTGATAGTGGAATCGATCGTCGCATTACGTTTCCACTTTCAGCAAAATGACGTCATTTCAAAAAGAAAAAGAAGAACTTTAGGTCGGATTACCTCGCTGAATCCTTTTTAGGCAGGGACTCTCATTTTCTAATTGTCCCAAATAAGTGGCTTTCTCCAGAGCCCATTTTAATGTGGAGAAACTCACTTGCAACAATTTTCTCGACGACGTGTAGCGCTTTTAATTCCCGACGTGCAGATCTGCTTAAAGAAAAGAAATTCACAAACAGAAATCAGTGCACTGTTCAAAAATAAAAATAAAATGAAAAATAACAGACAAAACTGAAAAACAAAAGTAAATAAATATATACAGTAGCCCGGTCTTAGGACTTGTCACAGAATATTCTCTCTTATAGGTGAAAAAACACCAAATCTAAAACTTGGTGCCATGGTACAACTTTCCCCATACTTCAGAAACAAAAACAAAACAAAACAAAAACAAAAAATCTGCTAGTTTCACTCATTTAAACTCTGGCTGCAGGATGCTGTTCACCCCTGCTATCATGTTCCCCAAAATAATACTAATTCAGTCGTCTATGTATCAGTTCTCAACCCACTCAATAAACCAGACAGGATGATGGTAACAGTATTACCTTCTTAAAATTGTGTTTGATCCTAATGAGCTTCATTACATGTGTGTGTTTGTGTGTGTGTCTGTGTTAGTCGGGTTAATACATTTTCTATTTCTATGTATCCTTTTATGTACCTTCTCCCTTTTTTCTGAAACAAAACTCCGTTCACTCCAAATTTTGTTTCAGAAACATCTAAATGAAAAACTCTGTCATAGTCAGGCACAGCTAAACCTCAAATGCTTGCAGGTTACCATCGGCAACCACGTTGTGTGTTGTTACCCCTTCTACAAATACCCTCTTTTGATGTGTGCCACTTTGTGTATGATTTTGTGTTATCTCTGGTGCATATTATGTGCATGTGTGGTGGCACTTTTCCATTTTTCTCTAACAGTACTCTTGCATACCTCAGTGCTTGTCTTCCTCCCCCTTTTGTGGTGGTCTGGACACTGTCAATCCTCCACTTCCAGGCAGTCGTTTGTCTCCCCGGATTCCTTAACCCAATTTGATTCCCCAAACTAAAACAGCAGCCTCAGTCCTCTTCTGCTCCTTTCTCTCCGTTCTTCTCTCCCACTTTTCTGTCCAATGGCAGTCAGTTCTCTTCAGCTTTGTCCCGTGTATCTCTTTGTCCCACTGTCTCTTTCATTGCCATCTCGTTCCAAACATGGCAAATGTCAAACTCAGACAGTCTTCTCAAAGGTCCTTCACACACAGTGAGGTTGCAGCTTGCTGGAAACGCATCTCCATCCATCCAATCTAGATGGCGGATCTTCTCTTTCTGATGTCGTTTGCCCATAGTGCTGCTAGACCTCTCTGCTCAGAACTCTGGTATTGTCTCTTGGACTGCTGTCCACTGTTGATGTTCATGCTCGTGCTTCTGGAACTGCACTCGGTGTCTTCAGGGAGAGATTAACTTCCTTGGAGCTTGCTTGTTCAGGATGAGGACTGGAAGCTGCAAAACAATTCAGCCAAAAATTCTGGCTGGGTGTTTCTATTTTTTCTAATGATTTTAACCTATAATTTTCTTCTGACTGCTGCCCATGGAGAATTGATCCAGGTCCGTTCCCCACCTGTAATCGACAGACTGAGAGACTTTCATTATTCAGTGTGACTCCAGATGTTTTAATCACTCCTAAAGCAACACATCTCTACTTATTTTGTTTTGAACTCTACTGACTTTAAACCCCAAAAATGAAATTTTTATTTGGTCTTAACCGCAAACACAAAAATCTTCTTGATGTAGTTGTTAATTATTTTCATCCACAACACTCCAAATTATGTTTTCTTTTGTGTCCAGCAGGGGAAGAAGGTGACCCGTAGCATCACTGCTTCCCCCAGTCGGAGACAATTTCCCACTCACACTTCCACACTTTTATTTTCTTTGTTTTCATCATTTTCTTTCTCTCTCTTTTTTTTTTTTTTACACCCACACATTAACCTGTTAACTCACTCCTCCAACCTCATTTTCCTTTCACCCCAACAGCTCTCATGCAGTCCACAATCAAATTCTCCATTCATCCTTGAATACTTGATCACCTTTAAATGTCACTATTAGTTTTATCAATTTATTTATCATTAATTTAACGCTAATCCACTTTTAATTTGCTTTATTTACTTTAGTTCATTTTCTCCTATTTGATCACTATAATTTCTTGACTATTATTATTTCACAGAAAATCAACTAATGTACTTTGTCTCCCTATTTGTCATCAAGGAATTCACACACACGCACATTTTACTCTTCGTTCATTCCACCTGTTAACCCGCCCGTCGAGGCTGGCTCACAAACACTTTATACTACTTGCAGTCCCATACAAATGTTCTGCGAGACACTTCTACTGATTCAGGACAACGCCCTAATCAGAACAAAGAAGAGCGGGTGCCGTCCGCTCTTATACACTGTAAAATCGAATTAGTTCCCAGAACTCAAAAAAATTGAGGAAACTCGTTGCCTCAAAAAAATTGAGTAAAGCTTAGCTAAAAATGACTAAATTAGGATAACTTATTTAATTTGAGTACTCTGTACAAGCTCATTTGTTCCCAGAACTCAAGAAAATTGGATCAAGTTTACGTAAGATGACCAAGTTAGGGCAACTTACTCATTTTGAGTACACTGTACAGCCTTGTTAGTTCCCAGAACCCAAAAAAATTAAGGAAACTCGTTGCCTCAAAAAAACTAAGTAAAGCTTACTTAAGATGACTGTTAGGACAACTTATACATTGCAAGTCTGCAGTATTAAGAATAACTTGATATTTCTGACTGTACAATACTAATTGTTTACTTACTGACAAACATTTCAAGTTCAACTAAATGAAAAAACAATTTGTGGTAACCTGAATATGATTAAAAATAATTAACAACACTTTTTGTAATGATGTTAAAATCAGCCCAACTTTTATTTTCAAACACAACAAAGTATAACAGCCAACATACTGGACACTGTTCTGCTGAACAACAAACAATTATATTGCCATCACTGTTATAATCTCACAATGAAACAAAGTCTCAGATGTAATTATTCTGAAAATAAGTTTAGGCCTACCACAAGTTTGTTTTGTACTTACATTACTTATATAATCAAAATAAAATATTTGTTGTTCTGTCACAAGTGCAGTCTCTGATTTAAACAACACATTTGTTTTGCATTCCAACACAGGAGCTGGAATGTTGTATTATTTTAAGGATGGCTTGTTTCCAGTCCAGGCATTACTGCCTGAATGACTGTCATGGATCGAGGTGACCCAAATGTAGGTGCAGAATAAAGTCTTTAACTTCCCTTAAGTACAGTGGCAGTGGATGTGGGTTGGAGATGCAATGAGCTTGAACCTGCAGGCGACCATCTTCACTGACCACACCATCTGTGACGGAGGACGCATCTCTCCTGTTGTCCTGCAAGCAAACAATCATATTTTTTGAAACATGAACTTAATTGCTTTCTTAAAACATTTTTTTCTGCATTTGGTATAAAACAGACTCCAATTTAGACAATCTCAGGCCCCCTCCCCACCGGAGAGGTGACATTCAATGCCCCACTTGTCAGTCTGGATAGCCGTGACCACCACCCAACACACAATAATGTCATAAAAGCATCATTTTAAAAAGGGCTATGCAAACATGGCCAATAACTTTCATTCTGATGATGTGCAAAATGATTTGGGCACAAAACAAATTTTGCTGTTAGAAAACTTGCAGACTTCACTATTTACAGTGTAGACCCTCTAAACTAAGTTTGGGGGATGTGATCTTTCAAGAAATGCAGACCAAACTGTTGTTGTTTGTTTACTTACACAGCATGTCTTGTAGAATTAACTGGAATCACCAGCAACAGCATAGTGCAGTCATATCTCAAGTCTAATAACAGAAGACAGGAAAAGATCAGTACAGAAACAACTTCCCCAAACCAAAGCACATATAAAACAATAAGTAAAACAGGCTGATCTAAAGTATGAATAAAGTTCATCCTGATTAATATAAATGTCACTGACAGTTGCTAATATATTGGAAAACCAAAATACTTACCACTGAGTTGATGTCTTTCTGTCCAACAACAGGAGTGCTGGTCCCGAGCCTCAAAGACAGTAAGAAGCAAGCAGAGGGAGAAAAAACAGAACATTTTTTTGGAAACTGATTTGATCCTTAATGGCTGTGCAATTATTGTAACATAGAATTTGCTTATGTTGTTAAATAAAGGCTAGATTTGACATTAATAGATGCCATAGATGTTCATAAGCTGCCACAAAGCATGAAAAAAATGGACGTCTCTGAAAACGTTGGAGCATTTTTGTAAATATGTGATGTCTTGATAAATTGAGCAGATATTTGAACTTTACACAGCTACATTGTCACCTGAAAATATCTTAAAAGTTATTTTGTGACCCAGAAAAAGTAATACGTTTTTTAGCCACGCTCCTCCGCCATTGCCGTGCTCCGACAACCTGCCAACAAATGCGATCCTCCTTTTCCCCAGACTACCCTTTCTGGGTCGCAAAATAACCTTTTAAGATATTTTCAGGCGAGAATGTAGCTGTGTAATGCTCAAATATCTACTTAATTTATCAAAATATCACATATTTGCAAAAGTGCTTCCATGTTTTGGGAGAGCTCTGCTATCCACCAGTGCGATAGCTGACCGGGAGGTCAAGGCTCGATAGAGTCCGGGAGCACAGCTAACTCTTGGCGTATTCTTTTTAACCCCCCTGCACTCTTTTGCTACTCAGGTTAAACATGATGTATGTATGTACATACATACATACATACACACACACACACACACACACAGTTAGTTAGTTATGGCTATGGATTGAAAATACCCCCCACACCCCACCCCTAACGGCTGCACCTCCCGAAGAATTTTGTCTGGGCTCTTATCTCACTTTTTTATTTCAAACAATCAACAGAAAATTTCACAGACATAGTTTTATGTAAGGTTTTTAAGGCTGTGGTGTTAATTTTTAAGTAACATGAGCCCAGCGGCAGCAGCAACGCTAGGCTAACACTAACTAGCTAGCAAGATGATAAACCTGGTGCTAAACTAAGAGAAGCCACAAAATCAGTTTGAATAAGAGTAAACAGTTACTCACCAAGTCAGTGTATCAGGTAAAGATTCACAGCAATGAAAACAATAACATCTTGAGCTGACGCTTTTCCAGGTTTGCTCAACATATTCCATAACAAATGCTGGAACCATGAACATGCCGACTGATCCAAGAGGGAGGAGGACGGTATTCACATGGCATTTTCAAAACACATCTTTCATCCTTCTGCACTGAGAAGCAAAACTTCTAGCTTACTTAGTTTTTCTAAGTTAAGACAACTCAAATAAATTGAGTTTATCAGCATTTTTGCATAAAAAGTAGTGATGGGTTGTTCGCGAACGAAATGGCTCTTACGGTGTGTTCACACCGAACGCGATGGACGCGAACAAAAACGCCCCAAACGCCCCTAATTTGACGCGTGCACATTCGCGCCTCAACGCGTGTCCAAGAAAAATCCATCGCGCGTCAAAATATGATATTTTGACGCGCGTGAACCGGAAATGTGGGAGGGATGTGGGAGGAAGTTGTGCCAGACCGGTATCTTTGCAAGATGGCAGCTGTCGAGTTAGCGCTTGAAGAGAGAGTCTCCCTTCTCTATGTACTGTGGAGAGCAGAGCAGCGGCGTAAAAGACGCCCTCGCCGTACCTGGGTCCATCAGGTCCTCCAGAGGCATGAGCAGTTTGGTGAGTTTCACCATTTGCTCCAGGAGCTGCGCCTGGATGACGGCCGATTCCAGCGACATCACCGTCTTTCACTCGGCCAGTTTGAGGACCTGCTTCCCCGGGTCGGTCCCAGAATCGCCCGCCTAGACACCAACTACAGGCGCTCAATCCCACCTGCAGAGCGCCTGTCCATCTGCCTGAGGTTAGTAAAAGTATTTAATACGGTAGTCCTTTATTGATACCTGTGCTAATACATGCTAAACCATCCATTTATACACTGCTAACATGGATGTGCTATGCTAACAGTGAATGTGGTACGGAGACGACTGTTTATAATATTTCTAGTGATACTCAGAAGGTCTCATCAAGTCCCGATTTAATTCGATTTATGCTGTTATCAGTGTTTGAATGATAGCATGGCTGTGGTGTCATATCAATGTATGCGCTCGGTGTTTGCTGATATCAAACTGTAGCATTAGGACCACTGAGTTAACCTTTGTAGTGATACTCACTCCTTTTTATTTAGACCTGGTTTAATTCTGGGATAGTTGAATATTTGTATATAATCCCCGCAGACTGTTTTAGATTATATCTAATATATATCATGTAATTATCCTTATAATTACAAAAGGTTTTATGTAAGATTTATGTTTTGCAATTTGTAATTTTGGAATTTCAATAATGTATTTTGTAACTGCAGTACACATAATACTCATTTTAAACAATTTTGTCCAGGTTCCTTGCCAGCAAACAACTCCTCCAGAGAGGCTGTCCTGGTGAGGGAGAAGTTCATGGCTCACTTCTCGGCGGAGGGAGCTGTGTCTTGGCAACCAAAGGAGTAGCCTGTTTGAAGTCCGAGTGACTTCCCCACAACGGCTCTTTTAAGAGCCACCCACAAACCTCTAAAGAGTGTTCCTGTCTTTTTAAATTTTTCTTAATAAATGGAGCTCTACTCCAAAATAAACTAACCTCTTTTTACTCTCTTAAATAACTTGTCTTCACTATGTTCCTATATACAGTGTGGTGGAAAAGTTTGGGCAACCTTATTAAAAGTCATTATTTTCCTGTATGAATCGCTGTTACAATGAAAAATGTCACTTACATATATCATATAGGAGACACACACATTGATATACACTAAATATTTATTTCATTTCTCTTTTTTTGTGTCGCAAATTTATGCACCTGCTTGATTTAAAGTTATTCCACACTTTCTGTAAACTGCATTTCACTTCTCAAATATCACTGTGTGTGTCTCCTATATGATATATTTAACTGACAATTTTTATTGTGACAACCAATAATTTGTACAGGAAAATAATTACTTTTCACAATGTTGCCCAAACTTTTGCATCCCACTGTATTATTATGTTTTGTCATTAGTATAATATGAAATAAATTCTACTTGTGTCAAGTCAGGTGCCAATATTTGCTGTGTAGTAGAACAGAGACATTTGTCATTATAAATGTTTATTTGAAAAAATATATAAATTCATTAACAAAAACATTTATCATAAATATATGAAATTTAACTATTTACAGAGAGACAGGAATAAAAAGGACCCAGCTTGGAGTGGAAGAGCCTCAGGGAGAAGGAGGAGAAAAATAAGAACATTGTTTCTGCCCTGGAGAGCTGCTGCCTCATCAGAAAACTACTGATCATTAGGGTCCAATGTTTCCAAATTTAACACAGCTGTGCTGTTTTCAAAAACTAATTTATAAATTTGAAATTTCACGAATTCTCGTGTCTGAGGCGGCATGCTCTCCAGAACAGGAACAAGGCCGAGGAGGAAATGTTCTGTTGGAGACGGGCGTGGCCTCTTTAGGGACTCCAGGATGGCCAGCTCCACCGCCGATGGACCGTCCTGGGACCCGTCCCTCGCCCGCCTTCGAGCTTTCCTCCTCTGTGGGCCTGTAAAACACAGCACAAAACAACACAAAGTAATGAGAAGGCTACTACTAGATTTTCATTTTCAAAATTGAAAAAAACAGGATATAAACAGATTGGTTGTAGATATTTAGTAAAGGTGATCACAAGGGAATTCAAGCAAGTAAAAAGCTGTCAGTGCTTGATGTTCATACCTGTGGGTGCAGCAGCAGGAGCTGAGGGACCAGGGACTGGAGAGCCAGGAGAAGAGACAGTTGAGGACTCTGCTGCATGATTACTTGACTCTATCAAGACAATATTAGATGTTAACAGGTTGAAAACAACAGTCATAGAGAATATTATATTATTATATACTTATATACTTATTATTATATACAGTGGTCTCTCATTTATTGCAGCACATGAACAGTAGTCACGGTTCTCACAAGTTGATTCTCAAAGTGAAAACCTTTGTCGATTTTAAAACGTAAAAGTATTATGCCGCGCTTTTTCTCCGTCTGCGGCGCCACTTTTGTGCGCCTTTTTTGCTCCCGGTGCAGGTGTCTATTTCCGAATGAGGGTCATAGTTATGAGTGTTTTTGTGCTGTTTTTTTCTATTGGACGTGATGGTTATCAAAACCAAACATGATAAGTTTGGCAAGCGCAGGAGGCACGACACGGAGGAGATTTGTCATTTGGGCTGCAGAATGCAATGCGCATCGTTGAAAGCTGTACGGTGCAATAAATAAAATCAGCGAAAAGGCGAGGCAGTGACGGATGAACAGCGGGACTACTGTATACTGTTTATTAATAAACAAAATATATTCCTGTATGACAACACGCATAAATTAACTGCCTACATTAACTCATTGTAAACATACCTTCTGACTGACACTCCCCTGCTGCCTCTTCGGGCTCTCCCTGGTCCTCGGGGGAGAAGTTCTCCACGGTCCGCACCATATTACCGCTTGTCTCCCGCGGGGTGAGGAAGGGGTCCAGAAACCCCATGACCGCGAAGAACTTCCATTTTCTCCCCGATCCTGCTGCAGACCCACTCCCCTTCTCCTTCTCTGTCTTCTTCTCCTTATTATAAGTGTCCCTGAGGCTCTTCCACTTTCTCCTGCAGATGTCCTCTGAATAAACGCATTATCTTGTTAGCGGAAAGGTATTTGTACATCAGTGGGAAAATAGCGGGACAGTAGGCGGGCTTGCTAGCTTTTGCGCGGGTTCATCGGGTCAGTCTGAAAATTAAAAAGAAGAAGGAATGAACTTACCAGGTTGCCCGATCTCCTCACTTATGTGTCTCCAAGCTAGGTCCTTTTTATTCCTGTCTCGGTAGAAGTAGTAGCTAGCATCATATAACTCCCGGTGATTAGCCACGGCTCTGATTAGCTTTTCCTCCATACTGAATGAAGAATGAAGGGCTTTGGCTGGATCTGCCCCTTTGACCTAGGTCAGAGCCACGTCACCAGGCTCCTGATTGGTTGTCGCGGCGCGATTTGACGCTGGAGTTCAGCTTTTTCCAACTCCAGCGGTAGACGCGAAACGCGCGTATGCACAAAATGCAACACAAAAACTCACGCGCGTGGTTTTATTCGCGAGTCAAACGCGCCAGACGCGCTACACTGACGCGCGTTTCACGCGTTTTGGCGTTTTCGCGACGCAAATCTGCTTCCGAATTTTCGCGGGACCCACAATCGCGCGTCATCGCGCTTTTCCATTGACTTTACATGTAAACCTGACGCTCTATTCGCGTCCATCGCGTTCGGTGTGAACACACCGTTAGAGCCATAGAGCTCTTTGAAGTGAACGACGCGAGCCGGCTCCTTATTGGGAACCGTGAGGGGTTTTTTTTGTTTTTTTTCTCTCACCCTCTCTCTCGCCCTTTTTCCCGCTAAACTCCGCATGCGCCGCCTGTACTTTGCGCTGGGCGGAAGGGGGAGGGGGTTAGTTACACTAGCAGTAGCACAGGAACAGAGCCAGAGAGAAAGAGAGCGAGGACAACAACGTCACATTAGAAAGGTATAGTAATCATCTATTTTCAGTTGCAGATGATAAAGGATTCAGAAATCATGCAGGCCCATATGACAGAGAATGTGCATCTTCTTTTTGTTTTAATATTTTAATTTATATTTAATTGTGTTGTGGTTTGCAGTGTTTTGTGTTGTTTCACGTTAAATTTGTTTAAAAGGAAAAAGCTGAAAATTTAAATAGTTAAAAGTTTAAAATGTAAACAGTTGTTTTTTGTATTATATGATTTATTTATTACATTTTATGTGGAGTGAATAAATAAAGTATATTTATGGTGGACCTTAGAGACAAAGCACGTACAAACTCCAAAACACGTACAAACTCCTAAGCATGTACAAACTCCAAAACGCATACAAACTCCAAAACACGTAAAAACTCAGAAGCACGTACAAACTCCAAAACACGTACAAAAGACAACAGAAGTGCTCCAGGTTTCTAGGGCGCAGTGTTGAGCTTTTGTTACCTAGTGGCTACACAAGCCAGGAAGTATCAACAACCGGATTTGGTGTGTGGTAGTAACAGGTAAATGAACTTTTTTTTTTTTAATTATTTGAATAAATATGAGTGCTTGTCTATAAATACACAAACAATACACACATGTTTTCAATTGTGTAATTTAAGTGATCTGGGTAGCTCTGTTTTGGAAGTTCAGTAAACGCTAGAAATGTGTTTTGGAGTTTGTACGTGCTTTTTGGAGTTTGTATATGCTTTAGAGTTTGTACGTGCTTTGTCTCTAGGGGCCATATATAAACATATATAAATAAAACCACTGTTTTTACATTAGTAATTCCTTTTCTGCATAATTTTATATTATTGTTAATGATTAAATAATTAAAGCAACAAAACAACCTGAAGAGCCGGTACGGAGCCGAAAGAGCCGGCTCTTTTTAGTGAGCCGAGCCGAAAGAGCCGGATCTCTAAAAAGAGCCGGAAATCCCATCACTATTTGTTACCTAGTGGCTACACAAGCCAGGAAGTATCAACAACCGGATTTGGTGTGTGGTAGTAACAGGTAAATTAACTTTTTTTTTTAAATTATTTGAATAAATATGAGTGCTTGTCTATAAATACACAAACAATACACACGTTTTCAATTGTGTAATTTAAGTGATCTGGGTAGCTCTGTTTTGGAAGTTCAGTAAACGCTAGAAATGTGTTTTGGAGTTTGTACGTGCTTTTTGGAGTTTGTATATGCTTTAGAGTTTGTACGTGCTTTGTCTCTAGGGGCCATATATAAACATATATAAATAAAACCACTTTTTTTTACATTAGTAATTCCTTTTCTGCATAATTTTATATTATTGTTAATGATTAAATAATTAAAGCAACAAAACAACCTGAAGAGCCGGTTCGGAGCCGAAAGAGCCAGATCTCTAAAAAGAGCCGGAAATCCCATCACTATTCGTGAGGCAAATGTGGCGCGATCTGAAGATCGTGAGCCTAATTGTCCTAGTTAGGTTGAGGTGTACACTGTAAAATGTAATATTGTGTTTAATTAAAAATATTAAATAGGCTGAACTCAGTTTTTATCAATTTGTTATCAGAACTCGATTTAAATAAGTTACCAGTACTTGATGTACCACTGTGAGAGGGGGTGCTATGGAATAGTCCAAGTGGTAGCAGCTTTAATTTCCCGCTCAACCATAAATCGATGGTTTTTCAACGTGATTGTTGTCACCTTGTCAACTATAAATAGATCAACAATCAACGATAACAGAACAACAGTGAATCAATGTTATTTCAATGTCAGTGTCAGGTTTCATCATATTTCAATGTTGTTTCAACATTGGTTTTGTGTTGACGTTTCAATCCTGACGATTCTGATGGTTCAGATGGAAAATCAACATCAGTTCAATGTCTCCTTGCTATCTGGGGGATCACCGCCACTTTTTCCTAATAACTAAGACGGATGAAACACCGATTCTACTAATCCGTAACAAACGTCTCCTGCTTTAACGCAGAGATGTTCTTACGGGGCGCTAAACATCAACTTGGAGTTCTTACAAAAGTCTCTTGCTTTAGTCGCTCACAGTACGCTAAACATCAACTTTGAGTTCTTACAAGAGTCTCTTGCTTTAACGCACTGAGACGGACGCTAGCCGCCTTTTTTTCTACTGAGTGAATTTACACTACGATACGTTCAACTTAGCGAACAGATAATTTAGGCTTTAAACAATATGCACGGTTCGAAAATAAACAGGTCGTGCTTACCTTTTAATCATGTGAGCTAGCTCTCTGTTCGCCTCGTTTCATGATCTCAGCTCTGCCAATTCATCCTCTCTGGGCCTCGAGCGAATCCCAGGGTTTCGGCACCAAAACTGTTGCGAAATCAGTTTCACCCCGGTTCTTTTATTCGTCGAGGCATCCAGAGACGGCACCGGAACTCAGTAGTCATTTTCACAAAACTTTTATTCATCTTTATTCATCTTCATTTAAGCATGCACTTCTAGAAGGGAAGACGAGGCCGGTGTGTCCCTCTGCAAAATCTTCACCCCTTTGTTAGTTACAGCCAGCTTTATAGAGGCCTCCCCATCATAAAACCCCCCTACAGTGTGCTGCAAACTCGGTGTCTGTCTTTGTGAGTGCTCGTGTGTGACTGTGTACGCATACCTGTATGTATGTGTGTGCGCGTAAGTGAGTGTGTGTGACAGTTAAAACACTGTGGGTGTAGGTGACTCCCTAGAGGTCATAAAAAACCCATTTCCCTTCCAGACCACAGTTATCCAGGTCAATTGTTGAGACCTTTCACAGTTCAACTGGGGGAGGGGTCTCCTACAATCTACTCCTAAGTTCATGACAGTCAGGCTTTTATCACATTGAGGGCAGTGTCAGTGTCTCTACAATAATTCTACATTCTATGTTAACACATTTCTAAACTCTAAAATAAGCTAAACATTTCTACATAGGCTATGGCACTTGGCCACAGGTGGCAGTAGTGGACTAAACTCCATTTGAGACTGCCCCAGCTGCTATGTGATACGTCAGTAGATCGGCTACAAATTGAAGATCATATGCAAGTTTTGGAAATTAAACTATAAATATTCTTAACTTGGCTTTAAAACTAAAAATCTCTAACCTCAAAACTAAAAAAACAAAAAAACACATGGCAAACCACCCGACAAATAAATACATAAACCCCTTTCTTTGACCGTCACCAGTTAATTTACAATGCCAATTAATCTAGAACACCGGCCCTATTTCAACTTCAGCTGACAGTATCTCACAAAAGTGAGTACACCCCTCACATTTTGGTAAATATTTTGTTTTATATTTTTTAATGGAACAACACTATAAGAATATTTCCAACACCCTGAAACTGAGCAGCAGCACAGTGGTCAAGACCATAAGGCAGTTTAAGAGTACAGGTTCCACCCAGAACAAACCTCACCATGGTTAACCAAAGTTGAGTGCACGTGCTCAGCATCAAATCTAGAGCTTGCCTTTTGAAAATAGCTGTATGAGTGCTGCCAGCATTGCTGTAGAGGTTGAAGGCATGGAGGGTCAGCCTGTCAGTGTTCAGACCATATGCCACACACTGCATCAAATGGTCATTGTCCCAGAAGGAAGCCTCTTCTAAAGATAATGCACAACAAAGCCCGCAAACAGTTTGCTGAAGAAAAGCAGGCTAAGAGCATGGATTACCTGTGATCTGATGAAACCAAGACAAACTTATTTGGTTCAGATGGTGTCAGGGGTGTGTGGCAGAAACCAGGTGAGGAGTACAAAGACAGTGTGGCTTGCCTCCAGTCAAGCATGGTGGTGGGATGCCATTGTTTGTGTCAGGGTCCCTGTGCCTACCCAGTCGGCTCAGTATGGCTACATATGTTTATATTCTTTTTTGTTCCTGCTCTCTCCCTTCCCCTCTTTCCCTCCTCCCTCTGCCTGGGCGGAGCTCACCTGTGGGCTCCTGCCCTTGGCCCACGCACCTGGTCACAATCACGCACCTGTGGCTCATCACGAGTGTTCCAGCTCCTTTATAAGATGGCAGCTCTGTGTTTCTCGTCGCTGGACCGTTGCGGACCCTCGTCAGTGTAACCCCAGCTCAGTTAACTCTAGAGTGTTTTCACAGCGATCTTCCTTTGTAATCCCTTCGTGTCTCTGTGTACAGATTCCCTGGACCAACCCCTGTGTTACCTGAGTGATTGGAGTGTGAAGAGGAGCGTGAGGAGTGGATGGAGTGTGTGTGTGTGACTTTCGGCGTCTTTCCCGTTCGTGTGTTTATTTATTTATTTATTTATTTGTTCATTTCAGGCACAACAAAAATACATATATTGAACATAAAGTGCACAAAACAAAAAACAAAAATTACCTGAAAAGGAGTGGGACGAAGAAAACTTATTAAATCCCACCCCTATACTCACTCATCAACAAAAAACAATAAGCTTCCCACAGCTACGCCCATCGTTGCAACCAAACAAACCATCAACAGCCCCAGGCACATGCAAGCATCTCAACGGCAGCTCGCAAACAACAAATAGAACCTTCATAACTGAATACAGAATATATATTAATTATAAATTGCGTTAGGTAACAGGCAATAATAATTACATAGTGACAAACACAAATACATATACATACATACATATATATCTACACACACATGTACATATATGTACATACATATGCACACACTTTTTTTTTTTTTTTTTTAATCCATACCAGCAATGGTAAGAGAACAGACATTACAGAGCACACTATAACCATCATTGAGTATACTGTGACCAAACCAACTGTTTGTAGAGGAATTTAAATCTATGAATATTTTTGCATTGTTTCAGTTGTAAACTCAGACTGTTCCAGATTTTCACACCACATACAGACACACAAAAACCTTTACGGGTTGTTCGAGTTCTGGGTAATTTGAATTCTCCGAAGCCTCTCACATTATAAACCCTTTCTCGAATTTCAAATATAGTTTGTAAATTTGCTGGTAGAAGTTTATTAAAGGCTTTGTATAAGATTATGGATGTATTGTTATTAACCAGATCCTGGAATTTAAGTAACTTTGCCTGAAGAAAGAGTTTGTGAGTATGATCTAAATAACCAGCCTTGTGAATAATACGCAGTGCTCGTTTCTGTACTGTGACTAATGGATTAGTTGTATTTTTATATGTGTTTTCCCACACTTCCACACAATATGTAAAATATGGAAGAACCAGGGTACAGTACAGAGTACGAAGTGCATCTTTATCAAGGTATGGTTTCACTTTGTTCAAAACTGCGAGGCTTCTGGAAATTTTGGTTTTTATGTGTCTGACGTGGGGTTTCCATGAAATTTTGTTATCAATTACGACTCCCAAAAATTTTTTTTCACTCACATTATCAATTGGTACACCTTCAATGATAATTGGTAATTCTATATTATATTTTAAATTACCGAAAAACATTGCTTTAGTTTTATTTATATTTAATGATAATTTATTTATATCCATCCATTTTTTTATTAATTTTAGCTCCCTGTTTACGGTCATTACAAGATCAGTATAATCATCGCTACTGAAAAATATGTTGGTGTCATCTGCGAACAGTATGAGTTTAAGTACTTGAGAAACATCAAAAATATCATTTATGTAAACATTGAAAAGTTTTGGTCCCAACACTGACCCTTGGGGAACACCACATGTAATACCAAGTTTCTCTGAATGGTAATGCCCTATGCTAACATATTGTTCCCGACCCGTTAGGTAACTTTTTAACCAGTTACCAGCTTTCCCTCGAATACCATATCTTTCCAATTTATCCAATAAAATTGAGTGATTGATTGTGTCGAAGGCCTTTTTGAGATCAACAAAAATACCAACTGCATATTTATTTTTATCCAGTGCATTAGTAATTTCTTCTACTGCCTCAATTATCGCCATTGAAGTGGTTCTTTGCGTTCTGAAACCATACTGGTTCTTGGTGTCCGGGGCTGGGCGCTCAGGTCATGTGCCAGCTCACTCCTGGTGGCTACTTGGCGGCGCCTGGCGCCTGCTGCTCAGTCGGGCCTCTTCCGGGGCGCGGAGGGCCCTCGGGCCTCCGGCCTCTGTGCCTGCGGCTCGGTTCACTCTGGCACAGCTGGCTGCCGGCGGAGCCGACGAGCACGCCGGTGCAGCCCCCTCTAGTTTCTGCCCGGTGGCTACTGGGTGACCCCTCGCCTGGGTATCCTCAGCCCTTCCCATGAAGGTGGCACGGATGCCCCTCCGGTGGTCCTCCTTGGGCTCTTGCACTCTGGGACCTCTGGATGTCTGGGGCCTGGATCTCCTCCATGCCTGCTTCATGCCCTGGGGGACAGGGCTATGGCTCTCTACACCCTCTTGCAGACCATTACATGGGGAAACCATTTGAATACAAGCGCGCCGATCCACACAGGTGTGCACACAGGTGTTCACTGTTTGTAGACTTAAATCACACCTTTCTTGGCTGCTACTTCAAAGCACATTGTGCGCTGTCTGTCCTGCGTGCTGCACAACAACATTCAATATTTAGTATTTACTGCTGTTTACACTTAGGTAGATTAATGCGATGGTGTTGTGTATAGTATGTTGCTTTGTTTTGTTTTGTTTTTTTTGTTTGTTTTCTATTCTTTTTCTCTCAACAGGTGATCCCGGAGATATTTTTTTTTTCCCCCTTTCTCACTGTCCCTCTCCCCTTCTGTTTTTCTTTTCCTTCCTCTTTCTTTCTCCCTTTCCTATCCCTCACTCATGTCTGTCCCGTCTGTAACAACTGAAAATAAAATAAAATAAATAATAAAAACAAAGGTCGATCAAATGGACCAATACGGCAATGCCATGATGATCCATTTGGCAAAATAAATCCATTGGGTATCCTTGTTGGTCTTCAGACAACAATTCTGATGGCTAAAGAACCAAATGGGACAGGCAGAAAAAAAAAAAAAAAAAAAGATAATCCATTGAAGACTTACTTTTACATTTTAATGTGATATTTATTACACATTATTGTGTGGACCCCCGGAGCCCGGCTTTCCCCTCACTTTTGTAAATAATCACCTGGTTTATCATAATAAAGACTCTTGTGCTTTCACGACCTAGAGCCTGCGCGTGAGTCCGTTCAGTCCAGTTGTGACAGTTTGGGGCTGCAAGAGTGCTGCTGGCACTACAGTTAATTGAGGTAACCATGAATGCCAATGTACTGTGACATACTGAAGCAGAGAATGATTTCCCCCCAAAACAGTGCCCTGTTAAATAAACTGAGGTTAAAGGTACTTGACTGCCCAACCATGTCTACAAACTTAAACCCTATTGAACATCTGTGGGGCATCCTCAAATGGGAGGTGGAGGAGCACAAGGTATCTAACATCTACCAGCTCCATGATGTCATAATGGAGGAGTGGAAACGGACTCCAGTTTAGTTCTGGTTTAGACATCAATGGCTGTATGTTGAGTTATTTTGAGGTGACAGCAAATTTACACTGTTATACAAGCTTTACACTGACTACTTACATTGTGTCAAAGTGTCATATCTTTAATGTTGTCCCATGAAAACATATAATAAAATTACAAAAATGTGAGGGGTGTACTCACTTTTGTGAGATACTGTATATAGCCACATTACATTACATCGTGTTCAGGACACCAGGATGTAGTGGTTGCTTTTTCAAAAATCCTTTTTTTTTCTTTTCATATTCTGAACTATCGTCAAAAAAAATGGAAAGTTGAGTTTTAGGACACCACAGCACTTTAAGTAAAAACTTATTCCTGTACTTTTCAACATGTTCATACAAAAGAAATGTTTACGGAATTTTGTCATCCAAATGTATCAGCTTATATCAACCTCTTTCATAACATGATTTAGTGTTTTTTTTTGTTTTTCCTCGTAATTCATAATAACATAATTTATGTAAAATTGTAATTTGAACCTTTTATATCTATATGACTGTTGATGGCATGGATGTATGCCTAGATTACTAAAAGAGAAACTTGTGTTACTCAGCTAAAGGCATAGAATGAATTTTCTTTTCTTAAAAAAATAAACTCAACAGCCAATCAGCATTTGGTTTTTAATGTCAGATTAACTTCAGGTACATTTATGCAAATTAACACACTTGCAATTGGTTAAAGTAATCAGTGGTGATACATAAAGAATAAGATGGTGGGAAACTCAACATACATGAAAGAAAATCTCATGTAGGTAACAAATATTGCACTGGTAAAAACATCTCTGGCCTGTTTCAGTTCAATCTGTTATTCAGCCTTCCTTTTCTTTTTTCCTTTCCTGACACAACACCTGTTCAAGCAGAAACTGCAGGTCTTTATGAAGATGAATATGAGGAGTAGAACTATAGTGAGGAAGAAGCCCAGGACATCCAGGCTGTGATACTGGTACCAGGTGAGCTCATGGGCATGGACCCTCAAGTGCTTGGCCCCTTTATTTCTCAGTGTGAATTCAATCCAGAACACTGCCTCTTCCAGAGCACTCATGGGTCTGTCATGGTGGATGCTGGACAGCTGCATAGCATTTTCTTTGTACCTGTGAATATGTATATGAATTAAAAAACATAATCTGAATTGTTACATTTTTATTATTTTTTTCCTCTTTATTTATAGAATTTTTACATGTAGCTTGACATATCAGGGCTAATAAAACAAGTACCAAATGATACAAAGATATACCTCATTACAGTTCAGGCAATTACAATTTTTGGGAACTAGTGAACAGCTGATAACCAGTCCTGATCCAAACGTCCAATCCAATAAAAAATAAAAAAATAAAAAATAGGCAAGGCTTGAGTGTAACACTCAAAACAGGAGAGAGCACTGCAAAATAAAAAGTCCTGTATAACTGAAGTGTTGTGCAGGTAAAAAACACATGAGTTAAATACGAGGTGGATGTGTTGCCACTGTTACACAGGTCAGGAATGTCGGGGTATATTTTAGATAGTCTAGATCAGTCTTTCTCAAACTGTGGTATCGTTCCATATACCACTAGTAGTACTTGGGTTCTCTCTGGTGGTATGTGGGAAAGCTCCAATTTTGTAAGTGTTTTGGAGTTTGTTCATGTGTTTGGGATTTTGTAAGCGTTTTGGATTTTGCATGTGTTTCGGATTTTGTACGTGTTTTGGATTTTGCATGTGTTCTGGATTTTGTACGTGTTTTGGAGTTTGTACGTGCTTTGTCTCTAGGGGCCACTTTATGATATGCTGTTAATCTGTCTTTTGAATTCTCCTATAAAGCAGAAAAACAATAGTTTGTACATAAAATATAGAAGTTGGCACTGTGACATCAACCACTGATTAGTGAAATCTTGTTTTGAAGTGTGAACCTGAGCATTGCCCTGAGAACCCAAGGGCATGTACATTCAGTGACTTGTGATTACTGTCTTTATCATCTTTCTATGTAAAGCTCTCAATTTCAGGCTCTGTGTGCACTCACACAAAAAGAGGTGTTTTATGGGACATGTGACTCTGCTTCTGTATGAAATGATCCCTTTGATTGCCATTTAATCCAGTCAGAGATGCTATCAGATGATGATAAAATTCTTAAAATTAATCTCTAAAGAACATAAAACTGCAAGAATAAACAGTTAAATGAGGCGAGAGATTAATGGTACAGAAAATCATTAATCTTGAAATTTATTGTAAAGAGCCCTTAACTCCAGTTAATAATTTAATCACTTTGTGTAGTCTCGGTGCTGCTGTTTATTTCTAAGGAGATGGCTGCACATTAGAGGTTAAACTCCAAACTGGATCGAATTCAACGTTAAATGTCATGGTCGCAAAGCCTAATAAGAGACATGGAAATAACTTTAGTTTGTTGCAGATTTAAGTGAAACGAATTTGATTGTGTGAATGGGTATTCTTGGTGTGTGTTCTACTATTCCATCAGTGTAAAAGAGGTTTAACAGCAAATTAAAACAAAGTACAAAAGGGTTGCTAAAACTTTTTAACACAACCAGCGAATAAGTACCCTGCACTTATGTGCAATTTGCAGGCAGCAATTTAGGTTTTTGCAAGAAACAATAAAACAAGTACACTGGAAATATCCTGTGCTTTCTGGGGCACGGGTTGTGTTATGGTGTAACTAAAAAATGTTGCACAAAAAATTGCACTTAATTACAGGGTACTTGTAGTCTAACAATGTAATTATTTTATTATTTCCTGCAAAAACCTGACTTGGTACAAAACATTACATGTAATTAAAGCCTACTTGTGCCTTAGTTGTGGGTGCTACATTGTAATTGTTTCATTGTTTCGCTGGTGACTCCATAATATGGTTTGCATTCCAGAAAGTACAGGGTACTTACAGTGTACTTCTTTCATTATTTCCTGCAAAAACCTGACTTGACACAAAATGCACGTACAATATGGTGCAAGTACAGCGTACTTGCACCATATTTGTAGTTTGTGTTATAAAGTGTTGCCAGAACATTTATACCTTTTTTTTGTATTGCTAAATTAATACATGCACATTCCAGTGACAATAAAGGGCTCAGTGGTTTTAGTAAGGTACAGCATAACAACTTACATTTATGAAAAAAAAAGCCTCGCAAAGGCTCTATAAAGCACCCCAAAACATGCTGCAAATCAATTAAAAAAAATAAATAAACGAATGAGAAACCAAGACCAGATTGTGTTCAGTGTAGGTTGATCACTGTGACTTGAAATTGCAAATAATTCTGGTTTAAGGTATGTTATGCTTGGCCTTCATACTTTTCATACTCTTGAGCCCACACTCATCTTTGCTATAAAATCTATACTTTCAAATCCTAACCAAAAGTATATATAGTTCAAAGAACTCACGATTTGTAGTTGATGACTGTGTTGATTGCGTCTCTAAGACCTTCAGACGTCATGAAGTTCAAGTTGAGAATAACTGCAGCTCCTTTTTCTTTCATATGGACCATGTTGTCTGGCTGGTCAGCAAACATGGGGATGCCCACAATGGGAACGCCGTGGTAGATGGCTTCATAAATCCCATTTGTACCTCCATGGGTGATGAAAGCTCTAGCTTTAGGGTGACCTAAGACATGTCAAATAACCATGAAACATCTGGAGTAGGATTTTCACACTTGGACAGCAAAAAGGTTTCACTAAACCTGGACAAGTACTTAGCTTTAGTTTTAGGGTGACCTAAGACATGCCAAATAACCATTAAACAAACTATTAAACATTTAGTTACTTATTACACACTTGGACTACTTGGGAATGGCAATATATGTGAAGAAGTGATTTAAGCTGAAATTTAACTTGCATGTCCAGACATCTGTTAAAGTGGAACAGCTTTGAGAAAATGAACTAAACAAAGTAGGTTAGCGCAGCGTGCAACATGTAATCATGATTTCATCTGTGAGAAAATCCTATTTCATTCAGTTCTCCTTGTTTTTAATATAACAAATGCTCACAGCCTCCAATAAAACATTTAGTGTTGAATGTGGCAAAATAAGCTCCAGGCTTTTAAAAAGTTTTGTAGAAAAAATTATGTTCAGTGTGCAGTGAAAATTTGTCATCTTTGTGGAATCTGTTTTCACTAAGATAAGTTTTGATGGAATCAATGTTTCTATACTGCCCATCATCTATTGATCCGTTATTCATCTGTAATTGGTACCCACATTACTTACCCAGGAGGTCATTCTGAGGGATCCAGTCATATATTTTAGTGTTGCCACCCAAAGTTTCTGGCTTTTCTCCTCTATATCTCCACAGCACCTATAAACAGTAAGACATTTGCAAACATGATTTGGGGGGGGGGTTTGTATGCTAGTTTTATACTGTAATGTAATTTTTCAACACTTGAAGGGTAGGGGACATCTCAAGACTTGTCATTAGAAATCATCAGACAAACAACAGACAAACAGACAAAATGTGACTTTTCGCAGGAAAAACTGAGTGATGTAAAATTTGAGATGGCTGATTCTCACAGAGAACATGCAGCTTAAAATGTCCATAATCTGTAATGTCATTTTAAAAAAATGGTAGTTATGGTAGTCCTACTAGTCTAGGGTGACCATATTTTGATTTCCAAAAAAGAGGACACTTGTCCTTAAAGAAAACTTGACATATGCTTTGCACAAGTTGATTACAGTTGGCACAAACATTATCCTCTGACCTTTTGTGGGATCTGAGCGAGGCCTGAGGCTATCATGTTTGCCTTCTCCTTGGTGACGTTGTTGATCATGGATCCTAAAGTGAAGATCACAATGCCATCATCTCCAGAACTCTGCACAAATTCCTCCAGATCCTGTAACAAGTCAAATATTATCCCACCACCAGCCAATCAGCTGTTTTCTCATTTTTGTTCAACATTTTGATGGCTTCACTGCTCCTGGCAGGAATATTCTGTGATGTAATGATTAATTAGATGGTAATAGTTGAGTGTCCTTACCTCTGGTAAAGGTTTAGCAGGTCTGCAGTGGATCCCACCAACATATTTGAAGTTGGGGAGGAAAGGACGAGGGAATTCAAAATCCCAGTAGGTTCGGATTAACCAGATATCTGCCTTACTCATCAACTCACAGGCACTGGTGGGAGTTCCTGTTGCAGTGCATAAGTAATGGACATCAATGTATCACCAATAGTTTATACAAGGCATCATATTTTCTTAATCAGATCTGATGGGATATTAAAACACTGCGTTTGCATTATTAGCAGATTTCAAATAGTTTTTTTTAAATCAGCCTATTTGCTCACCTTTGACATCAGAGTAATATCTGTCTAATACGTTCCAAAAAGTGTAATCAATCATGATGTCTTGAAGAGCGTAGAAGAGAAAGTTCCACACTCTCTCTGAGAAGTCCATCTTATCTGTGAGTTTGCTCATGGCACCGGGAACAAAGGATGGTGGAGCAGGCATCTGACCACAATGCCTCTCCCAGTTATTAGCTACAGAGAAGCGCAAGGAGAAGATGAGTGGGATCCCCAAAATATCTGCTACCAAGTCACTGCCAGGGTAGATGGGGTCAGCCAAGAGAAGGTCGTAATTTCCTTCTTTCAATTTCTTCATGACGGCTTCTGATTTCACCACACCGTCCAAATACTGGATAGAAAACTGCAGATCAGTTTTCATCATGTCAATGAATCTGATGTAGAGCTCCAAGTAGTTCATATAATCAATCTCGTATATGGAGAATCGGAGGAACTCTTCTATAAACTCTTCCATAGCCTCCAATGAGAAAGAGGCGTTGAAGGGCTCATAGTGAAAGCGGGATGGCTCATTGGTGTTCATGTATAATGACGAGCTCGGGACCAGTACAGTCACCCGGTGTCCTCTGTCAACCAGCGTCTCCAGAACAGGCTTCATGTTTATCCAGTGGCTGCCTTCAGTGTACCACACCAAAATATTTCCTCCATTTGCACTCCATGTCGCACAAAGTACCAGCAGGATGCAGGCAGAGAGACGCAGATCCATGGTGTATGAGTGTCAGCAGGAAAACCAGCTGTGGTCTGATCCTTTGTACAAGTATCACAGGAAAGATAATTATTAACTCAAAGTTAAACTCTGACTAACTTCCTTCTGTACAGTATTGCTCATTTCACAATGGGTTAAAGGTTAATGGGAATAAAGTTGACAGTACTGAAAAAAGCAGGACTGAACCGGTATGAGAAATCCACTAAGAAATTAGTAAAAATGTCAGAGCTTGACGTTGTTGTTAGTCGGGTAGAGACGGAGTGAAGTAATGCAAAACAATGGTCATTTCAACTGTATAGGCTTGGACACTGTTGCATAATCTGAGGAAGTTGTGGGTGCATGTGCAACTGTTTCCATGCATGCCACTGAAACACAAAGGAGTCAGGTTTGTTAGGATTCAAACAAGCTGTAACCCCATTGATGATTTGACTCTGCCAGTGTTGAGGTTCAAGGTTAAGCCAATATTTAAAAGATGATGGAGAGTTATCATTCAAGACATATCTGGTAAAATAAAGGAATTGATAAAAAGTTTTTTTTACAGTCTGTGTGATGATCTCTCCAGATTTTTTTCAGGAGAATGTGAAGGATGAAGTTGAAGTGCCCTGAGGCAACTGCTGTTGTGATTTGGCACTATTTAAATAAAACTGAATTCAACTGAACTCACTTTAATAAGAGAGGTCCAAAAGATCCTGTTGAGTTTCATGAGTCCTGCCTCCATTCTAACTGGATACAGCCTTAAAACAAACTTGTGTTTAATCAAATTTACCTTTCAGCTTCTTTTTTATATTTATTAATACACAGCCATTTTCACATCTGTCAGTTACATTCCTCACTAAACTTTGATACACAAGAAAAAGATATGAAACCACCTGGATATTTGAAACCACAAGCATGCACGTTTGTCACATCTGAAGACGGCACTCTGAGTGCTTGTCAACGAAATTCCACCCCTGACCTCACCTTTTATATAAGGTGATAAGATACAAGTTACAACATGCCAAACACAATTACCTGACTGAGAGCAACAGATATTGAAACGGCATCATGCTCCTGTGGTCTTGTCCTGCAGAGTCAGAATTAATTGATTATGAATCATTTCTGGGCAGAAGCGTAAAAATATACAGTAATGTTTGAGACAAAAGTGATTTGGCAAGAACAAAAGTAATCTCACTCTATTTCTCTCAGTCTTAACAAATTTCAATTTAACAATCTTAACTGTACTATTTGTAATGTCCCTAACCAAAGTTTGCCTACAACTTTGACCACCACATGGCAACTGGAAAAAGTCTTGATGTAGCTACTCGCACCTTTCTTGAAGTAGTAAAAAATATTAAAGGATTTGCAACTAAGCAAATCAAATAGCTTAATCATATTTTTTATCATAAATCTCTCAAAAACATTTTAAAACATGTTTGGACTGTTATTAACACTTACATATTCATAGATATCAGCCTCTTCTATCAGTCTACAAGAATATTGTTAATCATTGATTCATTTTACTCTTGAGGAGCTATCGTGTTTGGGTTTTTTGTTTTTTCATAGGAAATGAGCATGGTGTCTTTCTGGGAGACTCTAGTGGTGATGAGGGTCTCCTTCAAGGTTTTCATTCATTGCATGCTGTCCCATTGACTAAAAGACTGGTACTTCCTCTGCCTCTCCATTGTATTTCCTACATCTTCCAGGGCAGAGTTAATGCTGTATCTACTACAAGGTGTGAAAGTACTGCTGGCTCTATTTCACATTAAATTGACACATCTATTGCATAAATGCTTTGGACAGTAAAATGTAGGTTGCTTTTTTTGTAACCAGTAAGAAAAGCTTCAGATATCTTCCTGTTTACTACAGCTGCTCCACAGGATGGTGATGGATACATCAGTGGTTAAAAGCTAACCCTCAACAAGCTCACAGCTGAACACATCATAATGATCCATTCAAGAGAGTGATGGGTCACCACCATGCAAATGTTTTATTTGTTATTACAAAATCCTTACAGAGTATCATCTCATTGTTAATATTGATCCATATGAAGATAAATCATTATCATACAGTGAAATCTGACTTTAAATTCCACAGAATCATGATGCAAATATCAGATTTATTGATGAAGATGTTGATTGTCACAGTTCCTAGATTATTTTTTTATTAATCAATTCAAAGATTAAAAAAAAAGGGAAAAGAAGGAAAAGAGTAAATAAAATATATGCATAAATAATGAAATGTTTTTTAGGAAAATATTTCTGTATGCATTACAAAACAAAAACAAGTTTGAATATACTGAATTCAATCTGATGTTAGTGTTTTTTTCCGAACAAACAAACAAAACAAAACAAAAAACCCTAAAAAAAAAAAAACCCAAAACAAAAAACAGCCAATCAGTATTTGCTTTTTAATATCAGATCAACTTCAGGTTCTGCTACGCAAATTAGTGCACTAATGACTGTTAAAGTCATTAGTGGTGGTGCATAAAGGAGAAGATGAAGGGAAATTCAACATATATGAAAGAAAGTTTCATGCTGGTAACAAATATTGCCCCAGTCCAACATTCACAGCACCGTTTCAGTTTAGTTGTTATTCAGCCTTCTTTTTTGTCTTTCCTTTCCTGACACAACACCTGTGCAAACAGAAACTGCAGGTCTTGATGAAGATGAATATGATGAGTAGAACTATGGTGAAGAAGAAGCCCAGGACATCCAGGCTGAGATACTGGTACCAGGTGAGTTCATGGGCCTGGACCCTCAGGTGCTTGGCCCCTTTGTTTCTCAGTGTGAACTCGATCCAGAATACTGCCTCTTCCAGAGCACTCATGGGTCTGTCGTGGTGGATGCGGGACAGCCTCATAGCATTTTCTTTGTACCTGTGAATGTGCATATAGGTTTAAAAAACAAACAAACAAACAAACAAAAAAAAAAAAACACCTTTGAATTGTTATACTTTTTTACTGTTATACTTTTTTTTTTGCCACACAATAAAGGGATATATTTCAAAACTCTAAAACTGATAACGCCTCAAGTTAAAATTGACATCTAGAGATATTTCAATCATTTTGTGGCCTTTGAAGCTTTTGTGGTACTTCAACTATCAAGCCCATTAGACCCTTGTTCCTTCATGACCTGCTATTATGCTATGTTCATCATTTGGTCACGCCCCCAAAAAACATTCAATCATGAACTGTATAAAGAAGATGGATATAAAACAAGCTTTGAGACAACTGAGACCACACGACTTCACATTAGAGATGTAAAACTGGATCCATTTATACATTAATGTTCTACAACCTAATAAATAACAATTGGAAATCACTTCATCAAAATTAAATTGTTTGAACAGATACTTGTCTTGGACGTTCAAGTTTCTACTATGCCATCAGAGTAAAAGAGGCTTAACAGCAAATTAAAACAAAGTACAAAAACATTTATACATTTTTTGCCTTGACAAATTAATACATGGACATTTAAATACATTTAAAAATAAAAAAATAATAATTTTAAAAATTGGCCAAACTAAGACTAGATGGTGCTCAGTGTATGTAATTTCCAGCCAGTGGATTCTCCCCTTGCTGGAAATTCCAAATAATTCAAATTTAAGGTATGTTATTCTTGGCCTTCATGCTTTTCATACTCTTGAGCCCACATTCGTCTTTGGTACAAAATCTATGCTTTCGGTACTTAATCCAAAGTACAGATAGTTCAAAGAACTCACGATTTGTCATTGATGACTGTGTTGATTGCGTCTCTAAGATCTTCAGACGTCATGAAATTCACGTTGAAAATAACTGCAGCACCTTTAGCCTTCATATGGACCATGTTGTCTGGCTGGTCACCAAACACGGGGATGCCCACCATGGGAACGCCGTGGTAGATGGCTTCATAAATCCCATTTGTACCTCCGTGGGTGATGAAAGCTCTAGCTTTAGGGTGACCTAAGACATGTCAAATAACCAGGAAAGATCTGGAGTAATTTTTTCAAACTTGGACAGCAAAAAGGTTTCAATAAACCTGAACAACTAATTTGAGCTGATTTGAGTATTTTTGTTAAATTCTTAGTTGGCAGTGTTACTGTGAACTTTACCGTCTCTGTGACATCTGATTTCATTAGGATTATTTCTCATGGAATAAAAGAGCAGACGTAGAAAGAAATAACTGTGATTGGTACCAACTTTACTTACCCAGGAGGTCATTCTGAGGAATCCAATCATATATTTGAGTGTTGGCACCCAAGGTTTCTGGCTTTTCTCCTCTGTATCTCCACAGCACCTTTAAATAGAAAGTTCACATGGTAATATACTTATTTATTGTAGTACATATATCACATTAGTTTAATGTTGGCGTTTTATTTTAGAATACACTGCTCAAAAAAAAAGTTAAAGGAGCAATTTTTAAATCAGGAAAGCATGAAGTTAACTAAACTTACACTGATCTGCTAAGTAGCTGTGGGAGTTGTTAATCAGTTAAAGGTTGTGCAGGTAGTACTTCATATGTCACATTGAAAGAAGGTTTGCTGTCTCCCAGCACAGTGTCATGAGCATGGAGGAGTTTCTAGTTACATGATAGTTTGGGGGGGTATATCCATGGAGCGATGCATAGACCTACAGACTAGGCAACAGTACTTTTACTGCATTTAGGTATGTGGATAAAATCCTTGGACCCATTTTCAGACTTTACACTGATACAGTGGGCTCTGGGTTCTTCTTGATGCACAACAATACACAGGCTCATGTGGCAGGAGTATGCTGACAGTTTCTGGAGGATAAAAGAATGGATACCATTGACTGTCCCCCACACTGGCCTGACCTAAATCCAATCGAACATCTTTGGGACATTATGTTTCAGTACATCTGACACCACCAGTTTGCACCTCAGACTGTAAGGATCTAAGTCAGGGGTGGCCAACTCCAGAGCTGAAACTGGTTACCCTAAAACCTTAAAAACTACTCCATGCTTTCAGGGTTTGAAAAAACTGATTACAGTTGGCACAAAGATTATCCTCTGACCTTTTGTGGGATCTGAGCGAGGCCTGAGGCTATCATGTTGGCCTTCTCCTTGGTGACATTGTTGATTACGGATCCTAAAGTGAAGATCACAATGCCATCATCTCCAGAACTCTGCACAAATTCCTCCAGGTCCTGTAACAAGTCAAATATTATCCCACCACCAGCCAATCAGCTGTTTTCTCATTTTTGTTCAACATTTTGATGGCCTCACTGCTCCTGGCAGGAATATTCTGTGATGTAATGATTAATTAGATGGTAATAGTTGAGTGTCCTTACCTCTGGTAAAGGTTTAGCAGGTCTGCAGTGGATCCCACCAACATATTTGAAGTTGGGGGGGAAAGGACGAGGGAATTCAAAATCCCAGTAGGTTCGGATTAACCAGATGTCTGCCTTACTCATCAGTTCACAGGCACTGGTGGGAGTTCCTGTTGCAATGCATGAACAATAGACATCAACATATCACCAATAGTTCATGCAGGTTGTATTTTCTTGGGCAGGTTAGATGGGATATAAAAACACTACATTTAAAGCTTTAGCAGACTTCAAATATTGTTGTTTTTTTTTTAAACCGTGTGCTTCATGTCCATTTGCTCACCTTTGACATCAGAGTAATATCTGTCTAATACGTTCCAAAAAGTGTAATCAATCATGATGTCTTGGAGAGCGTAGAAGAGAAAGTTCCACACTCTCTCTGAGAAGTCCATCTTATCTGTGAGTTTGCTCATGGCACCAGGCACAAAGGATGGTGGAGCAGGCATCTGACCACAATGCCTCTCCCAGTTATTAACTAAGGAGAAGCGCAAGGAGAAGACGAGTGGGATCCCCAAAATATCTGCTACCAATTCACTGCCAGGGTAGATGGGGTCAGCCAAGAGAAGGTCATAATTTCCTTCTTGCAACTTCGTCATGACGGCTTCTGATTTCACCACACCATCCAAATACTGGATAGAAAACCGCAGGTTATCTTTCATCATGTCAGTTAATCTGATGTAGAGCTCCCAGTTGCTCATATAATCACTCTCATACAGACTGAAATAGAGGAACTCTTCTAGAGCCTTCTGTAAAGCCTCCAATGAGAAAGTGACATTGAAGGGTTCATAGTGAAAGCGGGCAGGTTCATTGGTGTTCATGTACATTGATGAGCTCGGGACCAGTACAGTTACCTGGTGTCCCCTGTCAATCAGCGTCTCCAGAACAAGCTTCATGTTTATCCAGTGGCTGCCTTCAGTGTACCACACCAAAATATTTCCTCCATTTGCACATGATGTTGCACAAAGTACCAGCAGAATGCAGGCAGAGGGACGCAGCTCCATGGTGTCTGAATCTCAGCAGGAAAACCAGCTGTGGTCTGATCCTTTGGTGAAAGCATTCCAGGAAAAAATAATTATTAACTCAACAAAGGTGAACTCTGGCTCACTTCTTTCTGTATTGTATTAGTCATTTTACAATGGGTTATAAAGCAATGATATTAAAGTTGACAGTACTGAAAAAACAAGACTAATATCTAACTTGTATGAGAAATAAATAAATATGTCAGAGCCTGATGTTGTAGCTGTTAGTTGAGGAGAGAGAGAGAGAGTGAAGTAATAAAAAATAATAGTCAAAGTATTCAAAAGGATCCACCTATAAAGACTGCAGAGATTTCAGATTTCTTTTTAATTTTACATAAAAATTCACAACAGGTATGAACAGATTATTGATTATTATTATGGTCCGAATACTGGGCTTTTCTCAGTCCACTATGAGCAGCACATGGTGACTACAAGAAGGGAAAAAAACTCCCCTTGTGTCTCTTTACAATAACCACCTATAGATTTTTAAAATGCCCCCCAAAGATGATTACTGGTTGAAGAAAACCCTAACCTGGATTTAACTAAGAAACTGAAGTGTTTAACTGTGAGATATTGCAAATAAAACCAATAAAGATTTATTCCAGTCACAAGATTATCTATATCTTGTGTGTAAGTAAACTATTTCTAAGTTAGCCTGCCACCTGAACCTGCCACCAACAGCTCTCTAGAACAAAATCCCCCTCGAAAGAAATTAAGTTAACAAAAAATAAATAAATAAATAAAATAAAATAAATAAATAAAGCCACGAGGAAAAACAAACAAGAAAGTAAGGAAAACAATCTTAGAGAAGGACAGGCCGCCAAAGTTTTACCGTTATATAACCTGGATTTAAGGCGTTAAAGTCGGGCCCCTGACGGAGATATGACCGAGAGCCCCCAAATTAAAGTATAAAGTATCAGTATGAATGTAACAGCTTGCACAACATGGGCAAAATGTCTCCAAGTGTAGCTTACCAGAGTAAAGAGACTGTGAATCCCGACAGCAGGTGACAGAACAGCGGCTCAAGACCGCCGAAAGTAAACACGGGCTGAATCCGCTAAAACTTAAGGTTATGTGTATAAAACTCTGGTTCTCTGAATAACATGAGTGAGTGTCTTACTATGAAACGCTTCCTGGGTGACATCATTAGAAGCTCAAATGCCATTATGCCAGCCCTTACAGGCTGCTAAGTGACGCCCATGTTAGGAGGGGCTAATGCCTCCCTCTATAATAGGCTGACATAGCATCAGATGTCATTCAAAACACAACACATAACCATAAGTTCTTTCATAGCATTCCTTTCGTGTTTCACTATGGGAGAAATACCGACTCCCGGATTGCCAGACATGCTCCAAGTAGTGCATATAATCAATCTCGTATATGAAGAATCGGAGGAAATCTTCTAGAAACTCCTCCATCTGAATGAAAGAAACAAAGTTCTAATTTATTTATTTATTTATATTGTGAAATCACTGGGATAATTCAACAAATTATATATATATATATAGATATATAGATATATATATATCTATATATCTATATATAGATATATAGATATATAGATATATATATCTATATATATATATATATAGATATATAGATATATATATATATCTATATCTATATATCTATATATCTATATATCTATATCTATATCTATATATATATCTATATATCTATATATCTATATCTATATATATATCTATATATCTATATATCTATATATCTATATATCTATATATATCTATATATCTATATATATAGATATATATATATATATATATATATAAACGAAAAACAAACAACAACAACGCCCACCCCCCAAAAAACAAACAAAAAACCCTAATATGCACCCCCTGTGGCTAGCCCAACTGCAGAAACACACTGGTGATCAACAGCTAGGAAACGGGCCTCCTTCCACTGGTTTAACACACAAAAAAGAGTTTACAAATCAAAAAAAGTAAAGAAGCCAAATATACAACAAAATAAATTAAACCTTGGATCTAGAGCAGAAGGCGTCACAGTGTCACGCCAAATCATCCTTTATCTGACTGCTCTAATTGAATGATTCAGTTCATTAACATACACACCAACCGGCTTCTCTCTTAAATGTCCACTTCTAAGAAGCTGGCAGCAACAGGGCAAAGGAAATCCCAAAAGAAAAAGGCAAAGCAGCAGCACTTACAGCGGGCCGCTGTAAGGCTATTGGCCGCCCACTGAGGCTCACACTTCCTGCAAGGCATCATATCGTGAGTGTTTACTACAGAAAAACTCAACTCAACTATGACTGTGACAAATCGGACTTACGTACCAATCAAACGGTGTCGCTTAATTCATTAACACAGTGGCTCACCGGAGGCTTCTGCGGCTACAACCTATAACCTATATTACAACAGAGTGAAATAAGGTACGCATGGCACCAAATAAACACATACCAGCTGCTATGGAGGCTTCAGGAAGATAATCCGCGGGTGATCGCTGTAACACAAACAACACAATCAAAACGTGTACCGCCAATTCAGTCTGAGGCAGCAGCGACAAGCACGCAAACCTCTACCTGTAACACCGGGGGAAGTCAGGTGACCGAAAAGCCGGATGCGGCTGACAGCAGGTGAGCGATTCATGGACGCTCAGATGGCAGCTAGCAGCGTCATCTAATGTGCTTGACTAATAGTGGGATCAAAAATTAGTAAATATAATACTCAATCTGCTACATAAAAGAACTGATAAAAGTTAATTTTACAGTCTGTGTGATGGTCTCTCCAGATTTTTTGAGGAGGATGTGAAGCGCCCTGAGGCAACTGCTGTTGTGATTTGGCACTATTTAAATAAAACTGACTTCAACTAAACTCACCTTAATAAGAGAGGTCCAAAAGATCCTGTTGAGTTTCATAAGTCCTGCCTCTATTCTAACTGGATACAGCCTTAAAACAGACCTTTGTTTTATCTAGTTTACCTTTAAGCTTCTTTTTATTTATTTTTTCAGTACACAGATGTTTTCACATCTGTCTGGCTAACAATCCTCACTAAACTTTGGTACACAAGAAAAGGATATGAAACCACCTGGATATTTTTGAAACCAGAAGCATGCATGTTTGTCACATCTGAAGACGGCACTCTAAAGATGACGTAATTTACCCCCCTGACCTCACCTTTTAGGGTGAGCACTTTAATAGAATAACATACAAGATACAACATGCCAAACACAATTAATTGACTCAGAGCAACAGATATTGAAACGGCATCATGCTCCTGTGGTCTTGTCCTGCAGAGCCGGAATTAATTGATTATGAATCATTTCTGGGCAGAAGTGTAAAAATATACAGTAATGTTTGAGACAAAAGTGATTTGGCAAGAACAAAAGTAATCTCACTCTATTTCTCTCAGTCTTAATGAATTTCAATTTAACAATCTTAACTGTACTATTTGTAATGTGCCTAACCAAAGTTTGCCTACAACTTTGACCACCACGTGGCAACTGGAAAAAGTCTTGATGTAGCTACTCGCACCTTTCTTGAAGTAGTAAAAAATATTAAAGGATTTGCAATTAAGCTAATCAGCTTAATTGTATATCATATTTTTTATATGAAATATCTCTCAAAAACATTTTAAAACATGTTTGGAGTGTCATCAACAATTACATATTTGTAGATATCATTGTCTTTTATCAGTCTACAAGAATATTGTTAATCATTGATTCATTTTACTCTTGAAGAGCTATCGTGTTTGGGGTTGGGGGTTTTTTTTCATAGGAAATGAGCATGGTGTCTTTCTGGGAGACTCTAGTGGTGATGAGGGTCTCCTTCAAGGTTTTCATTCATTGCATGCTGTCCCATTGACTAAAAGACTGGTACTTCCTCTGCCTCTCCATTGTATTTCCTACATCTTCCAGGGCAGAGTTAATGCTGTATCTACTCACAAGTTGTGAAAGTACTGCTGGCTCTATTTCACATTAAATTGACACATCTATTGCATAAATGCTTTGGACAGTAGAATGTAGGTTGCTTTTTTTGTAACCAGTAAGAAAATCTTCAGATGTCTTCCTGTTTACTACAGCTGCTCCACTGGTTAAAAGCTAACCCTCAACAAGCTCACAGCTGAACACATCATAATGATCCATTCAAGAGAATGATTGGTCACCACCATGCAAATGTTTTATTTATTATTACAAAATCCTTACAGAGTATCATCTCATTGTTGAGTTAATATTGATCCATATGAAGATAAATCATTATCATACAGTGAAATCTGACTTTAAATTCCACAGAATCATGATCCAGATATCAGATTTATTGATGAAGATGTTGATTGTCACAGTTCCTAGATTGAAGTTGTAAAAAAAGAAAGAAAGACTAAAAGTAAATCTCTCTCTCTCTCTCTCTCTACACACACACATATACATACATATATATATACATACATACATATATATACATACATACAAATATATACACATATACATACATCTATCTATCTATCTATCTATCTAGAGATATATCTATCTATCTATCTAGAGATATATCTATCTATCTATCTATCTATCTATCTAGAGATAGATATATCTCTAGATAGATAGATATATCTATCTATCTATCTATCTATCTATCTATCTATCTATCTATCTATCTAGAGATATATCTATCTATCTATCTATCTATCTAGAGATATATCTATCTATCTATCTATCTATCTATCTAGAGATATATCTATCTATCTATCTATCTATCTATCTAGAGATATATCTATCTATCTATATATATAGATAGAAATGCTTTTTAGGAAAGCATTTCTGTATGCATTAAAAAAAAACAAGTTTGAATATACTGAATTCAACCTGATGTTAGTGTTTTTTCTTAAACCCACCTGGTTTTTAATGTCAGATTAACTTCAGGTTCTGTTACGCAAATTAGTGCATCTGTTAAAGTCATTAGTGGTGGTGCATAAAGGAGAAGATGAAGGGAAATTCAACATATATGAAAGAAAGTTTCATGCTGGTAACAAATATTGCCCCAGTCCAACATTCACAGCACCGTTTCAGTTTAGTTGTTATTCAGCCTTCCTTTTTGTCTTTCCTTTCTTGACACAGCACCTGTGCAAACAGAAACTGCAGGTCTTGATGAAGATGAATATGATGAGTAGAACTATAGTGAGGAAGAAGCCCAGGACATCAAGGCTGAGATACTGGTACCAGGTGAGTTCATGGGCCTGGACCCTCAGGTGCTTGGCCCCTTTGTTTCTCAGTGTGAACTCGATCCAGAATACTGCCTCTTCGAGAGCACTGATGGGTCTGTCGTGGTGGATGCTGGACAGCCGCATAACATTTTCTTTGTACCTGTGAATGTGCATATTGGGTTCAAAAAATTAACCTTTGAATTGTTATACTATAATTTATTTATTTTTTTGCCACAAAATAAAGGGATGTATTTCAAAACTCTAAAACTGATAATGCCTCAAGTTAAAATTGACATCTAGAGATATTTCAATCATTTTGTGGCCGTTGAAGCTTTTGTGGTACTTCAGCTATCAAGCTCATTAGACCCTTGTTCCTTTATGACCTGCTATTATCTATACCAAAAAAACCTTTCAATCATGAACTGTATAAAACAGATGAAAGCCAAATAAGCTTTGAGACCACTGAGACCACAAGATCATTGGCAAAGGGTTTACTGAGGTTAGAAGTTTAACACAAAGAAAGTTTAGAAGCTTTCTTTGTGTTAGCTGGCTCCACAAAACTTAAAACCCCAGTTGGAGATGACCGGTATCACCACAATGGTTATGAACTTTCTTTGTTAAGCCAGGCCCTCTGCTTCAGGATCTGTGTGTGCTGAAATACAAATGTGTATTTTACAGGTCATTTGACTCTTGTTCTGCATACTAGAGGTGTTATCTGATGATAACATGGTCATTAAACTTCTGCAATGGACATAAGGTCAGTAATAAACTTTTGTAAAGAAAACCAGAAATTAATGTTGCAGAATTAGTTTTCATTTAGTTCGAGTTAATAATTCTATTGTTGACTGTACGCAATTTTGCATGCTTTATAGCGCATTGTGTTCTGCGTCCTGATTGGCTGTAGACCATTGTCAATCAACCTCGTGCCGTGTCTCCTGTACAGTACAGAATGCGTTCAGCTTGTCAAATTGACATAAATCTTTGATGTGACTCTGAAGTGCTGTTCTGTATGTTTGTAAGTTTTCTCCCCAACAAACACAACAATGCCGACGAAACGTTTTGCACTGTCAAGAAGAACCCTGGGGACCTTTGGTTTCATTCTATAATACTGGACTTTTTTTTTTTTTTTTTACGAAAGTTTGAAAGTGTTTAAAACAGAAAGAAAAGTGTGAAAATGTTTGTGCCTGTCTGAGAAAAGTGCTTAAAGTGTGTAGTGAGTAGGGATGGGTATCGTTTAGGTTTTATTCGATACCGGTGCCAAACTGGTACTTTTGAAACGGTGCCGGTGCTTAAACGGTGCTCGAACCGGTGCTTAAAGAATGGAAAACACAAACTTGTCCTAAAACTTGTCCTTGGGCATTTTTAATCTGTAGCTCTGCTCTAAAAGAACGTACGTACCTGGGCCCGCCTACTATCCTTGGAAAGGTAAAATGATTGGCTAGAATCCAAAGTGTATGACATCTCAGGAAAAAAAAAGCACAGAAATAAAACACCGAAATGTGCGCTGCTTTTCGGTCTGGTTACTACCGTTTATGTTAGAACAGGTGCCATGATGGCAGTACCCATCCCTAGTAGTGAGAGGTAAAACATCTATAATAATTGTAAAAAAAATAAAGTTGGTTACTTCGCGGATTTCACCTATCGCAGGTTATTTTTGGAACGTAGCTCCTGCGATAAACGAAGGACCACTGTAATCCATATTTATGTTTTGCTTGGCCTTCATACTTTTCATACTTTTTGAGCCCACATTCATCTTTGCTATAAAATTTATACTTTCAAATCCTAATCCAAAGTACAGATAGTTCAAAGAACTCACGATTTGTCATTGATGACTGTGTTGATTGCATCTCTAAGATCTTCAGTTGTCATGAAATTCACGTTGAGAATAACTGCAGCTCCTTTAGCCTTCATATGGACCATGTTGTCTGGCTGGTCACCAAACATGGGGATGCCCACCATGGGAACGCCATGGTAGATGGCTTCATAAATCCCGTTTGTGCCTCCGTGGGTGATGAAAGCTCTAGTTTTAGGGTGACCTAAGACATGTCAAATAACCAGGAAAGATCTGGAGTAAGTTTTTCACACTTGGACAGCAAAAAGGTTTCACTAAACCTGAACAACTAATTTGAGCTGATTTGAGTATTTTTGTAAAAATTCTTAGTTAGCAGTGTTACTGTGAACTTTACCGTCTCTGTGGCATCTGATTTCATTAGGATTATTTCTCATGGAACAAAAGGCAGACATAGAAAGAAATAACTGTGATTGGTACCAACTTTACTTACCCAGGAGGTCATTCTGAGGAATCCAATCATATATTTGAGTGTTGGCACCCAAAGTTTCTGGCTTTTCTCCTCTGTATCTCCACAGCACCTTTAAATAGAAAGTTCACATGGTGTTTTTTCATGACATCTTATTATACTTATTTATTGTAGTACATATATCACATAATTTTATTGTTGTTGTTTTTTTTTCAGCATAACTAAACTTACACTGATCTGCTAAGTAGCTGCGGGAGTTGTTAATCAGTTAAAGGTTGTGCAGGTAGTACTTCTTATGTCACATTGAAAGAAGGTTTGCTGTCTCCCAGCACAGTGTCATGAGCATGGAGGAGTTTCTAGTTACATGATAGTTTGGGGAGGTATATCCATGGAGCGATGCATAGACCTACAGACTAGGCAACAGTACTTTTACTGCATTTAGGTATGTGGATAAAATCCTTGGACCCATTTTCAGTCTCTACACTGATACAGTGGGCTCTGGGTTCTTCTTGATGCACAACAAGCACAAACACAGGCTCATGTGGCAGGAGTATGCTGGCAGTTCCTGGAGGATAAAGGAATGGATAGCGCTGACTGCCTGTGATGCCCTGGTACCTATTTGTGAAGTCGTCTGAAACTACAGAATACCCTGTTTGATTTGCTGCAATAATATTTCGGCAAAATAGACTAGCCTGCTACATCATTATTTTTTACATTTTCATTTTCAGTGCGTCTTTGAATTCAGCACTTGATAGGTTGTCTTTCCCTTTACAGTTTACCCAGTCAGTATCACTATAGATATTCAACATGATATATTTTTTTGCACACTGAGATCTAATGTGTTTTCAAAGGGTTCTTTTAAAATACACTGCTCAGAAATATTAATGTGAAATTTAAAAGAATAAGGATATAAAAATGAAGTAAGCTGATTCCCACAAGGTACATGCAACTTGAATAATAATTGTTAATTACAATACAACATGTTAAGAAATAGTAATTCATTTCTGATGGTCAGAAGAAGAGCACTTGGTAATTGGTTATCTAAAACATGAAAAACTACTCCATGCTTTGCACAAATTGATTACAGTTGGCACAAAGATTGTCCTCTGACCTTTTGTGGGATCTGAGCGAGGCCTGAGGCTATCATGTTTGCCTTCTCCTTGGTGACGTTGTTGATCAAGGATCCTAAAGTGAAGATCACAATGCCATCATCTCCAGAACTCTGCACAAATTCCTCCAGATCCTGTAACAAGTCGAATATTATCCCACAGCCAACAACCAGCTGTTGTTTTTTTTTTTATTATTTTTGTTCAACATTTTGATGGCTTCACTGCTCCTGGCACAAATATTCTATAATGATTAATTAGATGGTAATAATTGAGTGTCCTTACCTCTGGTAAAGGTTTAGCAGGTCTGCAGTGGATCCCACCAACATATTTGAAGTTGGGGAGGAAAGGACGAGGGAATTCAAAATCCCAGTAGGTTCGGATTAACCAGATGTCTGCCTTACTCATCAGTTCACAGGCACTGGTGGGAGTTCCTGTTGCAATGCATGAACAATAGACATCAACATATCACCAATAGTTCATGCAGGTTGTATTTTCTTAGGCAGGTTTGATGGGATATAGAAAACACTACATTTAACAGTGTTGTTGTTGTTTTTTAAACCTAGTGCTTCATGTCCATTTGCTCACCTTTGACATCAGAGTAATATCTGTCTAATACTTTCCAAGAAAACTGATTAATCACGATGTCTTGGAGAGCGTAGAAGAGAAAGTTCCACACTCTCTCTGAGAAGTCCATCTTATCTGTGAGTTTGCTCATTGCACCGGGAACAAAGGATGGTGGAGCAGGCATCTGACCACAATGCCTCTCCCAGTTATTAGCTAAGGAGAAGCGCAAAGAGAAGACAAGTGGGATCCCCAAAATATCTGCTACCAAGTCACTGCCAGGGTAGATGGGGTCAGCCAAGAGAAGGTCATAATTTCCTTCTTTCAACTTCTTCATGACAACTTCTGATTTCACCACACCGTCCAAATACTGGATAGAAAACTGCAGGTCAGTTTTCATCATGTCAGTTAATCTGATGTAGATCTCCCAGTAGCTCATATAATCAATCTCATATACATTGAATTGGAGGAACTCTTCTAGAAACTCTTCCATAGCCTCCAATGAGAAAGTGACATTGAAGGGCTCATAGTGAAAGCGGGCGGGTTCATTGGTGTTCATGTACATTGACGAGCTCGGGACCAGTACAGTCACCTGGTGTCCCCTGTCAACCAATGTCTCCAGAACAAGCTTCATGTTTATCCAGTGGCTGCCTTCAGTGTACCACACCAAAACATTCCCTCCATTTGCACTCCATGTCACACAAAGTACCAGCAGGATGCAGGCAGAGAGACGCAGATCCATGAATGTCAGCAGGAAAACCAGCTGTGGTCTGATCCTTTGGTGAAAGCATTCCAGGAAAAATAATCATTAACTCAATAAAGGTGAACTCTGGCTCACTTCTTTGTGTACTACATTGGTCATTTCATAATGGGCTATAAAGTAATGATAGTAAAGTTGACAGTAGTGGGGGAAAAACAAGAGTAACATCTAACTTGTATGAGAATCAAATAAATAAAAAGGATGTGAAAGCCTGATGTTGTAATTGTTAGTTGAGGAGAGGCAGAGTGAAATAATACAAAACAGTAGTCATTTCAAATGTTGAATTCACCAAACTTCTCTACGAGATGTCCAAGAAACCGTATCACATTTGAAGATGTAAAAAACCAGAGTATATTCAACAGGATACATCTAGAAATACTGCAGTTATTTTAGGAGAGCCGGCATTGACAGATGAAATGTGATTGGTCGGGGGAGAGGAAGCAAAAGCAACCCTACCAGAATCCTTCAGAACGGCTTAACTTTCTCAAAGTAGTTGCTCTTTAATTGTGCTACTATGTCTGTAAAAAATACACCAAAGCAAGTGAGGTGGTTTTTAATATTAATACAACTTTTTATTTAAAACAAACAAACTCAATTTTGGTGCCTGGAACAGAATTAAAAAGACTGCAGCACCGTTAAGGATGTTAAGGATGGAATCATAAAAAGAGGGGGAAATGAAAGGACACACACACACACTCAAGATGATTACTGATCAAAGAAAACCCTTAACTGGATTTAACTAAGGAACTGACCTTAGTCTAGGTGCTTAACAGTGAGATATTGCAATAAAACCACTAAAAAACACTAAAGATTTATTCCAGGCACAAGCGTCTTTATATCTTGTGTGTGTGCGTGCGTGCGTGCAAACTAAACAATTTCTAAGTTAGCCTGCTGCCTGAACCTGACACCAGCAGCTCGATGGAACAAAATTCCCCTCGAAAGAAATTAAGTTTCTGTCACGAGAAACACAAGCGAGAAAAAACAAACAAAGCCACACTGAAAAACAAACAAGAAAGTAAGGAAAAGAATCTTCGAGAATGAAGATTGTTGCTGGTTGTGGCCGTTATACAACCTTGATTTAACGTGACCACAATACCGGAAGGCATTAAACTCGGGCCGCAGACGGAGACATGACCGAGCTCCCTAAAATAAAACTATAAAGTGTCAGTATGAATGTAACTGCTTGCACAACATGGGCAAAATGTCTATAAGCGCAGCTTACCAGAGTAAAGAGACGGTGAATCGCGACAGCAGGTGAGAGAACAGCTCAACACCGCCGAAAGTAAACACGGGCCTGAATCAGAGTTGCCAACTCCACAGTAAGGAAAATCGCTATTGGCTGTCCTAAAAGTCGCTAGAAGTCGCTAAATGACGTCATCGCCTAATTTACATAATTGGTCATGCTCATGTAATTGTAACCTATGCTGTTGGAGAGAGAAATAGCATCGTGGAAGAGAGATAAAGTCAGTAAAAAACGTCTTAAATCCATTTATAATTTATATCTTTTAGCAATTATTGTTTTTTTAATGTCACAATTCCAACCCTGCACCTTTATCCGGCTTGGACCGGCAAAAGTGACCCGAAATAGGCACTCTGGCGGAGTTACTTTGTGTGTGTGTGTGTGTGTTTATAAGTATTTTAAAACCTTGTGGTCCACAAAACAACATAACAGTAAAAGAACTGACTGCGTTACAGTCAGTGCGGGAGCAGCGGCTTCGCTCATGCGTGATTCATTTGCAGTTTGGACACATAGGTTTGAACGTCTCCTGCCCTGATAGCAGCTGGGGGAGGACTATCCTCCGCCTGTGAGCGCTTTGGCACGGGCGAGGTGCCCATGGCAGCACCCGCTGCTTATTGAGAGGAAGAGCGATACGCGTTTTCACGTCAAAAAGTCATAAATAAGGCTCCAATAACACCAGAAGAAGTCGCCAGATTTGTCGCTAAGGGGGTCTAAAAACTCGCTAAATATAGCGACAAAGTCGGTAAGTTGGCAACACTGGCCTGAATCCGCTAAAACTTCCCTGACTGATCCGGACCGGACCCGCCCCGGACGTACCACAGGCTCAATACCGGATCCGTAACACCGGGTCCACTTGCACAGCGGGAAGGATCATGATCGCAGATGTGTGGAGTCATTGTGTGGAACAAATCATTTCACAGCTCATCTGGTCTGGATCTGTGTTGGATCCGTTCGTAGTGGCTGATTTTTGAGCAGATCCTTTCAAGATGAAATGTAGCTGAGTAACATATTCATGGCTCTACAAAAGCTCAGGGTTTTCTTATTGCAAATTTGCCTTTGATGATATTTGCAATGCTATTTGAAAGTTAAATGTGGAATGGGGTTTAATAGTAACTCTCAATGACCGGTGTCAAAGAGCCGTTTGCTATCCGTGAAGGCTGATATTAGTTCAGATTAGAGATGCTCACACTGGAGAACATTAAAACAGTGTTTTCTGATTATAACTTTTTAATCCAATTCAGAAATGTCAGAAATAATTAAATCCTCTGTCTAAAAAAGCCCATCAGTAAAATGTTCATAAACTGTACTAGTTTATTACTCTTAAGTATTTTAACTTTAACAATATTTTTCAGTACATTCATACATCAGCTTTAGACAATTAAGCGCAATCATTGTTGAGTATCATTATTTGAACTGAATTATTTGCAACTCAACTGAACAAAACCAAGCAAATCAGTTAGGTTAGAAGTTATGTTTTGGAGATGTACAAAACAAAAAAATCAGTGTTTCCCACACAGAGAATTTAAGATTTAGGTATATGAATGGCTGTTAGCCCCATTTTGTGTTTTTCCAGCTGGCTTGTCATCGTTGTCGCTGTAGTGATAGTCCACCAAATCACTTCCCAAGACTGCAGTTAGACAGCCCACATTATCACCCTTACATTGACTGCAGCTAGATCTGGTTCTGCCCAAGAGATTCAGTTCTAATGGGAACTGAAATTCCATTACCCAAAAAAGAGTGCCAAGTCACCTGCCTTCGACATGGTGATGAAATGCCAATATAGCTGCCCCCCAAAAATCTTGAAGCACCCTGACATTTTCAAAAAGATGTGCCACAGTGCCTGCAATGGACAGAAGACTGGGTCCAAACAACTGACCCTGCGGCATGAAGAATGAGATGTCACTCAAGTTCATATACATTTGAAGGCAGATGGAAAATAATGCAAATACATTTGGCAAGATAGAGTATCTTAATTGCTTTATTTGTATCTTGGTGCATGCTCAATCATCCAGGTAAGTAAAATCCAAAAGGTTGATTCTGTTCATCTGGACGTGTCATTTTCAGTGGGAGAAACGTTTCGTCACTCATCCAAGTGATTTCTTCAGTCTCAGTTGACTGCAGGTTTCCCCGATCTTATAAACAGTACATTTGCACAATGACTGAAATCAAGGAAAAGTGTCTAAACTTCTTTAAGTTTCCTTGAAGATGTTTCATCTCTCATCCAAGAAGCTTCTTCAGTTGTAAGAACAATTGGTGGAGAGTCCCAGATTTTAAGCCCTGTGGGAGTGTCCCCTAGAGGGTCATGGGCACCCTATTGATCCTCTAATGACCAATGGCCAAGAGTACCATTCACAGAGAGTTGGGGATTGGCTACAGTTGGAGGTTGTTTGGTTTCTCTGATGTATAAACTAACTACACAGCGTACACTACATTACTCTGTTTGTGTCGGGGGACCCAATCCTTGGGTGGACCAATTTTTTGGCACAGCGTGCTTTGGGGTTTAAAAGCCACAGAGACGCGGTGTCTAGAAAAAAATCGCGTCTCAACTGTTCCAATACTCCTGACACATAACGGATCAACGAAGGGTTTTTGCTTAGGCGGCAGTTGACCATCTCTCCTTTATTGGCTGGAGCTTTCTTGAGGCGCCTTCCCAGCTTTGAGAAATGCCCAGCTGGGATAACCACATTTACTCAGGTTCTTCTTGATGTGATATTCTTCTGCTTCCCTGTCCGCTGTGTCTGTGGGAATGGTGTTTGCTCTGTGTTGTACCGTCCTGATGACACCCAGTTTATGCTCCAATGGATGATGAGCGTCAAAGCTTAAATACTGATCAGTATGGATAGGTTTATGGTACACATCAACTTTTCAATGCCCCCCATTACTGATGGAAATCTCACAATCTAGGAAGGCTAACCTGCTACTTTTCATATCCTACCTGGTGAATTTTAAATGTTGGTCCACCAAGTGAATGTGATCAGTGAATTGTGGTAAGTCCTGAGATTTGATTTTCACCAGGTGTCATCCAGATCCACATAACTGAACCAATGTGTGTGCTATTTGTAATTACCGTCAGCAAAAATGAACCTAAAACTTTCACCACCAGGTGGCAACACTTTCATGAAATAGAAACAAATTCACAGTTTGCTCGGACATAATTAAGCTAATCATTAATAGCAATTGTGTTTGTATGAAACCGTTTCACAAAAAGCTATCTTAGCAAATGTATTTGAACTGTCAGTAACAGATTGCTATTCCTACGTGTCATCATAGGCAACAACATCTCTTATCTTATCAGTTCACAAGAAATGGTGTTAATTGAGTATCATTGATTCATTTTACTCTTGAAAAGCTGTAAGCTGCTCCAATGTTATTTTCTTTGGAAGTGAGCATGTTATCTTCTGGGAGGATCTGGTAGTGATGAGAGCCATGTTCAAGGTGTTCAAGTCACTGTTTGCAGTCCCATTGACTAGGACACCAGTGCTTTGCATTGTATTGCCTACATCTTTCAGGGCAGAGAACATGCTACGTTGACTCAGTGCACCATTTAAGTGGTATTACATGACAATAAAGCCACATTACATCAGATATTTTGGAAATAAAATTATAGCAGTTGTGTATTTTGGTGTGACCAGATATCTTCCAATTTACTGCAGCTGCTTCACAGGATGGTGGTTGACACGTGAGTGGCCTAAAAAAGAAACCTTTTTCTATTCTTTTTCAAATCCAGATTTGTGGCCATTACACTGCAGTAGATGCTACAGTATTTATAGAGCTGATGCTGGGGAAGTTCAAAGAAGATGGGGAAAAAATGATTGGGATAATATAATTCCTAAACTGTTTATAAATAAGAAGAAACATAGATAATAGATGTTATTCAAATGTATATGCTTGTGTAAACCTCTTTCAGGACATGGAGGGAAGTTTGTGTTTTGTTATGTGATTAATGTTAATGTGATTTCTATATGTAAAAATGATCCACATCTATATATAAGTTGATGGTAGTGTATTTGTGTTTGTTTGTTTTTTTAAACAAAACTCAACATCCAATCAGCATTTGGTTTTTAATGTGAGATTAACTTCAGGTACACTTCTGCAAATTGGTGCATCTGTTAATGTAGTTAGTGGTGATACATAAAGGAGAAGATGAAGGGAAATTCAACATATATGAAAGAAAGTTTCATGTAGGTAACAAATATTGCCCCAGTCCAACACTCACAGCACTGTTTCGGTTCAGTCTGTTATTCAGCCTTCTTTTTTGTCGTTCCTTTCCTGACACAGCACCTGTGCAAGCAGAAACTGCAGGTCTTGATGAAGATGAATATGATGAGTAGAACTATAGTGAGGAAGAAGCCCAAGACATCCAGGCTGTGATACTGGTACCAGGTGAGTTCATGGGCCTGGACCCTCAAGTGCTTGGCCCCTTTGTTTCTCAGCGTGAACTCGATCCAGAATACTGCCTCTTCCAGAGCACTGATGGGTCTGTCGTGGTGGATGCTGGACAGCCTCATAGCATTTTCTTTGTACCTGTGAATGTGGATATAGGTTTTTGAAAAAAGAAAAAAAAAATCAGCTTAAATCATTTACTGTACATAAAAAAATAAAATTGGCCACATGACAAATAACAGATTAGTAAAATCTTATTTTGAAGCCTTGACTTGAGCATGACTAACTGAGAATCTGAGGTTACTGCACATTCATAGGGTAATGACGCAAAGTAGCCATGCCCTAAAGTATTGACATCTGTTTCATTTTAAATGTGACCATAATTTAGGAGCGTTTTGTGTTGAAAGAGCTATAAGGTTGTATATCCTCTTGTATGGATTTCTGCAGAGGCAGACTTCACTTTTCAGACTCTGAGCCTACATCCATCCTTTCTTTGAATGATTTTTTTGTTTTACAGTCTATGCTTTCAGTACTTAATCCAAAGTGCAGATAGTTCAGAGAACTCACGATTTGTCATTGATGACTGTGTTGATTGCGTCTCTAAGCGCTTCCGTTGTTATGAAGTTCAAATTGAGAATAACTGCAGCTCCTTTAGCCTTCATATGGACCATGTTGTCTGGCTGGTCACCGAACATTGGGATGCCCACCATGGGAACTCCGTGGTAGATGGCTTCGTAAATCCCATTTGTGCCTCCATGAGTGATGAAAGCTCTAGTTTTAGGGTGACCTAACACATGCCAAATAACCGTGTGACATTGAAAGTTAGTTTTTTACATTTGGACAACAGGAGAATTTTAATAATCCGGAACAGGGGATTTTAGCACTGTAGCACTCTATAGTGCAACAGAAGAAGAGAGAGAGAGAGAGAAAAAATCACAACCTAATCAACACAGCAGGTTTGCACAAGAAGTAATAAGTTATCAGGATAGTATGTCAGAAAATTCTCAGTCTTTAAATTGTTTCCTTGTGTTATAAAAAGTGCTCACAGCTTCCAAAAACACATTTAATGTTGACTGTTGTGAAATAAGCCTCAAGTGGCTTTAAGAATTAAAAGTAAGTAAAGGGTTTGAGAAATAAAAAAATTATTTGGTTGGCAGTGGTACTGTTAAACTTGCAATCTCTCCAGCATCTCATTTCACTAGTATAATTTCTGCCGACCCAAGCCCATATCCATGAGTACCAACATTACTTACCCAGAAGGTCATTCTGAGGGATCCAGTCATATATTCTAGTGTTGGCACCCAAAGTTGCTGGTTTTTCTCCCCTGTATCTCCACAGCACCTATAAATGGTAAAATATTTCTAAGGTTACACTGTGTTGTTGGTGTATTGTGGTGTTTTTGTTGGACACAGTGTATCAAGTTGGTGACAAAAAATTTGCACTCTCTGAATTTAAAAAAACAAAACAAACTTAAGTTGGCATATTCCCAGAAGGGAGGGAAACTTGAAACATCCAATCTGTAATGTCATTAATTAATGCAGTTATCTGAAACATGAAAAACTACTCCATACTTTACACAAATTGATTACAGTTGGCACAAACATTATCCTCTGACCTTTTGTGGGATCTGAGCGAGGCCTGAGGCTATCATGTTTGCCTTCTCCTTGGTGATGTTGTTGATCATGGATCCTAAAGTGAAGATCACAATGCCATCATCTCCAGAACTCTGCACAAATTCCTCCAGATCCTGTAACAAGTCGAATATTATCCCACTACCAACAGCCAGCTGTTTTTGCATTTTTGTTCAAAATTTTGATGGAGTCACTGGTCCTGGCAGGAATATTCTGTGATGTAATGATTAATCAGATGGTAATAGTTGAGTGTCCTTACCTCTGGTAAAGGTTTAGCAGGTCTGCAGTGGATCCCACCAACATATTTGAAGTTGGGGAGGAAAGGACGAGGGAATTCAAAATCCCAGTAAGTTCGAATTAACCAGATGTCTGCTTTACTCATCAACTCACAGGCACTGGTGGGAGTTCCTGTTGCAGTGCATGAGTAATGGACATCAATGTATCACCAATATTCAATGAAGACATATTTTCTTAATCAGATCGGATGAGATATAAAACACTGCATTTACAGTATTAGCAGATTTGAAATTATTATTTTTTTCATCAGTGCTTAGTGCCTATTTGCTCACCTTTGACATCAGAGTAATATCTGTCTACTTTTCCAAAAATGTGACTCATTGCGATGTCTTGGAGAGCGTAGAAGAGAAAGTTCCACACTCTCTCTGAGAAGTCCATCTTATCTGTGAGTTTGCTCATGGCACCGGGAACAAAGGATGGTGGAGCAGGCATCTGACCACAATGCCTCTCCCAGTTATAAGCTAAGGAGAAGCGAAAAGAGAAGACGAGCGGGATCCCCAAAATATCTGCTACCAAGTCACTGCCACGATAGATTGGATCAGCGAAGAGAAGGTCGTAATTTCCCTCTTTCAACTTCTTCATGACGACTTCTGATTTCACCACACCGTCCAAATACTGGATAGAAAACTGCATTTGAGTCTTGATTATTTCACTGAATCTGATGTAGATCTCCCAGTAGCTCATATAATCAATTTCGTGCATGGAGAATCGAAGGAATTCTTCTAAAAAATCTTGCAGGGCATCTTTTGAGAAAGAGACGTTGAAGGGCTCGTAGCGAAAGCGGGATGGCTCATTGGTGTTCATGTATAATGACGAGCTCGGGACCAGTACAGTCACCTGGTGTCCTCTGTCAACCAGTGTCTCCAGAACAGGCTTCATGTTTATCCAGTGGCTGCCATCAGTGTACCACACCAAAATATTCTCTCCGTTTGCACTCCATGTCACACAAAGTACCAGCAGGATGCAGGCAGAGAGACGCAGATCCATGGTGTCTGAATGTCAGCAGGAAAACCAGCTGTGGTCTGATCCTTTTTAAAAAGTATATAAGAAAAGATGATTATTAAATAAATAAATCTTAACTTCTTTTTTATGAACCATGTCTTATTTCACCATGCGTTAAAACGTAATAACCGTAAATTTGACAGTGCTGGAAAAAATAAAACAAATAAATAGGAGAAATACACTAGGAAATGAAAAAGGTTTTCAGAGCACCAGTTTGTGGTTGTTAGTATAGTAGAGGTAGAGTGAATTGGACATTTCAGTGGAAATTTCAGTTATATATAGGCTTATACATAACTCCCACAACTTATGTGGAACTTGAGTTAGTAATATGATTATTCATACTTCTGATCGCTTCCCTTTTTAAAAAAGCCTCCTGCGTCACATAAAGTCTCTGCACGGCCTTCTTCACTACTTACTGCTACATCTACGATGTAAATCTGGATTATGGAAGCTAGAGTTTTATATCTGACCTAGGAAAATGTTGCATCGGTGCATCCCTAGCTTAAAACTAGTGGTTAGTTCCAGCATCTCTGCAAGTTTGTGTGTTCTTTGTCTTTGTTATTTTTGTCTGACATGTTAGGTGGTTTAGTGACTCCAAATTGACCCCATCATTGCCTGTGACCTGTCCAGGTTACATCCTGCCACTCTCCAAACGTCAGTTGGGGGACGGTCCAGGCTACCAACACAACAAGTAGTTAAGAAAATAGGTAAAGTTTTAGCTCTCCAAGAACTAACTCAGATCCTTATATTATTATGTTTGAGTTTCAACTGGTTTTTGACCAAATACTTTCTGATCTGACAATATTCACTTGTGCCTCCAGTCCATATTTGGATAAGAGGCACGTGTGCATGTCAACATGATACACTACGACGATGAATTTTATACCATTAGCACTTAGCTGAAAGTACTACAGTGTATAACTACACGTCTCCCAACATTTTAAAGACTCGCAGTAGAAAGATATCCAGGAGCAGAAAGAGGCAGCTGATTTCAGAAACCTGCTGAGGCCAGAAGGGTCGCAAGAGTTATCAGCCACGCCTTCAGGAATCGTTGTTGTTCTTGGGAAACGTCACCGCTGACTGTTTGGGCGTGTAAATCTTAACTCTGGGTACTTTGTCCCCCTCATTAACATTGTAGATTCCTTTTGACGCTGGATTCAGGAGCGTCTGGAAAAACAATAAGCATTTGAATATTGGATTCAATGCCCTGCTGAGGCAGTCACTGGCCATTCAGTGTGCGAGTGTGTACTGTTTTCAACCTTAGACCTCCCCTGGTGTTGCAGTGGATGTGTGAGAGTGAGTGATCAATGAGTGATTAACCAGCAGAATCACTGAGCCCCTAACTGTGCTTTCGCCTTCATATTTATTTTTCTCTGGAACTCAACAATCTACCATTTCCTGTTTGCATTCCTACTGCTTCCACTTCTTCCTTCCTTGCTCTGTCTTCCCACCACAGGGTAAGGGGTTACAGCGCAATGCTTTTTGAAGTAGACATTTGCATAATCAGATTAGGATGTGTGATTGTCAGTGGGCTCCCCCATCAGAGGGTGCTCCAGAGGAGAGAGGGTGCTGTCCAGCCCAACAATGGAAGACTCCCCTCCTCTCACTATCCAACCAGCCCTGCACCTGCATCCCACCCAGCCACCCACCCGTGCTGCAGGTCGGCAGCTTCGCAATTCTATGCTTGGACTCGGAAGGGTAAGAGAGAGAGCGAGAGGAAGGTGCAGGGGGAGGAGGAGGGGTTCGAGTGCGTGATGGGAGTGGGAGGGCAGGGGTTGAGCTGAGATATTTAAACATGCAGAGTGTGAATTGGCTTTAAGGGGATAAAGAGCTCAGGGCCTATCGGTTGGCACCCAACTCCAGAAATTCTTTTTCATGGGCGCCTCAGCCGAGAGAGCGAGGGGCTGCCTGCACTGATCTGGCCCATTGTGATAACGGATTCAGACAGTGTGCTAGACGCTGATAAGGAAATGTGCTCTCAATAGACGATTGCCCACATACTTGGGAGAGAATAGTCAATCAGGCAAATATACTTGGTGGAGGGAATGAGAAGCGTACAGATTTGTTATTATTTCTCAGTGCATGGTTTCATAATCCTTGTGGAAAGTTGAGGTCAGAGTTATGCTCACACTGCTTAGACGTTTTCTGTAAATAAGGTGGTTCAACAAAATGCTTTTTCACAGCCTTACAGCCTGTACGGAAAAGGCTTCACACGGCTTCCTCCAGTGTCAGATGACTGAATTATGAAACATCATGATGACTTTCACCAAAAAGTTCAGTCCCCTGTTATTTTAATCTTTTTGCATTTTACCAGAAAGTTGCTCAATTTTCTGTTAAATTGCTCAAGCAGTAAACACTTCCTAAATTCATGTTATGGATGAGCCATACTGCTTGGTTGAAATATTTGTCATTCTGCCTCTACCATAGAATTCATTTAGTATTACTGCAGCATCACAAAGAGTCACCTGTCACTTCCCACAGGCCTGCAGTCACTGTGTCCAGCTGCCCTCTGCTCCGTTTACACACCATTAGCCGGAGTTTAACAGCCGGGGTGAAAGCGCCTAAAACCGACTCAGTGTTTACTCTGCAGCTCAGTTAGTTGCTGCCTCTTGCCTGAAAACGGGGCCCATTTTCTGTAGTCACAATAGGCGATTAGACATGTAAATGTCTGACCTCAGTTTAACCGGCTGCCAAACAAGAAGACTGTTGATATTGTAGCTAGAGGTGAAAGAAATAATCCATTAATAGGTTTGCTGACTGAAAATTGATCCGCAGCTATTCTGATAATTTAAAAAAAGGCCTAATTATTTATTGGCAGCAGTAAAAAAAATAAGGGCTGCTAAATACCTTATGAAGCAACAGAGTGATGCTATCCTTTAAAAAATAAGAGAGAGAGCAAGAGCGGCATTTGCACTCTGGTCATCTCGACAGTGTTTGACTCCAGAGCGACCTCTGACCTCAGGGGTTGCAAGTTAAGCGGTCACATTGAGCACTCATCCCTCAGGCCTCTGGTCAGTAGACAGAGAGCAGAGGTCAGTTTTGTGTCCACACGGTCATCACGGGCGCTGCTGAAAGCAAATGTCTCTGGGCTTACTGAGCAAGAACAAAGAGCAGCAGATTTGCTCTTAATTTCCCATCAGCTGTGTTTCTGACATAGCGTGAAACAACTTAACTATTCCACTCCACATGTCACTATTTACTGTGCGTTGTATGAGTTTGTTCCATTCACAGCAACTCTGAAAAGGCAACTTATATTGTAAAAACCTGTCTATCTATCTATATGAAATTATATATAGTATATTTATTGGTTATTGTTAATTATAGGTTATTTTTGGGTTTTTTGAGTGTCTGGGTGTCTATTTTTTATGGGTTTTTTTGTTTTTTTTTACCTCAACCCACAAATTTACCTTTTTGTAGGAGTGTCCACTTTCCTGCTTCCTCTACCAGTTTAGAATAGTGATTACCAAGCAGGGTTACAAATGTCCCAGAGATTACTTAATATTAGCATGACTAAAACAAAAAAAGGAAACAAAATGTAAAAACAAAAATCACTGATAGCTAAAAGAAGTGCATAAATCATTTAAACACGGAGGGTGGATGGGTGAAACAACTAGCTTTGAAAATAAAACTGTTGGATAAAAAAAAAAGCTTTGTTTGAAATGGCAAAGTAAATTTGTTAAAACATGGAGTTTATGATCTAAAAGTATGCAATTAAATTTTTGGTTAGCTGCATTGATACACACCTGGGGAAAGATGGGTAGAAGTGTGGATATGTCTGTGAAGGTTCTCAGTCATCCAGGTCATCGTAGTCAAAGGAGCTTGCAAAGAAAAGCGTCTGGACTTCTTTAAGTTACTTGAAGACGTTTCACCTCTCATCCGAGAGGCTTCTTCAGTTCTAAGGTCAAATGGTGGAGAGTCCCAGATATAAACCTGGTGGGAGTGTCCCCCCACAGAGGGACAAAAGGACCCCCTGATGATCCTCTAATCGCCTGAGCCAAGGTGTGGAACTGGGTGTGGGTCCCAATCAGCCAGAGTTTCAGGTGAGTTCATTGTGAAACCTGGCCCCACCTTATCATGCGAATTCCTGAGGTCAGATGGCCCAGGGTGTGAGTGGGCCTTAAGGCATCTGGGAAGGGATCTCAAGTGTGGATAATCTTTGTAACTCCTCTGAGCAGTTCATTTGTTTCATTATCTGAATAAACTTTAATTTCAGTGGTCACACAGACGACGATACAATTTAAAAACTACTTTTCAACCAGGATTGTTGCTTTTACTGAACTATCCTGAAAGATTCGATTTCATATCAGCACCTGGAGTAAATGTCAGACTGAAACTATAGTCCAGATCCCCTTTTCTATAATAGGTTAAAATGTCTATGTGATTCAATATTTGCTTACTGGGGGCTTTGAAACACTTTAGTGAAACAATTACTCATACTTAACAATTCAGAAGGTAACAAATCATTTATTAAATAAATAGTTCAAATAAATAACATACCTTATATTCACAAACAAACAAAAATAACTTACAAAAGAGGTATCAGAAGATCATCGGCACACTCTTAACAGGAGACAATCAACTTATTATTATTATTATCATCATCTTTGGCTATATGACATGCGTATTGTACAAAAAATCACCAAGTGAAAACACAGCGAAGAGATTTGTGTACAATTACTGAAAGAAGATTGTCAGTTTTGCCAAAATCCAACCTGACTAGTAACAAATACTGACGCTGTTGTGTGAAAGGGATGAGAAAGGGGGGGGGGGAGGCTTTCTTAGGATTGATTTTTGTGAAGTAGTATAACCTTGATAATTGAAAAGAAAGGTCACATGTAGTCTTCTCTCGGAGGACGGGGGTAGCATGTCGACTAGTGGGGAAAAAGTGCCCTTGGTTATTTTGAGATTATTTGCAGTCTTGGCTGAACCATTATCTATTCAAATTCCTTATTCAATCTTTTGCTCGGAATGAGAAATTCCTTAATCCCTTCCATTTTTCCTCGTTGGCAAAACACCCCGATACTGCAAAACTAAATTAGTTCAAGGCGTGCCGGCAACAAGGAATATTAACATAAAGACACGAGAGGAATAGTACATCCAGGTTTTTACACACCCATGCAGAACACAAATCAATTTCACCTGCAAATTATATTTCATAACTTCAACACAGAGACGGTGCTCACTTTTCAGCCACGTTTGACTATCACACACTCTGCCCTGAAGGCAGACACACAACAGTCTTTACAGAGGACCAGATCAGAGCAGAAACCCCGGGAAGAAAGAAAGGGTCCAAAAGTTCACTCCAGAGTTGCTTCTGTTAGATGAGCTGCGGCTCTACCAGGCCTCAGAGCTGTCACAGCTGGATCCGGGCGACGGAGCCTCCGTGTCACTGGTCAGGGCCCAGGGGTGAGGAGGGGAGTGCAGCTGCTCCATGTTGCCTCTGAGAAAGGTGAGCAGGGCGGTGGGGGAGTGGCCGGCCGGCTGGCCGCTCTGACTCTCCAGCAGCTGGACTAGGAAGTTGATGTAGCGCATGGCCAGGCGCAGGATCTCGTTCTTGCTCAGCTTCTTCTCCGGAGGATGGGTGGGGATGAGCTTGCGGAGCTCTGCAAAGGCAGTGTTGACGTTGTGCTGGCGCCAGCGCTCCCTCGTGTTGGTGAACACCTTTCTGGTCATGGTGCTGAGCTCAGCTGCAACAAGTGACACAACGTTAGGCCACTTAATTCAAGACACGAGAGTAATTTGTGTTTATTTTGAGTTTTTGATTCCAAACTCAATGCAAAACAGAAAAAATGGATATAAAAGCTTTAAAATAAATAAAGAAATCATCAGCGCTGGGGAGTGATAGGAGGAAGGTGGAGGCACCAGGAGCATGGTGAAATTTGCAAACTGTTTTAAACCCCACAAAAGCATTTATCATAATTGATTCATTTGCTACCTATTTCTGCAATACGCAGCCTTTGTGTTTTTCTTCATATTTAAAGGCATATTCAGGAGTTTTTTTGGCTTGCACAAGTGACACATCAAGTTCTTCTGCAGTGTTTACCATTTGCAAGTGATGAAGCTTTTAAATCATTAACAGATGGTATTTTAAGCTACGTTAGAATCTATTTATTAAACTTCTTTTGCACTTAATATTTTGATAACAAATATCTGCAGCTATCAACTATAAATTACAGCACATTAAATATCTACTATGCTACTATAAGTGGAAACATTGCCTCGGAGGAGGGAAAATCCTGGAGAATGAAGTAAATGTCTCACCTGTACCTGTGTGTGGGAAATGTGCAGAAATCTCAGAGGCAGAGGTTCCTTTGTCATCGACGTGTCCTGGAGACCAGTGTGAAGGTCCACTTAGACGCGTCTCCTCATGCTCACTGAGCTCCTAGTGAGGAGAGGGGAGAGCCAGAGAGGAGGGAGGGATGAGAGTGCCGAGTGCTCGCATCCCACATTTTTATAGCAGCGCAAGCTCCATTGTCTGACGTGTGCTGTCGTGGAGCCGCTGCGTGCATTGTGTGAGGTTGGTGTGATTGTTAAAACACGTAACTCCTCCTTTTTCTGTCACTTGGAACAAGTGTGTGTGTGTTTATGATGCTGCTGTGTTTAAATGATTTGTCTTTTTTTGTGGGGGCCTTTCTGCAGCTTTTATGATTTAACAGCTCTTTAAATGACTATTTGTGCTGCTTTTATGATTCATTGCTCATTTAATCCTTGAAGGTTAGCGCTAAAGGTGACAAATAAATTCCTATTGAAGTGAAACTGAGACGTTCATCTCTCTGATCCTTCTCTTACTGCTGTGGACACTTATTCCTTTCTGCTTCTCTGACATTAGGCATGGACAACCCACCGTCCCCTCCACCGAGGAAAAGACCTTGATATCAGTGGCTGCTCTGCTTTGAATCCGGCCTGATTGGGCCACAAAAGGTAAAAATACCATATCCAGATTGACAGTCGGACAATATGGGTTTTGTTATGACTACGGTAATCTTGTTGAGCCATTCCAAGGGGCCACACATAAATTAGAGAGGAAACACGGAGAGCACAGCGTCTAACTCACCTCTCTGCAGCCACTCCTCACTCCCCCATCTCACCCCCTTCCTCTGCCTCCCACTTTCAACCTCCGTTCAGACAGAAAAACACATCTAGTTTAACCAATTGTCACTGTTCTTTTTACACCCTTCAAGTGTTGTTTCAAAGACGCAGCCTTCCATAAAAGTCTCTGTGTGGAGTAGGAATTTACATAATCCGATTAGGGGCCGGGATTAGCCCCGGGCCTGGAGAACAGGCCCGATGGGGGCCGTTTTCTGAATCGGGCATTCATGAGACCCCGCTGCACGTCCAAGAGGCTGCACCTGCAGGCCAGGCGCCGCTGCTCGCTGCCTCTGTCCAGCCTCCACTCCAGGTCTGCAGACTCACTTCTCTGTGTGGTGGTTTGATGGCGGAGTGTACCTGCTGTAAGTCATCATCATCTGGGAGCAGAATGAGGGCAAACTCGTAAATTAAATTCAACTGAATGAAGCAGCATCTTGTGTTTTTTCAGGGGGTTCTGCAGAGAAAATCTAAGCCAGAAGTCACTGCAGAATTCATATATAAACAAATGTTGTAAATGGTAAATGGCCTGTATTTGTATAGCGTCTCACTACTCCTTAAGGACCCCAAACACTGGATCTTTTTTTAGGAGTAGACCAAATTGCATTACTTCTTCCTACACTGTTACAACACAGCCAAAGTTCGGAGAAATTACAGTAAATTAAGTCTGAGCTGTTTGGATACTTACCATTTTTAACTTTGTATACTAGTATATATAACGTAATACGTCCTGCTGATGCTGTTGTTCAAACAGCTGACAAAAACCACATAATCAGGCGTTTTATTTTTGGAGTTTGTCCCTTGCAAGTTGATGCACTGAACCAAAAATGTTCCTTTTAATTTTACCCGAGCACCATCTCATTTCAACAGTTGGTATCATGTGAGGGGTTTTCATCAGAAGTGTAAAACAAAGCAAACTTTAAGCAGCCTTGTTGATTGGGGCTTAGTTTTGCTTAGCCTTAAAGACCTTTTTGTTAATCATCAGGAGGCATATAGTGGTAAACTTTATCATTTTTTATCAACTAAGGCAACACAGAAGGTTCACATTCAATCGGGCTCAGTCTACCTGGAAAGGTCCATTTTTGTGGGACAACACCCTGAAAACTGAAGACTGGAACCACATTTTGTACGGATGGACATTCATGTAGCATTTTGGTTATCCTCTACAGCACCATCACTAGTTTAAACAATTTAAATCGCTCAATACAAGCTAACATTCATACAATGTTAGCTTATACAATTATAATTTTAGCACAACTGTGACACCATGTGTGCAGTGGATTGCTAAGTCAATGATTCAAGGTTTGTCAAAGTGTGACTTGACTTGAACTGACACATGACTAAATTGTTATCTTGATGATCACTGACTGACCAGTTATTATTACATGAACTGTTTCCAGGAGGCACTTTTTTTTAAATAATAAAAAAAAAAAGAATCCTAATCTTAAATTCACTTTATTTTCAAATGTATTTGCCTTAAAAATAATGTTATAAGAACCCTGTGCAAAAATCAGCACCAGCTTTTTAGATTGTTTTTTTAAAAAAATCTGTGTAAGAACAGGAATCCCAGAATATAATGAAAATGGTAATAAACCTTATATATTAAAACTAGAACCAGGCGAAAAACTACAAGATAAACCTACATTTGGATTATCAAATACCAACATATTACTTATACTTGAGAAAATTTTATTCTTACCATGCGAATCCTTATTTGTTGATTTGTTTCATGGCGCTTGTGTCATTTTCCTTTTACTCAGCATTTTGAGGTGCTGCTTTTTGTGCCCAAAAGCCCCCCTTTATCTGTAATCACTATCCAACTATAAAGGTGCTTCTGCTGGGGCTCCATCTCTTCTTTAAAAGAGAAAACTCACAGGTGACTCTTAATTGCAGGCTGTGATTAAAGATAACAGTGTGACCTTTACAGCTGAAGCCAAAATAGGAGCCAGACTAAAGGATGCTTTGGTTTAAACAGCCTGCTCCTTCCCACAATATCTCTCCTGTCCCATTCAGTGCAGGGCTCCAGTGTAGTCAGGGACCATTACTGCACCATTAGGCTACTGTTTGCCTCGCCTTCATAGGGGGACTCCTTTGACCACCCTGCTGACTGCTTTTGTTCCAGTGCCATTAAAAAAAACAAACCATTTCTCTCTTTGTTTGTCCACTGCTTCTAAGCAGGCAGCAGCCAGGGAGACGGACACGTAGAGAGAGGGACACATTTAAAAAAAAGAAAGTGGTGGGTTATTGATGGTGGTAGTCAGTGCTTGATATGGCTGTCCAGAGGCAGGGAGGCTTGGAGTCGATGTCCCTGGGGTCGTCTTTGTCTGGGGATCATTCCTGAGGGAGCTGGCTTCACTCTGCTGGCTCGTGAAGATAAGCACTCTCTCCACATGCTGAGAGAGCACGATAAGGGGATTGCTTCACTAAATTATATATATAAAAAAAGAAGCCCCGCCATTGGAGCTGCTAAAAAGAGACTTTATCAGGTTAACTGGGAAACACCCTCCATCCCATTCCTCCAGCCATAAATCACAATTTGTTTTTCCTCAATTGAGCATGCTCAGAATGGGGAGGGGGCACAGCAAACATGTGCAGATAATTATAATTATGCTTAATCTTATTTTGTAAGAAGAACCTGCCAACACCTTCTCCTTGTTACTTAGCAGTATTTAAACATATAATCATTTATAACACATTATAATGTAGTTGTAAGCAGATTTAAGGCGTTAATCAATTTAAAATGCTACCATGTTATTAGTACTATTCATTGTCTGCTTCTATACCAGCCTGGGAAACTTCAGGGACACTTACAAAAAAAAAATCATCAAACAAATTTTGAATTTTGATAAATTACATGTAGATAACTAAAACTAAATTATAAATAGAAAAGGAGCAGTGTACCCTGTAAAACAGCTTAAAATAGCTAATACTATAATATGAAAAAGTGCAAAGCAAATTTATACAATAAACAATATTTTAGATTGAAATAATACAAAAATCATATGATATTGCTTTGAACTTTAATGAAATTAACTGTTCCTCCTTTTTTAAACATTAACAGTATTTTTGGTGACAAAAAAGGAATTCATAAAATCACAATTGCTTATAAACATTTAAAATGTAGACTTTTAGGTGAAAAACTAAAAATGTAATCTGAGAAGAAAAAAAAAACCCCACTGCAAACTATGCCGTGACTGAACTTTTAATGTTTTTATTCCTTCTCCGATTCTTTTCTAAAACAATTTAAGCCTCGTCTGTCCATCACCTCTGCCGGGCACCCTCTCATAGCTCAGCCTTCCCTTCTTCGATGGTGATAACACTGCAAATGTCAAAAAAACAACAACCAAAAAATAAAGTAAGAACAAATGGGCTATGTTAGCACCTAAACTTTTACCTGCGAAATAAGAAAAAGGAGACTATAATGTGCATTTCCAACCACAAACTCTGTTCAGGATCATTTTCTCGTGCAGCTTTGAACATGGGATCTATAAATTAGATCACCCAACACAACTCCTGTTATGCGCACTTATACTTGTTTGCTGGTTCTCGTGTGACTATTCAACTAAATTTTTAATTATACGATGTAGATAAAGGACCTGTGAGGAAATCGAGAGAGTTAAAATTGCTGAATGTTTTTTCTCAGAGACTTGGGGATGTCACAGCAGAACTCCACGCTGACAGTCTCACCGGGAGTAGCACGGCATGAACGTTGCCATAGTTCGTCATGATTTAGAGGGGTCTTGTTTTTCTGTATATAGTGGACTTTTTTTGTTGTTGCTTTAGTTGTATTTACATATTAAAAATTTAAAAAAGGGGGGAAAAAAGGTTAAAAAAATATTCTGAGCATGCTCCTAGTCTTGCTCCTCACCTGATGTGCTGTCTTCAGGCTTGGAAACTATTGACTCTTGAAGTAAAAGTGACTCAGCTCACATCACCAGCATAAAATTCAAGTTAGTATGCCAGACAATAAAAGTTGTTTGTTCTCTGTGCAAGTTTGAGGACCATGGTGTAGAATGCACAATGTACTTTATACTTTGTTGCATTTTCCTGTCATTGTAAATCTTGTGAATGGTCAACTATACAAACTACATTCGCTTTCAATTTAAAAACTCCACCTTTTTGAAACAACTTTTACTCTGAAGGCAAATGGTCTCCATTTGCAGCTTGTGTGGCACTTTTCAGTTTTACTGCTGCTCAGAGAGATTTTGATGAGTATTTACAGACATAGACATTTTCCACAAAAACTACAGGGAACCATGGCAACGTAAGTATAGAATCAAAGGTTGTGTCAACAGCTAGTATTGTGCTAGAGACCTGAACAGCTTCTATTTCTATTTTTCACCTGATCCAATCAAGCCTGCAGCCTCTCTGTTCCTCTTCCTCTCCTGTCCTGCCCAGCATCTGGAGCCGTAGTTGGCTGAAAGTGATGTCATCCCTCCACCAACGTGATCATGACCCCACAGGATACCTGTAGGTGTGCTAAGACTGTAGGTGATGTGCTGACTGGGAGGATTAAAGTCCTTGTAGAGTGTAGGGTATGTGGACGTTTGGGGGCTGGCTGGCTGCTGCAGGTTGGTACTGTAACTGAAGGTAGAGTCCAGTTTGAGTGGGCTGTCAGCAGGGTGTGAAGAAGTGGTGTAATCGTTTAGCGGAGTCTTGTGTGTCCACTCATTGACTGATCTTTCAACAACCCTCCCCACTGCTCCAGCTATGCTCCTCCAGCCAGAGATCTTCCCATCCTCTCTCCATGGATCATTGATGTTCCAACTTCCCTGGAAACAAACATCTGAACTGCCAAAAGTATCACTCAGGTCAAGTTTGAAATCTGAGTTGCCATCCTCGAATATTGGGTAGAAGCTCTCCTGTGGAGTCTCGAACAGGAAGCTGGTATTCTGGTTGCTACAGAGAAGGTCTGGATGGGGGGACTTCATGCATTCATAATCCCCAGTGTGAGTCTGTGGGCTGCTTTGTTGGTTTGTCTCAGTGGTCAAAGTTTGACGGTCTTTTGGATCTACTGCCAGTGGATACAGGGAGGTCGTGTCACTGAAGAGCTAAACTCGGAAGAGAAGGGGGGAAAAAAATCAAATTTAGTTTCTTAACAACTCGGTTTATTTATGTATTTATTTTCTAAATATTTTTGGGGACCTTTTCAGCTTTATTTGATAGACACAGTGAAGAAAGGACAGGAAAGCGAGGGCAGAGAGAGGGGAAGACATGCGGCAAAGGGCCGCGGGTCGGACTCAAACCCAGGCCGGCTGCTCTTAGCCGTATGGCATATGGTCACCTGCTCAACGCATTGAGCTAAACCGGCGCCCAGAACTCTGTTTATTTTTATTGTAATTTGTACTTTCCCTTCTGTCTAAAGTAATAAGCTTTTGTAAAACAAGTGTTCCAAATACAAACATATTTACAGCACATGATCACCTTTAGCACTTTATGTGGCACCTCAGGAAGCAGCTCCTTCAGCTGACACAATGAGGCCCCCAGGAGCCACTCAAAGGATGGCACTCTGCTCAGCATCAGCTGTCCAACCAGGGGGTTAATGCAAGGGAACTGTGACAAACATGCTTCTTCCTGAAGGAAGCAAATGGGAAAAAAAAGAAATGCAATCAATGACAAAACATGTAATAGATTTTGATTCATAAAAAAATAAAAAAATAAAATCACACAGCAGACAAGACAGTTGTAAAAGGTGCATTTAGTTTTTGTCTCTTTGAAACTTCACAACCATTTATGGAATAATTTCTGTTTCAAACCTATGAGGTCCTGACTGGTCTCTCAGTATAAGTAGTTAATGAAAAAACATTCTGTTTACTGTGAATTTCTGTCTATGTAGATGGCATTTTCCCCTGATTTATCAGTATTAATTATCACAGTTAATAATAAAAGATCTTGGTCTCCAACCACTGTTTTCTGCAATGTGACTACAGAAATACAAAAACAAATCTGCACAGAACCTGCATTTTCTAACTGTATGCTGTCCAGTTATCCCTCTTGATCACAACTGGACCAGCTTATAATTAACCATAGATAAAAATGTATCCACATGCTCTTAAGAATAGAGTCAAAACACTGCTTTAATTTATCACTGAAAATAGCGCAATTTATTCTAGACCTTTCTGTATGAATAGCTTTGATTTGGGGATATGAGTTTCACCTGTGAGGGCATCACAGTCAGCCAGTCTCTGTTCAAGAAGCTGACAGGGTCTCTGTCACTGGACATCAGGCTGTGGAAGCAGATCTGACTGATGGACTTTGCTATTTCCAATACATCTGACACTAACAGCACCTGCAAGACGATGTATAGAAATGCCTGTATCCTACTGTTGTTTATTCTTTTTTATTACTTTTGGTCTTTTTGTTTAAAATATTGGTGAAATGTCTTCAATATCCTGAAAGGATATTAATTTGACTTGAATGAAGATGATAATGATAATAATGATCTGTTACAGAGAGGGGCACCACTTATGTTCTACCTTCACATCCAAATCCTCAGACTTCATTCTCAATAGCACCAGAGATGAATAGACTAGCACCAAGTTGCTGAAGGCCTCACTGGAAAATCTGCACACACACAAAATCAAGCCTTCTCATACACTGCTACTGTTTAGGGGAGATAAATAAGGACCCTTTTGGAAGACAAAATCATCAGGTTTTAGGGTCAATACTTGGTTCAAAGTTAAATACACTCTCCAAGTGAGGGTGTAGGGTTAAGTATATGTGGACACCCACCTTCCTCCCTGACCTTCTGGACAATGAAGGATGAGCCAGCAGCAGCTGTACTGAAGAGAGAGAGCAGTCAGCCTCATCACCACTCCCTCACTGGCTCGCTCTTGATATAGTTCATCCTGCTCCTACACACACACACACACACACACACACACACACACACACACACACACACACACACACAGCAAAAGTATGTGAGTTTTTCTTTAAGTTGTTGCAGAGTTTATTGGTCAGCATTTCCACTTAAGAGACTCATTAGAGCATTGGGACTAAACGCAGATGAAATCCACCCCCATAACAAGTCTAACTGTGTATATTGTCTTTATGAGGACTGATTGGACTAAAATGAAAGTTACATAATGCTTCAAAATAACTGCCCAGAAGTGTATCAAGATGGTCGTCAAGTGGTGAGAGTAGGATCTAAAACAAATTGGCTAAAACCAAGATGTTTAAAAAGCTGAAACCATAAAACTAAGTATGGAAGCAGACTTTTATCACTGATTTTGTCTGTAAGTCAAAAATTTGAGTTATGCATGTTGAAATTCCAACTTAAAAACTCAAAATTTTGAGTTAAGTATCTCAAAAATTTCATCAAAATAACTTACCAGTTTAAATTCCATGTACATTTTTTTCAGCATTAGAAAAAAGCTTCCATACCTAAGTGAAACACATGTTACCAGTTCCCTGAAAAACACTGTCAGACATCGGATTTTTATTTTATCACAGACACATTTACAAACCATGAAGAGCCTGAGATGTGTAAAGAAAAATGTTTCCTTTCCCACATTCGCGGAGTGTACTGTTATTAGATGTGCTTTAAAATTTACAGCTACCACCGTATTATGTGAAGTTTCCTCACAAAGATGATTTATGTGTTTATGTGTTTCCTAATACCTGAATGACGATGGCGGTGCTTTCATCCACTGTGATGAGAGTGTAATTGTGGATCCCTCCGAGCCTCTTCAGGGAGGGACAGTGGCTCCTCTCCAGCACCATCACATTGAACCTGTGACAGACATGTTTCATCAAATGATCAAACGGTGCTTGTCAGGACTGGGAGGTCAGGTAAAAATGCTAAAGAAGAAAAAAAAAAAAAAAAAAAAAAATAGCCTTTGCTGTCTGAAGGTCAGGAAAGTCCAAGGCAGAGACAGCATATTGATTGATTGATTTTTAGCTGTCAGAGTTATAATTATCTGTTAAAATGTCAAAAGTGATGTCAGCAGAACTAGAAAATAAGTTTCCTCCATCCATGATATGAGTAAACTCTGTGATGACTACGACAGCACTCAGACTGCTGGCTTACTTACAAGGCTTACAAGGATATTTAAAAGTACAATTGGAGGCAGAGTCTTCATTTTTCTGTGGGGCCAGCCCCCATTTTCAACATTAGGCTTAAAGCCTTTCTTTTTGATAAAGCATATAGTTATAGGCTTGATCAGGTGACTCTGAGTCCTCTATCGCATGTCCGCCATTACCTGTCCGAAACCAGAAGTGACGTCATTTTTGCGGAAAATGTAGTTTTTTACCTTTGGGGCCTTACGAGCCTATACTGGTGTTTTTAAAAGTCATGTTTGACTTTATGCTTTTCTGAATAGTTTCTGGGATACTTAGAACTCAAATTGCACTGCTGGAAATAGTTTATTTTGATGCACATGCTGTTTTTGCAAATTTGCATTATAATATTTATTTTCGTTTTTCCTGCAGTATATAAAAATTGGTGTATTTCAAAAATAAAACTATGAAGACACTCAAAATAAATTTCCTGTTGTTGGAAACTATTTTGTGCAACTTTTTTGTATTTACAGTTGTGAGGGATAAACCTCTTAAATTTCTTTAACTAGAAATATATGTAAAAAAACAAAAACAATTTTCAATTTTTTTGTAGTTTATTGCATTTCTTTACAATTTATGTAGTTACTATGGACTTAATGCATACATATTATTAAAATTTGGGCTATAACGGTTGTATTGATGTATAGCAACTTGAAATGCTCTCAAAAATGGCACTACTGCATGTAAAAATATAAAGATAAACTCTGGCGGACTTAGTTCTATGGTAGGTCTAAGGGTTAATTACCCTGCAATGGATTTAGGCTGATGGGGCTTTGCCATGATGCACTGTTCCTTTTTCATTCATGCGCTTACACACTCCTCTGCCTTAACTGTTATTAAATTCTGGCTGTAGTTTTCTGTTTAACTTTAAATTAAAACTTCTTATATTAGATTATGTAATATGTAACCTGATGTTAGTTATTTTTACTATTTTTTAATCTCAGCTACTCAGATGTAAAACATTTAAAAATTATTCTGATGTAAAGGCTGGTCATAATACTCGATATTTGAACACAGTTGTTTTTACTTGTCTGGATGAGGAGGAAAACTCACTCTGACTCGAGTGTTTGCAGTAGCAGTGGATAGTTAATAAGTCCCTCCGTCACAAACAACACATACGGCACGTTGTCCTCCAGGCACCACAAGATATTCTCTTTAGGGAAACAAGCACATTTAAAAGCATTTAAGCGAAAATATCAACAATAATATGAATACGTGGAATTTGGTGGCAGCTGACCTGCATCAGAGACGGTGGTGTTGAACGTTAAGTGGTTGATGCTCCTCTCCCTACAGATTGCAGACCATGGAGACTGGCCCGGATGGTCGTACTCCACGACTAGAGAGAAACAGGTCCAGGGGAAGTCGGGGCCAATATCCTGTTCATACACCACCACGCACACACTATCATGCATGCTGTAAACAGGATAGAAGTGTGACAACAACGTGTTTACTTATACGCAAGACAGTGTGATGAATGGCTCCTAATCTGAAAATATAGCTATGAGATGTATACATTTTGCTATTGTCAAAATATAAAATAATAAAATAGATATTATTTACCATTTGAAACTGAAAATACCCTTCTCAAATCTTTCAGAAACAATAAAATAAAATAAAGAATGTATGTTAATTTAAAAAAAATAACTTGGAAAGCAGGGGATGGGACCTCAAGCACAACTTTATTGTGTCTCTACAATATCATGTAATTATATATGACTTCATATCTCTATATACCAATGTATCACACAGGCTTAGATGAATGAACTATGATACACTTTTACCTGCTGACTACACTTGCACCATTGAGCTTTATCTTGTCCTGCTCTGGACAAACTGCAGTCGCGCCTCAAACAACAACAAAAAAACACAAATATAATTAACTTTACGACACAATGACAGTCACCTGTTTGTCTTATTTCTGCATGTTTTGCAGCATTTAATTTTTCTTTGAATATTTTTTAGTTTAATAACCTTTGACTGAAATGACTGAAATGATCAGTGAGCTGCTTACCTGTCACCTGGTTCAAGCTGTTGATTATTGTTGATCTGCTGCTATCACAGTGAACTGATACGATAACAAGAATCTGCACAAAGGTAAATAAGCAACTCTTATCAAGTGTTTTTCACATAAAGATTTATGACTTTAACTAATATCATATTTAGCTTATAGAAGTATATGATTGAATACTGACTTTATCTGTGGTGTTCTGTCCTTTACTGCTGTTCAGCCACTCAGCCACCCGGTGCTGGAGCTCCTGCAGTTTGAGGCTGGACTCCTGATTTTTCTGACTGAGGTAGAGGATGATGTGCAGCCTCTTCAGCAGCTGCTGCAGACTCTGCTCTGCACATCCCTTAGCTGCCTTTGTCAGGTACTCTGTTGTCCAGGAACAGCAGGTTAAAAATCTCAGTGTAGGCAGTGAAACTAAAGTTAAGATTTTGGAAATTCCAGCTTCCACATGATTACATAATTTCTATTGTACTTTTTTGGAATATTTACAGGGGGTATTTCTGTATCTTGCCCAGGTTCTCTCCTACTGGTTCGACAAAGTCATTACTTATATGAAAGTAAAAACAATATCATATTACGTTATAATAAAAATAGCACAATTATGAAATTTACTTTCAGTTAACTGTTTGAATTTTTAATTTATTACAGTTAGATTTTTCCCACCTTTACAACTGCAGCATTTTGAACTAACTTAATAAACTTTAAAGGTTGGCTGCTTGTGTGATAGTAGTTCATCTCACCCAAACCCGTACTGAGGTCGCACTTCAGCAGCAGCTCCTTAAATGTCACCAGCACATGAATCAGAGCTGCAAGGTTGAAAAGCGCTTCCTGATCTGCAACACAGTGGGAGAGGGAGTAGATAATTTACTTCTGTCAAATCTAGGTTTAATACATTAATACAACAACATGCAAATTAAAACATTAACATGGCATTTCCTACCTTTGATCAGTTCTGCAGTCTGTGCAGGGACCCTGCAGAGTGCTCTCTCCTGTTGTTTGAGAAGGAAGTGAGTTTGGTCTGGTGCCAGGCTGCTGAAGTCTCCACATCCTGGGAAGTTGAGCCCCAGCTGTCTGGCAGAGCTCAGACAAGGCTGAGCGAAGGCCAGCAGCTCACAGTAGGCTCGCTGCTGGCTGTCTGCACAGGGTTTAAAACACTAATTTAAAACACCATCTGAACCACCATGCTTTCCAAACAGACCCTACTACAGTCTGGTCAATGAGAAATGCACTCAAGCAGTCTGACTCCCAAACTTTGCTCGCCCCCCATGTGGTCCCTCCTGTCAAGGCCTCTCTCTTTTTGTCATATTTTTCAAGTAACCTATATTGGAAATTCTGTTTTTGGTCTGTGACCCCAATATTTTTAGTAGCCCCATTAGGGCCACCCCTATGAAAAAATTATGGAGGCGCCTGGCTTTCAGGTCTCCATATAATTGCTGCTAATGATACATTTGTAAAATGTCTTGATGCCTTGAGGCGACTTTTGTTGTGATTTGGCGCTATATAAATAAAATTGAATTGAATTGAATTGAATTGAATTGAATTAAAAGTGTGGAATTACTTGACTGAAACTCAAATGTGAAAGTAAGGTGTGGATATTTGTTACTTTACTTCACTCTGATAACTTGTGACGCACCTGTAGGTTTGATCTTAACTACTTGGCTGTCCTGTCTTTGCTGTGATTTTCCACTGAGTTGACCCATCCACTGATTAGCAGGTTCTTCCTCTCTGTTTGAATTTCCTGGCCTCACGTCCAGTGTTTGACTCTGCACTGGAGAAGGCTGCAGCTCTGATAATAGTGCTTGGTGGTTCACCTCACGTGCTGATAAATAAAAGGATGAGCTTAGGTAAAACATGTTTTCCTTAGGCTAAATTAGTTTTTACAGGCGTGCATCTGGAGTCATAGCAAGAAAGTTCAGGTCAAGGGTAAATTTATTGGATCTGTTGAGGTTTTTAACTATTAAAAAAATAATCAGCTTACCTGAGAGCTTTTGAGCCTTCTTAGAAACAATGCCCTCTTTATGTGAGTTGGATGAGCAGAAGTTTATAAACTTATCGGGATTAAAAGATTAGCTGAAGAAATTATGATGATTACTGAGGAATCTAACATGAAGAATCTAAGAGCTTTACAGTGCATTCATGCATTTTGTTTTCTTTTGTGGGAAGTGTAGGGATCTGTGGCTACACACAGTTTTCCTGTGGAGACTTTGGTTATAATACTTCATTTACATTTTTCACATAATAGATACAAACATTCTGGTCTTATGTTCAGAAAATAAAGCTGCAAAAGCATAAATCACCTTCAGACTATGCAAGAACAGATAGTAACGATAGTGTACCTGCAGTGCTGCCTGAGCTCTGAGGTGATGCAGAAACAGGAGCGATCTGCTGAGACCTAAGCATCATGAAGGTGGCCAGGGGGTCAAGGTCCAGCTCTGGTGGATTTCTTGCCAACAGCAAACCTCTGTCATCATCTCTAGTATTCAGTGTGGAGGCGACAGCCTCCTCAGAAATGTTTGCACTCAGCTCCATCTGACAGTCATGTCCTTGTCTGCTGATGTCTTTTTTATGAGCTGAAGACCAGCTTGCAACTTCTGAAAACGTCTTGCCACCAATATCATATTTGGTGCTGGTGACAGGAGCTGATTTTACATCTTTATTCACTGTGTTGAACGCAGGCATCTGGGAGGCATTCGGAGATGAATCAACAGTGGTTTTCTTTTGGAGAAGAGTTTCAGCTGTGGTGCTCAATAGAAAGGAGTCGACTGAAACCAGAATAGAAGGAAAATTGACGAGATCTGATGATACTTAATATAAATAATTTTTGCACTTCAACTAAAAAAAACCAAAACACCTGAAACAATTTAACCTGGTTTTGACTGGCATTTTGGCATTTAAATCAGCTGCAGGTGAGCTGCCAAAAAACAGTGATGGACAAAAACTATCATGCAAACCACTAACCACCACAGATAATTCCTAAAGGGGTCTGAGCCCAACCTGAGACTGATTACTGCTCTGCATCAAAAGGAGCAAGCAGAGGAGGTTCTGGCATAGAATCCTTTCAGGATACCACCTAGATGAGATATTTCAGGCATGTTTAGCCAGCAAACGCCCAAGCAGACCCAGTACATGTGGAGACATTATGTCTCTTAGCTAGATGGGAACATTTTGGTGTGTCCTTGAAAGAGATGGAGGAAGTGGCTGGGGAGAGTGAAGTCTGGGTATCTCTACTCAGACTGCTGCTTCCAAGAAATGGATGCGGAAAAGTGTCAGTAAACCGATACCTTAGTAATTAATTACCAACATATGTTTAATACAGCTACACATGGACTCATGCACATCTAAAAACCAAAAACACTCACCCTCCACATGTTCAGGTGGCAGTTTACTTAAGTCTTCTCCAGTTTCCTCTCTGATGGAAGGAAGATCAGACTTCATACTCTCTGTGAAGTCGCAGCAGCACAAAGATAACTGCGGGACTCCCGTCTCCATCTCGGACTGCAGTTTGTCAGCAGCGCTTATGAAACTTTCTTTCTCTAGTTTGATAACTTTTAAGGCTTCCCACAGAGGCTGGAAGTCAACAGCTGGTTCATACATTTGAGGCTCTGTAGGAAATACAGCAATTTAGTGACACAGTTCAGAGATTTCTGTGTTCAGTACGTCTGTAAATGTGATAGATTAGAAACAAAAAAACAAAACAAAACAAAAAACTCACTTCAAGTCCAATCATGACACAAAAACATGCACCCCAGAGTTTCCATGATAGCAACATTCATTTGAATTGACTTTCTCTGCATGGTAAAGAGTCACATTTTGTCAACCCCTGTCCCTAGATTGTGATACATTACGTTTTAAGTCTCTACATCCAATTTGAGACTCCATTTAGAGCTGCAAACCCATCAGAAATGTTTAAGCAGATGGGTGGTTGAAGACCAAGATGTTTTGGGGCCACAGTGACATCTGGTGGTCTCCAAAAACATCAGCCTTTTAACTATTGATGCCAAAGCACTGCAGCACCTCAGTGAGTTTTAAAGTCCTCTTAGTCAGAAGTGCTGCAGCAGATTCACCCCAAATTTTGCATAGATAAAAAAACAAAATGTGTACTCATATGATTTAAACTTAATGGCTTTTGTTCCCCCTGCTGATTCCCTCAAAGTCGCTTTAGCAAAACTGTCACAGTGAACAAAGCGGTTTCTAAAGAGTGGTTTCTTTGGCACTTTTCCACTGTTAATCAGTGTTGAGTATTTAATGTGGAAAATTTGTGGAGTCTTCCTTTAATTACAAAATTACCTGACAACAGAAAGCCCACCACAAAGTTTAGGTGCTTCTCTGCCTTCCAAAGTACCGCCTTCATCTCTTTCTGAGCTCTCGGCGACACCAAAGATCTAGATGAAAATCATTATTGTTTCAAAAGCTTCTCCAATTACCATAAAATGGGAATCACTCATATTTTCTCATCATGCTGTAGCAGTTTATAAGAATTTATATCTTAATATAAATGTTAATCCAGATGACTTACAGATGACATCTCTATGTGTGCATCATGTTTGTTCAGTTAATGTGAAATCAGTGAAAATAAACAAACAAACAAAAAAAACTATCAGAGAACTTTTTAGTTAGCAGCTCGACCTGACATTACTCACATTCTGCAACAAGGAGACATCTCTTCCTTCTTGAGCTCAGAGGTGGACAGACAGATGTCAGTTTGACTTTTCAGGGGAGTCGGGGTGAGAGTCAACTCCAGCTCCATTTCGGTGGGAAGCACCGCACATCCTTAAAGACACAGTAAACTAAAACTTACATTGAAAGAGAATTAGACACCTCAAACAATCGAAGAGACATGGTGTGCCTGATGTAGCCTCTGTACATTTCTCTATTATTGGATGAAAAGTATAACCAACAAGTTACAGTTTTTATCTAAGCTCTCTGTACCTGCAAAATCTGACTCAATCAGGCCTCCATTCATCTTGGTTTCTTCACTGGCCTCATCTGGTACATCAAACTTGGAAATATCCACCGAAGGATTTGAAAGGGAAGCTGACAAAAAGTCAAATATATCAGTTTATCTTTTAATAATGTTTTTTAAAAAATATTTTTCATTTCATCTTAAAGGATTTTGGTCTTTGTCACCTTTTTGAAGCACATCTAGGACTGGAATCTCCTCGTCCATCAGCTCAGTGGAAACATTCACATGACTGCAGATGCTTGAAAACCTTGTGAAATTTTCTGTGCTTAGCTGAAGAGTCTCCACTACAGCAGGCAACAGCAGCAACTACAGAGGAAAAACTGTTAACAATAAACTGAGCAAATAATCTCATGTTTATGAGGATTAGTTACCTCTCCGTTCGTGAGTGGCTGTTTAACAAACTCCTCTTGAATGTCTACGCATGTCTGAACATTAGTGGTGTCCACATCTGCCGGTTTTTCATAAGATGCACAGTGCTTGAAACAGCTACAATCCAACAGGTTTAACATGATGGTTAGTGGGGCCATAAACACACAAAGGTTGTTCATTTGCAGGTTTTAAAATGCACCTGAACATGTTGTCTTCTGAGATGGGATTTCCCGATGAGCTCAGCAGCGGGTCAGCTACAGGAAGCATCCTCAATCTGGACAACTTGACTCTCAGTGTAGGCAAATGTCTCTTAAACTCTGCCAGGTGATCGACTGGAATGAGCTCTTCGGGCAAGAAGAGGTCTTTCACAGAACACAAACATGTTTTACTAAGCATAACTGATTTCCTTAAGAAGATTAGAATTACAACTTTATTGTAGTATACAGAAATGGTTCACCTTCACTCTTATCCGTGATCTCGTCAGGTGTCTGCTTAAAAAACGATTCCTGACATGGACCGTCAGTCTGTGAGTCTTTTAAAAGGGGAACATACAAATCTTCATCTAAATCCTGAAGTGAGTCAGGATTAGAGCTGGGTATCACCTCCACCTCATCTTTCACATCAAATCTGAAAAGTAACAAGTATTTATGATATCTCTTCACAAATACAAAATTCAGTGAATGGATTGTGTTTTTAAAAGGGAGAACCTTTCTGTTGAATTTACTGGTGGATTTTTTTCTCTCAGATTATCAAGGAGAGAGCCACCGACATTAAGTCTGCAAGTGGAGATCACCTGTCCTGTCAAGGGAATAATTATATAAGCAAATTAACTCATATGGCAGGCATGTGAAGATTACCTGTGTCATCAACACACTATTACTGTTTTTTATGATTGCTTAAGTACTTTCAAAATTACTTTAGTAATTTTACAGTTTGATTTATTACAAAGCCCAAAGAGTCATGCTATTTCATTAACTACAGCAGCATTTCTTTATCATATATACAAACTGAAATGTACTATCGAAGTTGCACATCTTTTTCTTATATTAGGATTAAATATGCAGTCAAACTTCTTTGCACTAACAGAAATGAGATTTTCACTAGTCTGGTCCATTTACATCCCCGCTCTACAAACTGATCTTTTCTTTTCTTTTTTAAATACCTCTGACCCACGGTTTCCTGTAGGTGTCTTCAAGCAGCTTTCCACTATGTGGATACAGGTCACTGGCACTTGTCAGGTAAGGTGTTGGTAGAGCCAGCAGGTTCATCATGACTTTCAGACTGGTGCTGGCCTGAAATAAACATAAAAAGAATCAGAACAACAAGCTTTTAGAGAAATACTCCGGGTAAAACGAACAAGCTCACCTCAAAAACATAGTCAAGAGCTTTATATCTGATAGCAGGGAAGACTTCCGTCTGGGGAGAGTTGTCCTTTTCTGGCCTGTGCACACAAAGAAGCGGAGTTACAGGTAACATGTCTGTACCTCAGTATCTTACATCACACCAACTAACTTAGTCTCTCGCTATAAACAAATATATTTATGTAAACGGATAAAAATAACTTTCACATGGAAATCTTTCAAGTTTATTAGCTTGCTTAGCTAGCAAGTGTCGTACTATAGCTAGGCAAGGTAAGACTTTTTTTTTTTACACATTTTAACTCTAAATTGAAAGCTTTAAATATGGAAAGCTGACAAAAAAAAATGTAAATAAGAGCACTGTGTGTTTCAGTAACAGCAAACGTACATAATGTAATTAAGTTTTAGTGTTGCGCGGCTGTAGTGTCCAAGATTGTTTATTCAGGATGCATTAACAGGTCAACAAAAGGTGAAACCGTCACGCATGCGCTCTGAGGCATATGACCAGTAAAGCTAGGATCTGCCTTTGAAAAAAAATATTTGGCTAGTATTTGCCTAAAAAAATGAGAAAACCTAAAATATTTCTGGGACCCCAACAAGCTCTTTGTAAATCCTGGAAAAGCCTCCACTGAAGTTATGGACCCATGGACACAAATATTTAATGGACGCTGGCCAACGTTTTTTTCTGTGGTTGTGTGGCTGGCAATGTGATACCTAACATAGGCCATCAGAGGCGCTAGAATAAATGTTTTTGGTCTGGTAAGGAACTCGTTTCTGCAGCATAATGGTCTACGAGTCCTTCCTTTCTTCTTGGTGACGAAGCATTTCTATGTCAGGATGTCACCAGATTTCAGTTTGGGTCAGTGCCTACAGGTCTCATTATGGCAGAAACACACATTTATGTGTCAAAACGCTCCTTTAAATCCCCCCATAGACTGAACAAAATAAAAGGTAAATTTAAAAGTCATACATTATTTATTCCTGTATAAAGCCAGTCCACCACGGATAACATCAACTAAGATGTTGACTATGGACTAATTTTAATCACTTAAATCACAGATAACCATAAATAAAGCTCACTGTAATACATATTTCTTAGCTATTTATTCATTATTTTCCAGACACAGTATTTGTGTTAATGTGCCATGTTGTGGCACAATACAAATTGTTTCTATATTAAATATGGAAAAACTGGGTTGCAATTTCCCATACAAATCGACACAATAATAGTTATAGTGTAATAATGAACTAAATGGCTTCTGTGTTTTCTGCTTTTCAATTGCATGGACACTCTACTTTTCACCACAGGAGGGCGCTCTTCACCAGCAACATCATTCAAGGAAGTACAATTACCAATCCAATTCTTCTATATGCCTACAAGATATGGGCCCTCCGTTTTTCAGTTTCCAAACATGTGATGATTTTCAATCTTACAGAACAGAAAAGAAAGAGAAGAAAAGAAAAGAAAGTGAAACAAACAGCAAGGTGTTTCCATCCTCTCTATTATCTTTCCCCTCATTAGAAAAAAATGGGTGTTGACAGTTTTATCTTTGTGTTGTCTCTTCTGTGACCCTGTAATTCTTCTGTGTATCCTGATTGGATGAACTAAAAGTTATTAAACGCTTAAAGGTCTATGTCTGGGGTTCACTAGTTTCTCATCAAGGTGACAAAATACCAGCATGCTTTACAGGCTTCGCTTTAAGACAGCAGATTCTGCCGATGTGTGCTTTCTCACAGGAGTGATAACATACAGAAAATTCACACTGACATGAAACTGCACTAAATGTGAGCTGGAGTTTGTCTCGATTTCTGGATTACTGCCTCAGGTATTCACAGAATGAAGTGAATGTTCCTCCATGATGTAAAACATACAATAAACAGATGAATATAAACAACCTTAATATAAGGCACGAGTATTTATATAATTTCTAGTTAGAATCAACTGTATTATAATTATAGAAACTAGTAAATATCATAGTTTTCTATAGTTTGAACTTACAGTAGGTTGTGTGTTATGCAGTGTGGCTCCATGTGGTGACAAACTGCCTGAACGAGGAAGACATTAGACTGTGAGACTTCATAACGACGATAGCATGAGTGTCACAGGGCTGCTGAACAGACATTCAAACAGCTGCAGCAGACTTCAGGACAGTAGCTGACATCTCCACAGGCCTGTCAGACTGATTCATCATAAACACAGCTCTTATTCTGATGTTTTATTTTCATGTAGAGGATGTTTTTCATCCAGTCACACTGTCAGTGTTTAGCTCAGTTTGATCTCAGCTACTTTATTCATAGTATATCAGAGTATATAGTTATATGTGTTAACGTTTGTCAATTATCTTCAGCTTTTTCAGCAATATATACAACATATTATGACTCTTTACCTCTTTTATTAAATACTTATAACTTTCTAACTATATTTACTTACATAGATATTTATTCCAGACAGCTAATTGTTAATATATGTATTTAAACTTAAAAGAAAATTGCCACATTTATGTAACTATTTAGTTTTATTCATTTACTTAGAGCTACTTTTACATTATACAATCTTTTATGGTTTATCCATACTTTGAAATACATAACCTATTCATATTCACTAAGTCCTCTAATTATATTGTAATTAAGGGTTTGTTTAGTTAGTTGAGTGATATTAACCTGCTTACTCTATCACTGGGTTAGGAAGTAAAATGGCAGCCATATTATCAATGACAGTCAGTTTAACTAACTATTTACACAACCTTACATTGAAAACAAGTTAAATTGCTTATGACTTGGTAAAGATTATCTGTCATGCCCAGAGAGTGTGGAGAGAAGAAAACAGAGAATGTATTTAGATCAGGTGAAGTTCAGTGTTGTGCCTCTACAAGACAACAGGACTGTCAAGGCTGTATGAGGGTTTTATGGGCGATGCTTGGGTGAATAAGAATGCTCCCAATACTGAATTCAAAGATGACTCCCGCTCTCCAGAAGCTTGACAGGAGAGGAATTAGATGAGGATGCCAAACACACTGCAACAATCACATCCAGTGGTTTTTATAGGAGAGCTGGTGGTTTATTTTCTTTGACTGGAATCCTAGAACCCCCTCTGTCATAGAGCAGCTGTGAATAATCATCTAAAGAACAGAAGAAATCTCTACAGTTTAACAAAAGAACACTGGTCCATACAAAACATGTCATTAAAAATAAAGGAAAACTGAGGACAGTCCATATGTAGAACATAGAGCAGAGGTGTCACAGCAGGTTTTAATTAAGTTATTTTCAGTCTGGGGAGCTTTAAGGGGGCTGCTTCAATGTTCTGGACTGAATCCCATTTAACACATCACCTCTACCCACACAAAACACACACCACACACTGAGTGTTTTCCCATCCGGCTGTCAGTAAGAAGCCACTACAGTCAATGTGGGTTAAATAACTCACTATTTACAAGACAAGAAGACAGATACTGCCCTTGTGGGAAGCCAACTCAGTCCCCAGAGTTCTTGGTCATAACAGAGCTATTTAAGCAGTTTGAGCTTCTGCAGTTTATGTCCAAGCAACGCTCAGCTAGACTGCAAAAATACAAAATGAAAACAGAAATGGTTACACCGAACAAAAGAGGTACAGAAGGAAGCAGCCTCCAGGCAAAAATGTGTTGACATGTGAGTGGAGGCAAGTGGAAATTATGGGTGAGATCAAAAGGTTCCCCATCAAAAAAAATGATTGTTCTCCTCAGTGAATGGTTGTAAATGTATACAATAACACTGAATGAGCTGAATACTATTGGTTAATTTTAGAAACAATACATTTTTAATTTTTTTAAAGTGGGCTCTGCCTCGTGGTTTGGTCCACAGCCTACTCCTCCTCCCCTCCTTTACTTTGCAAATGGTAAGACATTATTAACACTCAGTAAGTTAAACGGCCTGACTAGTAAAGCCTTTACTAGTCCCTAAGGACCCCAAAGTGCTTTACACAACCAGTCATCCACCCACTCACACTGGTGATGGCAAGCTACATTGTAGCCACAGCCACCCTGGGGCGCACTGACAGAGGCAAGGCTGCCGGAAACTGGCGCCACCGGGCCCTCTGACCACCACCAGTAGGCAACGGGTGAAGGACACAACAACGGTGAAGGACACAACGACTGAGACTGTCCAAGCCGGGGCTCGAACCGGCAACCTTCCGATTACAAGGCGAACTCCCAACTCTTGAGCCACGATCGCCCTAACATCAGAATAAGTTAATCACATTTACTGTTCTAACCAGGCTGCATTTTAGCTTTAATAGGTCTCCATTAAATGTTGTGCTTCGGTTTAGGTGCCATGTTAATCTTAATGCATGTTTATGGCAGCAGGAGGTGTGTGCAAATACAACTTACTGAACTGATTTTATTTGGTTTTAACAGTTTCCTCAATGTCCCCCACGCCAGCCTTTTTTTTTAACAAGCCTGGAAACACCCCTGCTGCACACCTGCCAGCAATCCTGACTATTCATTACTTTGTGTCCCAACTGCCTGGTCCTCAGTGTTCCCATATTATGTAGAGTCATCCCAAGAACACACATTTTTGAAATGTATTCAGTATTTAAATGAAACCTCCTCCCTCAACACACAAACACCTCTAAGAAAGATAAAATCCTTCAGCGACCAGACAACAAAAACTCAAAGTGGCTGAAATCCCCAAATGACATCCTGACTCCACACGGAGCACTTTGTTTTCACAAGGAAACAAAAAGAGGAACATTTCCCAGTAAAAAAAACCCACACAAAAACAAAGACGAATCCTCTGGGTAGACACTCAAGTATCTTTTGCTCGAGTCTCACATACAGCAAAAAAGCCCAAAACAAACTCTGATACGATTACCTGTTCCACCTGTTGCACTTTGACTGCAGGCTCTTTGTTTCTGCATTGACATCTGACTTTTTCATACACCACCACAGCAGACCACATTAAACACTGCAGGAGCTTGCTCTGCCATCTTTTTGTAAATTTTCACTTTAATGTGAACACAAACTCACAGAAACACACACACAAAGGCTGTTACCCGACACTGCTGGATTCAGGTTTGGTAGTTTCTGCTCTGTAGGTGCAGAATCACATTTCGTTTTTGTTCTCTGAGTATCAGTCAAGGTTTCTGTTTGAAACAAACCCGGAACACAAAACACATTTTAATCACTGAGTTTTATTGGCACTGTAAAGCCGCTTTGGTTAAAATGTTTATTTGGATATTAAAAGTACATAACAATACTTTCAGTAGTTTTTCACAGTGAAACTATCACACAATAACAGAGTTGGTACAGTCACTTTATGAATGACAGTATTGGCACAGTTAAGACAAATATTTAATCACATTTAGCCTCCAGTGATGATCAAAAGAAAGGGTTTAAAGTTTAGGAAATACTTTCATTTTTACTTTTCACATATATTAAACCTTTAAAATATTGGAAACCACAAAAATACATGATCATGTTTTTTCCTGGATGTTTCATTTTAATGCAATTTGAGCAAAGTCATCTATGACAGCATAACGGGAATAACATGCTGTGGCAGATAATTCCAAAAGAAACTTTTCTAACAGCTCAACAAATATCAACACAAACTGTTTGCGGGCAGTGTGTGTGTTAGCTAAAGCTGCCCAGAGATGGAGAACGACGTAAGAAAGACAGGACAGAAGAGGAAGAAGAGGGGTTATATTTAAAGGTAAGGACTGCTCAGTGATATTTGAAAACTGTAAACTGTTACTATCATGTTTTATACTATCATTTTTTAATCAAACAGTGGGTCCGTTTATGATGTGTTCTGATAAATTTTGAAACATCCTGCAAAACACACTGAGGTAAACTAACTAATTCAGAGATTTTTCAGAGAGTTACGCTGATGGATTTACAGTGAGGCAGTGTGTTGGACCAGTGCCCAGTGACTATTGTGTTCGTGGTCAAATTGGGTTATATCCAGTGTAGCAAATTTGATTTTAGGCAGATGATGATGTGTCCTACATAACAGATTCAAGCTGGCTACATTCATTAGAATTGGAATACAGATTGGAATTTTGTTTGTAGTCTCACATACTAACATAATTTTATACTTTTATTGTTATTATTGTTATTATTATTATTATTATTATTACAAGCTGCAGTTAGCTTTGCACAAAAAGCTAACTGGTAGAAATATCCTCTATAAGTACTTTTAGTACATCTCAGAGCCTGTATTTTTCACTTTTGAGTATTTCAGCTTTTACCGGAGTACTTTTTAAACACAGGTTTCTCTGTACTTCTATTTGCATAAAGAATACTTTTGCCACCTGTGATGATACTGGAAAAAGAACATTTTATGGATATTATTTACATAACTGGGTCTTAATTAATAATTTCTAAAAATATGTGAAAATCTTTCATGCTGCAGAACTAGGATATATCAGTAATTCCATTTTATTTTAGAAAATAGTGACGAGAAGTTGCATTAAAAATGGGTTGACCTTTTCAAAGACATTTTAAGAAAATTAAACTTCATGGATTTGAATTAAAGACCGAAAAGCACAACAAAGACCATCACAGTGCATCATTTTCTAAACTGACTGTAACCCTCAAAAGTGTGGAAGCAATTATTATTTTAGTATTGAAGAAGAAGAATCTGGTCAGCCTTGTTCCAATACACTGACAATAACAGTGACCTTGTGATGTCTTACTCATCACTGCTGATCACCACAACCCTAACCCTACGGTAGAAGAATATGCCATTTTTGCTTCTTTTTTCATATTCTTTGCAATCGTGGGAACAAAAAAGTCATTTTAAATGATGTGTATAAACTTTTTATGTAAGACTATTATATAGGAAAGAAGATCTTTTTATATATCTCCAAAATACAGGTGTATGGTCACAGCTGGAGCCATTATTTAAACCTGACAGGGCTAATATTAGCTGTGATTAAATAAAGAAAATAAAGAAAACAATAATTTGATCCACAGTCAGCTAATGCTTTATGAAACATTGCTTCCGTACTGATGCACTTTGGTTCATTTTTTGCGGTCCTCGATCTCCTCCACCTCGCTGGACTCATTGACTACTTTGCCATTGATCATTGTTTGAGTGACGACTTTCACAATCTTCCTAGTCCTTACATCGGGGTCTTCTGTAACACAGGAGCGAACAAGGGTTAGTCACACTAATGCTGCTAATCTAAAGCCACAGAAAGTGTCATTAACAGTGTAACAACAGTGCTATGCTCACCTAAGAAGTTTATATTGAGGCTACGAAGCCACACTGACCCCGAGAAAAGGGATTCCTACTTTCCCCGAGCGAGTCATGTGCTATTTTGATTTTTTGTTATCCCGTGTGAGTATCGAGTGAACACATGTTCACAAAAGAGTCTGAATAGCAAAAGGAAAGGATCAGATTTTCCTGCATTGTTGGCCTACTGGAAGAATTTAAGATGACTAAAATTACCCAGCTTTACAAGAGCAGACTGTAACAGACATAAAGGACAACAGCACTCAAGTTCTTTTTATACTGACTTCCTATAGAAGCCTGTACTGAAACATAGGACCCTTTTGCAGTAGTGATGAATTCTGGTGTCTGGTATGACACTGGATACCATTCAACAATGGTTTTCAAACTTTTTTTGCCCAGAGCGCACCAAAGTTTCGAGGAACACTTGTATTCAAGTGTGTAAAAATAGATTCTGTGGCCTCGATCATGCCTGCTTGAGGATACGCTGCAGAAACTGCTGGTGAGTATGCCTTCCTTTTTACATTGGTTGCATTTGAGTGATGTACATTTCATCACCAATGAGGTGAAAACGAAGCTCCGAACTCTAATTATTTGTTCAAGCAAAGCTTTACTAAAATTTTACCAAATAAGAGTGTGTTGCTCAAAGGGACTCCAAGCAGACTGAATTTAAAAAAATGTAATAATAGTGACAAGACGTCTCACCTCTGCAAGCAATAATATACAGTTAAGTTGGCCTTAAAATGCATTGCGATTGGTGGATTGTAGTGTGACAGTGTGCCGCATTGAGTCACAAAACATTTTCAGAAACACCGACATCTGCATCGAGCCTTGACTTTATGTCACTCTGTCCCAAGTTGCATAAATTCTCAAATGTTTGGAGCACAGACAGCAGCAGACACCTTGGATAAATATCTATTCTATTCTCTTGTAAAGTTCTCTAGAGATCACATTTTTAGTTGGTGCGTTGTATTAAACGGCTGACAAGTGGACATCTGCAACGAGTGTCACGATCACTGTCTCGTGACAAGTGACATCCTCCTGACCCAAGCAGACCTTAACACACTTCTGAATGCAAAAACTATAATTATAAAAACCATAAGTGTAAGATTAAGGTACTTCTAATAACTTATTGGTGCCATCCGCCTGTAGTATGATACCCACAATATTGTATTTATAACTGTTTCTTTTGCTCTACTAGCAAATAACTTCTGTTATGAAAGAATTTAACACAAACCATCGACAGCCTTTATATCTCTGGTTCAAATTCAGCAGTTTTAAAGCATGTCAACTCTGGCTCGGAAAACTTGTTGGATTTCAAGTGCTTCTCCCAGACTAGCATTATCCAACCTAAACTTACAGATGACACGCTCAGATTTGCAACAGATTTGTTAAATTTAATAATCTGAACTTACTTTTAAGAGGTGGAGGGGGAGTTTCTTTCACCCTGTAGGACAAAATTATAATCAGTGAAGGCAAAGCAGAAAGCAGGTTCAGGCAAATACAGCTCTGCATTGTGGGGAAAAACACTTTGTTCTCATGTTTTCTTTTGTCTAATTATTTATTGTATTTTATATCTATTCTTTTTTTCACTGTAGTTTTGGGCATCATTTATTACACTTTGTCACTAATATTCAAACCATGTAAGGTCATTAAGCTTGTTTATTAAAACTAAAAGTAAAAACATTTTAGTTAATGATTAAAAATGTTTTAACTAACTGAAACAATTATGCTTAGTTAGTGTAGTAAAAATGTTATTACACCTTGTTTGATGAGGCATTGATGCACATTTTTATTGAGAGTTTGACCATCGGTCAGTTGCTTTTACAAAGTTATGTGTTTTTATTATATTACCTGCACTGATTTTTCTAAACGTGGTCTCAGAGATATGTCCTCCATACAGTAATTAAAAAGACTAAAACAAAATATGAAACTAATAACAACTAAACAAAAACTAAAGATTTTCAAATTCTGAAAAACTAAACTGAAAATAAGTAAATCAACTCTGAAAACTAACTAAAAAGTAACTAGTTTAAAAAAAGTCAAATATGAAATAAAAATACTAATTAGAAAGCACAAAGCTATAATAACCCTCATATGAACAATAATAGTGAACTGAATATGATGCTACAGTTGCTTCTGGGTAGCTTAATTTTAACTCTGTCCAAAGTTTAGTCTATACAAACGTATGTGCAAAAGTAAATAACCAAATAAAATATAAGGTGTTAATAAACTTGAGATTCCTGGTAGGCTGATTTTTCCGTGTAAATGCGAACCCTGTTTCTAATCTATGCTCATCTAAAGCAAACTGTGGTTAAATTTACTGGACAGACAAAATAATCTTATTTCTGCTAAAAAGAATGCACATATGTCCCAAAATGGAGAACAAGTCCTTTAATTCGAAGACTAATAAATGTACAAATGCCTCCTTCTTGTAGAAAGTATGAATAACTACAAGAGTCAGTTTATATATTTATTTTATTTTTACTCTATTTAATTTGTAAAATATGTATACACACACACACACGCACACACACACACACACACATATATATACACACACATAGACATACGTATTTAGTAGGGGTGCAACGATACTCGTATCGATATCGAACCGTTCGATACAGTGCTTTCGGTTCGGTACGCATATGTATCGAACGATACAACATTTTTAATTTATTTTATCAACTTTCCTTCTGACGATGCTATCTGTGTTGAGCGCTCAGTGGATCTGCGCTCGACAGTGCAGCCTAGGCGGAGTAGTCGAACACAGATTCACTGAGCACAGGGCAAGCTAGCGAGACAGAAGCTAGGCTAGTTGCAACATGGCAAATTGAACCTCCCCCACCCTCATTCAGATCTGGCGTTTGGAACTATTTTGGTTTTCATGTGATGTATGACCCTGAAGGTAAGCGCATCATGGACAAAAGTAAAACAGTATGTTGGATGTGCAAGCAATGCTCAATTGGTGGGAACTAGTGTGTTAGCGCAGTTAGCTCGTTAATGTGTTGACGTCTTCCAGCCCCACTCATGAGGCGATCCGCGGTAGCTCGTTAACGGAGATTTGCCGTGTTGTGACGTTAATGTCATTTCAGATTAACGCTGACAGCACTAGTGGGAACACAACCAATATGACTGCACATTTACTCCGACATCATCCTAGTGCAAAGACAAGTGGAAGCAGACAAAAACAAGCAGGCATGCTACAAACTTTACCCGAGTCATTTAGACAGCTGTTAGCACATGATTCTCCTTATGGGGACCTGATATGTTTAATATGCTGCTGAGAATATAGCCCAGAAGAAGCGTATAGTATAGCTTTTATTTTGGAAAGAGACATTTCTCCATAATAAACTCTCTTTTCCAAAGATGAGTGATTCCTCAATCAGATACAGGGCTCGCAAAATCGCTAGCCCGACGTCCTGGGGCTTTTTTCCAGTCGGGCTACCAAAATCTATCTCTGCCCTGCCCGTCGGCCTATCGTAGGAAGGAAAACTATATGTCAATGCTTTTGCATTCTTTCGGAAATGTAGCTGGGTAATTATGTCATTGGCATCGGCCACTGTCAATATGTGACATATTGAAATCGCGTTTGAATTTGCGCTTGTTTTTTGCTTTCACTTTGCAATCGCGTGAACTGTGTATAGAGAGCGACAGTACTGATTGGTGAGTGATGATAATTTGCGCACCAATTCCTCTGACATCGTCTTATCAATCGTTAGCTTACTATGCAAACATGACAAGTGAAATCTCCCGCAGCTTAAACATGTGAGAGGTTGATCGCGCAGAGAATCGCTGAGCGTTATGTAAGTGCGTGTGTAAAAGCAGCAGGATATATATTTTAGTTCTGCTGAGCCAAATAAGACAGGTCAGCGTGAAGAAGTGACAGCCAAAGAAAAGCTTACCACAAAACGGAAAAGTTATGACAAATCAGACTATAAGGAAAAAAGAAAGTGCAGCTTTATGGTTTCATGGACAAAAGAATTTCTGTGGCTGCAATATGACGAGCTAAATAACCAGGTCTACACATAAGTGGTCCGCAGGTGCGCATTCGCTGTCAAAATAAAAAACGCGCACAAGATAAGAAGTTGCAACGCGTGTTTGCGTACATAAGATTTTCAGGAGGAGGACAGACATTTGTTTAGAACTCTTAAAGATGTCGAAGAAGCTCCTTTAAGCAATTACTGTGATGTTCTTCCACCTCCAAAGAAATGTCAGGAGTCCGAACCACAAAAGAAGCACGTATTCTCGGAAAAGTGGTTGCAGGAGGTGAGCTGGCTTCAAACAAATGATGAACGCACAGAGATGTGGTGCAGAATGTGCCGTGAAAATTTAATAAATGACAAATTAATAAAAAGGCATGAACATTTTTTTTGTATCGAAAAAATATCGAACCGTGACACCAAAGTATCGAACCGAACCGAACCGTGAATTTTGTGTATCGTTGCACCCCTAGTATTTAGTATACACATTCAGAAACATGCATACAATCTCATATTGTACATATATTTATTCATATAATTCTCAGATTTAGCCATTCTTATATTTGCTTGTTCTTATCTTATTGTACTTTTGCACACCTCTGTTGCTTGTGAAGCTCGCACACAATAATTTCACTCACATGTACTGTACCAGTGTACCTGCACATGTGATGTGACAATAAAAGTGATTTGATTCGATTTGATTTAATATTCAAGTTAAAAAAAAATGCATTTTGAACTGGTCCTGTGACTTGTTATTTTGGGACTGTGCATCCCTTAGGCTTAGATTTGTTTTTCTACTTGCTTACACATCCTCTCCTTCCAGCAGCCTCCTGTAGGTGGCGATCTCCATCTCCAGGTTCTGCTTGATGCGTAGTAGCTGTTCGTAGTCAGTCTTGTTGCGCTGCATGTCCAAACGCAGCTGAGACAGCTCATCCTCCAGCTGTGTCAGAATGGCCTGAAGACGGTCCATGTCCACAGAGTACTTGTGTCCCGATTCTCCAAGGTTTCCCTCTAACACGCTAACCTGTAAACACAGCGTACTGATGCTGAATAGCCACAACAGATAACATATTCTCGTCTGTGTTACATAATTGCTAAAGCTGGCTTGAATATTCAGACAGGTCGCCTCCTTCGCTATATGTTATCAAGAACTGCGTTTAAGGAACAGCTTTATCCTGAGAAGCACAGATAACAGTCTGAGCATGCATGGTTAAAAACACATCATTTCTTTGGGAACAATTATCAAATTTTGAGTTAGTTGTCCAAAATGTCATCCTTTGCTTACTTAAGATGGTACTGCCCACTCTGACATTTTTTTTTATTAAAGTTAATTAATTAATGCTCTAATGTCTGTGTGCTAAAGATGAAGCATCAATAATTAGGGTGCTGGCTTAGGGTGAAAGTAGAATAGATTTGCCTTTTGGGGAATTAATTACAGCGCAATCACAAATAACAAAATAACAAAACAGCCGTTCAAATATTTAAAACTGCATGAACATTTTTTTTGTTGCTCTTAATGGCATTTAAATCGTCATCGATTGTGTACACAGTGACACGTTATCCTTGATTTTCAGACTTTCTTTAAATCTTTAACTGCTAAATCTCATCAGTAATGCAAACAGCTAAAATGAGGCACTGGCTATAAGAAGCCGAAATGAAGCCGTTACTGTAAAGGATGCTCAGCACCAGGAAGTAAATCTTTAGGAGACTAAAATGAATCAATTAAAACTTAAAGAAGGATCAAAGCTGTGTTAAAGGTTTGGCTTTGTTAAAGCTTTTCACATTTCAAAAAGTAGTATAGCAGTCTTATTTTTGGGAATGGCTAAAAAAAATATTAAGTTGTAAATTTATAGTCTGATCCTCCTGCTCTAACGGGCTGTATGGTCTTCATGTAACAGTAGAAACTTTGAGGATGAAGGTAAACACAGGGAGGATAAAATGTTAAAGCCTCCATATTAACTCACTGTTCACACGGACCATAAAGAGTGTCACCACTGTCAGACAATCAGTCAAAAGATTGCTGCTTTGTAATTTTACCTATTAAGAAGTTTTCCTGTCAGCACTATAATACGTCTGCATTCATTACTGTGTGATCAGGCTGAGCAAATATCTGAAAGCTTCATTTGCCTCCAGTGAACATGTCTGCATGCTGTAGATTATTTCTGAGTTCACAGGAAGTGGAGACAAAACACCAGGTTTTTGTGTCTTGTCAGACTGATTGATTGTGGAAGCATTATTAACCTGCTGTGTACATTGTATCTATACAGCAGCAGCTCTTAACTGACAAAAAGAAGGCAGCTGTTACCTATAGCTAGTCTCTACAAGTGTGCGGGGGAGGATGTGAGGTGAGGACCAGTCATTCATGTGCCCTCATACAGGGTTTCTAATGTCTCCGTCTCACGGAAACCTCACCGCTGAAGAAGATAAGTAGTCATTCAAATGTATATGAACAAACTGTACTGTACCTGTTTACGAACGCTCTCAAGCTCAACTTCTAGAGCCTGAAGGAAACGCCGCCTCTCACTGAGCTCACTTTGGGCACAACGCAAAGCCTCGTTGCTTTCTTTGACCTCCGACTGTACTGCCTCTAACTGTAAACACATAAAAACATAATATTCAAAACAATTCAACACAGCACTCATCTCAAAGTGCTTCATACTGTAAAGTAAAGACCCGACAACATTAGGTAGAGAACCCCCAAAATCAGGCAATCCCTTATGACTTGAGACATTGAGGAGGACGAATGTGCTTTAACAGGAAGAAACCAGAACCAAGATCAGGGCGGAGCAGTTATCTGCTAAAACTGGTTTGGTGATGATAGAGAAGGGAAGGGAAAAGAAAATTAATGTAGTAGCATAAAATGCTTGATGAGTAACAAGAGGTGAAGTACTTGATTACTTTCTAGCAGCCTAAGCTGGTTAACTAAGCAATGTTTCAGGTCAACCTGATGCAGCGCTAACTATAAGCCAAAAGTGAAAGTTTGAAGCCTAATTGGTATATCATTGAACCAAGTTAGGGCGGTGGTTCTGGTAGCTGAAGGCTTTGCTTCCAGTTCTATTTTGAGAAACTCGTAGGCCTGCAGTCTGAGAGTGAAGCGCTCTGATGGGATAATATAATGCATTAAGGTCTTTAAGATGTTATGTGGACTGACCCTTCAAGACTTTCTATGCAAGAAGGAGGATTTTAAATTAAACGATGAGCTTAACAGGAAGCCAGTGAACAAACAAGGGACAAATATGATCCCTCGCTCGCTCTCTTTCTCTACTCATTTGGACCAACTGACAGCTTTTCAGGGAGTTTTTAGGACATGCTGATAAAAAGGAATGACAATAGTCCCGACTAGCTGTAACCAATGCATCTAGTTTGTTAGGTTCACTCTGCAACTGGATAAATTATAATGTTTACAATATTGCAGAGATGAAAGAAAGCAGTCCTACATATTTATTTACTGTGGGGAAAAGACAGAAGAGCAAGAGCTGGTTTGTGCAGTTACACACCTTCTTCAGGTACCAAGACTCGGCCTCCTCCTTGTTCTTGCGAACAATGCCCTCATATTGGACCCTGAGTTCAGCCAAGATGGCCCCAAGATCAGGACTTTGAGCCGCATCCACCTCCACGTTCACCTGCTCATTGTCCAGACGGGCCTTCAGGGAGTTCATTTCCTGCAGACATTTAAAGAAGGAATGGAGGGAAAATCATGGTTATAACAGAAATATTTTGATGCAAAAAGCCACAGTGGGTCCTCACATTTGACTCAACTTGTATGCTTTACTTAGCAAAGCAAACTGACAAGACAACATGTGCTGTACTTGTTTTTTGAGATTTTTGTTTAACTTAAACTTTTCTTCTCCACCTATTAATCCACCAACTCCAGCTTCAAGTGGTTTTAGTACACTTAGTACTGCCTTTTGATACAGACATTGAGCAAAAAAAAAGAAGTTGTGTGCTAAAAGAGGTGCTATATTAAAAGAAAACCATTAACATCGTTGACATTTGTTTGTTTGCATTTAGTCATTTGAATGCCTCTGGTGGATTAAGCTTGTAAACTGAGATGTTCGGGGACCAGAGCTGAAATTTAGAAAAAGGTCTGATGTTCAGCTGGAAAAAACCTGTTGAGTCTGCTTGTTTTGTTTGTTTGTTTTAATAAAGGAGGGGCTTTGAGGCTTCCTTTTAATTGGCGTGAGACTGTTTCAGCAGCGTGAGACTGAAGGTGAAATGCCATCAGTGTGAGAGCTGGTAAACCTGCTTTAACATCATCCATGTTGCCTAATTGGCTGTTTGTTTTAAGTGAGTTAACCTATTGTTACAGGAGATGTAGGTTAGAGTCGTTTAAAACTCTAATGTACTCTAATTAGCTTTACAGCTGTGCGAGTTTAGTGTAAACCTGGTGCTGCAGATGCTATTCAGCAGTGAACTCCTAAAAGCTGTTAAAGTGGTGCACAGCACTGCAAAAACTACACCCCATCTCCATCATTAAGTAGCTTTAGTTTATGTCTGTGAAGGTTCTCAGTCATCCAGGTCATCGGAGTCTAAGGAGCTTGGAAAGAAAAGCAGCTGTACTCATTTCTTGATTTCAAGTGAATTCAAGAAACTTAAACTAGCTTTCTGTTTCTTCCTGTTTCATTTTAGTGGTCTGTTGTGTATTTAGTTCTGTTTAAGTTTCTAAACTAGACTAGCTTTAGTTTAGTATTTGTATTCTCAGGTCTTAGTTTTGCTAAGTGACTTCTTGTGAAGTCAGTCTTGTTTCGGTGTTTGTTTATCTTTCTGTCTTTGTGTCATGTCTGAGTTTCTCTTTCCGTGTTCTGTTTCTTCCTGTTTCATTTCGGTGGTTTGTCTTGTATTCAGTTCTATTTGCCTGTCACCTGTAATTAGTTACAGCTGTTCTCGCACCTGTTGCTTGTTCCTCGTTATCCTCTGCATATATACGTGTTGTCTCATTCATCCCTTGCCCTTTATCACATTCTCTCTCATGGCTGTGTCCTTCTTCGTGCATTTCCCCAGATGAGTTGTACTTTCAGCACCTGACCTGCTGCTTTTTGTTTAGTTAAGAGCTGTGCAATAAAGTTGTTCTGGAATTTTAATTCTCGCCTTCCTACCTTGACACCCATAATAACATCAGCTACATGTGCAGGAGTAATCCCACAAAATCAGCTCAGCTTTCATATCACAGAAACTTCACAGCTCTTCAATAACTATTTTACGCTACCATTTTTCACTTCCTTTAAATCTTTACAGTAGTTGTAAAGTTTTTATTCACAACATATGAAGCGTCAAGAAAAAGCCAGCACCAAGTGATAATCTTCAGAGGACGAGCCAAATATAATAAGGTTTTTTAAAGAAAGAATCCCACTGTGAATTAAAAGTTATTACTGTATTGTTCATAAAGCTCACAAGATAATTAAAGTTTAAATGAGTGATCACTGTAGCTGCCTAAAAGAGTGCAACCACAGGTTGTGTGTCAGAAGGCTTCATCTACTTCACCTTTGCTACAAATTAATTTCTGCGACGTTTATATGGTAGCTGCATCAACACCCCTTGGGTTTTGTAGTTCTTACTTGCTGCAACAATTATGAATTTTGTTTTTTTTCTAATTCTCGATTTAAGAAAAATTAGATGTGTATGTATGATAACACTATTACAGTCAGTCAAATTTTATACATTTTTAAGACAAAATAAAAAATTCCCTCTGTGTAAAATTCAGTCTACATCCTGGACACCACACCTGACTGCCTAAACACACACAGACTGTTGCGATGACTGGGCTCAAACACTCCTGCTTTGTGTACATTGGAGTTACCTCGTTATCTTGAAGCAGTCTGGTTACAAAGATGAAGGGTGTGTCCCTGTACTTATATTATCGTATTTCAGACACCGAACACTGTTTAAACCTTGTGGGAGAAAACACAAACTGACCTGGCAGAGAACTAGTTTATATGAACTTGTGTCTTGTGAAGAAGATTATAATGATGGATACGTAAACACTGTTTAATCTCACGTAACCTTCGTTTTGGCAGCAGTCTCACCTCCTGGTGATTCTTCTTGAGGAAGTAGAGCTCCTCCTTCAGGCTGTCCAGGTCTCCTCGGAGAGTGGCGATGATCTGGTCGTGGTCTGACTTTGCTCTCCTCAGAGCCTGACAGTCCCTCTCCACTGACTGGCACAAGGTGGCCTCTGCCTCCCATCTGCATTAAAAAAAAAAACAGCATTAAAGACAAGATTAAATCAAATAAATGAACTTTCACACATGTTCTGTAGCTCTGCACCTGAGAACAGAAATATCTGATGTAGTCAGGTTGGATATGAGCAATCAACAGAATAACAGCTGTGACTTTATTTCCAAAAGACCCATGTGTTGTGTTGAAGAGATTTCATATATAGAAATATGTACCACAATTTTGTGGCACGTCAGCCAGGCAAATCAATAAGAATGCACACATACATTACCCACAACGTTCTGGGAAAAGCTAAAATTTCTTGAGGAAATGGGGGTAAATGCAGAAAGTAATCACAGAAATTACTTTTAACCTGCCAGCTCTTCCTGTACACTATATCCAAGTAACCACGTTACCTATGGTGCATAGAGCATTTCTAGTTGTGTCAATGTGTCTGAAGTGGCTACTTCCTGCTGTCTGTACATGTGGAAAATATCCCAACACGATTCCCTGTAAATTCCCACAAGTTCATGTTAAGAGAAAAGGAGGTCATCAGTAAACATGTGCAATTTTAGGCCAGGTTTGTACCTTTTGTGTACATTATTGAAAAATACTCATTTTCATGAGATCTGAAAATACTGCAGATTATTTAATACAATCTTTCTGTACCTATAGATCAAAAATATTCCTGCTTCTGCATAAAAAAAAAGACTTTTGAACAAGTAGCAGAAGTGACACTTCCATGCTATTTTCATTTTTCCTCAAGTACCTCAGGAGGCAACTAGCTCTTAAAGAAAATCAGTTCCCATGAACTTCTACATTAAAATATCCAACTTTACAACATTAAATAGCAGATTTGCAGCCTGTTAACTCTTTCGTGTGGATACTGGTGTTAGGGGTGTTGACACTTTGATTAACAGGCACCTGATAAGGGCAGCTGGAGCTAATTAGTAACTCTTCTGTGAATTTGGCACTGAGGCCACTCAGGAATGGATGCACAAATGTGAAAAATCGCATGCAAACTCCAGCAAAGCTCTGTGTTATTAAGGTCCACACTCACTTTGCTGTAAATACCATGAATCACTGTCAGCTGACGTATTACTCCCTCACATTAGACCACAAAACATACTATCAACACACTGTGAAAAACACCAGCAGCAGGTATTTCCTGACTCTGTCACCTTTAGCTTCACCTTGCCAACTGTAGAATCTCCATAAGGGGATGATTCTCTTTATGACCTGCACCATCTATCATATTCCCCTCTAACTGATGTTGCCATTGTTTGGTACTGGAGCACCCACCGTGGGAATAAGGCATTTATTTCGGCCCCTGACAGAAAGGTCATTTATTCATACTGTTTTGCAGTCTGACGCTCCCATGTGAACACTCACAGCCAGGGAAAAGACTGCAGTGTGACACTCACTTAACCCTGAAGTCATCAGCCGCCAGCTTGGCATTATCAATCTCCAGCATTATGCGGGCATTCTCCAGTGTCTTCCTTCTCACCTAAGTGAAAAAACACAATGCATAGCAAGTTAAAATTACGTGTGGTTTTAATGTGTCTAGTTAAATATTAATGTGTTAAGCTGAGTTCTTCCACCAAAACTGTACTTCAAATTAGAGAATTCATGACAGGACATCACGCACAAATATTTTTTTTTTCTCAAGACAGGAAGTCTTAAAATGAATTGTATAGTCTAAAGCACTAGACACTGACCTCCTGTCCAATGGCATGGGCCTGTGCCATCATCCCCTCAATGTCGTACCCTTTTGGAGCTCTGTCCACCATAAGCTGCTTGATCTTCACTTCCAGCTCAGCATTGGATTTCTCCAGCGACCGCACCTTGTCCAGGTAGTTGGCCAGCCTGTCGTTCAGGCCCTGCATGGTCTCCTTCTCGCTGATGCTGAGGCCGTTGATGGAGAGGCTGGAGCCCAGCACGTTGAGGCCATTGCCCAGAGAGAGGGAGCGTGACATAGTGGCGATCGAGGAAAGATTGGAGACAGAGGGTTTGGAGCGGATGCTGCGTCCACTGCCCCTCACAGAGATGTTGGAGAAGGAGGGCTGCCGCACTGAGCGCACAGAGAGAGCAGAGGCCATGGTGTCCACTAAACAGATAGTTAGATACATTTGGGTCAATAAGGATCAATAAGGAAGACAAAAACACACCTAGAGGTCTTTTTATGCCTATCATACACCAGAAAACTCTGAAAGGGCTAAAAGTCAAGGCACCCTGTCATATCTTAAGGTAGTATGTCATTAGGCATTGTTCAAAGAATGGAGTCACTATTTACGAGACTATAACTAGTTTCCTTTTGAGATGATTTCCCATCAAGAAAATAAAATAAAAATATTAGTAGATTGATACATGAACAGGCTGTCATGGCCACTTCTGTCTTATTTTGTTCTCAAAATCACCCAAAAGGAAAAAACAGAAAGTACTTCAGAATAGACAACACTGGTTAGGAAAACAGACAGTGCACATCTATTGGTTCTTAAAGTCACATGATTAATCCAGCAAGATCAGCCATTTGATTTGTCTTGTTGGATTTGATAGATCTGAAACAACTCTGAGTTTTATGACTTTCTACTAAACGATTGCCAAAAATGTAACAATAAATGATTTTCTTGAGATCCTGAAAAACTTAAAAAGTCACTTGGATCACCCTGTAGCATATTTTATCATCTTTTCTGTCTCCCTTTTCCAGGTTTCTGTTGAACATTCAAGCAGGAAATATTACCAATCATGTTTCTGATCTACTAAAGAAACACTGTGTTTGAAATACAAGTGCTGGATACCAAGCATCATCACTCTTTCCTCATCACAGAGTTATTTAAGAAGAACGGCAATGAGGTTCTAGTAAATTTCAAGTCCCTGAGAGCTTTACATCATCCAGAAAATTTGTTCCCTATTCAGCTACCCTGAACCGTAATTTGATGAAGAGAAACAGAGGAAAAGGACAAAAACAGTATTTACCTGGAGATCAGTTGTTCAGTTGGTCTCTTCTCGTCGCTGATGGTGAGAGTGATTGTTGTTGCTGGAGCAGCTTTCACAGGTGAGTCTGGCTGTAAAGGATCAGCTGTCCTGGCTGGGGAGGAGCCAGTCATGTAACCAAACCCACAACAACAAAGGAGAGGATGCAATATGACACCTTGTGGAGGACTGAAAAAATACAGAGGTGCGCATGAGTTTAAATCAATGTGTCCTTTCATTTGAGGAAAAACTGTACTGCTACTGTCAGTATAGTTTATAGTTTAACCTGCTTTTTTCAGGTAATATAAGTATATCTAAGATGGATATGGCAGAAAAATCGTTCAAAATAGAACAACTGTAATAGGTTGTTGGGGGAAAAAAGTTGTATTCACTCAATATTGTTACATAAAAAACAAACCAGTCCTGCCCAGCAGAAAATTTGGCCTTTACTGCTATATTTGTCCTCACAATACCTTCCTCAGACTCGAATCTGACCTGTCTCTTTCCACAGTGGTTGTATTGAGAGCAGACACAATGGCTTTAGAGTGATGTGAGAAGGCTTCACCTGAGGACGGCCAGCCAGGATGGGAAGAAACGAGAGGAAACGGGAACAATGAAGAGAAAGAATGAAAAGAAAGTGAAGACCCCTGAGAAATACACAAAGAAATGCAGGGCGTAGTTGTGGATGAACTGGAAACCTGGCTTATATTTACACACTCACAGACACACACACCCACATCAACACGCACAGGCACCATTTTATAAGGGTGAATTGTCTCTCAGCCCTCTATTTCCATCTTAGCGCATATAATCCCTGTTGAAAACATGTATGACTTTTGATTTCTTTGGGCTTTATCATGCCAAGAAGATCAGATCTCTCAGTGACAGTGACCTGATTTAGTGCTGTATGAATTACATCTCACTGCAGCCATCCCCGCCCAGCGCTCGTCTGCATTGGCCAGCTACATTCTGGGACAGCTCACGGTGGAAACTTTCTTTTGTGCTGTTTCTAAGCTAACTGTAAAAGTCACCTATCACCTGTCTGTTTCTACAGGCTGCAGGCACAGTAACATTAATGACTTAAAGCTGTCCAACTTGGCCCAGAATGAATCAAACTAATGGATAATTAACTTAAACTGAATGCAGTCTTAACTGCAGGACAAGTGTGTCTGTATTACTGTGTCACTACATTATAATGTAATACAACTTGATGCATACATGTTGTACAAATACACTTGTGTTGATATTCGTTACATTTTTCTCATGTATGTGTGGGATCTTTGTTCCTTAGTCAAAGGGGAAAAGCCATAAAACTGATTCTCACAAGCACAAAAAGCAAGACATAGCAAGGATACAGCGACATCATGTGGCTTAAAACACATACTACAGCAGAGAACTTAAGTATTTTTAAAGCTCAAATTTTCAGACACAAGTTACTTGAATTATAAAAAGACATGGTATGAAAATGAAACGTTATATAGAAAAAAAAGATTTATATGCCAATAAAGTGCAAAACCCTTGAGCTACTCCTGATTTCTTTATGACCCAGACGTTCTTGTAATTTTTTTAAAGCGGTCTTGAGCTCCTCTAGGTTCTCTAGGCTTTCTAAAAGGCTGCTTGTTCACTCATTTTTCAGTCCAGTATTTGTATCTGACCATTTTCAGGGGAATTATGTTTAAGTTACTTAGAAATGATTTATAAATCATTCAAGCACAAAACGGGAACCTATAACTCAAGAGATGAACCAGTGATGTGTCTACACACAGCAGACAACTTGAGGATAACTTTAAGTATTCTAAGGATATCTCAGCATGTTCAATGTCTCCTTGAAAAATTAAGTAAATATGACAAATGGAGGTTGTAGGCTTCAAAAACACTATCTACAGCAGATGAAAAGCATCTAAAAGTCCTTTCCTTGAGAAATATTGGGAGAAATACAGCAAATCCCTGACATAGGTCCAGTCCAGGTCAGGAGAGTGTCTAAAGCCATCTGTAAAATATGAGCTAGCCTCTGTCATGGGTTGGGTCTGTATTTCAGACAGTGGTGTTGGAGGATCTTGTCAAATTTAATGGAATTATGAATAATCTGATCGGCATACTTTTGTTTTTCCCAAACACGCTACTAACGCAGTAAAAGCTGTGCTGGTGGCAATACTGTCAGTCATAGATCTGCGTCCCCAGAGCCCAGAACGCAACATCCCTGAAGCAGTGTAGGATCAGCTTTACAGAAAACGGAACAAAAGGCAGTCGACATAAAAAAAGCTTCTTCTTCAAGAGGCCTTCAAGACTAACTAGCAAAATTCCAAGAAGGCCTACCTGAGAGTAGGGCTGGGCCATATCATACCCTTCACGGTAATACCGGTATAATGTTGGGCAACGATAGAAAAATGAAATATCGCGATAGAATATGGGTAAAACGCGCATGCGCAGTGCCTTTGTTTTCATACGCATATGGCGGAAAAATCATGGCGGTGATGCAGAATGAGAAGAGCGAAAGTGGATCGTTGAATGAAACGATGAACCTGAACTGGTTTGTAAAAATGCTGCAACTTCAGTGGTGTGGAACTGGTTTAGCTTTCGTCCGTCAGATACACAACAAAGCACTATTTTTGGTAGAGCATGCTAGCGGGCCGTCGTTATTACCGTGTTGTTTGGAAAATATGGCACACTTAAAATCAATCCTTTGATTTTTCTGAAAATCGACAGTGCCCCTTATAATCCCGTGTGCCTTATGTATGAATTCTGGTTGTGTTTACTGACCTCGAAACGATTTTATGTACACGGCGCTCGAAAATCTGTCAAATGTTTCAGTACGACTTTGCTAAGCTAGAAGCTGCACTGCTGGATGGATTGTCGGAACATTACGGCTATCGTAGGCGGAGCCTCGCGGAGTGATACGTACTGTGCTTCAATATAATATTATTGTGTGTGTATAACCTCTTTTTAAGTTTTGTAGATATTATACATGGTTATGCTGGTTCTTAACTTGCAGACTTTAAATTAGACTACAGCCAATATAACCTATAAATAATGTATAAAGTGATTGCACATGTTGTCCTCATGCTTTTGATATCCCATGGCCTGGAATAAGGACAACTTTAGCCTTAGCAGGCATCTCTTCCAGTATGGCAGAAGCTCAAACTGGATACGAAACAAATATGACTTTTTCACGTTGTCTTTCCTATATCGTTATCAGGCCATTACCATGAGAATGATCAATTATTCTAACTGGTGATAGACTTTATATGATCAAACCTTTAAGTGTACTACTACAAGACACACAAATAAGTGTACTGGGTGTACTTTAGTCAAGTTTGGGTTTTTTTGTTAAAGGGGAGGAGACAGCATTAAGCCCACTGGTCACTGTGGCCCATTTTAAAGTCTGAAAACTTCATGGTACCCAACAAAACCTTTCTCTGATCACCCCCGAGCTGAAAATGAAGCACTTTCTTCTTTGTGTTTTTATCAATTCACTTATTTGGGAATCTCCATTAAAACAATAATCTGTAATTTTAAAGTGCAGTACCTTCATCGCCCACAAGGGGCCGACAGACCACACTTGGGGAATCACTGCTCTAACAACTTTTAAACAGCCATCATTAGCAGCCATACGCCACATAACTGACATGGAAACGGTTGTGCAGAGATTAAAAACATTTAGATCTTTATTGTAATACACTAAAGTGACTTCTTCTTTACTTTATGTATTTAATATTTGTCCAGGACTGAATTATAGGAGAATTTGAAATTTCTGAATGTGTCTGTGGAACCTGTGGAAATGGAGGAAGCTACATGATATACAGAATCATTTGATTTAAGCTAGTATCCATCTGAGAGGGTGAAATGTAGTAATTCAACAGCATTCTCAGCCTTCAGGTGTGCTTTAGTGCCACTGTCTTTATATGACATGCAGTACCTAGTCATATCAGTCTCAGGAGATTGATTCAGAATCTGCTCCAGCTTCTTATAAATCAAACTTAAGTGCAGTGATGTTTCAAAACCAGTTGTCATTTCCCCAAAGTAAACACTATCTGGGAACCTGCTGTGGAGTCCTATGTTTATTTTTGCATGGTGCGTGGTTGGCCGTCAGCCTGGGTGAAGTGAATCATAAGTTTCAGCTATTTCCTTGCCTTTCGTCAGGGCCCCTGCTCTCATGTGCTACTGTAAGAGTTATCGTTTACACACACAAAAAAAGGTTCTTTGTTTATTTCTATGACTTTCTACAGCGCACTATGCAAAGGCCCAAAATCCAGAGTCAAATAAATTCCTTTTTCTTTGTTTTGACTTTGTTTGGAAACACGATACCAAATACAGTTGTGCAGTGCTTTTATAGCCAGGGTTAAATGGTAGGGCTGTGCAGTATCTATATTTAAACAAAACACTCTAAGCCATAAAGTAAATTCACTGTGGTCCAGTTTTCCTAAAGAAAGGACATTTCACCTAAAAATGCTCACTCATGTAGTGTTAACCATCATGCTGTTTGTCGACGTGGTCAAGCTCTGAAGCCTCAAATAATCCACTTTTGAGGTACAAATTTAGAGACTTAGAATAAAAAAAGATGAAATTGTTGATGGTTGATGACATTACATTTACAAGGGAGGCCTCTGCAAATAAACACCTGTTTTTTGGGAGGAAATTAGCAAAGTCATTGCTGTTTGGCTGACAGCTGGAGGACTGCAAAAGATGAGAAAAGAAAAGAAAGAAAGAGAAGGCTATAACCAGATCTAGGTTCTAGAAAGGCCTATAAAATGTTTTCAAATTTTAAATCAGTTATAATTATGGTTTCCAACAATTATGAAATAAGATAATTGAGAAAAGAAATTGCATAGTTTTTCCTTTCTTTTATTTTTTTTTTCGCCCTAATTGAGCAGCCCTGGTTACAGGTAATAAAAGCAAATCTAATCTAAAAGGTGATCATAAGTTTCAATATTTAAAAGATATTGGGGCTCTTAGACACTCTGAAACACTTTTGATAACACCCAACTATGCTAAGGCTGAGCAGTATCAATAAGTTTACAACTAAAAATTTGCAATAAATGTAGCTAGCAGCGGAGTAGCTACCAAACCTGTTTTCCTTGTAACGTTATTGACAAAACTGATAATAAAATAATAAGAATATAAACTGTTATTATATTAAAAAAATAACAAAAAACCTAACGTAATGCATAACTGAAAACAAATAAATACATAAAAAATCACATGATGAAGTATCTTCTCAATTATAGCTGATTAGCTGCTTAAGCTAACATTAGCTTAAAAGGAAAGTTTAAACATGATAAGTGCTATATAAATAAAGTAAACTGTCAATATGACAGTTTTCAATTTCAAATTCATGCATAATGGACCTTCCATGTGTATGGACATGTGCAGGTATATATGTATGTATATCTATACATATGTATATTTAGTGTGTACATGTGTGTGTGTACATGTCTATAAACAGGAATAGTAGTGGTACAATAGCTATATCAAGCTATATAGTTTATGTCTTCTATGTTTCCAACCATATCCATAATCACATACTGTGTATGCTACCATTGTATATAGTGTATTATACTGTGTATGCTACCATTGTATATAGTGTATTATCTTACTTTTTTTTCATTGATTGTACTTATTGTATTTTTGTATTTCCTTCTGATATCTGTACCTGAGCTGAGGTGACGCAAAAATTTCCCCGTTGTGGGATCAATAAAGTCTTATCTTATCTTATCTTAATATAATAAAAACTTAATTTGAAGCTTGTTATGCTAAAATGTAAGAAAGGCTACATTTTAGCATGGCAAAGGCTAGTTGACACAAATCCGTCAATCACCAGTCAATCTTCCAGTTGTAGAAGGAAACATTAAATTGAATAACCACTTGTTACAAAAGAGACATGAAGAACAGCATCTCAAAACAAACCTTGAAGCAGATCGGCTGCAGCAGCAGAAAATCACAGTATGTGCCACTCTTGTCAGCTAATAACAGGAAACTGAAGCTATTCACTGGGGCTTAACAAAATTGGACAATAGACGATTGGAAAAACACATGTTCTGGAGAGTCTAGCGTTTGCTGTAACATCCAGATAGTCGCTCAGCGTTAACAAAATGAAAGCATGTGAGAGGTGTGGAAGCATTCGTGGAGGAGGTATTTACTTGGAACTCTTTGAGCCTCTTGGTACCTATTGAGCATCATTTAAACTGTCCAGCCTAGTTGAGTGTTGTTGCTGTTATGTCCAGCTCTTTATGACCACAGTGTATCTGTCTTCTTATGTTTCCTTCCAGCACATCTCAATCTGGTCACCTTTGGGACGTGGTGGACCTGGAGATTCCTATCATGTAAGATGTGAACACTGGGAATCATCATTTACATTAAATTCGCAGTTGATACAGTCTGATTTTATTATGTCAGCATAGTCAAGAGTCTTGTAAGATGTTTGCAAGTAAGGAATTGAACTTATACTGAGTCAAAATTAAAAACAAAGGTTTTAAAAATGCTTCATGTAAGAATCAAGAACATAATGAAAGCTCAAAGCTGTGATGCCCTGTCTTGCAGCTCCTCAGTACCCCTGATCTGAATGGTGGAGAAGGATTGAAATACACCAGAATGATCTTTTAATATGCTTAGCTGATGTTTTAACTGGGAGAGTCTTGTGCTGCTCCAAGCTGTAGATAGGCATCAACTGTGAGTCACAGAAGACTTTCTGTGGGAAAAAATAATTGTCTTCCAGAATAAGGGACATCAGAAAAAAAGATTCTTTGCTCGTAGTAACTATGACTGGGAAAAAATGTCCTTCTTCTGGGATTGAGTTAATAATTACACGATTAAGTACAGGAAGAACAGAAAAAAACATTAATAAAGATATTAGGGATATATGACTGAACAACTTAAGCAGAGAATCTGCATTTATGTGTAACTAAGGAGAAGGGTTCAAAGAAGCGAAGAAGACCCTAATAAAGCTTTGGGTACATTTTTCTTCCATGTTTTTACAAACTGATACACAAGGCTTAGCAAATAGCAGTAAATCAAAAGACAGCTGAACAAAACTGTACTGAATTTGTTTAGAGCCTGATCTGCCAGGCTACATCAAGAGGTTTTGTCAAGTTTGGATGCTCTGACATGGAGAAATGTCAGTTTCAGTTTTACCCAGAACATTACTGAATAGATGTGTTAGTTTCATCACTCTGTTTCATGTGTGCACACGGATGTCTCCACAACCAAGTATTGGTTTACTCAGCGGGAACTTCGTTAGGGACACTTTACTAGTACAATGTTGGACCCCCTGTTCCCTTCAACTGCATTAGTTCTTCATGCCACAGATTCAAGAGAGTGCTGGAAAGATTCCTCACACAGCTGCTGCATTTGGTTGGGTGTATATGAATTTCCCATTCCACCACATACCAAAGGTGCTCTACTCGATTGAGTTTGACTCTGGTGGTTGAGTACAATTAACTCAGTGACATGAGAAACCAGTTTTAGATGATTCGGGCTTTGTGAGATGATGCGTTATCCTGCTGGAAGCAGCCATCAGAAGTGGGTACACTAATTACAAAGGTATAGGCGTGGTCAGGAAATCATTTAAACAAGCTTAGTTGATACTAAAAGACCTAAAGTGTGGCATGAAAAACCACCAGCATCCTGAACCACTGATACTATGCTTTCATATTGTTTATGCCAAAACTGACCTTACGATGTCACTGCAGAAAGTGAGACTGATTTGATCAGGCAATGATTTTCTTGTATTGTTCAGTTTTGGTGCAACTATATTGCAGCCTCAGTTTTCTGTACTTGGCAGACAAGAGTGGATCTAGGTATGGTTTTTTTTGCTGCTGCTGCAGCCCATCTGCCTCAGGGTTTGATGTGTTGTTTATGCTCTTCTGCATACCGTGGATGTAACCAGTGGTTATTTGAGTTACTGTGCCTTCCTATCAGTTTAAAGCAGCCAGGCCTTTCCACTCTCTCCTCTGGCATCATTTTCCCCCAAAGAACTTCTACTCATGGGATATTTTCTCTTTGTCAGACCATTATTTGCAAAACCTAGAGATGAGTGTGCAGGAAAATCCCAGTTAATCAGCACACTCTGAAATACTCAGACCTGCCCACCTTGCACAAACAATCATCCCACGTTCAAATTAAATTAAATAACCTTTGATCCCCATTCTGATGTTCAGTTTGAACTTCAGCAGGTCCTATTTGCTGTAGCGAACGGTTGAACAGCACTAAAAGAGACATATTACTGTGGTATTAGGTACTACTACTGTACCTAATGAAGTGGCCACTAATTGTACAATTTCATTGGTTCAGGTTTTGTACATTCAATGAGAACTATTATTAGTGGGATATTTTTAACATGCTTAAAAACCCCCCATGGAACTTCCCAGTCAGATCCAGGGTCAAAGAGGAGGTCAAAAGGTCAAAAGTAGAGATAAATGTTGAAATTTGAAAATGCAGTTTTATTGAAATTGAATAAATAGTTAAGGAAGAATGATCAAATGAAAATTACCTGGCCTTATGCTGGCAGTTTTTTGGCCAAATTTCAGTGGTCAAAATGTATTTGAGTTTTTTCTGGTTTCAATTAAGAACTGACTCACTGACTTAGGTGCATGTCATGAAATCAGAGCCAACCAACAATTTTAAGCATCATTTTTAGTTTCTTGTAAAATTAGCAAAGTTTGACTACATTTATTTGTAATGCATTTGACTGTAGACCACTGAAGTAAGAAAAAACACAAAACATCTAGCTTCTTTATTTAAACTGAACTGAGCTATTATCATGTTCATCAGCCTTTCAGTTACTTTGTATAACATCTTGAGTGCAATCAAATAATATAATCTAGTGAAGCAGGAAAAATAACACACACAAAAAAAATTCTAAGACCCCGCCAGCATATGGCAGTCTGAAAAAAAAAACTAGAGGAGGAGGAGGGTGCTGATGAAGATGGCTCATGTTGCAATCTTCCACAGAGGTTTTGTTGACTGTTGCGCAGGGGAGCGCTCATCAGCGTGAAGGAGAGAAATGTGAATACGTGGAGACAAGGGGCACTGCAGTGTATCTGCTCATTAGGCGGCCGACGCTGTAATTCAGCGAGCGAGCAGCTCTGCAATCAGGGGCCTATTCATTAGCATGGGGGGCCCGCTTTCATCTGCAACCACTTGAGGCTGCCAATCACAGAGGCGGACGCATGACAGCATGACAAAAATGGGTCGACTTTAGCGTTCGGGGATGCTTGGCATGGAGAGAGACATGCCTAAACGCTGCCTTAAGCGCTCGCGTCTGAGAGGGGAAGAAATGTGCGTTTTTACAGTGTAGTGCTGGCAGGTGGCCCAAGCTGTGTCAGCCTGATAATCATCTCTGCTCAGCATGAAGACAGCTTTTGTTCTGAGATTTCACAAGGAGCAGCGTCGTGTCAGTGAAAAGGTTTCCTCCTGGATTGAATTGATTGGAAGCGATTGATTAGAGGAAAGTTTGATTTAAGCGCAAAGTTTAGGAAAGAACAAGAGCTCTGAGATAATACAGCACTCACATATACATTAAAATCAACCTGAATAGACACTCAAACACACCTGGCCCAGCCAACATATGGACATCTTTAATTAAATCTCTGAGGAGTATAAAGGAACCATTGTGTGTGTGTGTGTGTGTGTGTGTGTGTGTGTGTGTGTGTGTGTGTTTATCTGCTGTCTGCTTAAAGGCAGCAGGGGTTCAAATGGACTTTCCTGCTTCTTTTTTACAAGCAACAGGAGGAAGACTACCGTCAATGGAAAGTATGTCAGTTCACTGATCCCGGTGTTTCTGGATTTTTGTGCAAATAGCTATTTCATTTCACGAGATAAAATGCAAACTAGGAATCAAAATAAGCAGTTATTTACTGTGCATTTGTCCTTTAAATGGATCATTCTTATGCACAGAAAATAGCTTTTCACTTTGGTTGTAAACAGCTAGCTCAATTTCCGTAGGTAAAGAGTCATCTTCAAAAATGACTACTTATCAGAAAATGTGCTAGCGCCATCCTAAATATATCTGTATCTATAAACCACATCAGAAAACTGGTTTAATATAATAAAAAATCTCGAGTAAATCAATACGCACCCCTGGTCACATGGTCACACATGTGATCTCTTATTTGGTTTGCTAAACTCTACAGAACCTGACAGGGGTCTTCCTTAGCAGGAATGTGAAATTGCACAGGTGCCGCACTCTTGGATTTGCTGTTAAAAAGCCCCCACATTGATCCGGTTTCGAAAAATACACATGTAACGATATGCTTTAGCTCGAAGTATCCCATTCACTCTTTGCCATCACGGCGCCTTAAGTGCTGTCAATCAGTATAACAGCTGTAGATAATCTGTGCTAAAAGAGCTCATAAAAGCCGACAAACTGCCCAATCGATGGCCACGCTTCGAGTGAAAACGGTTATAATCGTTTTCGCAGTGGGATTGATCACATTTCCTGTAAAGTACAGCGTGTAAATTGGAGATGATGTGCAGGTTTGTCGTGGGATATTGCTCTTAATAACAGGTTACTTTAGGTACTTAGCCTCTGACAGGTGACCTTTAGATTTAGTGGTTTTGAGTGTAAAAATAGTGTCCTCATACAACATCGCATTTTTCTACTCCATCTTTGAGAAGCTTTTGCATTTTCAACCACACACACACACACACACACACACACACACACGTGTAAACACTTTACTCTTCAAGTCAGCCTGATTGATTGTCTATTATTCAAACACTAAAACCTTCATAAGGGATCTGATACATTTTATTAAACCATGGCCGTATTTACAATGTACAGTAACTGAATTTTTCCATTTCAAGACACATTCAAAAGTGCGTTTTTAAAAGTGAAGTTTTGCTCTGAATAAATAAGAGTTTCCATTTTCTGACAACAATACAACAACAAACAACAATAAAGCTGCAAATGTGCTCATCACCAGTACAAAATGTAAAAAAGAAAAATGCTGAGGTTTTACTGTAACACCGCTACAACCACTCCTCTTTTCTTCTTTTCTTTAAGCTCACGTTGGAGCAATTAAAATATCTTGTTTGAAAGTGAAAACCATTTCCAACTTGATGCAATGTTTCATGTCCCGTGGAAAAAAAAGGAAAATAAAATAAAAGTGGTCTTCTGCATTATAAAAAAAAAAAAAACAAGACAAAATTAAAAAGTAACTCCTGTGTTAGCCTGAAGGCTTCACCACAGTTTACTCAGCAGTCTCACAATGAAAAACCCGACTGATTAAAAAACGCGGTCCTGCCGTCACCCGAGGACTTGACTTCCAAACGGAGCAAATTGCTGACAGGGCGTCCCGAAGGATTTTTTTTCCCTCCACAACATCATCAGAGTGTCGACAGTGGAAAAGTAGACAGAGCAAGTCAGCGGCTGATGGGAAGCTGTGGTAAAGAGATGGACGGGTGGGTCAAGTGGCCTGGAGCAGCGAGGACAGAGAAGGGATGAGCTGCACAAAGAAAGAGAAACAACATGAGCTTGGCAAGCAACAGGACCACGTTATTATAATTAAGCTGAAGAAATATGCTACTGATGACTGACATAAATACTTAAAGCATCAAAACAATGAGATAAACCACAGAGAAGAAGGCTCAGAGTGAATGTGAATATTTCAAAATCACAAAATATTCCCATATAGAGTGTTAAAACCTACAAAGCACACCTTGTACTATTACAGCATTTTTATAAAAGTGTAACTTCACTGGATGTAATCTGTACCTATGAAATACTTGCTGATACCTACATAGTGTACAGTGAATGTTGCTGGTGTTGTCACCAGCAACGTTCTGCACAAGCTGTTCATAAATAACTTCCACCCACCAGCAAATTTGTCCTGTGGTCAGTCTGAAGAACCTGGACTGGGTGGAGATGAGATGGGTGGATGTTTAAACTGTAAAATCCTCCCAGGAGTGATTAGTTATTTATAGCTTTCTTCTCCCAACCTACACTTTTGTAAACAACATGTTTCGAGACTTGAGTTTTGGCATCCAGTTTTTACATCACCATTTCTAAATTTCTTAAAATTTCTTTATTATTGCTATTGTTTTCTATTTTACATATGCAAATATAAAGAAATTTCAAAATCAGAAAGATTTTTTTTTTTTTTACTCAAAACAAACATTTAAGTCTGTCATTGTTTTAAAATGCGAAGCTGTTTTGGGTGCAAATATTTATAGCTGGTGTTTTTTAACATTCACTTTAAGTTCAGTGCACAAATAGAGTAACACATATTAAAAATCAGTTAAACACAAAAGAAATTAGGCTCCTTGTTATTTTTTATGTAGTAATCTTTGCAGTTTTATTACCCTGTGACCACAAAGATGTGCAGGCTAAAAACTTTCTTTACTTTACAATGCTAAAAAACTAGCACAGTTTTCTCTTTTAACTTATTTTCTAGTACAAATGTTTAATAAACAATATTCTAAGCCACATATTATTTCATGGTGCTTGAACAGACAGTTGTTTTTGTTTTTTGTTTTTTTGCTCAGCTAGTTTAAAACTTGTGTGCAAAGTGATTCCAGTGAACATTTAAGTACCATGAACACAAGTGGAATTTACCAGCAATGACTGAAAGTCTGATAAATACAATTTTCTGTTTTGTTGCCAGAAATCAAACCAAAATTCTGATGAGAAAAAACAAACGAAACAGACAGGGGATCCTATCCTCCTTCACAGTCCTTCAAATTTCCATGTTAGCAGTCAAATGTTTCCATCATATTACTTTAAAGCTTCCCTTAGAGCTCCAACACTCTATGAAATTTTCAGCTTCCACCCCAGAATAAAGCACCGTTTATCTCCCATGTAAATACTCAGATTGCGAACATGAAATTTGCCATTATTCACAAGAGGTCACCAGAGTGGATGGCTCCCCATATTTCATTTGGCACAATCCCAGAGTGATTTGTGTCTCCTCCAGGTCTCAGACCAGGAATTGTTTGTGTGTTGGGTGATTGCGTAAACCACTAGAAATATTCTTCTTTTTATTCTTATTATTTATCAAACATGGACACATTTAATAATCCACTGCACTAATCACTAATAAGTAATAGTTAAAATTAAGTCCTGCATTAAAAATAGTGTTAACTGAACTTAATGGGACACAAATATTATCGTATTAATTTTTAAAATAAAAGTAGTCGTGATCCATAACGTGACACAGCTTCCTCTATGCAACATCATTTAATGATAATCACTGTTAAACTACTACTGGTGGTTTAACACTGCAAACTGCTATTTTTAATGGACAATCTGTTTCACATGTAAATAATTACATCTTTCATGACTTTCCTTCCTTAAAGGAAGCACGAAGTGGCCTCCTTACATGCTTCAAGTTCCTACTTAAGCGCTGGACTTGAGTAAATTGGCTTCCACCTGTGCATAGTTTATGATATAAAAGAGGGAGATTGAGGTAAAATGTCACATTTAAGCATTGAAAGCTGAACGTTCACCTGCCAGCAGTGAAAAAAAGGACCCTGCATTAAATGGCACTAGCAGACGATTAGAGACTTGACACTCACTGTCCAGGTATCCATGCAGGGCCAGCAGGTGTGGTCGGTCTGGGCTGCTGAACGGTGAATAGTGGATATCTTCTGGCAGCGACGGGGGCATCCTGGACAGCGGAGCGCTTTGAGAGAAGCTGCTCTGAGGCGGCTGCTTTTTGTGTCGCGCCCGGCAGTTCTGAAACCAAACCTGTAAAAAATATTACTGATAATGTGATCGTGCAAAAAGCAGGTGGATATGATCAAACACTACAACAACGCCGAGCAGGTCCCGGGTTCATATTCCCCTCACCACACCCCATTAGTTTCTTCATCTAAGCCAGGTGATAACTCCAGTTTGATGTGTGAGTGTTTTAGTCTGCAGCTTAATGGTGTTAGTGTTTAAACTGGCTTCTCTGTGAAGTACAACAATTGTAATTGTGTTTTATTGGTCTTAGAGTTGAAATGGAATCATTCCCAGAGGGGTCATGTTTTTAAAGCACTAACAGTGAAAAGAAAGGAAAGCTTTCTCAAAGATGTCTGCTTTTTCTTTTGGAAACCCTTAAAATCAAAAACTTTTGGATGGAAATTAAATCATAATAAGACAAAGCATCATCAGAGCAAATTGTAAGAAAAGCATTGCGAGGTATGAGTCTGTTAGCATGTGAAGTTTTAATGTAAGAATAATGGGATCACCCTTTTAAAACTCTGGATACTAAACAGATAATATTATACCCTGATTCCTCAGTTTCTTTAACTTATGATCCCAAAAGATCAAGTTACAATCACAACTTTGTGTTATTAAGTGTGATTATTAACCAGTTTCCAGGAGCCTGAAAAAGCAAAACCATCCTTCTGTTCTTTTCTATCATGCTAATATTACACAAAAAGTTTTTTTAGTTTGATATAAAGTAGAACTTGAACTATAAAGTGTATCACCAGATTTGACCATTGCCTACCTGTATGACTCGCCTGCTCAGTCCCGTCATTTCTGCCAGTTTCTGCAGCGTCTGAGCATCGGGGTTGTTGTCCTGGGCAAACTGACTCTGCATCACCTGCAAACACACAAAGCCACTTGAAATGCCAAGTAACACTGTGCTGTAGACACACACACGCAAACATTTGTATTAGAATGGTGCTAACCTGCAGCTGCTCTGCAGTGAATGATGTCCGTGCCCTCTTGGCTGGTTTTGGTTGGCAGTCCTGATCAGAAGGTAGCGCTCCTTCCAGAGTCAGTCCTGTGCCTTAAGATAGACACAGTAATCATTCACTAATTAAAATCCAGTCATCAGAGTTCAAAGTTACACAAAGCAAGTTAAAGGAAAAAGAAAATCTTATTACAGTGTCACAAAATGGAAGATTTACTCAGTAACATAATTAAAATGTTTTCTTGCCAGCAGCCGCACTATCCAAAGTATTTACACCATTATGGGATACGTTTGAATCACTGAGAGCACAGCAGAGTGAGAAATGAAGGAATTATTCCTCTATTTGTCTTTCATGTAAAGTCTCTTCCTTTTTTCCAGGCTCTCTTAACCTCTACACTCTCTCTGTTTTCAGACCCTCGCAGCTTAATTTTAGTCCAACAAGTTAACAGGAGGGAATTTAGATAGTCAAAGTAAAGCAAAAGCGTCGGAAACTTTACACCAGTTAAAATGGTGCATCCAAAATCCAAAAACATCAAGAAAAACATTCCTTCCAACTGATTATTTGCATTACATCACTGTTAAAAGGAATAGCTTGAGAGCAACTGAAGTAGAAGAGCTTTAGAGCTTGAACTACTCCTTCTGTTACTGAGGCTTAAACCAAGGCTGGGTTACAAAACAAGTGAAGTCATAACTGCACAGGGGCCCCAAAAGCCCCCGCGGTTTACTCCAAATTATTTAATTAATAACAAATATGTTCGAAATCTGAACCACTGAACCAGCGTGTCAGCTATGTTGGTTCTCCAGTCTTGTAGCCCGATTCTTAACGATGTTTGGACCCATTAACACTCCAAAAGACCTGTGGGATCTTATTCCACAAACGGATCGATGATGACTTACTATCAGTAAGACTGATTTTTCTCTCTAATTACAGATTGTTTAGTTTACAAAAAGTCAGAAAAGGTCCATCATTAAGCCGTGCAGAACGAATAAAAATCTTCTTATATGTTGTTGTGTTTGACCAACAGTCAAAGACCACAAAAATGTTTCATTAACAAAAAACAAATCCCTCAGAATTGCACACGTGGACATCATGTATGATTAAAGTTTTGCCATTCATCAGTCATCAAACATCTGCATTTCTAGTGTGCCTAAATACTAGCAGGTACTTTCCCCCCAGAGTTTTTAGCTGGTAATCCAACCTCAGTCATTCATCTTCGGTGTCTGTGAGATTAACTCTCACTGGTTGGGTTACCATTCTCTGCAGCTCTGCGTAGATTGTCCAGCATGATGTCGTAGTGGCTGCGGCAGAGCACCCTGCCCTCCACCAGGCCGAACTCCTCCCCGGTCGACAGCTGCCTCTTGCAGGAGAAACAGGCGAAACAGGCCAGGTGGTACACGCTGCCCCGAGCCCTTCGCACCCAGTCACTGGCGTACACCTGTCGGCCACACTGGGCGCACTTAGTGCCGAACCTACTGTGAAGAAGAAAGGCACGAGCAGGTGAAGGCTGGCTGCAGAGTTCAAGAAGGGATATTCTGGTGTCCAACCAAACTATTATATATTTGTTACATTTTTTAACACATGGAAAGACTAAAAAAAACTGTTGGACTAAATAGAACAGCAAAATATGAAATAATTAGTTTTACTGTTTTGTGTAACATCTGTGCAGAGGAGTCGTATTACTGATATGATCTTGCATCATCTGCTCTCAATAAAGCTTTAGGTTTTGAACATGACTTATCTTAGCATGATCCAACATCTCTGTTTGGGGTAATTAAACATTGCACACACAATACAATTTGTTTCTCCACCAAATACAGTCTGCATTTAGCCTGAAAGGTACAACCCAGGACAAAAACAATGATTCAACATGATCTCACTGAGTGTATGAACATTTCTGGTGCAGAAAGAAAAGCCAGTGAGATTTTGGAAAACTGGAACCATGAAAAGTGAAAGGTGGAGGTATTCCTCCCACCACTGGAAACTAAATGTCCTACGCAGAGATTTCTGTGAGTCACACGGTTTCTAGTAACTGGACTGAAGAATAAGTGAGTGTAAGATAATAAGTGTCCTCTTTATCTTTGAGTGATTTGTGTGAGATGCTGGGTAAGAGGATGTGGGAGAGCAGGCAGTGGCAACAGACCGCTACAGCTCAAGATGATTGAATTTTTAAAAAAGTCAATAAAAAGAAGTCCAAATTAAAGTAATAGTCACTGCTTCCATTAGAAAGAACCACAAAATCAGCCAGTAAAACTGTTGATTTTGCACATTTTGCTAGTTTTCTATCAAATTTTCAAATAGTCAAAAGGCCAAAACTAACTGAAATGGAAAGGGACATTTAGGGCAGCCGGCTGGTAATCAAGCTCTTTCCTCTGGAGGCTTTTGGTCATTAGGTTTTATGAGAGTAAGCAGATAGAAAGTTATTTTAAAAACATTGTTTTACTGGTGATTTATTCTCGTTTTTTTTTTTCAATTATGACTCTGAAGCCAAATCATAGTGAGACCAAAAGATCAACTTGGAGAGCAAAGATCAATGAGCTGTAAAAACAGCTAGAAATTATATAATTTAGGTGCAATAATTTATCCCATAAGCACAATAATGTTTTATGGCAAGTTTTTTCTACTCTATTAAATGAAGGATTAAATGTAAAACATTTAGGGAAAACTTTCCACCCTCTCCGCATTTTAAAAGATTATTTTTTGTATTCTTTTCCCCAAATAATTGAAGATATGTAGATGCCTGTCTGTAGATTTCTATTGATATGATAAGACAGGCGGGTGCTGTTAAAAATGGCAAGATAAATAATCTGTATCAGCATTATGCTTTTAGTGAAATACACATTTTTCATTTGTTTATTCTTTTCCGTAAAGAGGAAATATTGCCCCGTGTTGTTCATTAATAAGACACGTTTTTGGATATTCTCAGTTAAATAGCATGGAAACCACCAAGCGAAATCGTCGTATTTATTTTTCTGAATGATTTACATCGACCAGGCAAAAAAGCGACCTACACTTCACTAAATTTTATTTTATTATTATACATCATTCTTCAATAATTGTCAAATTTAATATAAAGCCCATATAAACGATAACTGAGGATTAATAAGTTTCAGTTCAGGCCTTATAGAAAAATAAACACATTTCAGTGCTGTGACTGTTATCAAATTACATATCGGAGTTTTTATTGTTTTAACGGTCGAAAAAGCTCTAAGAAAAAATAGTAAGAAAATATTAAGAAAAATATTAAAATGTTAAGTAAATCTTATAAGACTCTTACAGGCAGCTTTGGAAAACTACAGTCGTTGTAAAACATCAGAGCTCTTACCTGAAATAATCGAGCTTGCAGTAGATTTCTTTGTTTTTAACGTAGCAGCTGCTGTGTTGGCGCAGAGACGCTCTGCACACTGAACACTCCAGACAGCCCAGGTGCCAGTTCAGGTTGTTGACCTGAGTAGATTCAAACACACACACACACACACACACACACACACACACACTGACATATCACACTCCGATAGCTCTCTTAATCGAGATGCTCAACTAGAAATTAAACAGCGTTAGAAAAAACTAAAACTAAAAGCATTTGAACAGTTCTGTACAGTCTTCTGTGGAATTCTACACTAACTGGGATTTTCTTTCGAAAAGAAAGCAGACATGAAGAAAAATGGACATCAACCTCAGGAAACGTTTGCAAAATGATCATTTCTGTCATTATCAGTGATTTCCTGAAGACAGGAATGTGAAGAGAAGCTTACGCTTTAAATAAAGAAAACAAAAACAAAACAAATCTTACTTCTCGCTGTAGGTTTTATGGGTTAATTTCGCACCTTCAGTAGGTAGCGGTCGTGGATCTCCATGCCGCAGCTCGCGCACTGGTTCTTTGCCGCCGGAGGAGGGCAGAGGCAGGCGGCCTCCGACGGGCTCGACTCCTCAGACTCCTTCTTCACCTCCGATTTAGACTGCGCAAAGAAAATAAAATAAAATAAAATAAAATAAAATAAAATCACTTTTATAGCAAATACAATTTCATTGAATCTTGTAGATTTAAAAATAAAATAAAATAAAACGTCAATGAAATATGTAAATCCTAACCAGAGACGTGGTGCCAACATGAAGATCCAGTCCAGGAAAAAACATTGATATCAAAAAAAAAGAAAAAAAAAAACTCGATCTGGTAGCTAGTCAGTGCTAACTATTTTGGTGTATATTTACTAATAATTTACCCGTATATGTTGTATACAACATGCAATTTCAAGTTTCATAAAACTACATGAATCAGTATCTCAGCCCAGAAACGTTGCAATATGTGAACTCCAACCGCAAAAGGAAAGTGAATAAACTGAGTTTTGGCGTCTTTACGCTCCATCTCCTCCCGATTAAACCTGCGCTTCCGCCAAATTAACTCTATCCCGTTACGAAAATAAATAAATAAAATGTGGAGAGTGAATGAAAGACAAAGAAATGAAAAGGTTGAAAACCAAACTCGTCCAGATGTTTGTGACTCACCATTTTCGGATCTTGAAGGCTGCCTATTTGGAGAAGAGATGGAGCTTGCTCTGCGCATTACGCATCTCTGCCCCAACCCACACTATATCCGGTCCAAAACAAGGAATAACAGTTTCTCCTGCATTTAAACCCTGGCAACAAAAGAAATTTTGATGCAATTAGGAGGGGAAAAAACTATATATGATCGATCATTCCTCTTGTGCACGATAGGAGGCTGTATTCCCATGCAATCAAACGCAGTGAAAAGAAAGGATGGCACTATATCTGCAATTAGCGGTAGATTGAAATGCTTCGCTTGATAAGAGGCAACCCGAGTGTCAATTTCATCTGTCAATCAAAAAAAAGGCAACCAAGCCACCAAGCTAAGAGAGAGAAAAAAGCGGCACATCCTAATTTCAATAGCCGTATAATCGAAAATCGAAAAATCTCAAAGTGAAGAGGCTCAATTGGAGATCGGTCTATTCATAACAGACAATGTGCCGAAACTGCAGCTGATCTTGAGACATAAAGGAGCTTGATTGTCTCTTTCTCATGATGGACCCATTTAAGTACTTGAGGCTCCCCTGCGTGATTACAGCTGCATTCATAAACTGCCAAAAAATCTGCGTTTGGGTGGCAATCCGGACTTCGTGTTGTCCTTCATTCCTCGAAATTAACACGAATGCAAGATTATGTTAATTACCAGCTACGGTATAAATATTGGAGGCAGTAAAATGAGGCGAGAGGGCCTATGGGAACATAAAAACATATACTTCATACATAAAAAACCTCCCAAAAGCAGAGAAAACATCGTCCGATGAAAGTTTTTCCAAAACATCACGGGTAGAATATCCAAATAATTCCGGGGACCATGTTTTTTTTGTTCTCCCAAGGGTTTCCTTCTGTTTTTCTGCATTCAACACAAAAATAGTAATAATAATCCAACTTCATTCACTCTGCAGGACAAACCAGTGGCTCTAGTGACCCTCCCATACTGTCTCACAGTTCTGCCGTTCCTCCCCGCCTCGAATCGGAGTTTACTCCCAGTTCAGTCAGACAGGATGTGATGCTGCACGCTGGACCAGCAGACCTCCTTTCTCACAGGAAAATGTACATTTAGCGCATTAATTCAAGAAAAAAAAACAAAAAAAAAAACAGCGAATACCCGCTAATTAACTGAATTTCTTCGTTTGGATATAAAGGTCGCAGCTTTGAGGCCACTTCATCAATCAGCTCTTATACACGGAAGTGATTTCACACTTCCATGTATAAGAGCTGATTGCAACGTAAGGAGTTTAATGCCTGCAATGGTAATAATTAGTCATGTAGAAATTCTCTTAATTGTTCTAAAATGGTTTAAGTGTTATACTTTTTTGCATTATCAGAATGGGGGAAAAAATCTATTTGTGATCCTATAGAATATAGGAAATGCTGCTCTACAGAAATTTAAGGTCTATTTAGAGTTTAAAGCATATAATTAGACCCAGAAGATTTCTATTCATACTTTTAGAGAGTGCATGTTCAGCGCTTTAGCAAATAAGTGAACACTGTTCATAAAAATATAGAGTTGGGGTACAAAAGTATTATTATTATGTGAGTTAAAAAGTTTCAGTGAAAATATGAAGTCCTTCTGCTTAATGACAGATTCAAGTGACGCCATACATTTTGGGGATATTCTAACAAACATGATTTCCTCCAGAAATAGTTCAGTGAGGTTAACAACTACTCTTCAAGTAGTTGTATTAAAACTGTTTTGGGGGTATCTTATATTTGCACTAATATGAATCATGTTTTGCAGTAATGCAAAGCAGAAGGCGGAGGATGTCGTCATAGAATAGACCACTTGATCGTGATGAAGGAGACTTTGTAAAAATGTCCAAGCAAAGCACTGAGAAAATACCCCCAGACTTAAACAGTCCCACCACAAAGTTTCACTCATACCCTGCAGGATAGTAATTCTCCAGCTCTTTCTTGGACACCTTTCTATTGCCTGTCAGAAAAGAAACATACTGATATAACTTTGTTCACCTCAAGCATTTGGCACTGGTCTCCTCCAAAGAAGGGGTTTTGTGATGCTTCTCCTCCACTGATACCACCGATCAGCCTTCATTTGACAGGATTTTTACTGGCTGGGTTTTTTAGGTCTTCATCTTTGATTTTTCTTTTCTTTTTTCTCGGTTATGCAGCTGCTTTTCCACCACTCAGTGAACAGGCTTTATGTTTTGATCTTCTGATGGACACTTTTGTTCTCCCTGATCACGCTTTAGAAAATGATCCAATAATCTACACAGTATTTTTACAGCGCCTTGCAGTGAACCCATGATTTGGTGCTGAGAAAGCCCCTCATTGCTTAGAATAACAGTTTTACTTCCAACACTTAAACTTAGTACTGATGACATGTTTCCCAGCATCACAGTGCTACTTAGTAAACTAGAGAGGCAGCTCTTTCTTGACTTTTATTATCCCTGACTGATGGTTTCTGTTGATCTTCTGCCATGTTTGTCACCTGCACTGACATTTTTAGGCTGAGAAATACCACAGGAAATTAAATATAATGTTACTGGCCCAATTGGCAGTAGTTTAGAGACAATATTAAACTTTGATTGAATCTCAGCAACTCTGAGGTAATTTAATCAAACTGAACGACAGACAAAAACACTTGAATTTAAGGAACCTCACAGTACTGTAATCGTTGTGGAAAAGATTGAAAAGCATCGGTAGTCAGATACCTATTCTTATGCTTACTTACACATTTGAACAATGAAGGGACGTGCAGAGCACATCCTCTACCAAGTTCACTTTAAAGAAAGTGAACTGAAGCAGTGCCAACATTTTATGGTTTCTTCCTTTGGCTATGCTCCACCTCTTCTGTAAGTTTCACGAAATTTAGCGTGGTCGTTTTTACGTAATCTCACTGACAAACAGACAATCAGCATCGATCACACGTCTCATTCTGCTTGCATCCCCACAGGGATACTTAAGAGGCTTTATTGTTTAACTGCAGTCATTTATATGATGTTTTATGTTGTCAACATGTTACGACTGCCACATTCACTTCAGTGTTCCCTGAGGTCATGGAGGACGATTAACGCCTTGGCTGTTGTGTGAATATGATGATGTAAACATTCATGTTTGATTGGCTAAGCTGATAAGTAAATGTGGTTTATGAATAGCTCCCCTGATACATGGCAGTATAAAATTGAGTTTCTGTAGAAAGAAAGTTTTGTTGACAGATGTTTAGCTACCATTTGGGTACTTGTACTCTTTATGTGTGTTCATAACAAAATATACATTTAAATGTTTGAAATGCTTTTTATCTTTCTTTCTGTGCTTGAAGTAATGCGTTCCCTAGAGATCTCACAGTATTGACGTCAAAAATATATCCCTTTGTCTATGCTATATATATATATATAAGATTTTACTCCAAACACCTTCAGAGGGGGAACAAAAAGAACAAAAGTAAAGGTTTCCACAAAATCAATAACTCTTAATTTTTATTGATCACTTAAAAAGCAACCCTGGTTGTCTCAGTTTGTATTGTCAGTGTAATGCACTTCAGAAGCTCTCTGCGTTAACTGTAATTACTAGATGGAGCAGGGTCAGTTTGAAGTGGGCTGAGAAAAGAGGTTCTTTAATGATAATGTGACTGTGTTTTTGGAGGGTTTCGACCAGTTTCTGACCATGTGAACACTATGAGGTTTTTATCAAAGACAGTGATGTTTGACAGATGATCTGAAAGGACCATTTTCCCCCTCGAAATGAGAAGTGGCAAACAATGATGCTAGCTGGAGCGTTTACTTAGTGTGACGCCAAAAACTGAATTCCGTATATCACCCAACTTAAACAGTGTTGCGATAAAAGAAAAGAGATGTTGTAAACTAGCAGTAAATGAGGCAATACTTCATAAAAAAAAAAAAAAATTACTTATAATATTAAAAGCTTGCATGTGAATAAAGGTGTACTCCAGAATTCTGAATACCAACATCTGTTTGTCCTGATGTGTTGTATATCTTGCTTCTCCTGGAATTTTCAGCATCGCCAGTGTTGATAATTTACTCAGCAGCTGTGTGTTTTAATTATCGTCATTTTTGCTAATATTTTGCTAATATTTCTACAATAACTCAATAATGAATTTCAAACATTTAAAATGTCAATATTTTGAGCAATCAGATGAACGCTGTGATTCAAAAGCAATAAAGTGGGTCTTTTAGTTTAGATGACAGATTTTGTCTAGTTTGCTGTTCAAGAACTAAAGTCAACATATAGACCAAAAATGTCATCAGGGATTAATGACAGATTTGTTACCTGCATTTCCAAAAAGGTATGTTTTCCTGCAACTAAGAAACCATCGGAATACCTATATGAAAGTAGACTGTAATGACAACAAAGTCAATCTGGTGACAAAACTGTCAGCATTAGCTTGCCCACATGCTGTGCAGCTAACTGGCTTTTTATTTAGCTATCTGGCTCACAACACCACCTTTGTATTGCTTGTAGACGGCAAGCTTACATGATATATGAACCTTTAAAATTATTTTTTTGTAACAGTCTCATTATAAATAACATTTGTTTTATTTAGTCCTTATTTACTAGTAATTTTCTACGCTAGCCACTTGTCTAAACTAAAAGGCAAACTAGTTTTACTTTTAATTAGCCAGAAGAAAAGTGTCACAGAGTTGTTTGAATGCACTGACAATACTAACTCTTGTTTCTTCTGCCATTTGGCCAAATATCATTTACTGGAAAAAGTCATGCACAGTATAAACGAAGGACAAACCTACCATGTCTGAAAACAGAAGCCAACACTTAAGTCCCTTAAACCTGCAGTGTTTTCAGTGGCCACCAGGGGGTGAGCCCTGTGGCTGCAGAAAGCCTTTTGTTTATATTGAGCTTTTGCAGACATGTGAGCGCCAACCATTTGACATAAACATGTCAGCCATTTTGGGCATGACAAATATAATGACAGTGTAGAATCAAAGCTGGTCAATGGTCATTTGGCAGGATGCAATGAGGAAAAAACAAGAACTACCTTGCCAGTTGCAAGTGGTGGCTGGAAGCTGATGGCAGCTGTTGGCACTTGCCTAAAGATGGTCAGTTACCCATACCTTTCCCTAGTGACCCAACTATCACAAGCATAAGCCTCCTTGTGACTGTATTGGTTCTCCATTTCCGGTTTTACTACCAATCAGCTATTACTTTGTGGGTGTTAGCAGGCAAACATGAAAAACTACAGGAAAGAGTGTAAATTTGCTATCACTCAAAGCTAAGGAGGTTTTTGATCCAGGAGCTACTTTGCAATTGATTTCGCCCAGCTAATGCAGTGAACCACTGTTGGGATTCACTGGGAAGTTACTTTTTTCCCTAGCAACCAGTGACTATATCATGTCCATTATCATGGAAAAATCTCAATAATGTGCGCATGACATCATGAGAAACCTTTGAAAATATTTGAAAATGCTTGCTCTCTGAACTCAGCAAACACTCTAGTTGCTGGTCATACTGAATAAAGCATTAAGACCTTTTGGCAAATTATGAGCATTTTTTGAGTCAGAACTCATCTCATTTCAAGGCTTCTTATTGGGATTTCACTATTGCCACTAACATGGGTGACGTCATGCTGAGCATGCTGTATATGCTGTATATGCTTAAAACTGGCTTTCTTCTGTTAGATAACATGTGCTAGTCACCTCACATTACAGCTCACTAGCAAACCTTGGCTTGCATCCTTGAACATGTGTGTGGCGAGCAAAAAATCAGAACCCACATTAGTGGTCAGTGTTGCTGGGAGATGGTTTTTCTTTTCAGCAATAAGTGGGTCACATTTCCAAGTTAGTATTTTGCACATTTGGCACTGCAGGAGAGCAAAACAGAGGCATTTCATCAAGGCGCCGTGGAGCAACCATACACGTCAGACTGGATTGGATTTCTGCTGAAGATCTTCTACTACTTCTTTCCATAGAAATTAGTCCACACGCTGTTAGAGGCAACCTGAGAGAGTAAAGGAAGTGAGCGTTAAAATAATTTGCACTATGCAACAAGTTTATTTCACATATGTGACTTCTCGTTTCTTTGTCCTCGCCTCCCCACCCACCCCCCCGCTCACTGTACAGAATTTCCTCCTTGAAGATCTGGCAAAAAGAAATGCACAGCAGCCTCTTGACAATGCAAACATCTGATGATGGGTCACCTGTTGCGTCCTGTGCAGCTTTGTGGATGTAATGATTTCACACCACTGCTACTATACAAACAATAAGAAATCGGCATAATGCCATAACAAAAAAACCTGCAGCACATGTTAAAGTCATTAGACTCGGTAGGCCCCAGAGGATTGTTTTATAGCTAGTATGTCAACAACGTATGACGTCTGTTGTCCACTCGCAGTGGACATGCAGCAAGGTTCACATGGGGGCAAAGTCTAATTTAAAGTGAGGAACGCTGGGAAGCACCCGATATTGAGGTGGGGTCCTTTTGTCATAACCCAATAACAATGCTTGTGTAACGTACTGGCCTGTAGTCAATGAAGTTATGAAAGATAGATAATTCTCACACACTTGGCACATAAATCATCTTTTTTCCAAGTTTTCCACACAAGATCTACTTGTGCTCTCAACAGTTTTTTTAAAAGGAAACTGTAATGTATATTTTCTCTCAGTTTCCAACTTTTCTAATATCAAAACAAATGTATGAAACCCCTGATTGGTCTATTGAACAGAATAATTTATTAATGTACAATGCACAGCTGTCTGCCATATGTCTGGTTTTGCCCTTTTTTCTCTATTCTTAATACTATTACACATTGTTTTGCCTATTGAAGTTTTGTTTATCTGATATGATTCACTAAAAAGTCATCTCAGTCTCCAAAATATGAGTCTTTGTGCATTTTTAGTATGAGTCATTCTTCTTGTCGAAGGACGAACGTGCACATGCAAGTTTATGAGTGAGGAATGCTTTACACTGTCTCAGAGTCTGTGGAAATGAGTCCTGCAGTACCCAAACAAAATATATTGTGCCAATCTTGCACCCTGTGGTAATTTCACATGAGAGATATTTGTTTTTGCAGTTTTGTCTGCGGTCTTTATACATTGGTTTGAAGTGGGCGAGTCTCACTTTTGCAAAGCGCAAATACTCTTGTGCACCAATCAGGATTCAGCAGCATTTTACTCAGGATCAGAGGACAGTTATGAGTAGTTTGCTTACGTTGTCCATGAATTCTGATTAAATTAAACCCGTATGATGGAGAATATGTTTTTTCACTGTAAAACTCCTATTTAATATTTTTCCCTGCAAATGTTTCACTTTACTGGTAGATTGTTTAGTCAAAAACATTAAACAGAAGATCTGAAATAAAGTTTTCATTTGTTATGATGATTTTCTTTTAGTCATTATAGTTGAAATTCCCAATTTTATATTGTAGCGTGTATGTAGTAGAGTAAAAATGTTATGAGATACACTAACTTAAATGACTTTTCTTTATTTTCACTAAAGATGTGGTTGCAGTCTCACACAAAGCTGTAAAAACCCACAAACTTTGTCACCTTAAACCAAAGTTATCTTGTTGTACATCGACCATCTTTCTTATACAGAGCCAGATTTTTGAAGAAGAACCTAATTACAACAGTTTGTCACAACATTAAGATCTTTTTAAATGACATGAAACTGAAGTAGAAAAATGATAACGAGCATGTGGTTCATCTCTTGCATGCACACTGTTTTGTTTTTGTTATTTTCTTCCTAAATCGATTTAATTTATTTGTTTGCTGGCAGCACAGTTTAAAGACTAAACACAGACAGTCAGTATTACATGTTGCATCACTTCTTTTGTATCTCTCCTGCCGTTGTTGAAACAGCAAGGATATACATTTTGATTATAGGATTACACAGTTAAACATGCAAACGTTCTTCTTTAGAAGACAGTTATCTGTGCTTAATGATTTTGTCTGTTTTCTGTGATTCTTTTGGGGTGAGCTGCAGTCACAATGCAGTGAGCATGATTCGTGGCTCTCTGTATCTGGATATTACAGAGAACAGGGCCAAAGTCACATTACAGGGATGATTGATGCTCTGCTTGGCATGTTGGCCGAATTTAAAATGTTTGGAGAAGGGTGGAGTGAGCCCTAAATGCAACAGTAGGTTCTTATCTTGTTTCTGTAGAAACTCTGCTACTCTGTGTGAGTATTGTTACATATCCGAAGTCTGAGTGAGAGCAGGGCTCTAAAATGTTGTTGGAAAAAGATTTATCTGCTCTACTAACCAGTTCAACAGGGTTACTTGTGTAGTCACCAGAGTGACCCCCGAGTAAATGTGGAAAGCCCTAATCTCTCAACCGAACAGAGAAGTTGTGAAATGTAGTTTATATGTTTACTTATGGCTGCTAAAGATAAAAACATGGTTAAAAAATGGTTTAATAACCATCTATGTTAAAATTTCAATAAATACAAGCATTCGTCAACATATTTAACAAATTAACATCATGTATTGAACTAAAAGACTTGGAAAAACGTAAAATGTTGATTGTCCACTTCAGGGTGACATGGGAGTTGGAGCCTGTCCCAACTGTTATAAGGTGAGAGGCAGGGTACATCCTGGACAGCTCACCAATCTGTCGAAGTGCTAACATAGAAAACAGGCAACAATTCACGGTCACTTTTACACCTACAGCCAATTTAGGCCATTACTGTTACCCTGTGCATGTCTTTGAACTATGGGAGGAAGCTGGAGCACCTGGAGAGAACATGGAGACAGGAAGAACATGCAAACTACCGGCAAAAAGGACAGTGCTAACCACCAAACCACCCCGACTGTTAAAGGAAGAAGCCACAGACTGATAGAAAGAGTTTGAAAACTGACCAAGAAGAGATATCCATGGCACAATGATTTCCTCAGTTTATGAATTCAAGCATTTCTAACAGGCTGATAGGCTCAATAAAAAGTTTAAATCTTCTTTAGTGCAGCACAAAAAGCTATTCTGTGGCATGTTGGTGCCTTATATGAGGTGGCCAGTCATCTGTAAGATGCACACTGGCCACACTAAGGCATCCATCTACTGTCACCAACACTATGCTGACCTTTTTTTTAAGAAAAAGAAAGAAGACAAACAAAGAACATGAAGTAATATAACGCATAAATATGACACCACTCATAACATCCTGTTTAGTGCAGCAATATCTGACTAAGCAGGGTATATTTTAGGGAGTGCCTACCATGTGATTTAAAGTCAAGCGTGGCCAAATTTGGGTCAAAAGACTAGGATGCTGAAGTGAAGTGTTCAGAACAGTTCAGTGGTGGATTTGCCTTTATTCGTACAACTGCAAGAAGTCACCTATGTAAACATTGCTCATTTTAACCCCCAGTTGCTCTCCTAATGAGGTCGGGCAGCGTTTGGAACGTGATAAATGAGTTCCAATGGAAAACTGGGAACCAGTGCTAGAAGTCTCCTTATATGTTTGTTTAAATCCATTGCTGTGATGGAAGTGAGAAAAATTATGTTTTGGGATTATTTTGTTTTTACACAATGAGTAGTGAAAATGTGACGATGCATGAATAAAACAAGAAAGACCAAGACAATACTCCATCCAGCTAGTGAATGTTGCAGGTCAGTTTTATGTTTAAAGACTTAACATCCAGCAGCAACCATTGTTCAACAGGCTGTGTCTACTCTAAGATCAAACCCATCTAGATTACAGTCCTGCAGCCAAGCTTTCAACAAACAAAGGAAATGGCACATTACACCATCCCTCTCTCTGAAAAGTTGCACTGGGGAGGAAAAAAACCCTCTCCAGTTATTTAACAAATACAAGTTTATTTGAAGTACAGACAAGGAAAAATGAAGGGCTTTTTTCAGGCCTTGCACTCCATATGACAGCAATTTGGGAGTATTGTGTATTTTGGCCCAAGCGTGTGGTCTATGATAGATGACAGGAGAGAAAATCACGAGCCGCTGGCTTGAGCACAGACATGCAAATTGCTTTCAGCTGATTGCCGTATTCTCCTTGATATTTATCAAGTGGGTTACAGTATGCCTCTTTATTTACAGACAGGAAGCAGCTGATCAATTCCACTACAGGAGGGAGGAAAGAGACCAAAGCCTTTTCCTCTGCTAGGTGAAAGTAGAAACCCGTCTAGTAGCCAGTGAGCACCTGGTTTACCCAACTAACAGGGACAAAAGGCAGAGATATACACATCACAATTTTATGACAAACTCATATTGGTTTGTGGTGAAATTTCATTTACAACCAAGAGATCTTATAACATTAGTAAAAGTAGCAATTTAAACTTTTTTTTATTTTAATTTTGTGACGTCTTTGCAGCTGTGCAACAAGCTGTGACTACAATTCATGCTGATTGACGCGAGACTGCCCGAGGCTTACACCTACAGCTCTACTGTCATTCAGATTATATCCGTGAAAATATATATGTTGAGTATTAGCAGTACAGGCTTGAATTTGCTGGATTTACTGTACATGAAATCTGCTGTTAAAAATAAAAGTTTATTTTATTCATTATGGACAGTGTGCCATGATGCTGGAATCCTGAAAATTCATTTCCTGTTTTATATTATTATTATTGGGCTTCGTGTTTCCAAGTTGGTTTTGCTTCCTGTCTCCATAGCGTTTTCCCTCCTTTGTGACCGCAGGCCTAATTAATCTTACCTGTGTTGTCCTTCACACCTGTGTTCAATTAGCCTAACATGTTCTGTTCATGCTACATATCCTCCTATGTGTTCAATTAACACTTTGTTCTTTCTACAATTGAGTCATCTGTGGTAGTTCTCTTGTGTACTTATTTTACTGTCAAGATCAGTAATTTTCAGGGTGTAGGAACTGATCTTCTCTCACTCTGGTGAAGCTTTTCAAATTTTGTGAAAGAAACAGTGTTGATGTCATCAGGTTTTGGGTTCACATTTCAAACGGTTTGACTAACTATTAGCATGATGCTGTGGATTTTTAATCTTTTGATGATTCTGACCTGGATCCTACTTCTCCACTTAGTGAATTTGACCCCTCACCTCCCTTAAGGGTTTCATTTTTTATTTGTTGTCTTCTCTGCTGACAATAAAAAACATATGTACACGCATCTGTGTGAAGGAAGTTTCGAGGGGTTTTTCCCTGCCCTGGCAACTACTCATGACAAAAAATAACTCTCTGAGAACAAACAGGAGAAAAGTATTTTAATGTAGTTCAGTTAAGTTGCTTCAGGCGCAATAATTCCTTAGTTCTCCAAAATAACAGGAAAAATATGACAATTATCTACAAAATCTTTAATTTTATGAGCACAACATATTAATCTACCCCAAATCTTGCCTCTAAACAGGCTCCAGCTCAGCTCTAGATATGTTAGAGGACTTGGGTCAGTGTCAGAGATCAGCTACTTACCCAATCAGGTAACCAGCTCCAGAAGGAAAATTACTTCCTTCCGACCACTTGTACTCACCTGCAGTGACCCGCAGCAATCAGAGGTGTACGAGACTCCTAATCATGAAAACCCCTTTAGGTCAGCATATGCACACCCCACCACAGCCCACCCAGCCTCCTTCAACACCACCACCCCCAAAAGGGGAGCTTTGAGTTCAAGTGTTTAAACTGTCGCATCAAATAGACTCAGCGTGGAGATTACTTGTGCAGGATGCATTGTGTGTTTAGTTTGATGCCGACTGCAATATCCTGAAACTCTATTGATCCCAGCAGCCCCGGGTGCAGGGCAGCACTTTTGAGCCATGTCAAGTGGGGGTGACTGGCAGCGGGCACACTCATGTTCTGATGAACAGGGTGAAATGTGCAAGGTGGGCCAGGAAACAGAGCGGTGTTTTAGCAGAGAGCATTGGAAAGGATCTATGACCCGGAGCACAAGCAGGACTCCCAAAGAGTTTGTTTTCATATGAGTGCGAATAAAGAGCAGAAGAGCGTGGTAAAGCAGAGGGTGCCAGGGATGAGATAGTTTAGACAAAAAGATGGTTGGCACATTATAGATTTACCAGTTCTGAGACAGTTTCTGGTAGAGTGGCAAATTTGCACGCAAGCTTTTATTTTCTCGACCATGTGTGCCTCTAAGTGTAAACACTTAAAATGTGGTCTAACTACAGAGTGGCTGCATTAAAAAGGGGGCACACTGTGTTTTTCTATGGTGAACTGTGCCAGCTCGTCGACAGCTGATGAATGACTCCAAATCTGGCCCCTCCCACAGATCCCAGATCATTTGTAACAAGTAGTGTAAAGGCCTCGGCACTATGACCACCTAAACAGTAATGTTGACCCAGTTAGAGATGATCTCTACAGTATAGAGCTATTTTTAAAAGGAGACAGGCTATTTCTATTTATCTCGAGTACCATTAGGTAGTAATAATGTTGATATGTTTTATATGCATATAAAATCCTTATATAGGAAAGAAATATAGCATTTCTATTTCAATCAATTTGCAGCTTTACATGAAAATAAATCAAAGCAGCTGCTTTGAACCACTTGGTAGCAGTACAGCAAAACACAAAACTTCCATCATCATTTGGTTATTACATATTATTAATATATATTATACAAGACAGTGAGCAAAATTATTATCCCTTTGTAGGGATAATACAAAGGGATAATTAATATTTGCACCTCTTTGTGCTCCGAGTGAAGCCACCATTATGGAGTTTTAGTCCAAATTCAAACTTTTCAACATGTCCCTTTTCAAATGAAACATTTTTACTTTGGTGATCACCTGACCTTTTATCTTGTTGGGGATAGCTTGAATATAGCGTGCACAAATAATGACATTTCCATCAGTTTCACTTGTAAATTGTTTTCTCATGCCAACTGCATCCAACTGTCTGCAGGACAGTGGTATGACTACAAGACACGCTTTACAAGTAATACCTGGTAGCCATGCATGTATTAGTCTAATCCTAGGCAGAGCTAATCTGGAGGAACACTGAGATGTTCCCAGATCTCTGCTGAGTGTCTACTCCGGGTCTACCCTGGGGCCTCCTCCCTGTAGGACGTGCCCAAACCACCAAAGCTGGCTACTTTCAGTGTGGAGGAGTTGTGGCTGTACTGTGAATCCCTAATAAATGAATGAGTTCCTCACCCTGTCTCTAAGGGCGAGCCCAGTCACCCTCTGAAGAATGCTCATTTCAAACACTTTCATCCATGATCTTATTTGTTCGTGGCTATAAATGAGACATAGCTTGACCAGAAAATTGACAGCTTGGCTTATATACTCAGGTCTTTCATTACCAAAAAGAAAGCTCAAATTATGAGAGCTCATAAGTACAGCAGCTGAATGTAATGTAAAAAAGTAAGTTTTTTTTTTTTTTTTGCCTTATATCAAGAACAGTTTGAAGCCAAGTGTTGTTTAAATGCCCAAACCTTTGGAATAACAGACTGACATTAGCTGTTTGTTTGTTTGTTTGTTTGTTTTTTTCATTTCAATCTGCTCTTTGTACCTGATCATTTAAACTTTTTGACCATATAAAATGGTAAATGGCCTGTATTTGTCTAGCGCCTTACTAGTCCCTAAGGACCCCAAAGCACTTTACATATCCAGTCATCCACCCATTCACACACTGGTGATGGCAAGCTACATTGTAGCCACAGCCACCCTGGGGCGCACTGACAGAGGCGAGGCTGCCGGACACTGGCGCCACCGGGCCCTCTGACCACCACCAGTAGGCAACAGGTGAAGTGTCTTGCCCAAGGACACAACGACCGAGACTGTCCAAGCTGGGGCTCGAGCCGGCAACCTTCCGATTACAAGGCGAACTCCCAACTCTTGAGCCACAATCGCCCTATATAAAGAAATTACACATTGGCACTTACTCCAGCTAGATCCTCACAGGATGCTGGCAAACAATATTTTTTTAATTTTTGAAATTTATTCTTTTTACACAATTTGGCTAGTGACTAGCTAATGTCAGCCCATTTGGTCCAATGAGTACTGTACTGTACTGTTTGTACTGTACACAAAATGTTACTAGTACAGCTGGACGACTTAAGTAATGTAGTAACTTAATATGGACCACCACCTGACTCCAGAGGAGGTCTGCCCTCCTTTGCAATCAGCTGCTTCTTCTAATAAGTTGATACTTTCAGGATCCATGCTGTGTGGCTCTGTCAGAAATCCCATTTGAGATAACACATGATGCCATTGCCCATACACCTATTGCCTCTCCATCAGTTGGTTTGGCTTATTCCACAACTGGACAGGAAGTCTGCTAATCTGTAACCCGAACCAGGGGAAGGAAGAAGTCAGGAACCAGCCTTCACTGCTTTCACCAATCGTATTCATCACCAGAGCTGGGCCGAGGCTCATTTAGAGCGGGAGCAAGGCTTAACTAAACATCTTCTCCATAAAATAAATGCTTCCAGGTTACTCCCAGTCCAGGTTCTACTGAGAGGAGCATCTGATCTCAATTACCAGGAATGCTGTAGGAAGCAGCGAGCCTCGGTTGCAGCCTGCGCCAACATCTCCATGGCAACCTGCGCAGATAGGTCCTTTTCAGGCACTTGTAAGGCGGGAAAAGATGATTTGATAATTAGTTCCTGATGCGTCTCATTCTTCTTCATATCGATCATGTCTAGGAAACAGAATGGAACCCAAATACAGTTTGAAGCCTCGGACGTTGGTTGGTTGGTTTGTACACTTAATGCTCGCTGAAGAGTGATCCTCAGTTTTCACTGACAAAGCTTCAAGATGCTAAACTCTTAAAAACTGTGAAAAACCATGCTCAGACAACTGTAAACAATAGGTGCGCTGATTTTCTCTAAACAATAAGTTGTTTTAAATTGTGCATTTTTTTCAGAAAGCACCACATATAGGCAGCAGAATGAGCTGGATTAAATTATTTCATATAAAATTAGTGTTCTCATTTTGGTTACAGAACAGTGCTGTTTTTGATGAACTCGGGAAGAATATAAAGCAACCGAATGCAGAGAAGACAACAAACTATATGTGGAAATCTAGCACGTGTGCCATTTTTGAGGTAATCAAAACAACAGTGGAAAATAGATTCTACATGAAGTGGACTTTTTACAGCATTCATAACATTTTAAATTGAAATGGGAGATTTTAGCTAGAGCAAAGAAGGCAGAAGTTTAAATTCCTGGGGAATAATAGTTTAAACACCTTATTTTGGGCATAGTCAGCAAAAGTTTCGATTTGTGACTCTATACATTTTTATTCTCCAGTGCCCATTAATTAATTAAATAATAATAATAATAAAATAACTGTTCAAATTGGTGTACAGTTGCTACAAGTAACTAAGTTTGTGAAGGAAAAACAGCTTTGAAGACTTTGAAATGTCATCTTTTGTTGTTGTTGTTTTGAATTATTTTGTTACAACTTTTAGAAGTCTGATTTTCTGGTCATTTTAAAGTAGACCTTCAGGAATCTTTTTGGAAACACAAATATATCACTAGAAAACAGTAATATTCTTCTAACTTAACAAGTTAAATCAATAAGTTCGATTAATGCAATCACAATATAACAAATTAAAAAGCGACATTAATTTCACTGAGGATTTTGGAGAAAATGGATAAAGTATCTGTATGATTTTAGCAGGCATTTAAAACTACAGAGCACATGTTAGATATAAGGCTAACAAATAGCTTATATCGTTATTATTTTACAACAGATTTGATTAACTTCCTTCCGAGACACCACAATTAGAGAAGTATGCAAAGTTTAAAAGAATTAGCTGAATTCTTCAGTTTAGATCAAACTTATCTGAACAAGGATACTACAAACAGGTTAGCTCTAAAATTGCTACAGTATGCAGGGAATTATACAAAAGTGCTTTCAAAAGGCTAAAATCTCACAAAGGTTTGGCTCAAATGGCATCTCAACTGGAAGGTATCAGAGATCGGAAAGTGGAAACTCAGCTGCATTTGTTTCTTTCCTTCCTTTTCCCCAGTGATTCAAACCTGGCTACACCAGTGACAGTGTTCCTGTCTTTATGGTAAGACTGGTGACCTCAGCCTTACAAAAAAATAAACACAGCTCTTACTTTCTAAGATCACAGACTTTTGTTTCATGCACATGAAAAAATTTGGCAGAACCCAAAAGGTTTTGACCTTCATCCAAATAAAAATTACCAGGACTGTGATTTTTGGCACATTTGTTTTATAAGTGTGATTTAATTTTCTCTGACTTTAAAAATAAGTTTTTGATTATAAAATGACAAAACATTTAATATTAATCTTTATAGAATTCAGTAAAGTCAGTGAAGTCTTTCCTTTAATTATATGCAGACTACTTGTACTCATGTGCCTACTTAAGGCAGTTATATTTTGTATTGTCAATACATATGTTTATCCAATAGTAGATCCTTATAATCATTTCTTACTTCTTGGACAACTAAAGTATTCACAATAATTAAAAAGAAACACAAACTTTATCTACAAACACAAGGGCTAATAATAAGTTTAGGAGAAGCCCATATTCTGGTATTTTATTTTTATGTGTGATGATTAGGCAGTCTTAAAGTCTTTACTGGTAATACAAGTGAAAACAACTGAAGAATCAACTTTTTGCCTGACTAAACTACTTTATTTATGTTTGGGCCTGTACTGTATTAATGTATTTGTTTTTTGGTTAAAAACTTGCCTGAATGGATGTTGATGTTTACCATAATTAATATAAAATAAAATAAATACAGTGTATCATTGCTTTTAAGCTCCTTAAGAGCAAATAATACCAAATAATGCACCAAATAAACCAAATAATACAAATTTATCCAGTAAAGATATGGTTCTAACTTTGTTATGAAAATGTTTGTCTTATCTTTCTAAAAGATTGTTGTGTGGGTGCAGTTTCAGAAGACGTGCGCCACAGTTTCATTATGAGTTTTATGAAGCACACGCGCCACTTTCTGAACAAACTACACCCCCCTGTGACTCCACTGTTTCCTAGTGATACTTCAGTGAGTGAAACATCCTGGGTTAGCATTAGGGTTGCTTCAGCTAACAAAGTAACTATGGACCCAAATTCAAGTTTTTAGAAAAAACAAACAAAACAAAACAAACTATGTTGCTGTGAAATTCTAGCAGGCTATTTATGTTTTGATAGGTGCAATTAGACTACAGAAAATACATACAACAGGAAGTGCAAATAATTGTGTATGCTAATTAAAAAAAACAATGGTGGCTCGACTACAGTTTTGCATTATAATTGTCACTGAAATGAAACGTAATGGGGTGTTAAGGTTGTATACACAGTATGCGTTGATTTTACAGAGCTAATGTCCCCTGTATTAATTTAACCGTTCACACAATGCGATGCTAAATACAATTTACCAGCAGGTGGAGATATAACACCTTGAAACTTTCTCAAAAGCGGTTTGGTTTCACGGCACTGATCTGAACGGTATATATATATATATATATATATATATATATATATATATATATATATATATACGTGTGTGTATATATACACACATATGTATATATATAAAGGGTCCATTTCAGTTTTTGAAGTTTGAATTTCTGCCAGTATGCGTAAGACTGTCCAATCAGAAAGCTTTGAAGCCAGTGGAACTAAATAGAGGAAGTGGAGGATGCTTTGTTGCCGCCCATTTCCCGATAGTTAATTATAAAGCTAGTGAGACTGCATCAGAATGGTGTCACGCCTATCTCTGTTTCTCAAACATATTAGAAAGAGCAGAATAACACTGTGACAGAACATTTAGACTCTTATTTAGCTCAGCATGAAAGGTGAGTTCTAAAATGATCTAAACTTGATGCTCGTTTTTAAAACATCAACTCAGTGTCATTATTATTATTATCTTCTGTAGCATTTAGCATCTTCATCTGGGTGTTCATCACCCTGCTGCTGTTGCTGCTGCTGGAGAGTTCATCATGTGCTGGTGACTCAAGTGTTGGTAAGCAGTTTCTTTAATTACAACATGGGACATGATGATTGATTATCCTGATGACCTTTTGATTTTCAGTAAACAATCATTTCTGCCATATCGTGTCTTGTTGTGTTAGTCTGTTTATTTTCTACATGAAGGTTAATTAAACATATTAGCAACCACCAAACCAACCCTAATATTTGCTGATTAAACATTTAGCACATAAAGAGTCAAAGCTGTGGCCTGGGGGCCCCAAAATTAGCTTTCCCATTTATTCCACTGCAGGGCTCTGGAAAGTTAACAGTGGAAAGTGCACTGATATTCCTGGTATTCCTGCCAGAAAGTAACACTTCACAAAACTTCAGCTGTTCACAAACATCTCAAGCTGCCTGTATTGTGTTCTCTCTGTCAGTGGTTTTCTTACTAAACAATATTTATGAAAGTATCTCAGCATTTCTGAGTAACATCCATTCTTCTATCATGACTTTTAATTGATGTGCTGCAGAGCACAGTTGCATAGTAACAGTCATTACCCACACGTGATGGTTAGCAAATTATCTGTTTCCTTTTTCATTCATTTGTATTTGTATTTGGGAAGGAAGTCAACAAAGGCATACAGATTTAAACTTCTTGCAACATAGTTACTATAGTCAGCGACAGTAAACAGGGAATCTCCAAAGGTTCTTATCTTGAATGTGCTTCCATGCATAAGAAAAAATGAATTATTTAATAACCCATCATGAATTAGGTCAACTATGGATCAGAGAGATGAAAAGAAGGCTTTTTCCCAAGCTCACAAATGTTGACCCCTGTTGGTTTCAGACAAGGTCATTTTCTTTACAGACGTACACAGGGCAAATTACTGACTATTCTGACATGAATTTATTGATTGTGGGAAGAGCTTGCTTTTTCCTCCAGTACACTGGGGAAAAGGGTGACATTTAGAGCGATGGCACTAACAAAACGCATTTCGCTATCATTGTGTGCACATTTAATGTTGTTGCCACTGTGTAGATTTTTACAACTTATAGCATTAGAATTTACATGGTACAACCTCCTTGTGATCTAAGGGGAAGTTCTTTGTGCTGCCAAACTTGTGCGGGAGTAATGCTTTATACTTCCTGTGCAGTATTTTTGTAAATTGTTAAAGTATTTTAATAACTTTATAGTTAAAAATAGTGTAGAGCCACCTCACACTTTTTTTTTTTGACAAATTCTCACTGATACGCCTGTTGTTCATTCAAGGGTAGACATGCTTAACTATCCACTCATTTCCAACTAATGAGGAAAAAAATGCTTCAGTGTCACATTATCTCATTGAACTTCTGCAAGCAGGAAGGGGGGGAGGAAGCGATATTACAGCAAGCGTTAAAGTCACAGTGAGGTTGCTGGGTTTATTTGTAGACATTATATGCTTAGAAACCATTAAGTCAAATTTTAGTTTCACAGTTCATACATGGACTGTTTTCTATGTTAAAAGCTAAATGCAAACTCTGTCCTTTATTAATCCATTGTAGTTTCACAAAGTGCACAGAGTCTAGGACACCCCAATTCACTAATGTTTTGTTTTTGGTTCTTTTGCTATATGCCTCTGGTTACATTTTTGGGGAAGTGAGTTCAGCAAATGTTTAGCTTAAGGACTGTGAAAAGCTTAGTGAGACATGCATACATTAACAAGCCCAAATGCAGCTGTATTTGAGTTCATCCTGCACTTTCACACTGTCTGTGCCTAATTAAAATGGGCTTTTAAAATCATATTCAGTGGGTTTTCTGTAGCTATTTGAATGTAGGTGCAGATAAAGCTCAAGTCTAGTTCCGTTTCTCAGAATTAATTAACCGTAATTTAAAGACTTTTGTTTAGTGTAATAAAAAAACATCCAAATATTGTAACTCCATGTCTTCTACAGACATACCTACAGTACATGTACAAAACTGCTCACTACTAAGATCAGAGACGCACCAACCCTGATATTAATTGCTGGTTTATTTGTAAGTTTCAGTGGTATTTTTACTCTACAGTGAAGTAATTACAGTAATTAGTAGCACCTTACTGTTACTTACCCTCTTAATTCCTGTCTAAGCAATAAGGATGCATTTAATTTTCCCCGTCTGTATAGAGTCATGCAAAAACTTTATTTTTCACAACACTGTATATGCATTTAGTTGTTTGAATGTCAACCGTTGCTTCATATAGATATCCTCGTGTTAATAAGCCAAGTATCCCTCACACTCTTACACCATGAATCATTTAGCTTAGCTTTTTTTTTTTATTTCAACAGTTATTCATTGATTTTTTTTTCTTGTTTGCAGTGAATCCCTGTTGCTACTACCCTTGTCAACATGCAGGAGTGTGTGTGCGATTTGGTACAGACGGTTTCAAATGTGACTGCACTCGCACTGGCTTTTATGGAGACAACTGCACTATTCGTGAGTACAACATTTTTTTACAAACTGAGCAAGTTGATCTGGAACACCAAGCTAACCCTTTATCTTAGTTTTGTTTGCATAATCCTATCTGTGCACAGCTATGATAGATAAGTCAAAAGGAAGCACTCATGAGTAACTAGATAAAAGAGCTGATGTTTTGCATTTAGAAACCATCCTCTCAATATTTGTTTATGGTTGAGATGAGTAGATTTAGGTTTTGTATGAAGGGAGGAGGTCAGAGTCACTGAAAAAAACAAAATGCAAAACCTGTTTGCTAAGCGATTCTTACTGATATTTATCAGTTTTTAGTTGGCATGCATGTGTCACATTCGGAAACATCAATTCAATATTACCTAATTAAGTTATTTCATACTAGGTTTTAGCACAATTTTCAAAATATCAACCCCAATGCTTAGATTTTATGAAAGTTGTTTTAGAGATAAATTTTTGGCTAAACCTGCTACATGTGATGAATAAAGAAAACAAAACCGTTATGTTCAGTTATACATATACATTTATTTGTTTCCCATTAATACAGGCATTAGTGATGTATGTATAAATGGCTTACAATTGGCATTTAAAGGATGAAAAACAGTTTTTTCTTGATTTTTTTTTTTTAATTTTTACTTTTTTATGTGTAGCGGAGTTTTGGACCAGAATTCGACTCATGCTGAAGCCCAGTCCTTCTGTGACTCACTTCATCCTTACTCACTTCCCGTGGTTTTGGAGCCTGATAAACAACTCTTTCCTACGAGACACCTTCATGAGATTAGTGTTAACAGGTAGGTGAAATAAACGTTCTTAAATGAGTTACTCAGTCAGCAGACTATAAAATGTTTAGATAATTCATTTACCAATGAGAAGGTCCCAGAAAATCTCATGACACATAAAACTCATTTAAAATTCACGTTATAGGGATTTGACAATTTCCTATTTCCAGATAAACAGCTGCAAATAACAGAGCCCGCAAGATATAAGAGTTCATAAAGCTAAATTTATGTATCTAGTAAAGATATTTTACCTATGACTTTGACATTTATTCCTAAAGTCAGGAGTGACCTTATTCCAAGCCCTCCCACCTACAATACCAAATATGGATACATTAACTGGGAGTCCTACTCTAATATCTCCTACTACACCCGGATCCTTCCTCCTATACCTGAAGACTGTCCTTTGCCCATGGGTGCTAAAGGTGAGACCTACACAGCTAAAGAGACATAACTGTGTTTCTGTGGAAAGCTTCAAGAGTTTCTTTCTCTGCAGGTAAACCTGTTCTTCCTGATGCCAAAGTCTTAGTTGAGACGTTTTTCAAGAGACAGAAGTTTAGGCCAGATCCTCAGGGAACCAATTTGATGTTTGCTTTTATGGCTCAACACTTCACGCACCAGTTCTTCAAGACAGACCATAAAGTTCAGGGGGGCTTCACCAAGGGTTTGGGGCATGGTGTGAGTTTCTGACATTCTGCATAACAAAGATGTGTGTTGTACATCATTTCATTACACCAAATGTAAGCCTTTTTTCCTTTTTTTTTTTTTTTTTTTTTTTACCACACAGGTAGACGCAAGCAACATCTATGGAGAAGATCTTGTGAGACAACATCAACTTCGACTTCATAAAGATGGAAAGCTGAAGTATCAGGTGTGTCTGACATAGCTGCATATAAACACTAAAGGGAGAACCTTATTATAAAAAGTTAGAGAGAAAAAAGAAAGTGCTTGAGCTTTCTTGCATACATAATTAGTATGACTAGCTAAACGCATATACCTATCTGCAAACCTGTAAACACTGCCATATACATTCATAGTTATATACTCACAGTTAAATACTTAATTTCATTTAGAAAAAAATAGGTTTTTGTTTTCATTCAAGTTTTCTATTTAGCTTAGTTTTTTAATCAACTTCCAATAATACTTGAACAGGAATACCATTGTTTCCATATTATGGAACATCTCTGTGTTCATAGTTTCATCAATTTTCATGAAATCTCCAAAACCACTGGTTGAGCCCCAGACCATGAAAGAGCATCCACCATGCTTTACAGAGGGGTGTAGATACTTGTTGTATCTCTCATCTGACCTCCTCCATACATATTGGCGAAGGTTTGAACCAAAAACTTCTAATTAGCAGTAACTGATCCATACAACCTGTCGCCACAGATATTCCATCCAGTTCTTTGGCAGTTTGGCATAGATCAGCCCTTCCTCCCTTTAAGAATGGCTTATTGACAGCCACACACTGAGACTAGTTCCGATGAGGCTTCAGCAAACAGTGGATAGTCCTGTATTAGGTCTTTGTTGGATTTTTTTTCCTTTCTTTTTTTCCCCTAGTTTTTAAAGGACATGACTTTTGTTTTTTGAGCATGACACTTCTTCTGTGTTCCACTTGCCCAGTTTCCTCAGATTGTTAAGGATAATGACCTTCAGAAAGCATGAGGAATATAATGCTCACTTGGTGTCCTCACCAGAAAATTAAGCTTTGTCCACACATGCACGTGTATTTTTTTTAAAGAAAATTTCTTCACCCACATGAAAAAGCAGAAAAATTATAAGTGCTATTAAGACCATGCCACAGCAACAGATGGCAATATAACCGAAATGTTGGCCTAACCTAAATTAGCTGAGAGCTGTCTAACATGTCAAGCTATATCTTTTTATGTCTTTAGGTCTTTCAGACATTTTTTTAGATTTCTGAGTCTCGTCCTTTTTAAGGTGAAAATCTGTCAGCCTTATATGTTAGAAAATTAGACAGTGGGTTTTGAGTCTTACACTTTTGAATTTAGGTGGTTAGCATAACATCAAAGATGAGATTTACACTGTCACTGTGAGAACCATGACCACCGACAGTCTTGGAAGTTAAACTGATCTAATGTACCAGACAAGCAAAAAATTTCTTCCAAATGCTGAACTTATTAACTCCAGTCAGTCATATTTATTTTTCAAGTAAAAAGTTTAAAAAAGTAATACCTGTAAGTTTAAGCAATATCTTGTAAGGTTTGTACCTAATACGGGTATCATACTACATTCAAATTTACCTCCTCATCTTTAAGAAAACTCCAGAGCTCTGTGTTGTATATGTTCACTGAGTCAGATATAGATTGCTTGCACTTCCTTTAGCATGTTAACTTGTGAGAACATCGTGTTGGATTTTCTAGATGCCTGTGGTAAGTGGTTAAAACAAAACTTCAATCGGTGACTATTTTTTCACTGCTACCTTATCAGCATGTCTTCAGAACAGTTTAAGAAGCCTCTTTATTTTACCCATCTTAATCTAACAGCTTGATGTTGTTGCTTTACAAATATAGTCCATCAAATTTTTGTTTTTGTTTTTTAATTTTATTTTACATTAATTCCACTAGTTTATGTTAATTTCTTTAATATAGTCGGTAAACATAGTAAAGAAATCACTGAAATTAACTCTTCTTCCACAGCTGGTAAATGGTGAGGTGTACCCTCCTACAGTGTCTGAGGTCCCAGTGCACATGGTGTATCCTGAAAACATCCCAGCAGACAGGCGTCTGGCCATCGGTCAGGAGGTATTTGGCATCCTGCCGGGTCTAACCATGTATGCCACCATATGGCTGCGGGAACATAACAGAGTCTGTGACATCCTAAAGGCAGAGCATCCCACCTGGGATGATGAGCAGCTTTTCCAGACAGCCAGACTCATCATTATTGGTGAGTAAAAGTAAATATTTAATCAGAAAATGATTGAAACACACAAAGTAAGTGAAACACAGTAAATTCAAAACTCTAGTCTTTTCACTTTTTGTACATCTTTATCAGCTACTTGTCTGTGAGTTGATATCTTTTGTTTTTTTGTTTCAATTTTGGCTACAGCGGTTAATTGGCTACAGTTTGTGACTAGTGGTGAACTGCCGCTGGTAAAACAGACTGATATGAAGTTTTCTGCAGACATTCATAGCATCAGTTGAATAGTATGCAATTCTGTACAGGCTGGATGAAGCACTTGAATGAAAGGTTATATTTTAGCTTGTCATTTTAGGGACTATGCAAAGTAATTATCACTTGTCTACGTTAAGTCAAAATGTTAAGTCAAACCTAATTTATACCTTAATTTATGTATATAAATATTATTGTGTCATCAATTTTATTACTTGAGCAGGATTATGATTTTACTTGAGTGAAAGGGCCACACACCAAAACAGTTACTCAGCACAAAACATATTTCAGGCTCTTGGCCAGTACATTTTTCATATGATACACATGTATTAAGATAAAAGGCCACATATGAGCTTGGGTGTTTTCTGATTCAATTCTGAGGCATAAATCAGAAAAATGTCCATATCCTCTCAGTATACAACAAAAGGCAGGTTTAAGAGTTATTTTAATGTTTATTAAAGTCATTTGCTGTGTCCTGTTTATGGCAGTGCTTCAGCCTTAGAGCTGTGAGATTTGAAGTTTGAGGTTGTAAATTTAAAGGTTTGTGCTCTGCTTTGAGAAGGTGATGCCACGATCACTACATGTGCACGGTTGCTGTTCTTTTTCTGGCTTTGTTTGATGTGTCTGCCGATCGCTGTTTTGTTGTTCAAACCACAGAAGACGCCATTTATTCACCAACAAACCACTTATGAATTTGACACTGTTCACTGTTTCAGTGTTTCGTTAATTACTAAACATGAAGATAAATAATATTATTTTTCCACGAATCTAAGCTAATTTTTGTATTTCTTCCACAGGTGAGATCATCAACATTATAATAGAAGAGTATGTGCAGCACCTGAGTGGCTACATGCTGGACTTGAAGTTTGACCCAGAGCTGCTCTTCAATACGCGTTTCCAGTACAGCAATCGAATCGCCCTGGAGTTCTGCCACCTCTACCACTGGCACCCTCTGATGCCCGACAGCATTGTCATAGAGGGAGAAGAAATACCATACTCTCAGTTTTTATACAACACCTCCCTCCTGATGCATTACGGGGTGGAAAGGCTGGTGGATGCATTCTCTCGACAGATTGCAGGACAGGTAACAGAATTATAGAAGTCAGAAAACAGGAAACAGGGACATGTATACTTTTATCATTGCATAACGGCAATGCTGTCAATCAGTTAACAGAAAGCAGCACCATGAGCCTCGTACACTTTATCGTTTTACATGTCTACATTTCATAACTCACAATTACTTCCTAAATTGAGATTAGTGATAATGCTATCAAGTTATGTCTTTTAGCAGCATTAGATTAATGCAAAGTGGTATAGTACTTCTGTGTGTTGTAAGGCTGAGAACGTGTTGCAAGCTGTCATGGAACAGCAGAGTTTGTCACTCACTGCTCATGAAAAAACATTTTTGTGGCTTATATTCACACTTTTAGGTAGGAGGAGGTCACAACTCTCATCAAGTGGTGCTTAAGGTTGCAGAAATGGTCATCAGAGAATCCAGAGCTACACGTGTGCAGCCTTTCAATGAATATAGGAAGAGGTTTAACCTGAAGCCTTACACATCCTTTGGTGAATTAACTGGTAAGTTAAAGAAATATGAACACATGCATGCCCCCTTTGTTACTCATTACACATATGTGACACAAAATGCAATGTATGCATGCATTTTCCTCAACCGCACAGCAGCATAGCACATGTGTGTAAACAGCACTGGGCTTAGTGTTTTTGACTGTGCTTTTCAAGGCACTGTCTGCATTTTCACACAGCATTACTAGATATATTTATTTTCCCTGTGTTGAACATATGATCAGCAAATTCACACGTCCCATATAGAATGATAATTTGATTCTATTGTGATACTTAGTAGTTGGGGTGGCTGTACCTCAGGAGGTAGAGCAGCTCATCTAATAATTAGAAGGTTGGTTGTTTGATCCCTGGCTGCTCCAGTCTCCACTTTGCATGCCAAAGTGTCCTTGGGAAAGAAACCTGCATTCACTGAAGTGTAAATGTGGGTGTTAGATAGAAAACACTTTAGAAGAAAGTACTTATAAAAGGATATAGTGCTCAAATAGAGTAGAAAAGTGTTATATAAGCAAATACTCACTTTTGAAACTTCTTTAATAAAACTTTTTGCAGTAGTCCCAGCTGAGTGAGAGGCAGGATACACTTTTTGACAAGAAAAATATCAATTATAAACCAAAGCAGCAGAAATATTCAGCTGATAGTGCTGGATGAAAAAATTATTTAATTAAAAAATTATTATTATAATTTATCCAGATGGTGACTTAAATGTGTGCCTGAAATTTTACAGTACAACCATTTAGCGTATGTTGAGTAATTTGAGGAGTTGCTGGAGAATCAGTGGATTTTGAGGGTTTCGTGCAGTATGAATGTTTATATACAATTAAATGAACGCACCAGTAGTTAATGAAATCAGTGTTTGACTAGTTTCTAACTGTTGGCATTAAGACTATGGTAAGTGTACATAAAATTGGTTCAGCAACAGAAAATCACTCTTTTTATTTTACATTTATAGCAACACAAGAATTAAATGAAACCTCTGCAGTAATTTCCAGCCATTTTTCTTTTCCAAACAGACAACACTGAAATCGCCCGAGGTTTAGAAGAGCTCTATGGTGACATAGACGCCCTGGAGTTTTACCCAGGCATAATGCTAGAGAAAATCCGTCCTAATGCCATTTTTGGAGAGAGCATGGTGGAGATGGGTGCTCCCTTTTCACTGAAAGGCCTGCTTGGAAACCCAATCTGCTCGCCTGAATACTGGAAGCCCAGCACCTTTGGAGGAGAAACCGGCTTTAATATCGTCAAGATGGCCACTCTGAAAAAACTGGTGTGTCTCAACAGCAAATGGTGTCCATATGTGGACTTCCATGTGCCGCGCAATGAGGACGAGGCAAAACCGAGGAAACCGTCCACTGAACTTTGAATTCCGATCTGAATTATTATCCTACTCAGGCAGAGTTTTTTGGCTTTTACTGAGAAAGGATGATTTTAATACTCAGTAAGTGTGAATGATGTGCCAAAAATTTAGGGAGGTCTACCTCATAGAAATAAAGATGACAAACCATCGAATCGGATCTGGTAACCCATATATTACTTGATACTCAGCACCACAGTTCCTCTAAACCTTGATTTCTTTTTTTTTTTACTTGCTTTAATTTGCAGGCTTTTGAATAAGATTATATTTTTTACATTTTAAAAAGAAGGAAAACTTGTGTATTTTTAAAGTGCAAGAAATTAATGTGAGAGACACCAAAGATTGATGTGTTATTTTTGATCAAAATGAGCTTTTAATCTCTGAGAAACACTGTCATTCAATAATAACAGGAGATTTACGAATAAATCAAAGTGTTTTGGCAAACTACGTGTGTTTCTTTCTTGAGTAGATTAAAAATCACAGGCTGCGTGTTGGTGGAGTGGTGAGTGAAGGAAGCTTCTGGATAAAATTGCAATGTGGACGTTCTGTGGGGAGTTTGCATGTTCCTGTTCGTCTGCTTTCTTCGGGTACTTTAGCCTCTTTGCAGAGTCCAAAGTCACGCACGTTAGGTTAACTATTGAGTCTAAATTAGCTATGGATGGTTTATGAAGTGCTGTATGAAGATACGGTTAGAATGTGATTTATAGTCTAAATTTAATCTAATTAGGACTGCAGGGCCAGGTGCATCTCTCAGGGGTCAGGTCTTTGCTAGATTTTGTTTTTTCATTTTTAAAGACTATTTTAAACTGTTAATCTGCTATATATATTTTTAGGCCAGCTGGTTTCTTCCTTTGTCCTCTAATTGAGAGATTTCACAAGTTTTCAGGCAATAGTCCTTTGGGAAAAATACAAAAATTTTATGCAATGAAACGGTATTGGGCTGCTAATAATGAAGTGCCTGAAGATACCATTTAAAATTGTTTCTTTTCCGAGTTGTCTGTATAAGTATGTATAAGACACACGACTGTTTCATCACTTGGGTTAGGTTCCTTTTTTATGCTTGAATGGTTCATAGGTCAGTGTTAAGCTTTCAGCAAAAAAACAACAACAACAAAAAAAACCCCACCTAGCCTCAAGGTTTTCTGTTTCAAAATGATACAAGAAAGTCTGGCTTCTTGGAGGCAAAATATAAACAACTGAGGGGTGGCCTGTGACCTTTGCACAGTACTGTAGCTAATCGAAAGCATTTTTATTTAAATGATTTATTTACAGGCTTTCATTGTTACTGTTTGATGCCAGAAATGCAATTTGATTCGGTAAAACTACTTTTGTTTGTGAGCGCCTGCAACATCACGTGTTTATCTGAACAAACTGGAACATGATACAATCTATGTGTTCATTTTAAACAAAAACATCTAAGGACTTGCACAGAGAACCACAGAATGAAGTTACACCCCAAGTATCAATTTGCACAAACTGCTTCAGAGCAGATTTTATGTGCCTAAATGTACTGAGGATGTCTTTAAATCTTGAGAAAGAGGAATAAAATGTCATGGTGATAAAACTTAATTTAACTCAAATTATGGTTGATGCTGTCTGTCAGTTTATACTATTTATTGCCACAGAGAATCGAAAACAGAAGTAATAGAAATTACTTTGCATTATCAGGAAATACATTTATAAAATGTAACCCATTAATCTTGGCCTTTGAAAAGAGTTAAATCAGCTTTTACTCAGGGTTTAATTAAGTCAAGCTTTCTTACTTCATAGAGGTGAATCCTACAATAGGTATAGTAGCACCAGACCCCGTAGGTAATGACAGACAGGTCAGTGTTAGTCAGTGTTGCCAGGATTCAAAAGAAAGCAACCCTCCACCTGTGGCACACACTTCCTGAAAACCAGAGGCTGGGTGATCTTGGCTCGTTTTAATAGGAGTTTAAATTTTGCTTGCTGTGACTTTTTTCTTGTTATACTGACCACTCAAAGAAATTTAGACTATAAATCACATTCTAACCGTATCTTCATACAGCACTTCATAAACTATCCATAGCTAATTTAGACTCAATAGTTAACCTAACATGCGTGACTTTGGACTCTGCAAAGAGGCTAAAGTACCCGAAGAAAGCAGGCGAACAGGAACATGCAAACTCCCCACAGAACGTCCACACTGCGATTTCATCCAGAAGCTTCCTTCACTCACCACTCCACCAACAGTCTATCCATCAGACTGAAAATCACCAACAGCAGGTCAACTGCAATCATGTGAGTCATTAAGGGTCACAGCAGCAGCCAACGTGTCATGAAAAGAGGCAATGACATTCACTTTGACACTTTAACCAGAGGGAAACAGATTAACAGATGATCAACAGTGTTGTTCCCTGTGTGGCTGATTTCTCAGAGAAACTCAGGTGGATAGATAACTTGGAGAACGAGAAACAAGGGAAAGAAGTTAAACACAGATGAAGATAATTAGGACAATCACAAAGGAGGAAGTAAAACTAACACAGAGCATCAAAGTGAAGTATTAAAACATGAAGATTAAAACAGACTCACTGAGATAGAACAGGAGGACAGTAAAACTGATACAGAAAGGCAGAAGGAAGAACTGATAGGGGCTGCATACTCCACAGAAACGAAATCGTGAGTCTAATAAGTAAATTAAAGTAAATATTAGTAAAGTAAAATTAAGTAAATTAAAACTAGAATCAACCAAAAACCTCAATCCTAGCAATAATTTAAAATTAAAATGATTCCAACAGCAGTAAAAGAAAACAGAAGTCAAAACGTAACGATAATAAACACATCTAAAGCGTCGATGAACATACCACAAAACCCCTCATGACATGCAGTAACACATTACAAGTTGCTACTGTCTAAATGAGCTTTTACATTGCAGTCTTGTATGCTATCGCCGCAGGTCCAAGCTGTTCTGTTCGCATACGATGGCTGACAGGATGCAGAGGGTAGTGTCTTGTCGTGTGAGAAACGTACTTCCACTCTGCTGTGGTTTTTACCCCATAAAAGCTGTCCAGAGTTACTTCTGTTTCATGTGTGAATTTAGTGGTTAGATTTAATAGTTATTTGCTCTGAGAAAAGAACTGCTGTATCATAACAGTACCCAAGCTGAATAACTGAGCAATAACTGAGGTTCAAACAATATGATAAATAATTATAAATAGTTATTTATATTACTATAACTAACTTTGAATTCAAAGTTATTTATAGTAATAGGACGCTGCTACTTCTGTGTATCAACCTGAACTTACTGAATGAAAAGCTCCATATGGCTTATGTAACCTTTCAGACATGCTATATTTTTCCACACATTACGTATTACTTTGATGGTACTTTTAACATGTCAGATGGTTAGATTTCTCTAGAGTGAACAGCTGCTTAACAATTAACAAGTTATTTATATTAGATAGGATATTTCTGTATATATATCTTCTGTAAGCTCGATTCCACCACCTGGCCGGGGCCTTTCTGTGGGGAGTTTGCAGGTTCTCCACGTGTTTGCGTGGGTTGTCGCCGGCTTCCTCCCACAGTCCAAAGACCTGCAGTTAGTGAGGTTAGGTTAATTGGTAATTCTAAAGTAGCAATAGGTGTGGATGTGCATCTCTCTATGTGTTAGCCCTGCGACAGGCTGGCGACCTGTCCAGGGTGTACCCTGCCTCTCACTTTCTGGCAGCTGGGATAGGCTCCAGCCCCACCCTGTGACCCTTACAAGGATAAGCATAAGAGGCTGGATGGATGGATATTTTCTGTATATTATTATTGCTAGCACATGCCCATACTACATTAGTGTTGGGCCTTTTTGCACTGATGAATAGGAGCGGTAGATTTTAATAATATGTTTTTAAACATTTGCCCGTTGATGACATAAATTAGATGTGGATATAAAGGAGATGTTTTTGTCGTAAAATGAAAATAGTACAATATGTACAATAAGGTGTTAAAGGTGCATAAAGGCTAAAAACAAGTAATTTTCATCTGTTGTTAGGTGGCTGCAGGGCAATGAGATGACATCATAATACAGCATGCATAATTCAACTTCTGTGAATACAAATTAAATGTTACTGTCACGAAATAATAATAGTATAAAGGATAAATGCTCAATACTGATCATTTTTCCTCATTGCTGATTGGCTGCGAGGCAACATTTTGATGTCATACTATCTGCAATAGATAAGAACCTTCAGAGGCCTTTTTGGATGTACTTTTGGTTGCTCCAGTCCTGACCCTGTGGGATGAGTTAGCTATCAAAGACACACAGATTTTATTTATTATAACAAGATCAGAAAATATTTTGTTAACCAGTTTAATAAACATTTTCACATATAAAAATCATGAATATTTTACAGGTTAAGCTATAAGGGTCAAGGCTTGTTTTTAATCATCTTGGTTTGGCAGCTCCTTTGATCGCTGTTGAAAGTTATTGATTCTATAAAAATTGCAGCATATATCTAAAGTCACTTTTTTGTATGGTTTTTCATATAAAATCATTGTTCACTAGCAAGAGGGAAGAATTGAGGCTTGATTAGCACTGTGTTGCTGCTACAAGGTGGCAGAGATCCTCAGTGGCCATTGTTGCAGAACAAGACCAGAAAATTGCACCACACAGTCTGTCTCAAGAAGTTTCTTAACTGTGTTGAATCTGTTGACTTTGTGGAGTTTGTGGAGAGTTCAGCTTGATTTTACAGAGAAACAAATATTCACTTTCATATCAACATCTCTTCCTAGTTAGGAATTACTGATTAACCCATGAGACTGTATTCTGGCGTGCTCCACTTCAGAAGGACACTGCAATACAAACCAACAACAAAGCTGAATTTTAGTTATGAATAGTTCATATGAGTGGCTGCCCCACAGTTAGATCTAACATGTGTTATAGATATCAGACTACTCAAAGAAATCAACACATGGACACAGCAAGGGCCTAGTCAAGTTAATCTTGTCTCCCTATTCAGTTGTGGCTCTCTTCCCATTTTATTGTGTTGACTGTTCTTTTCTGTATCTTGTGCCTAGATTAGTTTACTCCACAGTCATTATGTCAGTAATTCCTAGTTGAGTTCTCACCCATTTGAGATCCACTTGTCTTCCCTTTTCCTTTTTTTTAAATAATTTTTTGTCTTCTCCCTCATGCTCTTTATAATGTGTCTTTTCATTTTTTTTAAACAATGTATTTGCATGTTTTTCTTTTTCTGTTGCCCTTTAAGCATAATTTTTGACCTAAACAGTTCCAGATAAAGTTTGAATGACTACTGTCTCCTTGCCGAAAGATATGAAAACAATATCATGGTGTGCAGAAAGCTTCTTGCTAGCATCTTAGCATCTTGTCAGAGTGAACACACAGTGGATACAGGACATGGACTCATGAAGCACATGGTGACAGTTACAGCTTTTTAATAAAGTAATGCAACTAATATTTTAACAGCATGAAGGTGTTCCTCCAGTGTAACTCTTTTTGGTGTACTGCCTACATGTTCACTGACATACCAGCTACCATCCTTTGGTTTCAAAAAGGGTGTAACAGTCAACCTCAACATAATGATGAGTCATGAACCAAAACAGGTTTGTAGGACTGGATCACAAAAAAATTGCAAAGCATGTATCCTTGGCTGTTTAACAGAAAAAGACACAAATTACAGTATTTTTACTCAAGCTACCCTACATCCATTTAGGCCTGTAAAACAGATAAATTCATACTACATAAACATTTTCTCTTTCATGGTTAAAGAACAAAACAAAAACAAAACAACCTGACAGTAAACGTAGCCAATAAAGAATAGCACATAAATTGTGCCCTAAAGCTAATTATACAAATTATACAAATAATAAGAAAAACAATGTGAATGCTAATACTGAATATTTGCTTCCTTAGTCAGCTGTCTTACATTCATTTTGGGAAATGTATTTGTATTCCTTGGCAAAAAGTGTGCATGAGGATTTCACTCATGCATCAAGTATGCAGCTAAAGCCAAGAAAACGTTAGCAGTTTGATTATGACAACTAGAAACTGGGAAATCTGCTAACACTTACCTCTACTCGTCAATATTTAATAGATTTAATCTAGGTGTGTTAAATCTTTGCACAAACATAAAAAACTGTTTTGCACAATTGCTATGAATAGCGCCTGTGACACTGCACAGATGTGTAAGTTGAACTGATAAACTGTGGTTTCATCAGCAACTACTGATGATGGCGCATCATTATCTATAGCAAGTTTAGCTGGCCTTTCTGCTGCTTCTAGTTTCATACTTAATGGCAAAGAGAACTGAGTTATTATAATGTGTTCTTTTGCAAATTACTCGGGTGTCATGTTACTTTGTCTTTTGCTGCAACTTTGCTCACTTTGTCACTTGCGGCATTTTCACACCTATAGGTGTTTGACTCTGGTCTGCATCACTTTTTTTCACATTTGTTTTTTTTTTCACACAGAAAAAACCTCTAAATGAACTCCAAGAGAAATATAATATTCTGCTTGTAAAACACTCTTAAATGTGATTTGGATCAGCTAGCATCTATGCATTCCTAACTCCACACCATCAAGCTAGGCAAAACTTTGTTCCCATTTCACTTAATGTGTGCCAGCACTGAAGATGATTTGTCCTATAATGTAGCTATTTACACTGATGCAGCCTGGAAGCTGACTGATCATTCTCCTGGCTATTAGCTAACGTGGGGCTAAAAAGAGGTGCAGTCACTGCTGAGGAGTTTGAAACTGAATTAATGTGAGTACTAGTCCCTACTGCCATTGGAGCAGTAGCTGCAGGGTGAAAATGGACATCAACAGCTACTGTGGTGAGGCCCATAGAGACGTTGTGAGACAGCAACAGTGGAGGGTTGCCATGTGAGATGCTGAGACTGTGGTGGATAGGTGCAACGCATGGCTCAGCACTCTGCAGTGTTAAAGAAGAGTGCACGCTTTCCTCCCGCCTGGATGGTGGTGATGGGGAAGGAGAACGGGAGATTAAGGGTGAGGGAGGAGGCAATGTGTCCTGGCATGGGCTTTGGTTGTCTCCTCTGTTACTGGTCCAATCCTCTGTACAGTGCACCTGAATGCTGGGCTGGGACAAACTGCACCCTTTCTCCTCCTCCAGAGAAGGATCAATCTGAAAGTAGAGAGGATTTGTTATTAATAACATAAGAGAAAAATGTTTAAAATGCATTGAAATCATTACACTGTTGCTACATTGTTATCTTTAAAGACAACTCTGATGATTGAGCATTTTATTACTATAAGGCTGTTGGTTTAGTCCTTGCATGTGGCCGTTTAAATTAAATGGAGACATCAGCACTGTTTTCAGTGCAGTACTTTATTTTTATTATCTTAATGGTTTGTTCTTTTTATTAAACTGTGCAAACTGTGACCGTTTGTACACTTATATAGGGTTTTAGCTCCCCCTATAGGTTATATACTATGCCACAGTTGTTAGTTAAATAAACAAAGCTGGATATGCTGTTTTCATAACTAAATATAATAATTTCTAATATTTATCATTAACAATGTGACCCATCCAACCATCCTCTTCCAGTTATCCAGGCTGGAGGGAGTGGGTGGAGATGAGTTTCAGGGGTGATTTGTGACAGAAGGATCGCAGCAAGGGGCAGCAATCAGGTTTTTTATCTTCTATGTAAAGCACATGTGCTATTTAAATGAAAATTATCATTGCCAAGAGGGAAAGCACTGACAAAAAGACAAGAGGCAGAGCAAGAGGTGGTAGACGTGAAGATGCTCAAATTTTGACTGAGAGTGACCAGGACAAAATTAGAAATGAGTATATTGGAGGGACAGCTCAGGTTGACCAGTTTGGAGACAAAGTTAGAGAGGGTAGGGTGAGATAGTTTGGATATGTGCAGAGGAAGGATAGTCAATATAGTAAGCAAATATGTTAGTCTTTTATGTTAATATGGAGCTGCCAGGCAGGAAGAAAAGGGGAAGACCCTAGAGAAAATTCATGGAGGTAGAGAAAGAGAACATAAAGAGGGTTGGAGGATGTAAGGGATGGGCTGAGATAGAGGCAGATGATCTGCTGTGTTGACCGCCTAAGAAGTCCAAAGAAGAAGAAGACTCATCAGTGGTTGTTCTGGACCCTATCCCAGCTGTCACAGGGTGAGAGGTGGGGCACACCTTGGATAGGTCACCAGTCTATCAGAAGGTCACCAGTCCATCAGAAGGCTATCACGCATGTCTGTGAACTGTGGAAGGAAGCCGGAGAACATGCACACTCCAAGATCCACACAGAAAGGCTGTTGATGTGGCTCGGTGGATTCAATCCCAGGACCTTCTTGCTGGGACAATGGTGCTGACGACCATACTATTGTGTTGCCTCAATAAATTTGTAACTTTCTTAACTTCCCCTTAAACACGGATAAAAATCTCTGGATACATTTTTTTATGGTAAAGTGTTTCTGTGTTACCAGACCTTGGTGTCAAGAATAGGCTCAGGGTACGTCTCTACAGTGACTGAGTGGTTGTCCAGAGAGCGCTGGGTATCCTCTTGTAGTTCATCAAACGTGCGCTCCATCTGCACCGTAACCAGGCTGGGCCCTGGGGGTCTGGCTCTGGTTTCTGATGTGTTGGGGCTCTGTTCAATCACTCCAACACAGTCATCATCTTCAAACGCTCTGCATAAGACATACAACACTTGGTATTAGAATGTAGAAAGATGGGTTGTGAAGGCTAATTTATTTTTCTATTCTGAGAAGTCGAGTACCTGTTTTCATACGTACGTCCTGCAGCTCGACGTTCAGCTTGTCGTATGGGAACACCTAAATTCCTCTGAGCTGTCAAAGACATGTAATGTGGTTTTGACGTAATAATAAAAAGTAACATTTGGGTTAAAATGCTCTACATATGTGCTTTCTGGTAGAGTGACACAAGTGGATCAATTACCTGTTTAAAATAAAGCTAATTTAGCTTACCTTGGCAAAAAGATATAAGAGGTAACCAGACTGTGTTCAGTGTTAAAAATTCATCTGAAAGCACATGTAGAGCTCAGTTATTATTATGTTATATCATTTTTGTTTGAGCCAAGTATATATGGAAAACCTGCAGTTCTTTAAATGGCCACTTGAGGATTGCTCTTTAAGCGAGTTAATTCATAAACAAGTCAATGTTAAAATGCCCAATGTATTGAAAGTCAAAATACAAATGTTCACTTCCTGGTTTTACTCTCTATAGTTTAATTATAGTTTAATTTTACTAGCCAAACCTAGCACTCTAATACACAGTTAATTACAACTTGTTACACTAGCACCTCACTTGCTAGCCAGTGCAGTGTTGGTTAATAACTTTCTATCAATTCCATCAAGATCCATCCTCTTTCACTTATCCAATTCAGGGTCGAGTGTGGGCTGGAGTCTATCCCAGCTACCATAGGGTGAGAGGTGGGGTACTGCCTGGACAGATCACCAGACTGTTGCAGCCTCACCACCCCAATCATTTAGATTTTGCCAAAATATGGTCATGATTTTAGGAAAACCAAAACACTAGCATTTCATGCAGGGCGGATTGCTGACCTGCTCGGCTTGTTGGTGCGGGTTCATTCTTTTGTACCACAGAATAGAAGGTAACAGTGATAAAGATGAAAGCCAAAGATACACCCACTCCCACCACAATGGGGATGTCATGTTTTTCCAGCACAGGCAGCCATGATGGTGATTGCTGCTTCACTCTGAAATGGAGAAGATAGTGACTTATTGATGTTTTATTACTTTTATTCCCTAAATGTAATAAACTCGGGTGAAATATTTATCAATCTATCATCTTTTTATTTTGCCTACCTGGGATCATTGCTAGTCATGGGTGACTGGGAAGTGTTCCTTTTCAACCAGTCTGTGAGCTCTGGCTGAACTGGATGACTTTCATGAGTAGTATTCAGCCAATGTGACCCGTTGACCTGTTGGACTACCTCAGGGTCTAACAATGAAGGATGGAGTGCCTGATCGGAAGGGTTGATGGTGGAGAATGGAAGCTGTGAATTTTGTGTTGGAGATGATTCAGGTTGGGTTTGAGAAAGTTTGGAACTGGCTGAAGGTGTTGTTGTTGAAAGATGAATTTCGGATATTGGAGGCTTGGGGATTAAAGAAGATGGAAGTTCTGTTGAAGGCAGATTATACTGAATTGTAGAAAGCTCAAGATGAAACTTTGGTAAAAAACTTAAGGTAGAGGAGTATTGAGGATCAGTTTGAGTTGTTTGTGAGAGGGTTGGTGAAGGTTGCAAAGGCTGAAATGATGATGTTTTGTAGGCAACTGTCAGGGTGACTGAATCGGAGTGTCTCATCTTAGCGTGGGTAACAGGATTTGGTGTCGGAGTTGTCATGAAGGGGTCCGATTTTAGAAAGCCAAAAGGTCCAGTAGCACGTAGCTGAGATGGTTGCTGAGTTACTGATGTCTCTGCAATTTGATTAACTTGAGGCACAGAATGGTCCTGAGAACTGGGCACTATAAACAACTTGTTACTGGCTGAATGCTGAAATTTTGATGGCATTTGTCTCAAATGGGATTGACTTTCACTGAATGGATGCTGGGTTTCGACCAACACTCCACTGGTTACTTCAGGTGCCAGGCTCTGTGTTGCAGCTGGTTCACTGTGTGAAATAAAATGTGGTTTAATGGTCATTGGTACTTGGGTGTGTAGAGGTTCTGATTGGAGGTTCAGATGAAGAGGAGGCTTGATCTGACTGAGTAACGACTGGGTGGAATTGGTTGTTGGCTGTTTCAAATGGTGATGTAAAACATGGGCAACCGTCCTCAATGGCATATTTAGCTCAGCCCCGGCTTTTCTTAAAAATGTTGGAAGTGTAGTTGCACTGTCCGGGTTGGTACCTGTAAATATTAAAAAAAGAATTTATGCTTTATTTTCAATATTCAATATAAAATTCAATATTCTTGACCAGTTGGTAAGTGGTTGTGCCAAAAAACCTCCTTGTGATCACTTTGGTCGCTAGTAGATTGCTGCTTTCACCCATAGTTTTTTGAAAAGCTTTGGGGTCAAAGCTGTGCCTTACAGCTCCAACCAGCACGTTTCAAAAGACAATACTTTTATTTTCAATTCAATTCAATTCAATTCAATTTTATTTGCATAGCACCAAATCACAACTACAGTCGCCTCAAGGCACTCTATGTTGTAAGGTAGACCCTACAATAATATATACAGAGAAAAATCTAACAATCTTATGAACCCCTATGAGCAAGCACTTTGGAGACAGTGGGAAGGAAAAACTCCCTTATAACAGGAAGTAACCTCCATTTGTGTCACACTGTTTCAGTACTGCTTGGTGAGTGATGGTGAAAAAGTTGGTGTCTCCCATGCAAACTCCAGCTGACCACAGCAATCTGCTGGCAACCAAAGTAATTGCAACAAGGTTTTCATTGAGGATCTGAATCCCTCTTTGTGACCAATTTTACCTAGCAACTGCCAGCAACCACTAAAAACTTCCAAAAACCACTCACCAGCTGATCTGAGAATACACATTTTTCCTTAGTGACCTGTGGTTGCCAGGGGTAGTCACTGACTTGTCTCTAGGCCTGTATGACTGAGACCTTACCACTGCTTTCAGCCATATTCATTTTACCTTATAACCTTATAGCACCGTGTTTTAGCTTGTTAACTTGTAACTCTATATTTGTTATGTTAAATGACCTACACAACACATGACTGGAGCTAAGTTGTTTTTTTTAATACATACATGATGTCTCATTATGCTTTTCCTGTACATGTGGATAACGTGTTGTTTTAAAGCGCTGCTCGGCTACTGAGTCGCTCCACTTGGAAGCTGGACGTTGTTCATTATCACTGGTGCTCTAAAAAATATTCAAAACACTGATTATTTTCAGAGGAGACACATTTGACACAGTCAAAAATGAATAAGTCCATAGACCAAATAATAAACAGGGGTAAACAATGCATGACCATCACATGATCTGTGCGAAAAAAATGCACTTAGAGAATTTGCAGCTTCTACACTGGAACTGCTAATGAAAATAAAACCAAGGTCTAGCAAAATGATTTGAGAACAAAATACACAAGCAAAGACTTCCACATCCTCAATACTCACAGCAGACAAAACCAGTCTTGTCCGTCTCCCTATATCAGAAGGTCGATCTTCAGCATAAGACAAAGGATGACATGAAAGAGAATCAACAAGCAAATGACACTTGGGTATATGGGGTCAAAGAAGTATTTTGTTGTTTAAGTATGCACTGTGTGATTGCAGAACTTCACCCACTCTAAATGACCAGAAGACAGTTGCGAATTCCCCTGAGAGAAGTATCTGAGTGACCCACATTTATTATACTGATCCAAAAATACACTGATAGTCATGAAAAACATCTCAATGTCCTGAAAAAACTAGTCTGACCCCTCACAAAGCCTTGATCTCAACACATTGGAGTCTGTCACTTCAATTAAATTGCCAAATTGTTCATACATTTTACATCCTCATTTTTGTTCATAGAGCTTTACCATTGTATACCAAATGCAGGTATGATTTTAGTAATATTGCCACTGAGAAGAAATAACATGAGGTGGTAAATCAACACACCTGTGATGATGAGGATCATCCGTTTCTGATGTCGTCCTGCTCGGTTCTCAGCAGTGCAGTAATACTCTCCTGCATCAGAGTACTGCACACTGGAAATATACAGGGACCCATCTTCTGCAGGCCAGAAGACCAAACATTATAAAACACAAAGAGCTGAGATCTCACATACCGTTTAGAAATTAGAAAAAAAAATTCTGTATACTTCCATCTCTGCCAAGAATGCTACTTATTTTAAATGCTGAAAACAACAATGATGGACCTGGTGATTAAAATAAATGCTGAGGAAGTTCAAGCTGCAGCAACACTTGTGGTATATAGAACAACTCTACTGCTTGACTGGATCTGTGGCCTTAATCAGGGTCATCAAGCAATAAAGTTGTTCTATGTGTTACATTAACTTATTCAGATTTTATTCTCTTCTACATACCTATGAAGTAGGGGACGTTGTGCCTGAAACGATTACTCTGTTTTCATGATGAAAAGTAATGCAGAATGACTCCAGACAAACTAGACTCACCATCTATGTGTCTGCCTTCGGTGGTACTGATAGGGGACTGTGGCTCTGTTCTGCCCCTCGTCCAGGTGTATGTGATAGGGAGAATCCCCATTGCTCTGCAGGGCAGGACCACTAAAGTCCCAATTGTGTAGGTCACCTGATCTTTAAAGACCACTATTAAAGGGCTCACTGGCCCAAGCAGAGGGGAAAATTGAAAAGACAATATCAAAAAAGTCACATAAAGCTCATAGAAGTGCCTTAAAGAAATAACACATACAAGAACTGTTCCCCTATAAAGATTTTAGTAACTATGTAAAATTTTGAGGACACAGTATGTTCTGCTACCGGGACTATGACTCTTTAGAATGATTTTATGAAACTAGCAATGTGTGCAGATGGCAAATAAAATGACAATTTCATTCAAATGGTCTGTTACTTTGATTACGTTTGCAAGACTGGATTTCAAGGTGATCTCCATGTCCTTTAATTTCAAATTTGTAAGACGTTTGTACTACACAAGAAGAATTTCTCATTTTCTTTCCTGTGTATAATTCAGTTCTTTTAGAAGGACCCTGGATCAAAGGCTTGGGTGCGTGCATGTACTTTTCTATAATAGCAACAGGTTTTTTCTTTTCTTTTCTTTAATGCATTTCAGCTTAATACCTATTAGATAAGTATTCATGATTTTTCATTTTTGCAGCCTAGTTTTCCTGCACTCTCAAAACAACACAATACAGCTGACATGTTAAAATGAATGATCACACACACTTGTTGATCTGCCAATGAGGACCACACCCATGCTTTGATAATATTATGTACACTATATGAAGATACCTTATAGGGAATTACAAATTCACTGCAACTTAAAAGCAATGTTAAATAGGGGCAAAAAGCAGAGGGACAACAATCCCTTTGCCTTCCTGGCTAGAGTTTGCTTTTTTTAGTACACTTATCAGTGGGTCAGACCAAACTCATATCTAAATCCTCACCTTCATTATGATCTAAAAGGTTTGCATTAGCAAGAACATACCTGTCGTCATACCTAGTATTGAACCAACATCTAAAGTGTATAAATCCTCCTGACTTGACTTTGACACGTCTATTGATCTGAGGAGTAAATACATTGCAAAAGGAGCAAGGTTTAAAATTTACCAGCAACTCTCAGGAGTGCTGTGCCATGGCTTTGTCCCAGTGTGTTGGACGCCTCGCACACATACACCCCCTCATCGTAGCTCCGGGCTGACTGGATGTAGAGAGTGGCATTTCTCTGTCTGAATAGGAAACATGAAAGCTGCCATATATTATGAACTGCTTGTGTATGAAATTTTAAAAAAGTCAGAACACTGTAACTTACCCCAGTGCAATTTTGCCTCCTGTCTGCTTGGTGTGGCCTCTTTTCATCCAGCTGATGGACGGTAAAGGGTGGCCAGACACCTGACATTCCAGCACCACCTGAGCACCCAAAGGCACCGTCAACACCTGGGGCCATAGCTTGACGGATGGAGGGGCTGCCAGGAAGGGAAAGCACTGTCTGGAATATTATTATGCACCTATACATATATATATACATGTATATATACATTTCCAGTGCGATAGTAAGGAGGGCTGCCAGATGTCATACCCAAAACAGTGAGTGTTGCTCGTCTCGAGGTAAGAGATCTTTGAAGATGGGTGTTTGAGGCCCTGCAGAAGTAGCTGCCACTATCGTGCTCCTGCACACTACAGAGAAAATTATGAAAAGGGTCAGCAGAGCTTTTAAAAACAAAAATCAGCTGCCTGGAGCTGTATTTACAGGCACAATTTTATAACTCTATGACTTCATGTTAAGCGCTAAACATACCGTAAACAATGCAAATGAACTAAAGTAAACCATTTTACAAGTTTTGGCCCAACTAGTTTTAATTTATACACAATTCTTGTGTTATATTTAATTTATCTAGTCATATAGTAATGAGGCATGAACAATAAAGACCTGTGGATGAAGAGGTCTCCACTGGGCAGCATTGTTACATTTTCAGTGGGAGTGAGAAGCCGGTTGTTTTTAAACCAGGACACCTGCGCTGCTGGTCTGCTGTACGGAGGCCTACAGGTTACCGTAACATTTTTGCCGCTCTTCACCGTTAGATTTGTGGGCTGCTGCACGAAACTCCAGTCCATTTCTGTAAACACAAAATGTAAATCACTAATAATTTTGGACACCTGCTCTTATTGGATTTTGCTGATTTTTACAGCATGGAATCTGCTGAAGCAAAAACCTAAACGGTTTTAACAAAGCAATTCACTTGGTTGAGTTAAACAGTTCAGAGTTTACAATACCAGCTGGAAGTAGGAAGGCTGGCTGCGACCTGATTGTCTCTTTCTGGTTTGATGCTTCACAGTGATACGAGCCCTCATGCTCCTTGCTCACATTTCTGGAGAAGACAAACACAAAAAATATTTTAAATGTAATTTTAACATTTATGGATTCTTTTTGATTTTGTTTGGGTTTTTTTTCTTCTTCTTAGACTCATGTGCAGCCAGTTTAGAAACACTAATTAATATTTGAACTGTGGGAGGAAGCCAGAGTTCCTGGAGGGAACCCCCCAGTGGCAGATTCAAACACAACAGGGAATACAGAATATTTATAGAAATGTCTTCTTTCTCTAAAACACCCAATCTTTATCCTTCCTTCTTTTATGCACCAGTAAGAACCAGAAACTATTATATTTGTACCAGAAGAAAAAAGACAAAATCTTTGACTGTATTATCAACTGTCAACCACAGTTGGAGTTGAACAATAAAGAATTAATATTCCTGTTCTGCCATGCAGTGTTGGACCTGAATGTGAGCAGCTGTCCATTGTTTTGGAGGCTGAACGAGCCGGAGCAGTTTATCAGGAGGCACCCGTCTTTGAACCAGTGCACCATGGGAACAGGGAAGCCGAGAACACTGCAGTGCATGGAGACTTCAGTTCCTATAGCAACAGTGATGTTGTCAGGGCCCTGGATGAACTGCAGCCTCCGAGGGACCCCTGCAAGGCGGACAGTCACAGTAAGATACTAACCCTCTGCAAACACACACAAGTATGATAAATTAGTTTAGTTTTGTTTTTTTTTAATTAAAGCAGTATTTTTGTTAAAACCAGAGAGCTCAGGATTTATATTTAATAAACTCTCTTGGATCAGCTGCAATTTGAAAATTTGTCAATGTGAATTAAAGAAAAAGCCTCACCCTGCACAGTAAGTCTGGCTTGTCTGCTCTTCTTGCTGATGTTCAGTGAAGGATTGTGTGTGACACAAACGTAAACCCCTTCGTCTTCTAATGTTACGTTGAAAAGATGAAGAGTGCCTGACGTTTTCTTCTGGTGGCCACCTCCATATTCACCCTGAGCAGGATGACACATATAGTATGGAAAATATGTCCAATATCAAAGTTAAAAGAAACAACGTGTATTTTTCTGTTTTATTTTTGCCCTGAGTGAAATAAAAAGTGGTTTTTTTTTCTCATGAGGCTTTCAGAGTCTCCTTGAGGTTTGTGAGTTCTTCAAATCAATTTCTATTTGTAAGGTTGCCCAGCATTTAAGTCAGCACTGTGTTCTGTGTACAAGCTCTCCAGACAGAAAATTTTGCCTCTACAAAAAAGTTGCTATAGCAGTTTCAATAAATGCTGTTTTAAAAAAAAGAAAAAGAAAAATCAGGGTAATCAAACTCCTAATCAATTGGGGTTTTTTATATAATGAAGACACCCAAGAGAGAAACTACAGCCTGATCTGATTATAGTAGTTTCCAGCAGTGCAGGTGGATGCCTTACACATGAAATTTATTTCCAACCATCAAGTTGAGGCTCAAACAATGACTGGAAACTGTTAAAAACATGAATTTGAGAATGAAATTGGCCTTTCTTTAGCTTGGATTTCTCTAAACTGCAGAAGAAATGCAAAGTGTAAAAACTGTTCTCCATGCTATGCCTGATTATTGTCTTGGAGTCTAATGGAGACTGTTACTACATTAATATCTACCAGATATATTTACTGCTTTTTGTCCTACTCTGCAAGAAAGTAGTCTTTGATGCCCTTCTAAAATCTGAAGTTGTTTTTTTTACCTGAATCTGTCTACCTCTTGTGACCACCTTTCCATCTTTGAGCCATGTGATGCTTGCAGGAGGGGAACTCTCCCCTGATACACACCGGAGGAAAACTCCCTCTCCTTCTCTGACTGTCTGGTCCTGCGGACTGAAGAAAACATCCTCCAAACCTGGAACACACACAGTGTATCCATTCAGTGTGCTTTGAATATGTTATTCAATATTTTATCCAGCACTAGTGGAAGTATTCAAAATATTTACTTAAGTAAAAGTATTGATATTACAGATATGGTCAGGTGAATGTTAAAACTAAAACTTAACTTAAACTAAAACTGTTAAGCCTGTATCATCAGTTTGATATAAATGATGTGTTCATGTTGTTTTGCAGGAGACACCAACTAATGGTTATTTTCTTACTTGAATAGTAATAAATTGATAATTTGCTGATATATTTCTTCAATCAGCAAATACAGATGATAATATGTGAGCAACTTATCAATTTTACCCACAGCTGATAGTATCACTGTTGCTGAACCAGAAGTTAAAGCTTTAGTTTATTAGCAATTTCAATATTTGAACAGGATGGTAAAGGCATCTTCTTTAAGAAACCAGAACTATAATTATTATTATTAGTAGTAGTAGTTTTATTATTAGTATATACATTTAAGAGTATATTCTCATGAGAGAATATGTCAGTTGTATGATTGTTTCCTTTTTTTGTTTAAAAGTTTAAAAGCCATTATAAATGTAGTGTAATAAAACATACAAATAATCCTCTGGAAGAAGCATAAGTGTAAAGTGCCATAACAGGCTACAGCACAAGTACATCTAAGCTTTACTTAAGCACAGTGCTACCACATTTCAACATTTTAATAAAAAAATGGTCATTTTTTAAATTTAGTGGCATTTTTATTGACCAACAACGCTTCTTTTGACTTATCTCGTGGCCGAACTCAATAAAAACAAAAGAGTAGATGGACTCACCAAATTTGGATGAGACTGCCAAGCCAGACAGGATGAGTAAGCAAAGATGGGAAGTCATCTGTGGGAGCAAACAGATGGAGACACACACTTGCATCCTACTGCCGAGCTCCATGGGAGCCACTCGGAGACCAGCCTGCAGCTTCATCCATGGTATCAGCTGGAAGAGTGTGCACACATAAAGGAGCTCTTATTTCTCTTTACTTACTATCACTGATGGAGACTGCACATTTACTGGCAGCACTGAGGTGTGTGATCTTCGTTTGGCAACGGACACGCTAAAAAGGATCTTCAAAGCATCTCTGCAGCAGAGGCGATGCATGCTGTGTATCGCGAACTGCAAAGGGTTAAGTTTAAGGAGGAGACAGAAGCAAAACGTGACTATAAACGGTTATGTTGTTCTGAAGGGGTTTTTATCAGCTCTGTAGTGCTGTTGTTAAGCCACATGCAGACACATAAGAAAGCAATCAAATAGGTTTTTATAACTCAAAGTTATCAACCAGTAAACAATTTGGGGGGATGAGGGATGAGGTTCAGTTTGGATAAATATACTGACACAAAACTGAGTAAACCTACTCAGTTATATTAACATGGTGTAACTTTTATATTAATGTTGTCCTTTTGATTTAGTATTAAAATAATGACCCATTGTTAGACACAGTGGGTTAGCTCATACCCAAGACATCACTTACCATTAACAGGCAGTAGTACATAGCATCATATACTTCCAACTTTTAAATAACCAGGATATTTATTCATATTTTAAGGCTGTAATTCTCAGATTTTAAGTGTTCAATCTGATGTAAAAATATATGATAGTGTTCCAGAGATTCTCCACAGTGATATGACTTTTATTTTCATACACTACACACCACAAAGAGTGAACCTGGTGTTGCAGAGAACCGTTTCCAGTAAATATATTCAGCAGATTAATTTAAAATCCCTCCCTCTCTCCCTCTCTTTCTGTTAACAGCCTCCCCTCCCTTTCCCCCTCTGCTTCATTCCTATTTTGGTTGTGAGTCTGTGGTGCCGCAGTGAGCTCAGCTTTGTCCTCTTTAGTCCCTTGAATGGGCCCAGCCACTTTATAGAGCTCGCACCGTGGCCCTCCACTCAATGAAAGTGACATGAAAAGAGGCTGCGGAGCTTTGTACTGTAAAGATCAGTTATTGGTCCCTGCGAGGACAGCTACCCGTCTGATCGTATAGGCTTTCATGATCCTCAGTATGGCCATGTAAGGGCTCACCCTTTATTATTTGAATGTGAAGATGAAGTTCCACGAGTGAACAATTATGGTATATAGTTAAAGCCAGACAGTGACAAAGTCAAAAAGCTAATAATGGATACATTTATTAGTATTTTTGGGATGATTTTTTAAGACAACCTCTGTATATAAAAAGCAGACTGCTCATGAATATATTAAAAAAGATCAGAAAATACATTTAAAAAAATACAAATGATTAAGCGGAGCTTGATGTCTGGTCTACTGCCATTAAATTATTGCAGAAGAGTGAGCCATAAGAAAACCAAACGGCGAACAAGCATCAGGAAGCAACTAACTTTGATATTTTAAAAAGTGAAATAAAAATCAAAACAGTTCTATGTTAATATTGACAGTGCCCGATTTTGCGAATTTGTCAAGAACACAATGCAATGAAAAAGTAGCAGATGAGACATTGGAGAGAGTTCACAGAAAATCGTATTCTAGGATTTTTCCTAGAATCACCACAAAAGAAGACTCAGCCACAATGTTTCTTTCCACCACTGATCTAGCTGCACAAAAAAATAGTTCTAAGCAGATGGATTGGTCTACTTATTTCAGAAACTGTTGAACTCCCACACAACCATCTCTAGGGTTTGCAGAGAAAAAAGAGAAAATATCCAATGAGCAGCAGTTGCTTGGGTGAAAATGCCTTTTTGATGCCAGAAGTCAGAGCAGAATGGCCAGACTGCTTGACGCTGATAGTAAGACAATAGTGACTCAAATAACCACTTACTGTAAAATGACAGGATGCAGAAGAGCATCTCTGAACGCACAACACAGGAAAACGCACAACAGGAAAATGACGGTACAATTTATTCGAGCTATCCAAATTTGGACAATAGAAGATTATCCTGACCTGATGAATCTCATTTTCTTCTGTGACATTTGGATGGTAGGGACAGAATTTGGGATAAGAAATATGAAAGCCTTGTATCAACAGTTCAGGCTGGTGGTGTAATGGCGCGGGGGAGATTTCCTGGTGCACAAACTGAGCATCGTTCAAACACCACAGCCTGTCTGAGAATTGTTACTGACCATGTCTGAAAGCAGCCATGTTTTGATGGCTGCTTTCAGTAGGATAACACACCATGTCACACTGCTTTGAACATGACATTGACTCACTGTACTCAAATGGCCTGCACAGTAGATTCAAGATTCAAGATTCAAGAAGTAATTGTATCTGGAACCATACAGAGCACCCTTGGAATGAATCAAGGGTGAATCTATGAATGAATCAATCTACATCAGCATGTTTAAGGAATGTTTCTAAACCCCTCATTGAATCTGTGCAACAAAGAGTTAAGGCTGCTCTAAAGCCAAAAGGGATGTGACCCCGTATAAGCAAAATGTACCTAATAAAGTGGTCAGTGAGCTTATTTTTACGAACTGATCCACCAACCGCAAAAAAAGAGAAAAAAAATGGGAAACTAGCAATTGCAGCTCAGCTTTGTGCCACAGACTTACTTCCCCGTTTCTTAGAAAGAAAACTAAGTGAAACTGCTCACCAGTAAGTAACCAGGCGAGTGCTTTCTGGTTCCATTACACTCTACAGTTGATATCTCCATACTCGACAATTTAAACCAAAAGCGGTGTGAATGGACAAACAGAACTACGTGCCAAAAAAAATTAAAAAAAACTATCAGTAAATTTAGTTTTATAATTATCACCTCAATTGCTTCTAAAGAACAAAAGTAATCACCAGTGATGAGTGAATATGTGCTTAAAGCAATGACAAAACAGACACACATTAGCCATCACTGCTGGTGAGTTCAGCAGGGCTACGGGCTGCTTATACTCACATAATGCTAAGAGCCCGGGGGTGTGTATTTGTTTGACTCACAAGGCTCACAATAGATCATTTACACTGTTTAGCATGTCATTAAGATGTTTCTAGCCCACACACTCACTTGTAAGCTTCCTTTCTACAGACAACATTTGGCACAAACACTGAATTTCTGTCACCACCACTGAGTGACACCAGAGTGAGATTTTTGGCCCCGCACTGTGTGGCACTACATAGAAACATTAATGATCCAGGTGATGATGTAGCAGTCGAAAAATGCTAAGTTCACAGTTGGTAAAATAAGATGTTATAGCTCAGGTTTGTATGAGGAGCTGTGACTGTAGTATGTTTTTAAATGGACATAAGTTAAATCACATGATCAGCTTCCAAGATGATCATTTTTGCTCATCTTTTAACATTAATTCACATTTTTTGAGACATACAAGCAATGCACAAACAGCTTTGCATTGTTTATGAAAAGCAACAATTACATATTACATGTAATAAATACAGCAGATTTAATATGATACCATGAGTCAATTCACTATTCCTACTTTTTTCATTGTTATGATTCAATTTATTTTATTACCTGCTGCCTACATCTCATCTTTTTCTTTCCTTATTGACACTTAAGACCATGCCTTCAGTAGATATACAATAGACATACAAATTCAGGACCTGTTGTGCAGCACAAGCACTTTCAGAAACTACAAAATTGCAGCTTTTAACGTGCTTTGATATTAAAAGCTAGTTTGATAGTTTAAAGGTACATGTTGTAAAAAATAAACCTCGGATACCCACACATGCTGTTTTCACAAGATTTCTATTAAAATGTATCCACCACAGGGTTAATGAAAGCTCATATAGAGAACTGATACTTACTGAACAATTTTCTCTGCGCTGGTGCCCATTAATTTGCTCTCAGTCAGTTTCTGTGTGCCTCTGCTCCTTTCTCTCCTGATGCATTTGCTGAGCTTCAAGCTGGGAGTGAACAGCAAGCAACAGCTCACATATTCTGGACACCCTCCACACCCACTTAACACACACAATCTGGCACACACACACACATACTCTGTTCTAATTCAAAGCCATCAGCTATAATGAGACAAAAACCCCAGTTATTTAAATTATTAGTAGGTAAATGATCATAAAAGGACACTAGTGCAAGGAACAATGTCAAGCAAAAATATCCACACATTATAAAAAATAGGAGCAGATGGATAGATTTAAAGACTTTGTATGAGTAGAGCACAAATAAAAGTTGTTCCACTATAATATCCTGTCGATTCCCAAATAAGCTTAAATACTCTATATCTCTGTTCTTCCATTTCTTCTTTCAGCTGCTCTCTTTAAGAGTCACTACATTGGATTATCTGCCTCCATCTCACCCTGTCACTTGCATCGTCTTTGCTCACACCAACCCTCTGCATGTTCTCCTTCTCTCCATCCATTAAATTTTCTTCCTGCCCAGTAGCTCCATAATTCAACATCATTTGTCCAATATATCTACTATTCCTCCTCTAAACTATTTCAACCTCACTTCTCCAACTTTGTCTTCAAAACACTTCAAAGAGAATTGAAGTGATAAAACATCAGTTGCACCTATAAAGGTTTGACTTCTTATAGCAGTGTCTGTATAATACAGCAACTGATTCTAATGAATGAACACCTTGCTTCACATGTGGCTACCATCCACACCAAATACCAGGAGGGATGCAGAAAGAGGTCAATGATTCACTAAAGCTACTTCAGTGGGACTCCGCAGTAGCTAATCTCCTTCTTAGATTAACTAGGGGCCTTTCACTTGTTTTGTAAATGTGTAAATCACTTTTATGTGGTACTTCTCAGATACCTGCTGAAATCAGTTTGCTGCTGTCTGAGTTTTGAGCATTGCTGGCACAATGTTGTCTAAGCTGACGTCACAGCAACACTTAATAAAGAGCACAATTTAGCTTGTTTAACATGCAAGAGGTGCTTGAACTGCTCCCTCTTAAATGTAGGTTAATGGGAATGATAATGACTGTTGCAACAGAATACAATCAACCTATGTAGAGGGTCTGAGTACTTAGGAAAGAATTCTCTTTGATTTTAGTCAACCATATATTATATGCAAAAAATGGCTTTAAAATGATTAGTTCTGTCATTTGGTGAGACATGCTCAGATTGTTTGATGGATGCAAGATTTAAAGACAAATTTTGGAGCTGGAAGGAATTGAGTCCTAACTATGTGTGTAATCCCTTGAGTTTGCCTGATGTTTTTAGTGGTATATGTCAGGAAATGCATTTTTTAACCCCCTTTAGCTTTAAATTTGTTGCTAATTAGCATGCTAACAGGCCAAACTAGGGTGGTAAACAGCTAAATCTCAAACTTAAAAGAATAAGTAGACTTAAAGGATACTTATGTCTTAAGAGTTGCTAACATAGCTTTAGACTATTAATGTTGCCTAATCCACAAAGCGACCAATATTTTTTATTAAAAAAGGAAAGAACAACACAGAAACTGTCCATATGGTGGCTTCTGTCTCATTTATTCACAAGGACATGTCTACAGCCAAATACTGGGTCCAGATGAAGTCCTTGCAAATGTAAATTGGCAATCCATTCAGCATAATCAAATGGAAATGAAAGTACAAATGCACCGATTTATAATCTATGCAGGAGGGGTCATTTTAATTAAGCAGACAAAGCAGACGTAGCGGGTGAAATGTAACACTGTTGGATTCAGGACAACATCAAACACATAAATCCACCAAAGACTCTCATAGTCCCAGTTTTCCCACTGTGGTAGAACTGCGTTTGATGTAAGACACTCTGACTTTGCTCAACACTGAGCAAAAATGTTGATAACAGTTGAAGTGATGACATATTGATACATGAGCTATTGACTTAAGTATTGTAGATATTGTATTTCCTTAGGACTGAAGGATGATGGATTTCTTCTTTCCAAACTGCATGTCTGCACAAACGAGATATAGAATTTGTATTGTATACATATTAATTCTAATATTTTTTTAATATATTTTTTACATTTAGTACAACTATAGAACATCACATTGCATTTCACAACACATATTACCTGCATAATAAACCATATTGTTTCAGTGCATAAGTTACTGTTTTGCAAAACACAAAAGGGCACAATAGCACAAACAAATGACAGTTCGATTGGTAAGAAAATAAATACCACTCATTGCAGGGGATTGTATCTAGTCTAAAATGTTATCCAAACAAATTTCCACATCATTCTTAAGTAATTTTCTGTTTGTAAACACAATAAATATACCAATAAATAAATACAACCTGTGCAGTACCCTTTATCTGCTTCTATATAAAAATACAGGAGGATGAAATATGAGCTTAAAACTAAAATCTTTAGATTTATCTAAAGCCAAAAGGGGTGTGACCCAGTAGATAGATCTAAAATTAGATCTATCAAAATTTATCTTATCATTTTTATGCTGCTTTAACTGTGTTACCATGGTATCCCTTTTTTCGTCATTTGACTTTCGTTTTGGTCGTTAAAGCCTGAGCTGAGTAAATCTGCAGATGTGTGTAGGTTGTTGAATAAGATGGTCATTTGTCCATTCATCTTAGTACAAGGCATTCATATATATCCTCAAGGGCTACCTTTATTTCATTTATATCCAATTTTAGATCTGAAAGCCAAGTTCTTAAAGAATAATTCATGCAAAAATATCTCACAGAAGATGATGTCTTTTATTATCAAACATCTTGACTGTGATCCAGAGTTTCATTAGAGTGAAAAACAGAGAAAATTAAATCACACAGAGCTACAAGATGAATTCCATGTTTATTTTTAACTGATGATTTTACATCAGAATTCATTAGACAACATGAAGGGAAAAACATTTACTGAAGAGGTAAAAGTCAATCTGATTTTTGATCCTGAACTTTAATGTAGGACAATTTCTCTTATTATAAGGTGTCATATCTGTGTGAAAGTTTAATAAGTTTGTTGGGTTGTTGGTCAAAGTCATGACAGCAGTGCCAGAAACATAACAGGTGAGAGGAGGAGGAAAACTGGAGTGATGAAGATGTGATCCGCTGCATCATGGAGCTCGTTTAAACACAGGGCCTGCTCCAGCATTTGGTGGGTCTCAGCACTTATCCCTAAAGGATACAGTACAAAGTTTTTTTGTTGGGATAGAGACAACTAAGTGCTACAACAAAGTCTGCTCTGAAAACCAGAATTGGAGAGCTCACCATGTTGGGACCACTCCTTCCAGGCGTGCAGATATTCAGGGTCATGCTCCCCACCAGTAGCTATATTCAAATTTGATAAAAGTATCTATTAAGACTTTGTATTTATGAAACTCTATCCACTTGTAACAAGAAAGCTCTGTTTTTACCTTTGGAGTGCTCAATCAGAAGATGTTTCAAATCCCTGAGAGCCCTGGTGAGGTTCTCCAGTTGGTGCTGCAGGTGGAGGTTTTCTTCTTTCAGAGTGTGGATGGTATCCTGGAGCTCGTAAGCTGAGCCGGAGTGTGAAAACAGAGAAATCATCCAAAGCACCGCGGTGACATGCATAATGGAGAACATTGTGGCAAATAATAAATGTGCTGCTGCTGGTCACAGTCCTGCTGAATCTCTCTTCAGCTGCAGAGTGCTTTAAAGTCAGGTGGAAGTGTTAATGTTATTGAGGAGCTGACTTGTTTCTGTGTCAGAATTGATTCACTGATGGGTAGTTAAATGCTCTTGGCCCGCTTACCCACTCAAATGGATCAATTGTTCTGTTTTGGATCTTAGAGCCCAAATTACAGACACAGATAGAGCTGGTTTGGAGTTAATAAACCTTCATCCTAAAACAAACAAAAAACAAACAAACAAAAAAACTAAACAAAAAGCACCTGTGAATTTGAGCAGTGCACTGAAGAAAATTAAGTCAGTAAGTAGTTATCTCCTTAATCCTACTAATAGTCAGACAAATCTCTGTGTCTATATGACAGTTCGTCCCATCCACTTTAAACTTGGCAAGTGTATTCTTGGGGTCTTTTAAATGTGTTTTCCTTTATTTGGCTATCTTTGTGAGATTTGTGGATTCTCATTAACTATAATTGTAAAGTTTACAGCTAAGTGCCCAACCCTTTATCTTACCCCAACATAAACTTAATTTTAACTTTAACTGATTTTAACTGTCCCTTCACCCCAAAAAGACAATTCTTTCACAATTCTTTATTACTTTGCTTGCCTAAAACTAAACTGGTTCTCAAATGATTATTTATTTATGTATTTGTTGCTTTTGGTTTCCTGTAAATAAATAAAATACTTTCATCATTTACTTTTGCTATTTGGGTAAGCTACACTGAGCTGTGGCCACAAGGTGGTTGATGCCTGTCCTGGGGGTAACCCCCAAACCAGATGGTGGACACCAGAGGTAAAGGGAACCATCAGGTTGAAGAATGAGTCCTATTGGGCTTGGTTAGCCTGCAGAACTTCGCAAGCAGCCGATATATACCAACAGGCCAAGCGGAACATAGCCCCCCATAGCTGAAATTGCAGTGTTTTTTATTCAACAATTATAACTGATTATTAAATAATTATTAATGACTTCACTGTGATGTTCTTATTATTCAGTAACATCGTGTGGTTTTGGCCCCTGGGCTGCATGTTCAACAACCATGAGCTGGTTGAAAGCGGAAGTGTTTCGAGTAGCTTTCGTCGTCATCCGGGTTGAACTCCGTCACAGAGGATCCAGGATGGCGACTCACATGTCGAGGTGCAGAACCTGGAGTCGGGTTCAGAGGTAACACGTTTTAAATAAACGCATACAGTGTCGCTAATGTGGAGTTTAACGCGAACAGACTGCAGCAGCACCGATACACCCACTGTCTCCCACGTGACGTTTCCGCTCATCCCTGCGGGTTTAGAAATTCTCTACGTCCTCGTCACCGTTAATTAGCAGCTAGCATGATGCTAAGTTGCATCATAACCCGTTAATGATGCTAAAAATGCTCCTCTTGCTTAAGCTTTGGCATTATTTTAGCGGCTTTCTGTAATCTCCGAGATAAAGAATTGTTCTACTTTGTTTTAATATTTTTGAAATAGACGTGCTAGTTAGGCTGTTTTTGTTCAGAATTTGAAGATGAAGAGACATATTAGGATAAAAGAGAATAGATTCCTGGACTTAATGTGCGTTTGCCTGAGGGTGGTGGAGGATAATACGTGCTGACTTTGAATTTATCACTGTGTGGCTGAGATTTTGATATTATAGAAGTGCTAAAAGAGGAATGTTAAACTTTTAAACTCCAAACACGTTTGGACAATAAAGTCGATAATAGTATCTATGTGCACCTAATCTATTTGAGTCAAAAGGTGAAAATAGTCATCTTCAGTGAGTTTTTACGTACTTTTGGTGCTCTGCATGTCACGATATTATTTTGTCTCAGCTTTTCTGTTGTGTAACAGTAACATATTGCCTATGAGAGAGCATATGACAAACAAGGCTTTAGAGTACTGGACAAGATGCCAGTACAATTATTATTAGTAGTAGTATCATTATTGTAAAATTCTGAAGACATTTGATATTTAAGCTTTGCGAATTTTATAGATAGCATATCCATTTGGTATCTATACCGTATTATTAAAGGAAATTTTTTCTTTCTCACTGTTGCCAAGTGCTTGCTCATAGGGGGTCATGTGATTCTTGGGGTTTCTTTTTAATACTTTAGGGTCTTTAACTTACAGTATAATATGTCCTGAGGTTACTGTTGTGGATTGGCACCATTTGAATTGAATTTAAGTGAATTGATGCAGAATGCAAAGTAAGAAGGTAATAAAATGGTCAGTCATCTTTAACATTTAAAGGCCCGCAGGTGTTGAACATTCTGCCACCATAGATAAAAACATGAACTGATTTTAAACTTTAAGGCCAAATCTCTAAAATATGTCTTCTTAGCTGTTCTATGAAGTTTGTCAGTATTTGTGTTAGTCACCGTTGTCTCCATTGCTGTTTGTTGTACTGTTTGTTTTTATTTTTGTATTGGCACATTGTTTGTCAGAAGACTAATTGGTGAGGTCTTTAAAGTAGCTGTGGCTAGAAGGGCTATGTACAATGTAAAAGTTGTACTAAAATTAAACCCAGCAATGTTAATATTTATTGGTCATGTTGTATAAGCTGCAGTTTTTTCAAAAGTTGGCTTTTGAAATTCAGCTTTTAAAAGTTGATGAGTTTGTTTTTTTAATAGCAGTTGTTTTATTGTCATCCAAGGTATGGGATAGCAGCTTACCGGAAATACAGCAGTGGTGGCGGATACCCAAATATCTCCCTCTCTACACCGTTGCCTGGGATCCCCAAACCAGTGTTCGCTTCAGTGGATGGTCAGGAAAAATATGAGACCAAGATTACCACTCTAGAAAATGGCCTCAAAGTTGCTTCCCAAAACAAGTTTGGTGAATTCTGCACAGTTGGAGGTAAGTTGTGCCTTTGATGTGCTGATATATTCACTGTTCTTTGTCACCTGCAAGAACTGGAAAAAGTGAGATTCTCTCTCTTTCTTCCTTTTGTTAGTTTTGGTTAATTCGGGATCCAGACATGAAGCAAAGTATCCAAGTGGGATTGCACACTTCTTAGAAAAACTTGCATTTTCTGTAAGTATTAAATAAAGTCCAATGAAAAAGACCAAAAAGGTGGAGGTGCGAGCAATAAACCTGAGAACAACATTTATGTCTTTAGTCCACAGCACAGTATGGGAGTAAAGATGAAATCCTTCTTACGTTAGAGAAACACGGGGGGATCTGTGACTGCCAGACATCCAGGTATTTAACACAGTTCCCGTCTCAGTGTGGAATGATGTAATGATAAACACAAACAACACACAGCTGATTTGAGGTGTGTCGATTGGTTGTTTTGCTTTGCAGAGACACCACAATGTATGCAGTGTCTGCTGAAGTGAAAGGTTTGGACACAGTGGTCAGTCTTCTGTCTGATGCTGTTCTGCAGCCTCGCCTGCTGGGTAAGGACATATAATTTAGGGTCATTCCTCACAAACTGTCCAAGAGTTTCCACCGGTAATGCAAACTGTTTCTTTGTGTGCAGATGAAGAGCTCGAGATGACCAGAATGGCGGTGCGCTTTGAGTTAGAAGATCTCAACATGAGGCCAGATCCTGAGCCATTACTCACTGAGATGATCCATGGTGTGAGTTATGCCTCATTATTCCTTAGCTAGTCCATCCAGCCATTCATCCCATTTTATTATTAATCAGTGAATTACTAATGAAACCAAAATCCATTGTCTAAAATTTCAATGCTCATTTCTACTTTGATAGAGTAACTTTGCATGATTCACAGTCCAAAATGATCTATTTGCCTTAGCTGAGCTTTTGTGCAGCTTCTCCATTCACTCACAGTCTGAACCAAGCTGTTTTGCTTCTTCCCTCTTTGAGTCCACCCTTCCTTTAAGCCAAATTTCTTCTTATTGGAGGCCTCGTGCAAACAGAAGATTTGAACAAGGAATGAAAGAGGCTTCTGTATGTCAGGGTTAATCACATTAAGGAGCTTCGCTTTTGTTGATATCATACCGAGTCAGGAGTGGCAAAAATTATGAAAATGAGTGTTTGGAGTAATCTGAAGTCTGATTGGGTCAGAGGGATTACTTGTAGATATTCTGGCCTCATTAATGTCAAACTCAATGGTGAGTAGTCCTAGTTTGTTTTCATCTTTAAATCTATATGTGACCCTTCTTTGTTGTTTTGTTTCCAGGCTGCGTATCGAGGCAACACAGTCGGACTGCCTCGTTTTTGTCCTGCAGAAAATGTGGATAAGATTGACAAGAATGTGCTTCACAGTTACCTGCGTAACTATTACCGTCCAGAGCGCATGGTGCTGGCAGGAGTGGGCATCGAGCACGAGCAGCTGGTCGAAAGTGCCAGGAAATACCTGCTGGACGTAAAGCCAGTGTGGGGAACGAGTTCAGCGCCCAACGTGGACCTCTCTGTAGCACAGTACACTGGTGGCATCGTCAAGGTGATTAACCAGGCTCTGTTTAAAATCACAGTTTGGCAGATACCTGTTTTTGTTATTATTCCTCCTTTCTGCTGGAGAAAGCAAATGATCTTTTTAACGGATCTTTAAAAGTTGGACATTGTCTTTTATTCTGTTAGATGGAGAAGGATATGTCAGACGTGAGCCTCGGCCCCACCCCCATCCCAGAACTTACCCACATCATGATCGGCCTGGAGAGCTGCTCCTACCTGGTGGGTGTTTGCAGTGTCTTGGAAAGTCTCCAATCAGGGGCCTGAGACATGTTAAAGGGTAAAAATGTTCCCTTTACAGGAGGATGACTTTATCCCATTCGCTGTGCTCAACATGATGATGGGTGGAGGCGGCTCCTTCTCTGCAGGAGGACCCGGGAAAGGCATGTTCACCCGACTGTACCTGAATGTCCTTAACAGGTGAGCGTCTCACAAGCAAATTGTACTAAAACAATTCCAATTAGTCGTCACCAACTGTTAAATTTTTGTTATCTGTTGTAGGCATCATTGGATGTACAACGCCACCTCCTACCATCATAGCTACGAGGACAGCGGCCTACTGTGTATCCATGCTAGTGCAGACCCCAGACAGGTTGGTACAGACTCAACACAGGACAGCTGCAGAGTATCTGTTAGGATTCTGTAACAAATTTCTCATTTAAATTTTGAAACTATTTCTGATGAGGCTTTGGCTGCTCTGGGGTAGGTGGTTTCACAGGACACGGCCTACAACTGGAAAGGCCTGATCCCCTCTGTTTTTGACCTTGTCCTGGGAACATCCAGAATCCTCTGATTAGAAAACCTTAGTGCCCTAACTTGAGGGTTGATGGTTAAAAGCTTAGATAAAAAAGGGGGCAAAGGTCAAAGACTTAAGAACAAGCAATAAAAACTAATCTAAAACTAAATTCTAAAAGTGGCAGGAAGCCAGTAAAGAGAGGATAAATGGGTAATGTGCTCTCGCTTTTTTGTCCCTGTAAGGAGCTGAGTGTATATTTGGGAAAAGTTCACCTCCAGTGAATAGTTTGTCATGTTTTTTGTGGTTCTTTTTCTTATTTCTTATTTCATTTATTCATTTCCAGGTGAGAGAAATGGTGGAAATAATCACCAGAGAGTTCATTCAGATGGGCAGCAGTGCAGGAGAGGTAATGATCGCCACAAGCTTTGTCGTCGTCATTTAGCGGAATAAAAATTACACAGTTCTTTTAATAAATTTCCTTGTGTGCCCAGGTGGAGCTGGAGAGGGCAAAGACTCAGCTGAAGTCCATGTTGATGATGAACCTTGAATCACGGCCGGTTATTTTTGAAGACGTTGGTCGTCAGGTTCTCTCCACAGGAAAGAGAAAGCTGCCACATGAGCTCTGTCATCTAATAAGTGAGTATTGGAAGGATTTTTGTGTTCTTTTCTTTGCAAGTCATCTAAATTTGCGTGACGATAATATTCAAATAATTTTCAGGCAGCGTGACACCTGGTGACATTAAAAGAGTGACCACCAAGATGCTGCGCAGTAAGCCAGCTGTCGCAGCGCTTGGAGACCTCATGGAGCTGCCCTCGTATGAACACATCCAGGCCGCCTTGTCCAGCAAGGACGGACGTCTGCCCCGCACATACCGCCTCTTCAGATAGACCCGCATCATCACTTTACATAAACTGGACTTGAAGATTACACTAGTGTTCCCTCCGAACACGGAAATCACCACAGCTTACTGTGAAGGGTGACAAATACCTCTGAGAGAAGGGGTGATTTTAAAGAAATGACACATTGTACTCTACAGTAATCCTAGTCTGTATACCACTGTATTTTTGTTTTGTTGCCAGGAAGTCAATAATTCATTATTTTTATGGGAGGTTTGCAGGAGTTTGCTTTTAAAGAAACACAAAATTATCATGTAAGGTTCCCATTTAAAAACCCCACCAGTGTCACAGAGCCACTCAGAGTAGACTGTGTCCTGGATGCCCCTCAAACTCTTTCATTTTTTTTATTCCACCATTACTTTCTTTGCAGATCTCAGCTCTCTAAAAATTGTCTTTATTCCAGAGTCAGTGGATTAAGCTGTTATTTATACAACAAGACTTCATAATGTCCTTTTACAGGTACAGAGAAAGCAGAAAGTTACATAATATATGATTAAAAACAAAATGGAGATTTTTGGATCAGTCACTGACTTGACTGCTTGTCCTCCAGATTGAAATTGTGGTTTGTGTATTGTACAGTAAAAAGATGGTTAAACAAGTGTGGTGTTTGTTTTTACTGTTACGCTGAAGGCTTTGCAAATCACATTAGTTATGAGGAGCCACAGCTGTGTGACGACCACGTAAGGGCAAAGAATAGAAAAAGCAGTCTATAGTCTGAGTGTCTGACTTGCAGCGATTGTCTACATATGTTGACTTGATTATTTTTTGTCTGTTTCATGTATATTCTCACAGAAACACACAAACTAAGAGTCAAAACTTTGAACACAACCTCTCATTTAATGTTGTTTTTAATTCTTACTACTTTCTATATTGTAGATACACATTGAAGACATCAAATATATAAAGCAAAATATATGGAATTATGAAGCAAAGAAAAAAACGGATAATTAACTCTAAATATGTTTTATATTTTAGTATGGTGACCGTTTTTTGGTTTCCCAAAAAGTGGACACTTGGCCCAGTCATGAAGAACTTTAATAATACTGTTTGCTTAAAGAAAACGTTAACATATTCAAACAATGCCTTCTTTGTGCCGTTAATGAATGGTAAAATAAAAAATATATAGGCTTTTAGTCATCAACAAGTGCAAAAAAGGAGGATGGTTGGTCACCCTAAATCCTCAAAGTAGTCACCCTTTTCTTTGTTGACAACACTGCAAACCTTGGCCTTCTCTCAATAAGCTTCATGATGTAGCCACCTGAAATGGTTTTCACTTCACAGGTGTGCCTTGTCAGGGTTCATTTGTGGAATTTCTTGCCTTCTCAATGGGGTTGGCACCATCATTTGTGTTGTGCAGAAGTAAGGTTTGTACACAGTTAACAGCTGTGACAACTGTTAAAATTCATAATATGGCAAGAACCAGTCAGCTAAGTAAAGGGAAACAACAGTCCATCATTACTTTAAGAACTGAAGGTCAGTGAGTACGAAAAATTGCAAAAACTTTGAATGTGTCCCCAAGTGCAGTCGCAAAAACCATCAAGCACTACGATGAAACTCACGAGGACCACCCCAGGGAAGGAAGACCAAGAGTCACCTCTGCGGCTGAGGATAAATTCATTTGCGTCACCAGCCTCAGAAAATCACGTTAACAGCACCTCAAATTAGAGCCCAGATTAATGCCTCACATCTCTACATCAACTGTTCAGAGGAGACGGCTCGAGTCCAAATCTGAGATCTTTGGTTCCACCTGCTGTGTCTTTCTGCGACACATGCATGGTTCCCACTGGGAAGCGTGGAGGAGGTTTGGAGGTGCTTTGCTGGTAAATGGTAAATGGCCTGTATTTGTATAGCGCTTTACTAGGGACCCCAAAGCGCTTTACACACCCAGTCATCCACACACTGGTGGAGGCAAGCTACAGTTGTAGCCACAGCTGCCCTGGGGACTGACAGGAGATGGCAGACTGACAGAAGCGAGGCCCTTCTGGCAAACACCAGTAGGCAGTAGATGAAGTGTCTTGCCCAAGGACACAACGACCAAGACTGTCCGAGCCGGGGCTCGAACCGGCAACCTTCCGATTACAAGGCGAACTCCCAACTCTTGAGCCACGGTCGCTTGTACTTTGGGGATTTTTTCAAAACTGAAGGCACGCTAAACCAGATTGGCTACCACAGCATCTTGTAGCAACATGCTATCCCATCTCAGGTTTGCGTTTAGTTGGACCATCATTTATTTTTCAACAGGACAATCACCCCAAACACACCTCCGGGCTGTGTAAGGGCTATTTTACCAAGAAGGAAAGTGCCGCACCAAATGGCTTGGCCTTTACAGTCACCTGACCCAAACCCAGTCTAGATGGGTTGGGATCTGATGGAGTGGAAAACCATTTCAGCTGACTACCACATGAAGCTCGTCGAGAGAATGCCAAGAGTGTGCAGAGCAGTAATCAAAGAAAAGAGTAGCTATTTTGAAGAATCTAGACTATAAAACATGAGTTATTTCACACTTTTTGTTTACTACATGATTGTTGACAAGAGGCTGTAAGCCTGTAAATCATGCCCCTAACTTTAACCTTTGGTAGTGACAAAGGGACAACTATTTTTGACTCAGTTTAAGAAGCACCCTCAAGTGGCCATTGGAGAAACTGCAGTTTTGGGGATTCCCACACAGGCTTCATCTTTAAGCTCTGGAAGCTGGTGCTCAGGTACACCTTAGATTTAACACAGTATTATAACTACTATATTAAGTTGATAACATTGCAACATATTGTACTCCCCCACACTTAAATACATCTGTTATGGGCAAAATGTATCCAACAAACAAAGGTGTTTTCAAACCTTTATTATGGGATGTTACATCAGGTGACATAAAAAGATACAGTTATGGATAAGAGGTCCTGATGATGTAAAAACAATACCCACAGGCACTTTTTTTAAAAACAGAATGCTCTTCATGCTGGGAATGCAGATGATTAATGTGCTGCTACATACAGTACATGAACAGTTTACTCAGTAATAAGATGAGAGGTAAGGCATTGCGTTGAGTGTTGCAAAGGTTCACTTGGCCTAATCACACAAAAGGTAGCAATAATGGTAGTAATATAGTAGTAATATCATTAAAATGCTCAAACTTTTTTTTTTATAGCAAGTGAGTCTCTTTAAGAAATATTGAATAAAAGCATCAAATAATTGTAATTTCCCTGAATTTAACAGTAGCTCTTAACAAGGTGCAACATGCTCTTCAGAGTCTATATTTGACCTGATCCTCAAAACTCTCCAACAAAACGGACACCTAAAAGTGTGCTGTAGTTATGTTTAGTACATTACTTCATGACAAAAATCACAAGGCATTTGAACACTGGTGTAGCATTCAGAAAAACAGAGTATTATAGTATATGATGCTTCTTAAACGGCTACAAAAAATAGAGAGAAAATAGGTATTGTTACTCTCTGTAAGGTCTTATCAGTCCACACTGGAGCATGTGACTGAACTTTAAGCCACAAAGGGAGACCCCCCTTCCCTAGTCATGTTTGAGTACAGGGGGCAGAATAAATAAAGGCCAGAACGCTGATGTCTGCATGACCTCGAGATCCCTGCCCTCGAGTCTAGCCAGCTTCTTCTGGACACAGCTGCACCTCAGTTACCTCGACCAAAGCTGGGATTTGTGTAGTTAAGACAACTTTGGTTTTTCCTTTTTGTCCTTTCTGGCCTTCCTGTTTCTGGCACAGGTCTGATCCAATCCAGCCTGATCTGGTCCAGAGTGTTCCTTAATGGGTTTCAAGAGATGGTGCAGATTGTGCTGCTTTGGTTCTTCATGGCCTCCTTTGTCTTTATTTCTCTGGTGATCCGCCTCCTCCTGATACCTTCCAAGTACAAGCTTCGGTCAAACTGTCCGGCACACAGAGGAATGCTGACAAAAATACAAGCAAATACAACATTACAGGTGTTAGAAAGTCAAAATGCATAAAGCACAACTGATCGTTTACCAAATGATCAATTGCAGTTCAGTGAAAAAGAACCATCATTTAAGGCATGTTTTTTTGCATTGTAATATTTCAGCAACATTTTAAGTTAACTGCAACCCACACAGTGCAACATGGACTTAATAAACCTGGGTAGGCCATCAAATTTGAATCATGTAGACTGTATGACACAGAGCTACTGTTTTGTGACCATAGCTAAAGATTGTCAGGATTCTTTCACAATGGTGACCTTTGCACTACCTACGAAAATCCACGACAGCACAGTTTATTACATCACTAAAGCCTGGAGCCTCTGGGGGACTCTCTTCCTCTCCCCCTTTATATGTCACTGCTGCACGTAGTTTCATCCTGTTTGTGTTTCGTTCTCTCTCTATTCTACTCTGTTCTGTCTTCTCGAGGCTGCTTCTGCTTGGGGATGCCTTTTTCTTCCTTTATTTTCTAAATGCTTAGTCAAAGGAGATTCTTGGGTTTCTACTGATGCAGAGTTCTTAACCTTACAATACAAAGAGCTTGAGACTGACTACTACTGTGATTTGGTGTCATTAAAAAACCCATCTGAATCTGATCTAACATATTACTTCATAAATTATGTTACTTGTTGAAAACTTGAATGGGATGACAAAATCTCTTATCTTTTCCCTAGAACCTGTGCCAGTGCCTAATCTCAATAAGTCTCCACACATGCCAGAAAGCCTACACCAGTGCCTCTCTAGAAACAAGTGCTAGGCCCAAACGTGACACCGCTGAGAGTGAAGGCTCTCAGTCAAATAGGTCATAGTAAAAGCTATTAAGTTCCAACTTTATGTGAAATTAAATTTAATTGAAAAGGACTACAGCACTAAGGTGTATGTGTGAATGTTAGCGGGACTCACTTGTCTCTTCCTGGCCTGAGTTTGACCTGAAAGACACCAATGACAGGCCGGTGGTCCGAGGTCTTGATGTTCGAGCAGCTGGTATACATGAGTGTTTTTATGTCATTAGCCTGCCTGCTCCTGAATAGGATCCTGTCCTGTGAACACAGAGAGGTTCTATGCGTTTGAGAGCCACTTTAATAGAAATGATAAAGTGTTTTTAAAAAACTTAAGGCGTTTATCTTTTGTCATGTGCGACACAACGTCTTTGTTCTACTTACTGTGTATGAAGGTGTTCTCTGTTTAGAAGTGGTGTCATAGACATCGCGACCAATGTCGAATTTGTACGTGGGTAAGAAGTGTATTGATGCCTCTTGGAAACCTTTAAAGATTGACCCTGGAGGGACAAAAAAACTCAAAGGATAAGAATCAATGGAAAACAACAACCTATTTCTATACAAAACTTTTGCAACTGTTTAGATGCATAAAAAAATCATCTAGGGAAGAAAATCCAAGAAAGTTGGTTCTGCTCATCCAGTCGTTGCATTTCCTGTGGGAAAATCATTTTCAGCACTCAGCCAAGCCACTTTTTCAGTCTGAAGTGACAAAATGTTTCTCCCACTGAAAGCGCGACGTCCAGATGAACAAAATCAACTTTCTGAGTTTTTGCAAATGTTGACGCTTTGGCTTCCTATGTGCATACCTTCCTTCATTTCCTTGGAGAGCTGATCGTGCTCCAGCAGAGGGCTCATTTCGCCACCTACTGTGGAGCTTATGACGGCCTCCACCTCACTCCGGTCTTTATCCAGCCGAAAGTTAAAGTCTCCAAACCAGAAGACCTGATCGAATCTTGTAGTGACGTCAGCTGCAGTGAAAAATGATATTCCATTGATTTTCACTGAATTCTGGCAATTAGTGTTATAAGCACTAAGATTTTAACCACAATTTTAACCATATATAGATCATCAGTAACTGCTGGTACAAAGATGCCATGGAAACAAATACAAAAATAGATTGTTATATTTATAGAGAAAAACCTTCCTGTACATTAGCCAGACCGCTTATTCCTCCTGCAAATAATCCTAAACCTAGGTGTCTAGGAATGTTTAATCTAATTACAGTTGTTGCAATCAATCATGTTGTGATTTGATTGAAAAAGAAGGACAATTAGAAAATGAATGCAATGTTTTAAGATTATTTGTCTTACCAGAATGAATGCATGCCACTTTTATACTGTTACATCTTTAAAAGATTAAGTATTCTGATGCATAAACCATCCAATTAGCTTTAACATTTTACATCATTCACACAAAGTAGCTTCAGAGTCTTACATGGTGTGGAGCGGTACGGGTTGGTATCTGGAAGGCCTTTTGGAAGAGCTAGAGCCTCGACAATCTTGTTGTAATCAAGTATTCTCTCGTAGACTTTGGCATCACCGGCTGGGAGAAAAACAGAAAAACACATTAGAAATATGCAACATTGGCCGGCTTTAAATGCAATACACGACTAATGTGCAGTGTAAAAGAAAAAAAAAAAGCTTCTCTGACTTGAAAAAGCTGCTACTAACAGGTAAA